>NC_140569.1:29962463-31162463 GCF_057381845.1 Rhamphochromis longiceps
ATATCGCTTCAATACACAATTCAAGGACACATTTATAACATTTTAAACTGAACTTGATTCCTTAATCTGATGCTTCTTTATCTACACAAAGCAAGCTGGATTTCATAAGTGGTACTTTGATTTTATAAAGGACACATACATACATACATACATAAATACAGTGTGGTCACTAAATCCTGAAGAATAAGTTTTAAAAAATGTACAAGTTTACCAGTGTAACCAGTGTGCTGATGTTGCTGTTGTTTACTGGCTTTGTTGTTGTTATGTGTGTTATTTCAGAGGCGGCGGGTAAGGCGGCGGACAGACAGAAAGGTAAAGCAAAAGGCAGGAAGTCAGAGACTGTAGGATACAACAAGGAGGAAGGTTAACTGTGTAATAATAGTAATTGATTAGTCATTGCCTCACGCAGAATAGTAAATACAGGATCATTAACAGAGCGTGACCCCACATTGTACACCAGGAGGAGCATTAGTCCTTAAGTACTTTGTATAGCAGCAGTTCGATGTAACATCACACTCACGTCCCACTTTCACAGACGCAGGCAGAATAGGGCAAAGTCAGGCACAGAAAGCATAAGAAGTGGTTCAGTTAGGAATGATGAATGTTCCCAGCACTCCGTACACCGTTCCTGAACTGTTTCCGGCACGCTTCCTTACTCCACCCTCTTGTTTAACCATTATGCTTAAAGGCTGGTTCGGTCGTGGAAGAAGCCTGACTCAGTGAATTCAGAGTGTTCTCATGAGCTGAGAATACAATATTTGTCTTTGAATTTTACATTTAAAATTAAAGTGGGTCTGAAAGAACTTTGTGTTTATGATAAAAACAAATGAACAAACAGCAGGCTTTTGAAAATGACTGAACTCTTCCTTTTTGATGCAGACACTGTGTTATTTCCTCAACCCTCTGAGTTTTGCCTTTCCATCCCTGCTAAACATTTGAGGTGTGAGTGGACTGACTTTTGATTTTTAGTCAGATTTTCCTGCAGTGACCTCATCACCTAAGTACCATTAAAATTTTTTTACAATTCCCAAATAAAAGCATCTAAAGATTTGCATAGATTTGTCTGTCGTACAATAGTGTATTACTGAAATGCTGGTGATGTCACCGTGGGATGTTATTTTGCATGGGAAGGCCTGAAGAGATATATCTTAGGCTGTAGTTATCATGTTGAATTTTTGCAACAAAAAAAGAGAAATCCATCAGAGATGCCTGATAACTGATTAGGACCTAGGGTTGAATGACACATGCAAAGACCAGTGGCTAAAGCCCGTTTTCCTGTGTTTGCAACAGAAGCGTCAGCAGGTAAGAAGGTGGGTAAGGCCGGCAGCAGCAGCATCCAGAGGAGTGTGGAGACGGGCATGGCGGTGGAGTATCCACGAGGAGGGTCAGCCATGAACCGACAGGCGAGCAGAGAGTCGACCGACGGCAGCATGAACAGCTACAGCTCTGAGGGGAAGTACGTACATGCTGACAATATTGCCAAAACACAGGACAACACACAGAGGGCACTGTCAGTGTTCCTCTGATGTATTTATGTTCCCTATCAAACCTCTAAGAGCTCAATTTTTGGGGTCTTTTTTTCATTTTAACTCCAACTCCAACAAACATACTAGCTCTCTGAATAATGATTAAATTGATTGTTAACCCTCTTAGGTCTGAGTTGTCATCAGTGACTACTCTGCGACTATTACTTACTTTTAGCACTCTTAGCAATCAGAATAGATCATTTTTGTTTTGTTTTGTTGGCTGCAGGGAACAGAAAGTTATCTTTCTAAACAACAAACATCAAATGCTGTTAAGAATTTTTGGAAAAAGTTTTTACTGATTCTCTAAAAACTAGATGGAGTCAAAAACTGAGGACAGGTTTCATTTGTGTTTGTGTATGTCAGTTTGATCTTCTCAGGGATGCGTTTGGGTGCTGACAGTCAGTTCAGCGACTTCTTGGATGGATTAGGCCCCGGTCAGCTAGTGGGCAGACAAACGCTGGCGACACCAGCTATGGGTGAGTCACAGCTTCATCAGCTCTGCTCAATTGAGAAAGAGAGATTTTGTGTGTTGCACATTATTCTCTGAAATGGTCTGTTTTTAAAAACAGGTGATGTTCAGATTGGTTTGATGGACAAGAAAGGCCAGCTGGAGGTGGAGGTGATCAGGGCACGAGGCCTTACCCCCAAACCAGGCTCTAAATCCCTCCCAGGTAACACACGTTCATACAAAACTAATTCCTTGTAGCACTTACAGTTAAATTAAGGTGGATGCAACCTAAAGCAACCTCCATACTGTCCCCGTTTTTTCCCATAAAACTTATTTTTACCCTCTCCTGACCACTCTCTCAGCTCCCTATGTAAAAGTGTACCTGCTGGATAATGGAACATGTAAAGCCAAAAAGAAAACTAAGATTGCACGAAAGACCCTGGAGCCGCTCTACCAGCAGCACCTGCTCTTCGATGAGAGTCCCCAGGGCAAGGTGCTTCAGGTAATGATCACATTTTTTCATGATCACTTTTTTTATGGGAAAACTCGTTGAAAGAAGAAGCTCTAGTTAAAAATGTATTAATAGTGAAAGGTCAGAGTGTTATTGGGGACATTACAGTGAAACTGCCATAGACTGTATATCTTGGAACAATAGACTTATGGTACTTTCCAATAGTCCATAGCCTTTACAGAGTATCCAGAGAGCATTCACAGTGCTTAACGTGTTCCACATTTATGTTCTTGTACACGTCACATATATAACATTATTCTAAAATGGATTAAATTCATTTTTCACCTCAGATTCATGCCCATAATTACAAAGTAAAATAAGGTTTATTCCAGCTTTACTGAAAACAAAAACAAAATATAACATGTACATTCACAAGCTTTTCCGAGACGCTTTCCTGTTTCCAGTGATCACCTGTCAGCAGTTTGATTGATTGCAGTCCATCTGCAACACGTTCTCATCCCAAAGCGTAACATACCGACGATATGTGACAAATCGTCTGTATGTTACGCGTTCGGAAACATGAGAACCGTTTGCAATGAATCTACACTTGTACATTTATTTTATTTTGTCATGAATCGCTTTGGAAAACACTGTCTCATACGATTATTACGTCATTCCATTGGAGTCCATTCACAATCCGGTGCGTATCATAGGGACGTGGAAGGTTACCTTTCACGTGGGAAGGCTTGGGACGTGGTAAATCGGAAATGTGGTAAATTGGGGTGGTAAATTCAGCCTCAGTTGACAGTGCATGTGAGTACAAACCAAGCCATGAAGTCCAAGAGATTGTCTGTAGGCTTCAGAGACACTGAGATTGTATCAAGGCACAGATCAGGGTACAGGCACGAGAAGAACGTTTGCATCATTGAATGGCGCAGTGAGCACAGTGGACAACCTTTTTTTCTGGAATTACAAGTTTTTGTTTAACCCCAAAAACGAGTGTGTTGAGAAAGTGCGTTGTTTTTACTGTTTATTTTATTGTTTTGACTTAATTAGTAGGATTAGAACGGAACACGTTAACACTATGATACGGGCCACAACTAAGGGTATAAGTCCCCTGTAATTAAAGGAATTTCAGTGTATTTTATTAGAAATTAGAATGTCATTTGATTTGCTTACAAATACTTAGTTGCAATCAGGTTTTTACAGGAAACAAAGAAATAATTAACTGTAAGTAAAATGAAATGGTAAGTAAGTCATTTGAAGTGATGCATAAAGCATTTTAAAATCTTTTATTATGAGCATTTTGTTTTCCTTTGCGCGTTGAACCTGGAAATCTGTAAGGTTATGTGTTGTGGTGATTGTACCTTTGTCTTTTCAGTCAATCCTAAATCAATTCATCTGCCGTTCTTTCCTCCAGGTGATAGTGTGGGGTGACTATGGACGATTGGACCACAAATGTTTCATGGGTGTAGCACAGATACTGTTGGAGGAGCTGGACCTCTCTAGTACGGTGATCGGCTGGTACAAACTTTTTCCACCATCCTCCCTGGTGGACCCTACATTAGCTCCGCTCACACGGCTGGCGTCTCAGACGTCACTGGACAGCTCAGGACCGCCGCCGGGCGTTCGGTCCTAGTGACCGGACGGTGACCGCCTACCCCTCAACACCCCTTAAGTGACAAAATAGAATAATGGACCACAGCTACTGGACCACTACTGAGCAGAGGGGTGACAACACGCCCCGAGGATGTCGACGAGAAGCCCTCTTTCAAATGATGAAAAGCCAGACGGAGAGACAGGGAATGCGAGTGAGAAAGAGAGGGAGAGATAGAACTAGCCAATCAAAGCTTAGCTGGAGTCTGACAATCACGTCTCACACCTTCCCTCTCCCTCCTCCTTACACCTTTTTGTGTTCAAAGTTTTGCTTTCTTTGTTTTCTCCTCTGACCTGCAGCAGTGGAGGCTTCTGTCCAACATTGTTTTCTTTTTTCCGTATTTCCTTGTGCAGCCACTATCAGAGCACCCAAACAAAGTGGGGTTCTCCGCCTAGTAACCCTCCAGCCAATCAGAGTAGAGCTTACAGCCAGGCCACAGGGAAAAGTGTGGAAGTAGCAAATAGTTGCGGCTTCACAGGTTTGGCTGTTGTCTCTTCAGGTTTTACCGTGGCGATAGTGATGAGCTCAAGGGGACAGAGGGTTGGTCCCGTTTAACCGTGATGGAAAGGGAGCCTGCACATGCACTCGCACATTCTTAGCCTTGACAGGAAAAGCTGGACTCGTTCATTCGAATCGAGGCCAAACCTTTTCCGTGTGGAAAGAAAACATAGACCAAATTGCGGATTAGAATTTCACTTTTGATTTTGGATCTTTTGTTTTTTCCTGCCTTTGTTTTTGCCCACTGTCCAGAATGGTGCCACATGGTGCAGACTCCCTCTGTGTATGTCTATGTTTGGTTTATGAGCGATGGCATGCCAAAGGCCAATGACAAAGGCCAGGCCACATTTCTTTGAATACCCTCCGCCCGACCGCCACCGCCCGTCTCCTCCCCTCCCCAAACCCCTCGAACTCCCCCTGTGGGAGGGAGCAGCATGACTCGGGGACGCCCCCTCCCCGGCCCCCAAGCTGCATGCACGTTTCTTTCTTTCGTTCCGTTTCGTTTTTTCGGTTCGTTTCTCTACTTTTTTGTAAAATCGAAAGACGAGACAAATTAAGGAACAATTCTCAAAAAAACAAAAACAGAAAAAAAGACTAGACTATGTGTGTTAGTTCCACATACTTTTAGGCCAGCTTGTATGTTGCATGTTCTTGTACAGTTTGCTCGTACTGAATATGAATACAAACCGAGAAAAGCCAAGCCATCCCCGCCCCCTAACAAGAGCGGATCTAATGGGGGGGAGGGTGACAATCCCACCCAGGCCTCGCCTACCACTCTGGGTCTAAATATCCGTATTAGGAAGTCTCCAAAAGAAAAAAAGAAATTGTCTGAATTATTTTTTTCTTTGAACCCTTTGAACAACAGTGCTGTTCTGTAGTACTGAGCATACTCGAACCCCTGGCGTATCCGAGGATGTAGGTGTCTAAACTGTAGTTTATGACGGTCGGGGCAAGAGACAGAGATAGAGAATGTGTGTATAACAGCTAAATGTATATGAAGTATCATTATGAGTTTGATATAAATTATAAAGATATAGATATATGAATATAAAAAAAGAGTGTATCTGACTGTACACCCGTCACCAATACACGCAGACATGCACACTTTGTACATACAAATTAGGCTTGAACTTAAGTTATGAACGAACAAACGCATCGCTGACACACAAACATTCCTGGTCTTGTTGAGGGGAATACGCGCCCAGTGCTTGAGCTGCTGAGTGGCTACGAGACACAAGTGGGCGCCAATAGGCCTTTATTTTGATTTTGTCCCAGTTGCAGAAAAACAAGCAGAACCAATTGGAGCAAAGTTTACTTTCTCTTCCTGAAAACCATGTTTTTCTCCCCCCGTTTATTGGTTTGGACTGGACTTCTAAAGCCAACAAGAAACCTGGTTTTGCAGACATATTTTGCAGATGTTTTTTTGTTGAAGCACTTGGCGGTACGGCCGACTGCCCCTTTCCTTTGTCAGTATTACTCCAGGGATACTGATTGTTTACAGCCCATGGCTCCCCACTCCCAAACCACGATACTAGACGAAAGATGAAGTATTCACTGCAACAGTTCTTGTTTGTATAACAGATGTGGCTCTACTGATGTGTATGTTTTATATTCAAGAGTTCATTTTTATTATTTACAAATAAAAGACTGTGTGGAAGAAGAGCGTGGCCTTTTTGAACCCAGTGCTCCCAGGTTATTGTGTACCTGATGACTAAAGGCACATGTCGTATGCTGAATGTGATTTTTTTTTTTTTATATATAGGTTTCTTCACAATTTCAGAAGCACAAACTTGGTGAATGGTGGTAATGAGCAACATGATGGTACACTTGTGTCTTAACTGTCTCACTTTTAGATCCAGCCCCAAGTGGCTATAAATATGCTTCAATAAGGAGGTCATTTGGAATTATTGAGCATAATTTTTCGAGTTGCAGAAATGAATTAAGCTTTTGGGAGATTAGTCTCTGATGACCCATCACTGCAGAATGCAATGCCAGTGGTAACTGGAATCAGGACAGGACCCCCTGGAGTCCAGTTATTGGTGGTGATGAAGATGAAGATGGAGGGTTGGATGGAGCTCTGAGTGACCAGGGCAAGGCGAAAACTGAGAAGGAGGTGAGTTGCACAAAATGACAGAGGAGCACTGAGATAGAAAGTATGCAGAGTGCAGGTTGATTGGCATCTAAGGCAGGCAAGAAGATGGCTGGACCTGACCAATGATGTCAGCATTAAGTTGACAGTGCGACAAAGTGGAAGTGATGCAAAGAACAGCGGCCTGGCCCTAATTGCCACCCCCATTGTTAAATGATGAATTAATTGTCATTAACCACATTTTTTTGAAAGCTGAGTTCACTTTCACTAGCCACACGCCAGAAAGAAAGCTGCCTGATAAAGTGAAGCCGTCTAGAAGATCTCAAAAGCAATGCACCATGTCACAATCTAAAGAAAAGTCATTGACAGCTCTCAGTCCGGAAGGGGTTTCAAAGGCATTTCTAAGGTTTTGAGACTCTAGTGAAACAGTGTGAGCCATTACCCACAAATGGAGAAAACCTGGAAGAGTGGTGAGTCTTTGCTGGAGTGGCCAACCGAGGAGGTCACAAAGGAACCCAGAACAACATCCAAAGAACTTCAGGCCTCACTTTTCTCAGCTATGGTCAGTGTCAGCGCAAAAATGGGAGAGTTCATGGCTCGTCACATTTTACAAAAAAACTTTTTTTTTGCGCCTTTGCGCAATTTAGAATCAGCAGTTAACCTAACCCCACTAGGTGCATGTCTTTGGACTGTGGTAGGAACCTGGAGTACCTGGAGAGAACCCACGGAAACACAAGGAGAACATGCACGATCCACACAGAAAGAACCCGGTGTGAACAGTAACAGTGCCAAAAGTCTAGTTTATTTAACAAAAATTTATTTTGACTTCTAGTTCTAGTTTTTAGTTTAGTGTTAGTTAAGTATAAAAACCTTGTTACACACTAAACTGTGAGCTGATATGAAGGAGGTGCATGTACGAGATCAGAGGATGGAAAGTTCTCTGACGCATTTATGATTGATTGATAGCAAACAATACATCCAGCCTCCTGAGCAAATACCGTCTTTACACTCAGCCTGTGTCATGATTTCATTTTCATTTCTCATGGGTTTTGTTTTCACTGGCCACAAAACAAATAGTCTGGCTTTTTTTTAAATTTCACAATTGAACTCATAAAGTTACTAAACTACTTGACACACATACAGTCCGGTGTACGTTAGTGAAAGAAGCGCTTGAGCCCTAGGTGCAACATTCGTAGCTCTTTAGTGCCATCTAGTGGTGACTTGAAACGAATCAATTTGCAAATCTGGCAGAAACATTGGATCTCATCATTTTCCCTCTGTCAGGCGTGGTTTACACTAAGACAGGTGATGCACTGTGCTGACAAATATTTCAGAGACGAATATAAATGAAAACAGTTTGAAAATTATGCCATGCCTGTAAAGTACACACAGTATGCGTTCAGCTTGTATACATATACTGTACATTTTGATAGTTTCTTTTGCAAAGTATTTTTTTCTGTTCTTTTACATAAAAATGCTACTTTGTGAATCCCGATCCCAAAGCTCCCATAAAATTCATTCAAAAATACTAAATGCCTCATATAGTGACATACTCACACGAACAAGTGACAAATTAAAGGAAAAAACGCCTCAAGCTCTCATTAAGGTTTTTTTGTTTTGTTTTGGTTTTTTTTGATCACCAAAACGTGTAAGTGGAACAGCTACAATGTGAAAACGGACTCACCAAGTTTGTGGAAGTCCACCGGAGGGACGGAACACCATTCATCAGAAGACAGATTTTCATCCTGGATGAGAGCACTCCCATCAGGACAGAAATGATGAAAGTGATGGCTCCAAACAAATTTGTACACATTTGCAGTGATGATTCACCTCTGGGGAGCAGGTGGAGCCAAAAAGCATTAAAAAGCAAAACATTTTTGCTTGTGAGTTTTATTTTTGCGCCACTGTTCTGAGCCTTTGATCGGAGGAATACAGACTTACTGAGTTTCAATCCCTGTTGTGCTGTTATATGACATATATGCTTAGCATGTGTCAAACTCAGTGCAATAAACAAACAAAAAGAGGCAAAAATAAAAACGGCAAGAGAAACAAGATTTCATTACATTTTATTCTGTTAAAATGACCGAGTGTTGCATCTGTGGTGTTATGGCACAAACTGGTCTCATATACAGATTGCAGATGAGAAAAGTCCATTTAGCTTCCTAAAACACAAGTCTACAGTTTGCACTGCAGTGAGACAAAAAACTAAAATTCTTCCATTCCTGGTGGGCTCCTGGTTCCACAAATAAAAACAAAAAAGTTTGTGGCTCTCAGTAATAAAATAAATAACAATGTAGACAAGAAGCCAAAGATAAGGAGTGAAATTTCATGTCTTTATCACAAGTCCCAGTCAGATCACCTGTCCGGCAATCTTTTAAATGACGCCGCCAATCAGCAGCCACGTGTAAATTTAACATATTAAGATTTGGTCGGTCTGATCCAATAGTGCCCCCCCTGTTTTTTCTTTATTATTAATAATATAATTGTGGTTTCTCTATGCTTTTATTGAACACGTCGTGACTTTATTTTGGAAAGTGCTCGGCCTTGATAAGCACGAGCCACACACCGTAATAACCAGGACACTGGGTTGCTTCCATCTGCTGCTCTAACCTGAGTGAGTGTGGTCACCTCCTCTTCTGCTGGACGCAGTTCCGCTGTGAGGAGGAGGAGGAGGAGGGCCTGTGGAATGTTACAATATAACGTATAATTGAGCACTTTTGATAATGATATGTTGTCAGCCGTGGCGCGTCGTCCTCTGAGACGCAGTCTGCGAACACACAAGTTATTTTCTTTTTTTTGTGTTCGCAGTCAGCTGATTGGGGAAGTGTGACGGCCGCTGGTTAACAGGCACACTGAAACAGAAGGGTGTCATGTCACATTAGATTTGTCATGCAGCCTCACTCCACCAGCCCCAGCCTCACACACACACACACACACACACACACACACACACACACACACACACACACACACACACACACACACACACACACACACACACACACACACACACTGCTCCCCTCGGTGGTAATGGTTTGAAACCCACCCACCCCTCGTGGAGGACTGTGTGTCAGCGCTCCAGAGCTCATTAGAAAGTCGGTGCCGTGAGATCAGTCCTTACGCACTGCTCCCCGCTCCTTCAGCCGGGCCGCACCGCCGCTGTGGGTACAGCTCTGGCCTCCTCTGCCTCACACCCCTTCTTTCTGTGCGGCTTTTGCAAAATATTGATATTCATTTAAAAAAAATAAAGAGGAAAAAAGCAGGATTTATCGTTGCAAGCTCTCCGATGAGCGGCCCAGTTTATGGCGTATGCTATCATTTAGCCTCTGATCACGATTTCTTAGTAATGATAATAATAATAATAATAATATACAAGACTTAAAATGTATATAAAAGATTTGAAAATATTTTATTATAATAATAAAATATTTTTACAGATTTTTCAGAGCACAATTTGACAGCTCACTGCACAGATACCTTTACTTGAAATATTCATTTATAAAACCTTCAAAACAATTAAAATTAGGCGCTTTAAAAAATCTAATAAGAATAATATGATCATAAACGGCTCATTTAACCGTTAAGCTGTGTTTTCAGTGAAGATGAGCAGATAGCAGAAAGGTGAGCTTGTTTGTGGTTTTGTTTCCAGATTTCTGAGCTCTGAGGTTTTATTTGTTATTATTATTATTATTTTATTGTTATTATTTTTTTTCTTTAAAAAAATTCCTGAAAAACAAACTAAACAAAAACGACATTTGAGATTCTTTGTTCTTGCTTGAACAGCAGCTCTCACGCTGCTGCTTCTCTTCTTAAGTTTCTAATCTTTGAATGATTTCATTGATTTGAGGCATCAGTGAATTTATATTTATATTACGTTAAAAACAAACAAACCCAAAAAACATGAATAAAACTGTTTTTATCAGAAAGTAAAATCACCTAATTATTTGTCCAAAACGTATTTTCCTACTATTAATATGATAAAAAACAAAAACAAATAAAGCAAATACTATTTGTATTTATTTATTTTCATTTGAAATAAATCTCCATTATATTTCTATCCTGAGTCTCCGGGCCCTCTGCGCTTTGTAAAGCGGGGGTCCCTTATATATTCTCACTCGCTCTCATACTGATCGCAATTGGACACAAGGGGGCGCTCGAGTCCTTGTTTGGACACAATAAAGAAGGCGAGCGACCGCAACTGGAAGCTTGTTGATTTAAATGGCGGTCTTTATGCTGTTATGTCACAGCGATCATGGAGTTTGTGGTTTTATTCACCCCGACATAAAACACATCAGCCAGGCTTCGTTCACTTCAAGCGCATGCGCTGCCGGGCTCATTCTGATCAGGAAAAGGTGAGTGTCAGAGACTGACGAAGCTAGTCGCTGTTTGAACCCTAATCAGCACCGTCCACTCATACACCATCCAAACACACACCATGCACCCATACAGCTCTTCATTTAAAGCAGCTTTGAAGTTTGTTGGAGTTTAGTTTTGCATGTTTCCTCCAGTGTGAGTCAGTCAGTGAGCTGTTTCCAATAATACTTGGTCCTAAATTACTTTCCAAATGATTTTGGATTATTTGTCAGCTTTCTGCAGTCGAGTCTTAAAATGGTGCTAGTCTGACATTACTGACATCCCTCCCTGCATCTGCAGGCCCGGAGACAGACGAATACTCGGCTGTCCCGAGTGCCCAGTTTCCCTCCTGTCGTTCATCCCCAAAGGAACCAATTTAGGGAAAAATTAACAACAATTTAGGCTTAGCCACCATCAACGCCCCTGTGTATGCTAAGGATGGGTGAATGGAGGTGGATGGATGGTTTGTGGTCCTTTGAGGCGTTCCCAGTTGACCTTATCGGTCGGCAAAACTCACACTAAATGTCTGCTTCCGGTGTGAGCCACACATTAATAACAGACTCCTAAACATTGACCGGAAGTTTAAAATCTCTCATCTCTCCTTAATTTGACTGAGAACCTTCACCGTCTCATCACACACACGAAAAGGAGATTGGGAGGACGAAAGCATCTAAAGTTGTGTGTGTGTGTGTGTGTGTGTGTGTGTGTGTGTGTGTGTGTGTGTGTGGGGGGGGGGGTGATAATTTGCTCTATAGCCGTGTAATCCCGCCCGATTTCATCTAATACCAGCGCTCCGACGCAACGGCGTGCGCGCACATCTCCAGATGTGATAATGGGCGCGTTGTGGAAAGAAAAAAATCCAACCCGCTCGCCTTATTGTAAAGCTTTGTGGGATCAAAAAATAAGGTGTGTGTGTGTGTGCATGCTCTCTATACGTGGGGATGTGCGGGGACTGGAGCCTGAAATTCCTCCGCAAAGAAAGAAAGAAGGACAGGAAGAAAAAAAGAATTACAGGATCTGGAGCTTTTTATCTGTGTTTTTTTCTTATGGTTTGTTGTCGTGTTTGGTGTGTGGTTTCAGGAACGAACAGAACGAATAAGAGAAGCAGGTTTGCAGGTACTAACCAAGTTAACAATTAATGGAAATTAATGGAAAGATTTGACTTCTCTAAATAATTCCGCACTTGTGTGTAAATTCAGGAAAGAGCCGAGCGCGAATTGTTCGGGTGTGTGTGCTCGTGTTATTGGCAGGATGGAGATCGGATCCTTTCATTTACACAAGCGGGAGCGTTTTAGGCCGCATACGCGTGTGGAACGTGTCCGGTGGAACCTTGTAAGTGTGTGTGAGGCCGGTTTACATCGCACGTTCTTACGCACAGGATTCTGGATAATTAAGATTGTTTTTAAAAAAAGCATCAAAGCAGGAGAGAGGAGGAGAGAAACGGATAAAAAGGAGCGTGGAAAAGGACGGAGGGGGTGTGTGTGGAGCTGATTTATCTCCGGAGCCCCCCCACATTCACACTCACGCACCCCACCCCACCCCCGGTCATTTCCATATATTGAAATGCGCCCCCAGTACCTCAATTTTCCCGGAGCTGTCGTGCGTGCAAAGGAAGGCGCGCATGTGACCACCGCCGATCTGACGCCCTGTACCCCCTCCCCCCGTCAAAGTGCTCCAGTGTCCGGTCACCCGGTGTGTGTGAGAGAGTGCGTACTGAGGTGTGCTCGGAGAATAAAAGTGCTGAGCGCGAAACTGTGAAGTTAAAAAAGGCGGCGTGTGGCCTACATACGGAGCAGCTAACATCCTGCTGTCTGCTCTTTATCTGCGCGCACGCACCTGACCCCCCCCCCCCCACACACACACACATACACTTACTTTAAACACAGAGATGTAATAAAAGATTAAATATGGACCTCAGTGAGCCACACACACACACACACACACACACACACACACACACACACACACACACACACACACACACACACACACACACACACACACACACTCTTGCTGCAGCATTAAACGTGCAGCCTGACTGATTTATGACGGAATCAGGCGACGCGCCGAACATTTACATATCCCCCCCCGGCTCACTCCCCGAGTCCGAGCACCGCTGCGGGCTTTGATCAATGTCCCACCGTGACTTAGAGTGTGTACGGGAGCAGAGGAGGAGGAAGAGGAAGAGACATTCTTTGTTGCCGACAGATGGAGATGGGTGTAGACAGAGGTCAAGGTTGGCGTTCTCGGATCTGCGCGCAGGGGTAATGAACAACACAAAAACAAAACCTTCTTAAATAAGTGCGGGTGACAGAGGACGCTGATGGTCCGGGCCTGTTTACAACCACGTTTAACGTCACATTCGTGCCCCACTGTGCGCGCAAACCTGAAGCGAAGAGTTTATCACACGGAGCCAATTTTCACCCCCCCCCCCCCCCCCCCCTCCCGCCCCAAAACAAAAAAACAAAACAAAAAGACGCTGATCAGGAAGTTAGAACAACCTGTCCACAGTGATCAGTCACGTGACAGATTCCCAGCTTGCTCCTGGATGTTTTCTCTCTCTCCGCTCCTCTCTCTCACTCAGGTGCACCTCCGCGTGTCACCTTCTACAGTTACAGGATCAGGTTTAGTGGAAGCGGTGGCCGCCTGTCGCCAGCACGAGCAACAGGCCACCCAGGATACCAGATGCCCCGGACCGAGAGCGAAACAACCCCACTTCACCCCAACTCCACCCAGCCCGGTTTATCCCAGTTTGAAACGGACCAAGTCATTTATCAAATGAGAGGCACCTTTAACCCGTGTTTAACGCTTTCAGAGAGGAAACATTCAGCACGGAGTTTGTTTGTTTTTTAACGCAGCTTTTGAATGATCAATGCACACCTCAGGGGGGAAAAGAGTACATTTCTAACAACAAATCGCTACAAACGTCTCCCTAACTGCACAAACTAAACCCGGGAATCCACAATGAACGTCCACGTAACGCCTAAGAAAACAAAACAAAACGCGCTCCGTGAAGACAGAAGAATGAAAGGTTTATGCCTCTCTCCGTCGTCACTGAATTCCTTTGCTTTTCACTGCCTGCCTACAATAGATAAATAACTAAATGTCACTTACTGTGATATTTTAATCCACGCAAACGTACATACACACACGGGTTACAGTTAAAATCTGACACGCTGGATTAAATAATCCACAAATCTCTTATTTACACTCACACAGAATAGCTCGTAACACGGATTATTATTATGATTATTTTATAATTATTATTATTGTACTTTTAAACAATAACGCAGATGTTGTAGTTTACTGCTGCTCTCCTGTTTCGTATCAAACTCTGAGCAGTAAATCAAACCCGTCTGCTCCGCTCAGCTTTAAATCTGCCTCAACTTCACCACACGCTCGCAAACGGGATAATCACCCTATGTGGGATAATCGTCGTGCACGCGCCCCCGGCACACACACACACACACACACACACACACACACACACACACACACACACACACACACACACACACACACACACACACACACACACACACTCTCGCCTCGCTACCGGTCGGTCTAATAAGCCACGCAGCGAGTTGCAACCTGCAGAAATTTTTCACTCACTGGTCACGCTGAACCTCCGCCTCCTCTTCTTCTTTTTCTCCCCCCCCCCCACCCCCCTCTTCCTCCTCCTCCTCCTCCTTTCTGCCTTGCCTCCCTCCACCTCCACCACCCCCTCGGTATTAAGTGCGCGTCCTCTGCGGTCAGTGCGCGTATCTCCGGGTCTCCAGAAGCAGCCGCCGGATCCTCCTCTCTCCTCCCGCTCAGCAGCCGCTGGTGCTTCGCGAGCTTCTTTTCCCCGGGAGATCCTCTCCGTCTGCCTCTCTTCCCCCTCCCGGTATACCGCAGCGATCTCCTTCTCCGGTTCCTCCGCCCGGCCCCGGCGGTACTCTCTCCTCTGTGCGTCCTCCGAACAAACCGGCGGAGTCGCGTCTTTGCTGCCGTTCTATCACCAAACCCCCTTTATTACCAGAGTATTTACAAGCTCTCCCCCCCTCCTCCTCCTCTTCTTTTTCTTCCTCCTCTTCCTCCTCCTTCTCCTCTTCTCCACCCTCCACCACCACCAGCAGCAGCAAAACACCCTCCCCTGCGCACCGTAAGCAGCTCGAACCTAAGGCTCATCTCAAAGTTGTTACAGCGGGCACTAACTGTCCCGCCGGTGGCGAGAGGCTTCAGTTTGGATAGGGAGAAAGAAAGCAATGGGTTGACCCTGTAGTGCTCATCGTGTGTGGGCACATACTCCCCACACCCCCACTCAAAATACACGCTCATGTCTCTGTTAAAGTTCTGCACAGTGTGCGTGACGCTCGCGTGAATAACCCCGGCATGATCTTCAGGACACGAAGCAGTTTCTTAAAACCAATCAGTACTAAAAATCAAACCCTGTTTGTAAGTTGGAGTGAAGGCTTTGATTTCCTCTGACCTTGTTAAGTCAGGCTGGTGTAAATGATCGCGCATCAGTGTGCTGTACAGTCTGCCTCACTCACTTAAACAGTCATAAAACAACGTTCGTGTAAATAATTTGTTAAACTTTTTAGGTTTTTGGAGTCTGACACTTTAACACTGTTCCAAAACACGAGTGTGTGTTTTATGATTATTGTGATTATTATTACTGCGGGAGGTCAGCAGTGATGCAGCCCACTTTGCGCATGTGAAGCCACCCAGGTTATAGACGGTGCCTGTGCTTCTTTGGCTGCCCGACCAGTTTGTCCTGTTCACTGCAACCGGATAGCTGCTGTCTGTCATTTTAACACACGCATCTCTCTGTCTGATACCCCCCCCCCCCCCCCCCCAAAAAAAAAACAAAAAAACAAAACCTTCCGAGCTTTAAGGACACATGCTTGTCCGTGCGCATGCCGTCCACGGTCCAGATGAGCTTGTGTCCGTTCTTCTTCTTTTTCTTATTTTTGCGCGCTTTTCTCGAACAGAAGCCGCTACATGCGACAGACTTTTGCACACACACGCGCGCGCGCTCTCTCTTCCTGTATATATGCAGCAGTATCATATCCGCCCCCTCCAGTGAGCTCCTGTCCGCGGTTTCCCTTGCCCTGTTTTGCGTCCACCTCTCTCTCTCTTTCTGCATATTGCTTTCATTAGACATCTCTGCCTCTCTTTCTCTTTCTCTTTCTCGCTCACACACACACACACACACACACACACACACACACACACACACACACACACACACACACACTCCTCCCTCCCTCCAAGTGCCTCTTGTCCGGCCCCCCTGATCTCTGTGTCCATTGGCTTCCACCGGGTCTATTTCTCATGTCCAGCCCCCTCCCTCCGAGCTCTCTGTCTCTCCCTCCCTCTCTCTCTCTCTAATGACCGTCCATTGGTGTTGTTACTGCGCGTCCCGTCCGTCCCTCCTCCCACTCCCACTCCCACTCGGGTGCCTCGGCCCTGCCCATGTTTTTGTATGTCGGGTGTCTGTCCATCGCCTGACGTTCAAGTTCGCCGGGAACGTCACGTCCGTGCACTTGAACTTGCACGGCTCAGAGGGGGGTGGGGGGTGGAGGGGGGGTTGAGGGGAGGGGTGGCGTGTGTGTGTGGGGGGGAGGGGGGGCTTTTGCCATTTTTTCCATCTCTCTCCCCTTCTCTCTCTCTCTCCATCCACCTCTATCTCACTCTCTCTCTTTTTTCTCTCTGCTCTCCTTTCTCAAAAAAGCCATGACGGCGATCCCGCGATCCATCTTCGCCTCCGCGCCATCTTTATATTATTTCTAATTTATTTTTATTTTTTTTCCTCCCCTTGCCCCTCCGCCTCCTCTTCTCGT
The DNA here is from genome assembly GCF_057381845.1 of Rhamphochromis longiceps. NCBI lineage: Eukaryota > Metazoa > Chordata > Actinopteri > Cichliformes > Cichlidae > Rhamphochromis > Rhamphochromis longiceps. The sequence goes on from NC_140569.1 coordinate 29,979,314, forward strand.
GGATGTCAGAGGCGTTGGATGAAGATATTTTTTTTCCTGCCCCACCGGAGTCTCCTCTCTAACCCTGGCTCTCCCCGATGTGATCCGCGCTGAACGCCGCCGCCGCCAGCCACCATGTCTCGCCGCAAGCAAGGCAAACCCCAGCACTTAAGCAAACGGGATTTTTCGCGTAAGTAAAAGATGAGAAAAACAAAATGTCATTTCTGGGTCCCTTTTCACTTCATTCAGCTACGATTTTTCGGGGGGGAGGGGGCGGGAGCGAAGCTGGAACTCCTGGACACCGGACGCACCGCTCGGACCCGCGGTCATCTGGACTTAAACAGCGTGGCGAGAAAGTGCGACACCTCCGTGCGTAAAAGCTGCTCGGAGATCTCTTCCCCCCTCCTCCTCAAAGCCTGTCACAGAGAAAAAGTTTTGCGTGTGTGGGTATAAACCCGCCGCAGCTTCTCGCTTCTGTGGGCTGTTAAATGTACTCGCTGTGGCTCCGGTGCCCCCGCGGTCGCTCCGGTCAGTGGAAGCGCGCAGGGCTGCCGGTAGCAGAGCGCGTCCTCTCCGCGGAGCTTCGTGGAGAACTCACCCCGGAATATCGCTGCCTGCTAGTTCTGCATGCTGCTTGTTCATCTGCTCGCTCTCACATCTCTTCTTTTTTTGGGATTATTTTCAGAAAACCCCCCAAAACAAAAACAAAAAAACTTGGAGGTGGATTTTTGGATCGAGTGGAGGGGGGGGGGGGGGGGGGGGACAAAAATCTCGTGTCTGACAGTCTCTGTATCAGCAACACGGACGACACAGATCGATATTTTTCTTATACTTAAAAAAAATCCTTGTGCCTCTCGTGTAAAAGCTGTTTATTGATGTTTAGTTTAGATGAGAGGCTTTCTTCCTGAAAGTGCAGATCCTCCTGCAGTTCAGAGTTAAAGACAAGAAACAGCAACAGGACGACAGCATAGCCAGCTCGGTCTTTTTGTTCGTCTTTTTTTCTCTCCTTCCACAGAGATAAATGTGGACCAACTTAAAAAAAATAGATTCCCAAGCTATACAGAGCTAAGGTAAGATATGAATGCCAGCCCGTTGGGTTTTTGGAGCTGCAGCGTGTGTGAGGGGGAAAAAACTGACAAAATTGTTTGAACTCCGTGGACACAATCTACTTTTACGCACGGCGTTCTTTTATCGCCGGATCTTTTAATTAATTTCACTTTATCAGAGTTATTTCAGCGTGATATTTTGAGAGAGAGCAGATGAGTGTGCTGAGAAACTGCAGGGCAATTGGCAAAGTGGCGTTTATCACCGCGCCATGTGCCGCACGGTGCGCCGCCTCGCAGCGTTTTCAGCGACGGAAAGTGCCCGCAAACACGAAAACGAGGGAATTTGGGCATCTTTACGCTTCGGTGTTTCGGTATGTTGACTGGCTGTAGCCCGTGTTAGGCTGTTGGAGTGAGACAGAGTGTGTGTTTCTGTATGAGTCTGTGTGTGTGTGTGTGTCCAGTTGGGTGACAGTCACAATGACCGCGTGCCGTCGCTAGGAGGCAGAGTGCGATCAGAAAATCCGGCTCTCGACTTGGACCTGATGAGTTTCACTGCCGCCCCTATCTGCACGGGCTACTATTTGGCGATCTCTTTAGAATAAAGGGAGAGTGTACAAGACATGGGGAAGGAAAGAGGGAGGGGGGGAGAAAACAAGAAAAGCAGGGAGACCCCCCCCCCCCCCCACACACACACACACCACCTCCACCATACATCCCCATCCTGAATTCCTCTTCATCACCTCAAACCTACTTTCTTTTTTATTGTTCTTGTGCATCATTTATTTACACTCAGAATATACATCACCTCTGCAGACTTTTGACCCCTCCCCCCTACCCTTTAGCTCTCACTTGACACACACACACGCTTATTTTATTTTTGCATAAATTTTGTTACTAAAGCAATTCAGATTTTTTGGCCTCAGAAAAAAAACCCAATCAACATCGTGTGGTCAGTTTTCAGTTTTAGCACCTGTGTTTTTAATATCGATTTTTTTCCCTTCTTCTTCTTTAATTTTTATTACATTTCAGTTTTTTATAGAACATCATTTTCATCGCAGCCCCAGTGCTTGCTTTTACACATACAGACCAGCCTGGATTTAAAACGTTAACAGTGGGGTTTTATTGTTTTGTTTATTTTTTCAGTGATGTTTCCTCCTCTAGAATAAACTACATTATCAGTCATTTTCATGTTTTGCCAAGATGGTATTTAAAAAAAAAAAAAATTCTGGGAGGCAGTCAGCCAGCAGTTTAAACATCTACTTTTACAGATCGATGAGAGAGGTGGAACTTTAACGGTGGACTTAGCTGAAATGATTTTCTAATTGATGAAACATTTATAACTTTATTTTTTACAGTTATTCCACCCCCTCCTTTAGGAAATGTGATAGCTTTGTTGTGCATGTTCCGACATGTGGATTTAGACACATAATCCTCCTCTCTGCTCCTCTCTGCCTGTTTATTTCATCTACCTGCACTGCTCTAAAAATAGACACACGGCTCTCATTTAAACACGTTTTGTTGAATTTAGCGTTCATATGCTTTTTGAATCAAATCTTATTTAAGGTCTTTCGCCCTCCTCTCCTCATTCTCTGCTAAACACCCCAGACATCCCCTCTCAAGTTCAACTTTAGAGGTGAGGGGCTTATGCAGCTTCCATTAGATTTTGTTGTTATTGTTGTTTTATCCGGAGAATTTAATGCCCCCTTCTTCTTCTTCTTCCTCCCTCCTCCTCCTGGGAGCTGTTGTGTAACTTGTGTGGCATTGTGTTGACCCAAGTTAAATCAAAGAGAAGTGTGACTGTGTGAGTGTGTGTGTGTGTGTGTGTGGGTGGGGTGGGGGGGGGGGGGGGGGGTGTTGATGGGGCAGCAGCAGCGGCTGCGGTCTTGGTGGAATTTACCATGTTATCTTCATGTCCCAGTTTGCGCACAGATGTCGCGCAGGGTTGCGGCATTCTGATGATATTTCCTTGAGGGGATGTAGTCCACGTTTAGACCCCCCCCCCCCCCCCCCCCACACACACACACACACGCAGGAGCTCTAACCTATCCCTGTTATCAGACAAAATCTGTACCAATCAGCCAGACAGTGAAAATTAAAATCTATTTTTTGATTCTCTGTGGTCTTAAGTTCATTAAAATGTGAAATTGGCGGCTGAGTAAAGAAGGTCAACACGCATCAGGCGGCTAGTGCAGAGTCACACTCTTCACCTTGGACTGGAAGATTTTCTTTAAAAGAGGGACGGTGAATTATGTTCTCCCGTTTCGCCTCCCTAATTCGGCCGACTGCGCCGCTCCTCTCCCTCCTGCTGCAGGACGAGTCTGGCCTCCACAAAAGGCTTCTTAAAAAAAAAAAAAGCAGCGAGGAGTTAATCCGGCCTCGGAGGGGTGAGGAATCGGGTTGAACGGCTCATTTTGGGGCGATTTTCCCGCTGTACAAGAGCCTGGTATCTAAGAACTATAAGTCAGCCACATGTAATCGAGGCCGAGGATTGAGGGAAGAGTTTTATTTCGCCCACACGCATACATGCACACACACGGGCACGCGTGCACACACACACACACACACACACACACAGACGCACTCTCTTCGTGCAGCCTGCCCTCTCTTCCCTTTCCCCGGCACATATGTTGGACATGTTTGTGACAGTTTTCCCTTCTGCTGATTACAGGATCAAACCCTCTACAAACAAGGTTAGGCAAGTCAAACTCGTCCACATCTTTAGTTTTTTTTATTTTATTTTTCTTTCGGTGAATACTGTGTTTAAGCATCATTTTCTAAGCTCTCATTGGCTACCAAATTGTTATCTTGAAGCAATCTGATTGGAGCTTTGCAGCTTTTCAGGATAGAATTTCCCACCATTTATTGTTGTGATCCACACCGGCTCGCGTTGTAATCATTTTCCCTGTATTACATGCTTTTCTATCATTACAAGGCACATTTTCTCACCCCCCTTATTGTGCGTGCTGCATGCCGACCTTTTATTTAGCTTTGTGTCTCTCTAACTGTGATCCACACTGAGAGAGGTTTTGTGGATTCTTCCTTGTCATCAATTCTCACAAAAACAAAAAAACAACTGTATTAATAGGTTCGAATTACAGGAGAGAGAGAAAAGGAAAATATAAACATGTGGTTTTTGCTTTTCTGTTCTGAGTAAGCATCGCCTTCTAATTTCCCTCTTTCCTCCCACCCCTGTCTTCTTCTCTCCCTCTTCCCCTCTGACTCGCCAGCAGCTGAGCCCCTCTCCACGGCTGTTGTCTCGTCGGAGGAGCTGTCGGAGCGCTGCTCGGAGAACTCGGAGGAGAGTGGCAGCCTCAACGGGCACCACCCGGGCTCGAACGTGGGCCGGCTGGCCCGGCTGGGTCATGACGCTCACCCGTCTCTGGAGCAGGACCTGCTGACCTGCGGCCAGTGCCAGGCCACTTTCCCCCTGGCGGACATCTTGCTCTTCATTGAGCACAAGAGGAAGCGATGCCACGGTCCGCCCTGCCTCACTGTGGGCAGGGGGCTGGACAAGCCCCCCTCACCCTCCCCTGGCTTGGCCCTCACTCCTTCGCCTGCAATGGGCTCCCTGCGCAGCCGGAGGCTGGAAGTGGGTGTCCAGGCCACACTGGCAGACGAAGATGATGACCGGTTCTCATCACCCCGGGGCATTTGCCCCAAACAGGAGCCCCTCCCAGGTAACCAGAACTGCTTTCACACCAACCAACACACATCACCTCTTTCTGGATACAAGCACAGCCACCATGTGGCAAGATCATATCCCCAGAGGACCCCTCAGTATCAGCTTAAGTGTGAACAAACCATTCAGATCAGACAGAAGCCAGAAAGTGACCAAGACACAGTCAGAAATGTCACCCGTAGGTGTTCTAACGCGCTCACTGTCGAGATTATTTCCTCAGTGTTTTGGATGCGCTCACTGCTGCAGATGAGCGGATGTGTGTGCTTTCTGCAGCCTGAGCTCTTGCTTTCATTATTTCACATTTTATGTCCAAGGAAGCTTTTTTGTTTGTTTGGGGTTTTTTTTTTTGAGACACACACACACACGTGACAGAAATCTGATTGGCTGTTAGTGGTTAGAAGGGGGTGGAGCGTGTGAGGTGTTTGTGTGTGTGTGTGTGTGTGTGTGTGGGGGGGGCTTTGTGAGACAAACAACACAGGTGTGGCGAGGGTTCACCAGTGTTGACGCCCTGTGGTTTGATTTAGGGCGTCTTTCTCTTCTTTCTTTTCTTTTAAATTTTTTTTTACATGTGTGTGTTTTTATCAACAAAAAGCGTGTGTGCACCCCTTCTACAGTTCCCCTAAAATTCCAGTGTGTGTGTCTGTGTGTTATGGAATGTGAGTGTTTTCCCAGTTTGCCCAGCTTGGCCACAGTGACTGAATCCCACAGGCCAGTTGCAAAGAGCTAAGGGTGACCTTGACTTTGTGGTGCCACTGGTCAGCATTAGTTGTGTGTTTGTGTGTGACTTTGAGTCTGGGGAGTAGCTGCGGCCTCTTTTTGAGTTTGGGTGCAGAGAATCTGTGTGCATGAAATGTGTGTGTGCGTGTGTGTGTTTTTCCCTCTCATGTGGCCCTAGCAGATGTGTCCTGCTCTTGGTGTGGTTTTCACCCCCCTCTTTCCCACCGCCACATCTTACCCGACTAAATGCAGCCCAGCTCTCCATCAGCTTTCATTCTTCTTCTTCTCTGAGTTTACCTCCGTGCCAGACTTCATAGGTAAAACTGGCTATTTTTCCTCCACTTTAGCCGCTCTGCCTCTCTTCCTTTTCCCAGGAATCAAATGAGAGGCGAGCAGAGCGAGGGAGGGGGGGAGAAAAAAAAGTTTTGCTCATGGAGGGAAAGTCGTTTATTTAAAGCGTCTTAACGCCACTAATTATTTGTTGCGGCGCCATTTCTTTCTTTCTTTCTTTTCTCGTGCATTTTAATTAGCAGTAGTTTTTAGTGGCGGGCTGCCTGTACTAAATTAGCTGTTACAGAGAGAGAGAGAGATGACACGGAGCAGCGGAAACGCATTCGCGTTGAAACGCAGCACACTTTGTCGCTTGAACGTAACTCGGGAATCCTAAATGTTGCAGTTTGTTTTTTCCGCTTCAGCGTTTGAGGAAGCAAACGTGATCGAAACCACCAGCTCAAAATTTACAGTGGAGGCGAGGAAACGGGATGGGTTTGACCTTTGACCTTTGTCTCTACGGCTCTAGAAAGACTTTTTTTTCACTTTCTGTAGCGTCTGCATGTTTGATTGCACACTCCCCCCATACACACACTCCCACTCCCACACACACTCAGACGCTCACCAGTTAAACTGGGTTATTAGAGCGATTTACATCATAATACCGGCGTCTGGTGGCTTCAATAGCGTTGTGTGTGGGAACGTCTTGGTAGGAACAGCTGTACGCTCAGAAGGCAGCGTTATATATCTTGTCTGATGTCGATGTCGAGGTGGACGGGAGACCGGCCGAGCATTATTATTAAATGTTGGGAATTTTCGTCTGGAAAAGGAAAACCCCAGCCTTTAAACTGTCCGTCTGCTTTATTTACACCCTGTCCGCTCTCCTTTTCCCCCCTTCCCTTCTCTTCTTTTCTTTTCTCCCAGCCGCTGGATCCACACCAGCACAAACCTCACATGCTGAATTTGCGCAACACATTCAGTCTGATAGCCGATAATCAAAGCCAGCGTTTCCCTCCTCCTCCTCCTCCTCCTCCTCTTTCTCTTTCTCTTATCCCTCCCATCCCGACCAAACCCATAGCTTTCATCGTAATTGACCTCAAACTGTCACGGTGGAGTAAATATGTGAAAGAAAAAGTAATAATCTGCTGGAATTTCAGCCGAGATTATTGCCATCCAAAAACAATGACACACACACACACAAGCAAAGCAAGGTGAGGGCTGCTGCTTCCTCCTTGCTGTGTATGAGGCCTCTGCTCCCACAGATAGGCCTTAAAACAGAAATGCAATTAATGCCATTAAAAAAATCTACACACTTGTAGACACATGCTTTGTCATTAATCTCAGTATTTTCAGTCTAACAGAATTTCTACTGGGGTTTAGTTTTTGCCTCATTATTACTCTGTTCATTTAAATCAGATAAAATAGGACCATACCATCTTCATTTTTCCTTCCCTTCCCCCCTTTTTTGTTGTTGTTGCTCCGTCTCCATCTGCTTTCTTTTAGAAACAACCAAATATGTTTCATCTCACATTGGAGGAATTATTTTACAGCACCCCCTCCTCCCTTTTTTTAATCGCTGCATACTTTTTCCTGCATGTATCTTCTCATGTATATAATGATGCTCCGACTGCTTGTTGTAAAATATGTCTGTGGTCAGAGAAGCACAGAGTGGCTGTGAGGCTCAGAGGAACACAAAGCGTCCGACTTGTGCCGGAACGCTGCTATTTACATATCAAACAGCCCCGACCGAGTAGAGCTGACACACACCTGTGTGCGTGTGTGTGTGTGTGTGTGTGAGAGAGAGTGAGGACTGTACAGGCAAAATGCCGATCGGTGATGCAAAAAAGCCAGCGTAAACGCTCACCCACCCACCCACCCACACACACACACACACACACACACACACACACACACACACACACACACACACACACACACACACACACACACACACACACACATTTAGTGCTCTCTCTCTCTCTTTCTCTTGCCCATTTATTCTATTAATCCCTGACTGAGATGAAAATTCTGATTATAATCCCTGAGGCATCCCTCATTCAGAAACAGCATCGCTAATGTCTCAAAAGAGTGGGGCTTCCGCGTGTGTGCGTGTGTGTATTTGCGTGTGAATGGCTGCGTCTTCATCTTTGCTCCTTTTACTCAAATTGAAAAAAAAAAAAGAGGCTTGAAAATTGAAATTTTAGCATCAATTCTTCGTGGATTACTTCGACGGCTAATGCATTTTTTCCCCGCGCTGTCCTGATTTGTCAGTTGATTTCTCGTAATTAGCACAAAGGGCTGAAAACCAGTCCTAATATTTGTGTTAATGAGCTCAAATTGATACACGGCCAGTGCGGAGAATTGCTCGTCTTTACTGACCAGTGATTTCACTGAGAATTATTGGCTGATAAGCTGAATTAGCTTATCAATATTAGCTCATTAACCCAGATATTATCGCCGCTTGGACATGATGATAAATCGCTACATTTCTTGAGACAAATTTATCATTCCCATTTTTTTCCCTTCCTTCCTTCCTTCCTTCCTTCCAAAAAAAAAAAAAAAAAAGGCAAATGCAGCTCTTCATGCTAGTCAACCCACTGAGGAGCCATCCTGGCTCAAAGCCTCGTAACATGAGCATTGTTAGTCTATGATCTACTGATTAGCAATTAGCTTATCATCACCGGCTAATGCTGCCCACCTCAATACACATTAGTGCATTTTTAACACCCATTCATTGCCTGGCTTGGTGTCAGATCGCTCGCTCTCCATCTCACGTCTGTCCTCGTCCTCTCTTTTTTTTCTGTTTTGGCTCTGGTGTCTCTCTATCTTTTTCTTTCGTTCTCTCTTGATCTCGCTGCAACATTAGCAGTCAATGCAAATCCAAGACAGCCAATTGATACTGAATCAATTACAGTACGTTCGGTGTATGTGTGTGCGTGTGCGGCCATGTGTGTTGTGCTGTGGCGCATCCCAGCGAGCCTACAAAGAGATTTCACACGCTGGCTGCCATCACTAATCTATTGTTGCTGCCCCCTCCCTCTGTTTATGTCCATCTTTCTTTCATTCTTTCCCTTCACTGCGTTTTGTTTAGCGGCCTCGAGTGCAGCGTTTGAACAGTGGGAATGTGGCTTTTGTCTTGAAGGAAGCCTGCCGAACGCAAATGCTGCCGGTGTGTGCGAGGAAACATCAGCAGCAGGGTAGAGCATGCTGCACACTGAGATGAGTGGGAAAAGTTCATAATCCTTCAGAGAGGCCTTAATGTTTTCTATTTGATGCTCACAAAAAAAATTCATGATTAAGTAACTGAAGCTCTGCATATGGACAACAGCAAAGGAAAAAAAAGCCTTTTGGTGCTGAGTGTTAAAGAGTAGCAATAAAACAAAGACAAGCCTGTTGATTCGCCCTTTATCCTGTTTTATAATGCTCATAGTTTTTTTACATAAGTCACAGCGCTGAACAAAAACGTAGCCTGCATTTTCATTTAGAGAGCCACTCTAGTTATCTTGAACTTCTGCAAAGCTGGATGGTGACACAGCAAAAGCACGATGTGTCCTGACGTTTGTAACCCTCGCTGCCTCTACGTCATGCACATTATATGTAGTGGAGAGTTCCAAGATGGTAGGAGAAGTAGAACTTTTTTAAAGGTTTATTTTGGGCAAACCTTCCAAGCAGTCTTTATCAGATCTGACTGCTGATTGTACACGTGCAGTTTGTGAGTCCTTCAGACGACTGAAATGACAGTAAATCTACGTAATCCTAGAAAAGAGGGGGGGCCCTTGCAGCGAGTGTTGCTTCTAGAAGAATTTCCCCTCATCCTTCAAACCCGGTTGCTGCGGTTTGTGAGGCTGACTCGTGAGGTAACCCTGATGACATCACAGAAACATCAGCCGGGTTACTTGTGACTCCCCTAGGGGACATTAAACAGCTGATTTCTTGACTGAAGTAGGACTAACAAAGGAAAGTAAAGTGACATTCCAGCAAAGACTCTTTGAAACACTGGACGCATATTAGGCTGACCTCGGCTGCTGTGACCTTTGATCTGTTGAGCTTCTTTGTCACCGTCAGATTCACTTTGTTATAGTGCTTCTTAGAAGATGGCAGCGTTTCAATGAAATGCAAAGCAGATGTATTATTGTTGCAAAGGCGTGCAGGCTTCTACTATTTATGCAAAACATTTTGCAAAAGTAGCTGGAGCCTTTTCCTCCAAATCATCGCCCGGTTGGGCAGGAAGCGTCCGTTTCAATTTGCACATGTTACACTGTTTACATTTACGGTGGTTTTGGAGTAAGTAGACGAGTAGAGAGCGTGTGCACATGTGCTGAGTATGCCTCTGCACACGGATCATGGCATAATCAATGTAGAATAAAAAGTGCTCATTATATTAATAACAAATAGATTAAAATCACACAATAGAATCCTTAATGTGGCGTTCTTTCTTTCATACTTTTGTCAGGTGCTTGCTCACAGGGATCATTGGGAATCTCGCTCTGATGTCGCCTAGTTTTTACTTTAATTAACCTCTTCACATCCGCCAGGTGAACCACTTGTTTAGGGTCAGGGATAAAATGCATCTCAGCTTCATGCAAAACAGGTATTTCATGCTACTTCTCTTGTACGATTTCCTTTTGAGTATGTCTGATATTATACAAAAGGCTAGACGTGAACCTGAACCTAGGCCTGAACAGGTTGCTGGTGACCTCGTGAATGTTAGGGGGGTAGAAAGTGCCTGCTGTTGTGAATTGAATTGACTTGAATTAATCAGAAGAAGAGCATGAACTGTCTATGAAGTGGGAAATTACATAAGGTGCAATGGGAAGATCAAAACATGGAAGCCTCTTTTTTTTTGTTTATTTTTTACAGTGCAAATCAGCTTTGTCAGCTCTGTGGGAAATGACTTAAAATGGATACAAGAGCCGTTTTTTATTTACAGCATTGTCTGCTGAGTCTTCCTGGGACAAAAAACCCTGCTTCCACAGGAAGTGATGAGTTTTATATGTGCAGTGGGTTTGGACTAAATATAAAAAGAACAGGGCATGGACAGCAATCACCACCGCCACCAAGAGACAACAACAACATCAAAGGGTGAAAAAAAGAAGAAAAATCAGAGGGAAAGACGTCACGCTGCCCACACACTTTGACTGACAGCTGATCCCTGGGAAGTGCGGCGCAGACACTCTGCCGCAGCGACGTCGGCCAAACACAGCGACAGATCAGTTGAAACAAAAAGACCCCGTCCCCCACCACCTCCAGATGATCATGGCCGGCAAAACCCCGTTCCAAAACAATGACAGCGGCAGGCGTGATGAGAAAAGAAAAAGCAGTTTGCTGTATTTACAGCGGTGACAGCGTGTCCGCGACGTCCGTGACGTCAAAGCCCACTACTGTACGCGCTCTGTGATGGAGGATTGTTTATTGATCTGGCTCTTTGTGTTTATGCGAATGATTCGACATCCATGCTGCATTTACTTCTTCGTGGTGAGAGGGAAAGCTGCTGTTTTTGGCTCACTCGCTGCTCGCTCTGTGTGTGTGTGTGTGTGTTTATTCCACATGCACTCGGCTCGGTCTGCTCGGGGGGTGCACATGTAACGCAGCTCTCTTATTATGTTGAAGCCAGTTGAAGGGCTGTTCATAAAACTGTTTATACACTACAAAGCTTATTTATATAGGCCACTGGATTACAGCCTGGCTCTAAACACCACACACACAGATACACGTACACACGCATGCATATATTCACATGTACATGCAGATGTACCTGTCATTACAACAGGCCTGCATGACTGTGGCACAAGTGTGTGTGTGAACTGGCAGTGTGGATGCAGGACATCCCTTTGTGAAGTGTGCCAGAGCTGACAATGCATGTGTGTGTGTGTGTGTGCATATGTGTGGAGGAGCCTGGCTCCTCGCTCTGGTTTTATGTTCCCCGCTTGGCTGAACTGCTACTACAACTGCAGCAGAGGGCCGTGCACACACACCACACACCCTATGACTGTGTGTGTGTTTACTGTACACGCACAGCTCTGTATGAGTGGGTCTAATCTTTTATTTTGGCATTACGTGCATCAGTCTGTTTCTTTCTGTCATTCCCGCCACCTTTTCCCCTCCACTTTCTGTCCTTCGTCAGCAAATTGAAAGCATTTCGTAGTGCCAAATAAAGTCCTCTTCAAAGTAGGATAACGCATGTCGTTCCATTTTTTGTTTAACACGTTTGACTCTCGGCAACAGAGTAGACAACCTTAAACTGCCTGACTCCTGCAGTCTAAAATCACCAGAAATACAAGAAGCCCGAAACGCTCCCTCATCCACTTCCAGCAGGTATGAGCCTCGCTCTTTTAGTTTGCAAAGCCAGTATCATAGTAACCAGACATGCTGATCAGCATTTTCAGCCGCAAATGTGAATTCTTGTAGGCAAAAATAATGTGAGAGATGTGGGGTTTTTTTTTTGCTAATTTCTAACATTTTACAAACCAAACAGCTATTTTATTGATCGGTATTGATGAACAATTAATAAAAGATAATAAAAACTTACTCCTAAAATGCTTTGTCACAAATTCTGAAACAGATTTGACTCTTTATCCACGAATGGCAAAATTCTGGAAAAATTATATTGTTATCAGGTTTGATGATGCCCCCTACTCTTCTCATGAGCGACAGTGCTAACAAGTAGCAGAACTGTGTATCATCTTTTCTTCTTCTTCTTTTTCCAGAACCACTGAGTTGTTAAAAACCAAATGGCATATTGTTACGCTCAACAGTTCCAGTAGTTGCTGTCCTCAACTAAATGGTATCGTGGCATATAGTCGAATTTTGGCTACGTTTCTGAATCCTTTACATTACGTAATAGTTCTGTATAAGACAGCGTTGTTGGATCATAATCCAGGAAAACACCTGATCCCACGGTTTCTGGCAGTATTTGCTCTTTTAATATTGATTATTTGAAAGAAGAAAAACATGACTGTTGGTGTGGAATTACAAAAAAAGAATTGTAATACATTTCAGATGCATTTGGTATCGTTTAAAAACCTGTAATTGAATATTTCCATTCATGAGTTAAAAAAACCATCACATTGCCACAGAAAATTATTTTCATGTGATATGTCAGGTAACAAACAAACCTGTAATTTTTCTTGTTCCATCTTGAGATGCTGAGGAACACGCCGCTTAATAATACTTTAAAAAAAATCACACACATAAACGCACAAACAGCACATATGGGGAACTCCCCCATCGCTGTCACCAACACACCCAGGACCAGCAGCAGCGGCGGCGGCGGCGGCACTGACTTTTCCTGATAATTTGCGGAGGCTCATTTGAATTTTAAGCACTACTTTAATCTTCAAAGCTCAAATGGCTTTATGAATATGCATGCAGTGGGCAGACTTTAGTTCATTACCTAGTTGTAAATTCTAATGACCATTAGGTCCTCACAGTAATTGCCAATTGTTTTGCATTTTTGATTGGCCTATTACCATGCACATTCGTGGCGCACATCAGCCACGCTTGTCAGAGCTGGCATGTCAACGGGTGTTTGTGTGTGCGTGTGTATGTTCTCATTCGTGCCTTGCTTTCGAGATATGTGGGTGTGTGTTTGTGTGAGCTGGGTGTGTTTGTTAGGCTGATATAAATGAAAGTAACATTTTTTTTTATTGTGTGAAGATTGAGAGGCGAGCCAGAGATTGGACATATTTAATTTACATGATGTCTCGTCTGTTCCCTCATTACACTGCTCGTCTCACACACACACACACACACACACACACACACACACACACACACACACACACACACACACACACACACACACACACACACACACACACACACAAATTTACAAAGCACACCCAATGCAAACCATCTGGCTCGCTCCTGTACGTGTCGGTCCTGACATGGTAAAATGATTTCTCAATGCTCATCTCTCTTTCGCTCTCTCGTTCTGTCAGCCTATTCATTTTTAGCGCCCTCCCCTTCTTACTGCTTTCTGTTTCTCCTTGAACAAACAGATGTCAGATACCTCTCTTTTCTCTCTCTCTCTCTCCTCGTCCCTCCCCAGCTCCATCTAAGGCTGCCATTTTGGAGACAGCGATTCGTCTTGCTAAGTGAGTTTCTCTGTAAACATCGGTGAAAACTCTTTAAAAAAAAAGAGACGGAAAGAAAATGAATTCCATTGTTCTGCACTCAGCAGAAAAACGTGCACACACAAAATGCAAGCACCTGTACGCACGCCTTCAAAAAGAAACTCATTCTGAAAAAGGCTCCTGTGAGAGGAAGACAAAAGGGGGGGAAAGTCGATGAAATAAAGCCATTTTTTTAAAATCAAATAACGAGGCTGGACAATTAAGAAAGTGAGAACAGCAACCAAGAAGAACTAACGCGAGGGCGCTAAGCTTCATGTTTTCTTCTCCGCTTCCCTTTGTTGCTTTTCCTCCTCTCATCTTTTTAGCCTCTCTCTCAGCCTCACACACAAACACACCTCGTTTTCCTCATGTCTTCCCAGTTTGTGTACAAGTGCTGTGAGGGAGATATGTGAACCTACATAGCGATGAAAAGGAATTCTTAATTGCCCAGAAATGAGCAATGTTACAAACGGTGGTGTAATGGACGCAGTCGAGTGGAAGGTGTGTGTTTGTGTGTGTGTTTCGAGGGGTTGTCTCTGGTAGGACTCACGAGGCCTGTTTCCTGAGGTCTCTTTTAGCCCGTTGCAAATACACACACACACACACACACACACACACACACACACACACACACACACACACACACACACACACACACACACACACACACACACACTATATATATATATACCTCTGGCTGCTGTTACTCACTTCAAAGTTGTTAATATTCAGCTGGGAAACTGTATCCAGAACACAGCTAAATTATTAAGCGTATGAACTTTTTAGGCAGTAAGATGAACTGATGGGCCACATCTATGAGATCCTCCTCTTCTTCATGTGTGTGTGTGTGTATACATGCCCTCTCCTTCTGCCCGATGCTTGGTCTTTGGCCAAGGGCATGCATAATTGATCCTGTGCCCGCTATCATTTTCTTGATGTAATTGCCCCAGCAAGATATGATGAAATCTAATGGATAATTTATCCCCCCCAAAAAACAGATAAAGAACCATTAAAATCTAGTTCTTAGACTTTTTTTTTTGTCTCGGTGTGCGCGGGTGTTTAGCAGTACACTTGTTTGCTGTGTGTGTGTGTGTGTGTGTGGTCAGTGTGGAAACAGTCGCTGCTTTCCAAACACTTTTCAGTGCAGTGGCAGTCATTATTGTCCAGATGTTTAATAAAACTGTTTAAGAACACAAAGTTTTAAGGTGGACGTAAAGAAGAACAAAAAGTAACTCATTTCTTTTTTTCTCCTGTGAAGGTGGGAACGTTTTTTAAATCATAAAAATCTTCGAGAGTCCTTAAGATTTCCCAGCCTGCAGCAGAATCACACAATCATTTAACTTCCGCTATGATGACAAAATTGCCCTCCAAATTACATCGGGCGTCACATCAGCTGCACTTAACACTTGCTAATGCTCACCTCCGCCAAATAAAAATAAAGTGGGCTTAAAAATGAAGACGTCTTTCTAAATGTAAAAAAAAAAAATGAAGAGGTGTGAAAGTAGTTCCTTGAGCTCCTGCCCCTGCAAAAAATTCATGTGTTTTAAACGTTTTCACCTGCTTTTGATGAACTACTCTCCCTGCTTTTCACTTTCTTTGTCAGTCTTCACCCTTTTTTCTTCACTTTTTCTTCTCCCGTGCTGCAGTTTTCCACAGGAATACAGATGTGTTTCAACACGCTCAGGACTGTAGCTGACACTGCTGATCTCTCTCTCTCTCTCACTCGCACACACACACACACACACACACACACACACACACACACACACACACACACACACACACACACACACACACACACACACACACACACACTCAGACACACAGGTACAGTCTGTCTCCTTTAAATTAATGGAAGCTAACTCGTCTTTTGGCCTTTGTGTAATTTCCGTCCTTATTTTTTTGGTTTCTAGCTTGTTGAAAACCGTCTGTTCAAAGGTACTCTCCACTGCATAGGTGTGTGTGCGTGCGTGTGTGTCTGTGTGTACATGCAACACACCCCGAGCGCCGTCTGCCGACAGACAGACAAGACAAAGGGACACACAAACACACACACACACTGTTTATCTTTGCTGTTCGAGGGAAACGCAGGCCCCAATCTGCAATGCTGGGAGAGGTGTTGAGAGAAATGAGGGGAGGGAATGGGTGTGAGGGGGCAGAAAGACAGAAACATGGGGGCTATGAGGAGGAGAGGGCATAGGGGTAGAACGCCCTAGGGGGACAGGGGATGTGAGGGGGAGAAAAAGAGAGAGAAAGACGCAGGGGAGCGAGGTAGAGAAGACTGGGTCCTGGTGGCGACTGTCCATTAACAGATGAACTTGGCCGACGTCCAACTGTTTGATGAGACTGGTGTCATAAGGCTGTGTGTGTGTGTGTGTGTGTGTGTGTGCTGGGGGGGGGGGGCTTCACATGCACACGCACACGTGATTACACACACCGTCTTTCCTTGCTCCTGCTCTGCATATTAACCCTCTCCTGGTGTTCAATGTAAGCTCTCATTCTCATTTTTATCTACCTGCACACACAGCCTTTGGTATCTCTCTCTCTCTGTCACACACACACACACACACACACACATGCGTGTGCGCTCATAATTCAGCAGGACTAGTTCAGACCGGTTTGCTGGCATGGAAACCGTGCCATGCAGGGTTAAAGAAGGAAAGCAGAAAAGTGAAAAATAAAAAAAATAAAACAATTAAAACAACAACAACAAAAAAGTTCAAACAGGCAGAGAAATTTACAGCAGAATTTCCACTAATGCCCCTGACCTGCCGAGCCCTTCACTTCAAGAGACAGAAAGACTGAAAACAAGGAAAACCGCGCATAGAGTTAGACAGATGGGACAGATGCAGGCAAGGCAAAGGGAAAGCAGGAGGAAGTAAAATATACAGTTTTAACCTCCGTGGAACTGTTGCTTGTGTAACTGAGCGCGAGTTGACAGTGCAGGAGCACGCAGATATTTACAGCAACAGCCGGGGTCAGGAGGATCAGCAGGAAGGAGGGAGGGTTACGCACTGTGTGTGAATTCACACTGCTGCTGCTGCTGCCCAGCAGGTTCAGTGGGTTTGATGCCTTGCTTAAGGGCACGTTCACGTCAGTTGGCTGTCTGGTTGCAATATAGGAAGTAAGAGGAGAGCTTTTAGCTGTAACTGTCATGGGGGTTGTTGTTTGTTTTAAGATGCATTTACTTTATCCTGTGCTTCTTTACTTCTTCTTACTGTATTGCTCTGGGAATATTTGCAGCACTCTTGTTTTTTTGGGATCAGGTGACAGGTGTTTGATACTGTCGATTTTTCTTCTAAAAATGGCTGCGTTAGGAATGTTGACTCTTCTAGACTCTGCCCTCTACTTGGATGTGCTTTGCTGTGTTTTTCTGCCAGTATAATAAAGTACGGCATGTTCACCTCAACCCATCACTAACAAGGATCAGAGGTGACGGGAGTAGCTGAGTTGCGTTACTGTAAAATGGTTGTTGACATAAAGAAAAGAAGCTTTTTATAGTCAGCAGGTCAAGCACGTGTAGAAGTTCCTCATGAAGCGTTATTAAAAAGAGAACTTAATATCTTATATCATTTGCTCCTCTTTCACACATCCACAGAATTCTGCAAGGCTGTTTGTATGTTTAAAGGCAATTTTCCTTTGCTGCATGTTCAGCTGGAGAAACATGGTTGATACACGACAGGTATGATATGTAGGAGCGTGCAGGAGCTCAACCTCACATAGTTGTGTAGAAAGATGCCGTGCTCTGGTGAAATGCTTGCTGTAAATATGTACGTCTGGAGAGACACAAATCATTGGTCCTCATGAGAGTTTTAAAAGCCATGACCAAGAAATCTTTATGATTTTTATTTTGTATAGATATGGAGTCATGTTTCTGACAGGGCTGTCACATGATTGTGTCATTTATCATTGGTTGGTGGAGCTATACTGTGTGTATGATTTCATGTCCGACATATGATAGGCCAGGTGGTATGTGGAATCTATGTGTGCTCTTACCTTCAGTGCAGCTGTAAACTGGACCCCATGACTTTACACATATACTGAAATACATGCTGAGAATGCTGCAGCGTCTTTTACAGCAAGCTGTCCTGCAGGCACACTATACATTATTTCTTGAATGAACAGTAACCGTTTCAGATAAGAGATTAGTGTTGCAGAAAATTGTTAACCTGGTGAATTGCGATGCAAAGTTTCCACATTCTGCTCCTGACCATGTGTTCACCTTTGATTTTGTCAGGTAAAAAGAGCGCCACTTTCATGACACAGAAACTCTGACTTTAAGGTTGACATAGTTCGCTAAGCCATTAATCTCATTTTGTAGTACACCCCTCAGGTGTCTCCACATCTTAGCTTGTACACATTAAACGCATTAGCATCCTCTGTTGGCAAACACTGCCAAGAGAGGAAGTGCCCAGCTATGAAAAGCCGCTTTGTTTCTTTGGTTCTCAAGAGTTGTTGCAGAAGTCTGTTCTTGTGAGCATTTAATTTGTTGCCTTTTTGAATTGGTGGCTGAGCTGCAGTCACAGTACCCCCACCTCTATACACCTCCCTGCCAATGATGCACATTGGAATTTTCAGCTTTAATCCATCACAAGTAAATTCTTTCTCACAAAAAAAGTACACTTCTTAAATCCTTCCAATTATACCCTTAAATGCTATTTTGACAAAAACACCTGAGTGGGGCTTTTCTCATGGGTTTTTAATATCGCCGTGTTGGAAGTGTGGCTAAGATCAGTGACCACTGCTGCAAATCCAGAATAAGCAGGCCATCGTGCCCTTACACACACACACACACACACACACACACACACACACACACACACACACACACACACACACACACACACACACACACACACACACACACACACACCCTCGGGCTTGGAAGTGGTGTTACTCACTGGTCCTACCTTTGGCTATATCACTCCTCAGCCCCCCTCCCTCCTGCAGGCTGTTTATGGCAGCTTTTGCTGCATTAGAAATGAGAGCTGTTTGGCTTGGAGCTACCATATCGGCCACCTTCTTTTCTCCCTGTGCTCTAATCTTATGTAAACACAGAAATCAGCTCCAAGCTCACTCTGGCAGATGCAGGCCAGCAGTGATGTCCCACTGTGATATATCCCTCTAAAGCCTGGATTAAAAGTTTGGAGGCAGGGAGCATTTAAGGGAGGAAAGTTTATATAGGAGCTATTTTTTTTCTGGGTGGGATGCTATCATCTCTTTATTTATGCATGACTAAACAAAAGGAAAGACGGAACTAAGGTCAGAAGTCAGTTGGATTGTATTCTGACTTCCAAAGAGAAGGAAGCAGTAATTGTTCAAGAGAAATAAAATCTTGCTCTTTACACGTTACAAAGCAAATTAGAAAGCCAAAACTACTATTTTACTAATAGGAGGGTGGTGGGACTACGCTTTTAAGTGTCTGGCCTGCCAGAAATCAACAAGGAGATATAGAAGTGAAGGAGGGGGACGAGCGCTCCCAAAAGAGGGACAAAGATAAAGCGGAAGGAGATGGAAAGAAAAAGATATCAACACCACGCTGCAAGAAACATGTTGTAGTGTGACCCGTGTCCAGCTCTGTGAATGCATAAAAGCATCTGTCTTCAAAGATGCATTTTAGGTACGTGCATGCGCACGGATGTGTGTTTGTGTGCGTCGGCGCCTGTCTGTGTGTATCTGTGTCCGTGAATGATCTATGGTTTGTGTTTAGCGTGCCATATTTCGGCCCGGCCTGCCATCAGTGGCGTATGAATGATAAATTGCAGATGTCCATCGGATTCACCCGAGCACCTGTGGTCCTTCTCTCCCCCGGCCGCATGGCAGGAAAGCAGAAATAATAAATAAATAAGTAAAGTGAGAGATAAACAAAAAGGCCTTTCAGGGATGCAGAGTTCTTTTTTTTGTCTCCAGGGCTTGTTCAGGATACAACCTTATTTTTTTATGTATAAACAGAAAATGAAATAAGTTTCTTTTCTTTAACCACCTTTCTGTTGTCCACTTTTGACCCAAGTTGAGTCTCTGCTTTTGTGAGTCTGCACAGATAAGCAGTCAGGGAAGATTTTTGTTGGCAGCCTTGTTTTGAGAGGCCTTTCACCATTGACATGAAAGTCCAGCTAATTTACAGCGCTGGTTCATCCGATTGTTTTCTGTATTTATAATGTTCTCTCTGTCTTCCTTCTCTCTCCCCAACCGGTTGCAGCAGATGGCCCCGCCCCTCCCTGAGCCTGGTTCTGCCAGTTTCTTCCTGTTAAAATGGAGTTTTTCCTTCCCACTGTCACCAAAGTGCTTGCTCATAGGGGGTCATATGATTGTTGGGTTTTTCTCTGTATGTACTATTGCAGGGTCTACCGTACAATATAAAGTGCCTCGAGGTGACTGTTGTTGTGGTTTTTGCGCTGTATAAATAAAATTGAATTCAATTGACATATGAAGTTAAAATGAAATACTTAATGTTTCATCTGACTTTATACCAACCTAGAACGGTTTGAGAAGCTAGGCCCAACATGCTTTTTGGACATTTTCATTTGTTGCACGTTGCTTTTGTGCTCAAACATCCATCTATTACTTGACTAATAATTTTAGCTCAATGCTATAAAAGCAGATTTATTTCCAGTGGCCCTGAGAGATCAAACGAATTGCAACTTAAGAAAATACCAGCAAAAAGAAAAACGCTGCAAAAGCACGCAAAGAGCAACAGAAGTAGAATAAAATGTTTATATGAAGGCTCAGCAAAGATTAGAGGAGTGAATTAAGTGTAGCGGTAAGCAGACAGAGTTGTTAATGGAGGTTAAGAGAGCGTGGTTTCTTGATATATAAGAGCTGATTTGGATGGGAAAGCGGTGCACATGGTAGAGCGGTGAGGAGTGTGTGCAGGGTTTTTTTGTGTGCTGTTTTTGGGTCGCACTCTAATTAATTTGTGATAGAGTCTGCGTCATCATCCAGGACGTCCAACCCGGCTTTCCTCCCTAAAACTGAAGTGTGTCAGATCTTTGCTCACACTTTTTCCCACCTGCTTCTCCTGCACCACCACTGTGAGACATCTGCTGCTTGAGTGTGTTTTTTGGCGTTAACATGTGTACTTATTAAAGTGCAGTGTAGAGTAGTCTGATGTGCTTTGTTTCCACCTGTTTAAGTCTCTGATGTTGCACACGACTGCGCTGTTTTTTTGCCCCTGAAAGGCTCGAGAAGCATCGCGAGCCGTCCTCTTCCCTCTCCACTTTCTCCTTTGCTTCTTCCTCCAGTCTTCCTCTAAGTCGCTCGCCCCACTCGCCCTCACTCTCTCCCCCTGCTGTGTTTGTGTTTTCTCGGCCTGCTTGTCTCAGTAACAGTAAATACCCTTGCTACCTGACACAGATCCACCTTTCTACTTGACCGCGCACACAGAGAAGGGCAGCTGTGTGCGCGTGTGTCAGTGAAAAAGTGTATTCTCCAGTGACCCTCTGCCC
The DNA here is from genome assembly GCF_057381845.1 of Rhamphochromis longiceps. NCBI lineage: Eukaryota > Metazoa > Chordata > Actinopteri > Cichliformes > Cichlidae > Rhamphochromis > Rhamphochromis longiceps. The sequence goes on from NC_140569.1 coordinate 30,000,564, forward strand.
TCTAGTGAACGGGGACTGAGTTAACACACATAAGCACACACACACACCTACACACATGCACGCACCCCCCCCCCCCCAGGCAGCCCCCTTCTCTGAGATAAAACACAGGTTTAATCTTTGACACTGTGTCCAAACTGGCCTCTTTGCAGGTGAGGGGAACCTCCTGGGGAACGTGTGTGTGTGTGTGTGTGTGTGAGAAGCTGTTAGTTTCGGTGTGACCTAAATGTGGAGGACAATAGCCTGGAGGCTATGTGTGTGTTTGAGTGAACATACCGTGCAGTATGTGTTGTCTTTTTTGTTGCCTCTGTGTGTTTCTGTGTTCCTGTTTCTTTTTTCTTTTTTCTGCTTTCTTCTCCATCTGCCTTCTCACTTTTTGAAGTCGATGATGCAACTATGTCAGATATTGGTTTTAATAAAATAGACAGTGTTGGCGAGTCAGTCAGTCAAGCCCGTTGTGCTCGAATCAGTACACAGTGGGCCTGTGAAAATAAACATGGTTTGTGGGGCTTCCTGTTAATTCCAGAATTTCATCTAAAATCCTTCTCCTCACATACAAGGTCTTGAACGATCAGGCCCCATCTTATCTTAAAGACACGTCCCAGACTGCTGGCTCACTTACATAAGGTATTTAAAAGTACAGTGGGAGACTTTCAGGCCCCTTCTCTATGGAACCAGCTCCCAGTTTGGATTCAGAGACAGAGGCTCTACTTTCAAGATGAGACTTAGAACTTTCCTTTTTTAAAAGCTTGTAATTAGTGTTGGATCAGGTGACCCTGGAGCTCTCCATGATGCACTGAGTGTTTCTTCTTCTCTGAGCCTGGTTCTGCTGGAGGTTTCTTCCTTTTAACGGGGAGTTTTTCCTTCCCACTATTGCCAAACACTTGCTCATGGGGAGGAGGGTCATCTGATTGTTGGGGCTTCTTTCTAATACTGTTGGATTTAATCTTACAATATAAAGTGCCTATTCACAAAACTAAAAATACTTTCTCATTTGTCTCTCATGGCGTAGCACCTGCAAACACTCTAGTTTTATGTTTTCTGGTATGAAATGCCCTTCGAGCATGTGGAAATTACACCAAATAATAGTGTGGGTACAAATTTTTAGCCAGCAGCTGCTTTAATATAGCCGTTTCTTAGCAGGCATCTTCAGGAAGCCTTGTTCACGCATTATTTTTGTCCTCAAATATGAATTTGCAGTTTATTAGTACAAGCCTGTCACAGTGTGTAACAATGGTCCCCCTGCCATCCAAACATGAGCCTCTGCTTCATATAGTAGCACAGGGCAGCTCGCTGCTGTTGGTCAGGACAGAATACTATCAAGCTGAGGCTATGCATTCAATTCCTGCTTGAGCGAGTGATTACTCTGCAGGGTCTCCTCAACATCACTTCACTCATCCCCCGCTTTCACATACTCTTATGTCATAGGGTGTTATATCTGGAAATTAGAAAAGGGCTGTGACACTTGTAATTGTCTACTAGATATGGTTATTCATTGGTTCATTGTTATCATTAATCTCATTCATATGCATGTGGAAAATTATGTAGCTATACAGTGAGTTCCCGAGTAGTTAAAAAAAGGAAAAGATTTTGCATACAGCCCCCAAACAGCGTCTTAATCCCTCGTCGTCATTGAAAATAGATCTGTGATACGCTCCACATGCACAGACTTACTTTACATAAACACCAAATTAAGTTAGTTTCACTCTCAGCTCCTCACACACGCTTGCTGTCTCGCGCTCGCCCACACTCCCGTCGTTTCTTCACTCCTTCACTCTCTCTCTTTCCCGTGCTCATTTTCAGTCCAAGATCACTTCAATTAAATCCCCCGAGTAAAAAGCGACCGGGCGCCACTGGCGATATTGGTTATAAAATTTTGAATTTCGGAGTATTAAAATCAAATTCAGATCCTCAACATGTTAAACAATCATCAGCTGGACTGCCACAAGCTGACGCTCACTCATTTTGAGGTGGAAAATCGGCCCTGCCGGCCAAATCTTTTCCATAATAGATGCCTAGAAGTGTAATTTTGTGGCCCGAGCTTCTGTAAAATCCCAGAATTCCTGTTTCGTTTGCAGCCCTCTGTGATGATGGTGATGTTTCAAATGGAGATATTGACCTTTTAGGAATATTTACCATGTAATGCAATTATACTACTAATGGATTTGGCCCACTGATCTTTTTATGCACTGTGTCAGCGGGCCAGTAAAACATTGCTGGCTTTATTACAACACACACACGTACACACACACACACGCCATGCAGACCAGTCAGGCCCTGTGCTCATTTGCGTGTGTATGTTCAACATCTATAATCCTCTCTCCCTTGTGCAATCGCACACGGGCTCAAGCGCACATGCATGCGTGCGCACACAGTCACAGACACACACATGCACACCAGACCCCGCGCGAGTGTGTGTCTGCCAAGTCGAACGGCAGGCTGCCAGCAGAAAAGGGGGCTGTGATTGGGGTGAAGGCTCATCTGGTGGGGTTAGCCAGCTATAGCCACACACACACAGACACACACAAACACACACTGACAGACATACTGACCCAATGCCCAATTAAATTAACAGACTTTATTAGCTCAACACGGCCCCCCAACCGCTGGCCGTCGGTCTCCGGCCACGGTTACAGGAGCGCTTGCTGTTAGCATGTGGAATGCTAATGTTTTCAACCACTGCTGTCAGACTGGTGCTGAGCTCCACTCTGCTGGTGCTAATGAGCCAAATCTACACCTTCAGGTTCCGTAAGTGGAGCATAATGTAAGTACAGTTTGAGTTAGAGCCCATCCCGATCACAGATACCACATTCAGACTGATAAGTAACAAAAAACTGCACTAAGCAAAGGTCGGACAAATACAGAAAACCATTCAGGCTAATGTTTATGATGTCTTCAGTGAAATCTGCACTTTCCATATGCTTGTGTTTTTGAGCCTCAAACACTAAATGGACTGCAGTTGGGTAGTACGTCAAAACGTAGTTAGCTCCTGAAAAATCATTTTTCTTAAAAAAAAAACCTTCATAAACGTCCACTTACTTGTTTTCAAAAAGCTTCCAGCTTCACCTCATGGTTTTAATTAGTAGATGGAGTTGAAAATCTAAACAAACTGCTTCTAGTTAGTGTGGATTAGTAATGAGAAGAGTGGTACTGGGACCAGAACTGTATTTTAGTTCGGACCACTTTAGTTGGGTTGCAAAGCAGCTTGCAGATGTGCAGTTTTAATAGAAGCCGAATCTGAGCCAGTTGTGTCAGTGGTGAGCTGATGTGGGCTAACGCTGAGGTCAGTTGATCGGCTGTAACTAAAGCTGAATTTGACTTTGTGCCGTCCCTAAGAACACTAAGATCAATTATTTTACATTTTATAATAAATTGATTTTTACGTCTGCGTGTCTGGAGGAGCTTCATCAAATTGGAGAAAATAACTCTGTGATGATGTCATCAGTAATATTTTCTCTGATGCTAAATTTGAGCATTTAACAGCATAAATTTATAACACGGGGTGCTTTAGAGGGGAAATTATGATTTAAAATATGTAAAATGGTAACTGCGTCCATATATTGGATCTGTAGCTCCAATTATGGTAAGCCAGTCTGAACTGTATCCCTGCACCATGCCTGAAAGGAAATAATGTAAAGTCCAAGCTGCTTTAGGAACCCGAATGTACCAGTGAGCTTCTAAACTTCAGCCGCACTTCACCTTCAGACCACTGCTGACACCTGCCCCACCAAGTATTATCACTCATACTGGTCATTTCCTCTTTTTCACCTGTGCGTGAACATCTGGCTGCAGGCCTGACGAAAACGGGTAGTGAGAAATGCGAAAGGCCGTTGAGGCGAAACGTGGCTGTCTGCGACGGGATTGATTTGAGCATGATTTGTGTATGAATGAGTGTATTTGTGTCTGTGCACATGTGTGTGTCTGTAATCTCTCCGCTGTGTGTGTGAGTCACGGTGGTTTGTGTTCCGTGCTCTGGTTGTCTAGTCTAAATATACCAGCAGACCATGAGAACGATTCTCCCAGTGTCTTTCTTTCTTCTTTTTGCAGCCACCAGCCCTCTGACACATATTGGCACTTAGTCGATGCCTTTCACTCCTGATATAACACCATTTCTGTCGGGAAAAGATTCAAATAGGAACCATTTTAAGGCCAGAGAGTGCATTAACAGAGCTATGATGGCCGTCAGTTTTTTTTTTTTAATAGATATATTTGCTGCCTTGTTGAGACCTTGAGGCTCTTTTAATGGACAGAAGAGAAAGAAAGGAGGTGGTGGGAGGTTATAGCCAAGACTTTATCAGCCAGATAGAGAGCGTCAGTTTAGGAAGGAGCGACAGAGGAAAGGAGAACGACATACAGACGCTCAGTGAGACAAAGAGGGAGGGCAGATGGTAGAAAGAGTCGGCACGATGTGTGAAAAGCAACAGTTAGTCGGTGTCTTCGCTCTGTGCCAGTCTGGCCTAAATATGGCATGCTTTTGACACTTTCTTCCCTCGCTCACACACACACACACACACACACACACTCTATCTCTCGCACAGTTTCGGCAACGTATAAAGAATATAGCTACATTCACACTGTTTCTGCATAAAAATTGCTCAGCTCTGTCGTGCCAGAGTCGGGTTAAAACTGGTCTCTTTTTACCATATTTTAACACGAGAGCTGTAATCACAAGTTGACACCACATTAGTCTTTCTCAGAACACTACATTTACATTGTATTACAGTAACAGAAACACTGTGGCTCACGTCTTTGACACTGTTGACTGTATGACATTTAAAAAAAAAAGAAAAAAATGAAAAACTGACCAGTGGCAGTGTTATTGCGAGCTGTGAGGGATGCCACAGCAGCAACCGAAGCAGAACTCAGTCTCAGAAGTTCTCAAACATTTATACGTACACGGCACACTAGTCAGTCAGGCAGTGCAAGCTCAGTAAACACAAGCTGTGATATTTACAGTCTTCTAACAAAGGGAAAGACTGATTACTGAAAAGGACTACCAGGCACAAGGTGAAGAGCCAAATGCATTAAAGGGGCCTCCAAAACCGCACTGTAAACCCAAAGAATTTGGCAGAACTCAACTTGTCTGAGGCTATTGATGTCCTTGTTTTTTTCTTTTTAAGCTGATGATTTAAAATTCAAATGTCTTTTAGAATTCAAAGGTTTCTGATTACACTATTTTATTACAGTTCAGTTTCACTGATTATCAAGTCTGCTCCAATTTTGTTTTAGTCACGACTTTGTTCATAGTGGGGTTTATGCACCGTGTGTCCGTTGTTTTAGGCACTCAGAAGTAGCGTTTACCTCACAGTAAATGCTGCAGTAACTGTTCGTTGTGCTTATTGTTTATAAAACAAATACATTAATACCCGGCAAGAAAATTACGATCTGTTTATTTTTTTCTTTCTTACTCTGCTCACTCCTATCTATGCTACTTCAGTGATAATCAATAACTCAACCACCCACTTCACTCAAGGTGTTACTGCGTTGCTGTTCTATCATAAATGTAAAAACTATAACACAGTGGGGGGAAAAAATGACAAAACAACTCAACAGAGTAGTATATATCCAACATTTACAAGTAGTCTGAAATTATACTTTTACATAGGTCATGAAATTTTTAAAAAATCTGTCTCAGCATTTAAACATTTTGGTTTACATACAGTGTTTTTTTAAGGGGGTGAAAAGTGAACTCAAAAGATAGCATATTTATTCATTTATTTGCTTGCTTGATACTTTTAAAAGCCCCCTTTTTGGTTATTATTTTGGTTTCCTGTGCGTTGCTCTGATGAGCCAACATTCAAAGAAGAAAAACTACACCATGGATGGGCGAGCCTATTGTCGCATAACAGGATGTGATTCTGAGAATTTTAATGTTTACTAAAAGAACCTGAACCAGCCTCCTCTTCCTTTACCTGAGCACTCTGACAAAGACAGAGTAGTCCTGAAATGTGTATTATCCATGTTTCAGGACTGTGGCACTTTCAAGCTAATGGCATATCTGTTTTCAAGAGCTGCTGCTACAGCACACTTCTCACTGGGTTATGTGGTATGACGGCAGAAAATGTGTCACGTGTCGTTTTTTTAAATTCTGGTGTGCAATTTACACCATCAGCAGTCTGTCTTTAAAAACTTAATTCCACTTATTTTGTGTTAGTCACTTTTACTGCTTTTTAATCCTGTACTCAGTCGATGCTGCAGTATGTTGTGTTGGCTTTTCAAATCAAACAGTTCTGCCCTGCAGACTGGAGAAAACAGACATGGCCTCATTCTTTAGCAAAACTGAAGCGGGCACGTTTTTGTGAAAATTGTGTTCTAGGCAGGATTTTAATGCTTTGACTAAGGGAATTTGGGCATTCTTGGAAATGAGTGTGGAAACTGCTTTATGGCCTTATTGGACTTGATTGATTAATATGAAATACCTTTATTGTTTAGGTATGTAATTTGCTGGATCTGGTTATTTTATCCATCACCAGTGCCTAACTTGCTGAAAGAGATTGATGTTACTTAGATTAATACTCAGATGGAATTTTACAGCTGCTCCTACGATGAAATAAAGTGGCTGTTTATTTTCAACTACTCTTTCTTTCTACATGAAGACCTGCAGACCGTGTGGTTACTTTGTCTCTCTGCACCACTCGAGATAAGCGTCCAGGATATGTTCCTTCAACCCGTGTGACCCTGACAGATAGCGCCAAACTTAATCCCACACACGCTCACACATACACGCACGCCTCCGTCCCCTCTGGCTCTTCCTCCTCCTATAGGCAGAGACATATAGGGAGGTGAGAAGGGGGCGGTTGGGACAAATTTTTTTGGCAGTGGTTAGTAGGCAGCATGCAGTATATGGACACACACACACACACACACACACACACTCTCATATGCAGAGTTATGTTTCAACTTGATTTACAAGGCTCAGCTGCAGGGAATGAGAAAAAAGCAAAAGAGGGCGGGACTTAGATGGACAGAGAGAGAGAGAGAGAGAGAGAGAGAGAGAGGAGTGTGGCTTACAGGTAGCAGGTCTGAGAAAATATAGCAATTGTATAACTGATTTAAAGAGAAGTGGTGCATGATTTTACAAGGTCAGGGAGCTTCTGCCCTGTAGTAAAACTAAAGTTTGTCGTTAAGGAAATATTAATTTGTGTACCTGACACATTGCTATATGGCCTCCATATAGAAAAGAGGCATGTAGGTTAAATAAAGAGGGATCAATATGTACAGAATATTATGATATCTATATAAGATCTGAGGGTTTTTCCCCTCCAATCCAATCCACAGAAAACTCCCCCTCTGTGAGCAGTGTCTTTGTCACTCTACTCTAAACAACACACTTCAAGGAGGCTTCATGGCAACTTGTTCTTTAATGGAAAACAGTTCAAATGAAAAGTTTACTCTTCAAATGCTTCTTTCATTAAAGACATTTGTCACAGCGAGGAAATCAGGTGTCATTAATAGTGAGATGAAAAACCTGTTAAGATGAGCCAACACATGTACCGCTCCTGCTGTGACAAATAAAAAATGAAAGTTTAGAGATATTCTGAAGTGGAAATGTTAGTTTTTGTAGGAAAATCTAAATATTTAATCAGAAATAAAAATCAGTGCAGAGAATTTTTAAGGGTTTAAATATAATTTGTGTTGAATAAAAAGATATTCACACTTTTTACTTTAAAGTAATAGTAATATTTGTGCAGCTTAATAGTTGGTAACATGGTCCTGTTCAGACTCTCATGCACTGGTGTTGAGTGCTATAAAATTAGCAGTACTCTGGTAAAATGACAGTAAGTAGACATGGCCCAACCTGTATGGGAGTTTAATCTATGAGAAGGCCTCATGTTTTGTATGTTCTTCATATGCTTTGTGTGCACAAGTAAAGCACAAAGACTGTGACTGACTCTTCAGAGCAGTAATAGAGGTTAATGTCATTATGACACTCAGGGTAGCAACTGGTGGCTCTAATGAGGAGTTCTTTCTTCACGTGTGGCCACTCTGCTGGATTTATGATCAGAAAAACAGCAATAGGCTTTTCTAATAGGCTGACTGACCTTCTCATCAGGAAGCATTTTTCTAAAGATTGCCTAATAGCTGTTATGAATATGATGGCCTTGTGGGTTATTAAAAGCTAACAAGAAGGAGAAAGATATCCTACCCTTAATGTTGTGTGTTCTATGTGTGTATGTGTGTGTGTGTGTGTTGAGCCCAGAGGCTTCTTGAATGTTTCCTCTCTCTCACTTGTGTTCTTTCTTTTATCACGAGGCCGTGCAAATACTGCTGAAGTGCTGAATGACCTGCTGATAAAGCTGAATAAGCCAGGAGTGTGTATGTTTGTGTGTGAACATGTAGGTGTGTGTAGGTGTATTTTCTTGATGATGACCAGTGTTTTGTCTTCCTCTTTCGCCCCTCATCTGTTCTAAAGGAGATGGTTGAGAGAAAAAAACTGGTTAAAAAATCTTAAGGTGCAAAAAGAAAAGGAAGAGGAGGGATAGCAATAAACGGGTACACCAAGCTCGCCATTTCCTTCTAGGAAAAAGTTGTGTCGTGGAGAGTTCAGCCTTAAATCATGTCTGAGCATGAGCTGACGAGATTCCCAAAGCTATCCACTTGTGAGGAACAGAACCTGTTTAACCTGGAACCAGAATTCTTTCTCCCTGTCAGGAGCTGCTGTAGTTGCTGCGCCTTGGGTTTAGATGGACAGCTTATTAACTACATGGTATTAAATGCTACAATTACACAATGCCTTTTATAGAGGATTTAAAATGCTATAATCCAAATTTGGTGAAACTTCATACAAAATAAAACAAATCATAATAAAGGAGGGGTGCATAACCCGGAAAAAACACAGATGTTCAAGGTCCTGTGTATAGAGTAAGTCCAAAGGAATCGACAAACAGACAGATGTTTCTAAAAACGCCACTAAAATGCTTTGAATCATTTAGTGTTAAGTGCAGGTGTGTCTGTGCATGGGAAGCATTCTTCAGGGAACTTCACTTTTAAGTTTGTCATTGAGTTGAATGACAGACTCAGTTCTGTGACTGAGTTTCTTCACTTGAACAGTTAAAAGGTGAGGACAATTTCTATGCAGAATTATGCACCACTATCACTACAATCCATCCATGGAAATTATAAAATGTCAAATGCAAATTTTAAGTGTGTTGAGGTCCTTTATCACGTCTCCAACAAACACTGTGGTCATATGGTCATCTTGAGGACACAGCCAATCAGAAAGAAGTTAGCTTAAAGGGAAAGGGGGTGGAGCTAAAGGAGCTTGTTTCATGAAAGGGGTTGCACCAAACTAAATAAGGATTGTTTGCAACTGTGAATTATGCAAAGCCAATCCTAACCCCCCCCCCCCCCCCCCCCAAATATACAGCAGGGAATGAGCATAATGAGGCAACTTTAACAAATCTCATGAATTATGAGGCCATGGAGGGCAAGTATTTAAGGCCTCCCAGCAACAGTAAAGAAAAGCGAGCTTAAGAGTTAAAAAAAAAAGAAAAGAAATGCAAGTTCACAATTAATTGGTAAAAAGAATAAAAGGTCATAAAAAGTATGTTTAAAACTAGAGGAAACTACTGGCCAACTGCTCCTCACTAACAGAGAGCAACATGTGGACACTCCTTTACCTTTATCTCGGGGGGAAGTATGGTTTCTCAATTATCCTTGTTTGGCTATCCCCTTCCGACCTGTGGCTGTATTTACGCGAACGCCCATTTTATCCATGGCTTTTAATGGCATATAAAAAAATCACTTCCTCATCAAAATGCCCTCTCCTAATAGCTTTTTAGAGTTGTTTGGGAGCTGTTTGGGTTTGGTCATTAGTGGACCATGAATAAGTGTGTGTGTGTGTATGTGTGTGGTGTTTTGGACTGAGAGGCGCTACTAGGTTGTCCCACTAGGTGGGATAAGGGTTGGTGGAGAGTTGGGAGGAAGGGGGGCTGGGGTGGCTCCCATATCCAGGCTGTGTCCACGAGGGTGGGGTTGGTGAGGGTTTGGGAGGGTGTGTGGTGCAGCACTTAGGCCATACTGGGCCTGATGGGAATGCCAGGCCCCCACACCACTTTCCAAATCACTAATGGAGCATCTTTGGACCCAACACAGCACACACAGACACACCTAGACACACACACACAAAGCTGCAGACAACAAGATGTTTAGACACGAGAAACTAGCTTTGAACTGCACTTTTTTCGCTCAAAGTTGACGAGATCAGCAGAAAAAAAGCTCCACATGTACTGTAGCTCCGCCCATCGCCCTCTCCTTTCCCACTCTGCTTTGCTTTTCACACCTCTCAATTATTTACTGGCCTTTTTGTCCACCGCTGGTGGCTTGGCCCCAGGCATATGTCATTGTGTGTGTGTGTGAGCATGTTTGTGTATGCAGAAATGAATACCGTTTCACACACTAACAGAAGTCTTTTATCATTCAGAAATGTTGTCTGTACCATATGCTCACGCAGGTGCTGACCGGTCACCGGCATGCTGGAACCATTTTTCACAGCCCCAGTGGTGACACAATATGGGAGACGGTGTGGTGGCTTTCGGAGATGTATTCTTTTTTTGTGATATAACATCTGATTTTGCATTTCAATTCTTGCGTATAAAAATAAGTGTCTTATGCACATTTACATCCTACATGACAGAAGTTTCAGAGGGTTGCAACCTCACGTTCTCCTTTTGTAAAAATATGGTTTTACGTACACATTTACATTACACATGTAAATGAACAGGTGAGGCGTTGTATTATGGGGAAAGGTATTAAACTGTAACTATAATTATTTAACAAAAATACATGAATATCGAAATTCATCAACATATTAATATTTCCAAGGCTTTTTAACCCTTATTACATTATATGTTACAGCAGCCTTTCATAACCCTAACACTTCATAATAATCCTCAGTTATAAATTGAAAGCTCATAGCTAATTAAATGTATTTAAATTGTTACTTTGGTGTTAATAAACAGTGAAAAGCTAATTAATAATAATTATGCTTATTGTTGTGCTAATAGTCAATAGTCTTACTCATGCTTACCTTTGTTATTAGTTTTTGGACTAAAAATATAAAATATCAAAATAATAATGCAGTTCTATAGGTTTATATTTAGGTGACAAACAGTTATATTCTTATAACATAACACTGTTTATATAGATATTTTGTATACATAAAGTAATGTTATATTGCATGTATAAAAACAATTCAAGATATTTCTGTGTGTCAAAGCCAATAAGAGATGATATAATTTGAAGTGTTTGTTAATTATTACTAAATGTTACTGTACAGATCTATGAGCCTGTCTGATACTCAGAGGGATCTTTTTCTGTTACTGGTTACTTTTGAACCCAAACTGTAACTTTTCCCAGAGTCCAACCAAGAAAGTGTGACGCTTACACCAAACAGTTAGAGAAGGTGAACAGGCCTCTGTGTCCTGTGAGTCACATGGTTGAACAAACTATTAATAACTAATAAGTAAGAATTATAAAAGATTATTTCACCATTGGTTAGTAGTGGGAAAAAGGTTTTTTAACGACAGTTTAATTAACTATCAATTTGTTATTAATTAACAAAGGTTAATGCTTTATGAAAATAGAAGAAGTGTATACCCCTGCTTACAACAACTTCATAGAGTCTTATATATTAAATGTCGCAAATATAATGTTTTAAAAGCTATGAAGCATTAAATGCAGCTTGCAAAGTCTAAAACAGGGTAAATGGTGGTAAACGTTGTAATGAATAATGCATATGTTGGTTGTTCTTGCCATAAATTACTCGACAGAAATCAGATTTTTTTTGTCACTCTGTCTTCACACTCACACTAAGTATGTGTGTGTGTGTGTGTGTGTGTGTGTGTGTGTGTGTGTGTGTGTGTGTGTGTGTGTGGGATGGGGGGGGGGGGGGGGTCAGTTTGTAAAACCCACCCTGTATGTGTGCATTAAAGGATTACCATAGCTCCTCTGATGATTGAAAGCTGACACTATGCTATATAAAAAAAGTTTTTTGGGGGTGTGAACCAGGGTCAAACTTTCTCTCACTGAGGATGAGTCAACCCCCCCAAAATACTAACCCTCGCTGCGTTTCCAATGTATCTGACTGGTGGTTTCACACAAACCCCACAAAATCTCTCCATCCTCTGACTTCAGTTCCAGCTCATGCACACCTTGTTTCTCTTGGAGAGAGAAAGATTTCCTTTGGCGACGAGTGGAGGGCTTTTCTGTCCGGGAGCCGTCACAGTCGCCTCGCACACTAGAATGAATTTAAAGAGGCAGGTAAACTGCTGCTCGCTCCGTATTAACAGAGCCATATATTCAGCCTGTCTCTTTGGCTTTTTTTCCCTTCTTCTTCTGCCCTTCCTCGGTTTCTCCATCTTTCTCTGCTCGTCTTTTTTTCCCAATAGCCTGTAGAAAACGTCTGGGGGGAATCGATAGGGCTCTCGGGGTGTAGTGACTGCAGCGCTAATGAATCAAGCCTACAGTGTTTGTTAAGTAGACAGGGCTGTGAAGGAGTGCTGAAGGGGAGTTTGTCTTCGTGCTTTATCTCATTGCAACACTCCTTTTTGCTGTTTGTCTCTGAAAGTAACAGAACAGTGGGCAAACCTTGAAACTTTGATAGGCAATGTAATATTGAACTCTCCACAAACGCACGACTCGTCCTCTTTCACGAGTTCGCGAGGCAGCAATTTGTGGAAATAGCCAGAAATGGCCTTTTTAAAACGCAACTTATTCAACCCTGAGAATGTAAAGTATATCATGTTGCTATCTTAATGGCACACTCGGCTTCTGTTTTTGTAATTTCCCCCAGTGGAGGAGCAGTTTATCACACTCAAATCTGAAAATAACCAGTCGATATAATTATTTATTGTGCCTGCCAAAAATTGCTGCTGTGCCGGAGTCCATTCTGAAATCCTCTTGTGAACTGTGCACTAAAAATCAAATGCCTTTACAAAAAAAAAATCCCAAAAAACTCCCAAATACACCCGAGACCCTCTTGAAGTTAAAGCTTTTTCTGAAAAGGAAAAAGGAAGAAGAAGGAAAAAAAATCTTGAATTCTCATGTTTTTTCCTACAGCTTAAACCGTATCTCTCCAAGGTCGGACAGTGAGACTGTGGGAGGCTGTTTGTGTTAAAAGCAGGATGGCTTGTATTTCCTCTTCCTCCTCCTCCTCCTCCTCCTCCTCCTCCTCCTCCTCCTCCTCCTCCTCCCCCTTTCTCTCTTTCACCACAAGCAAGAGCTATCTTGGAAGGAGAAAAAAAAGGCTTTTTATCGCTGATGGCTGATAGTCATAAATTTGTATTAAATATGTCCTCTATCGATTGGCCTTGTCGGATGAATACAATTAAAGAGACGGCGCTGAGTGCTTCCCACCTGGGAGGGGAAGATGGAGGGATTAAAAGAGGGGAGGATGGAAGGATAGAGGGAGGAAATCGAGTAGGGAACGTGTAAGGGAGTGAAAGAATAGGTGAGCGAAAGGTTTTTGGCAGCTTCTTCGGTCGAGTCACAGCTCGTCCACATCTTGCGTAAATTTTTGTGTGTGTGTCTGTGTGTGTGGGCGCTTAGGGTGTGTGTGGGGCTCTTTGTGTTTTAGGCTCTCATCGTGCTCCTCTTGTGTCTGCTCACACACCACCTCCTTAATTTCCATGGTTTTGCCCTCCCCTCCCTTTCTAATTTTTATTTTGATGTTGTTGGGAAGAAGAGAGGCAGAGAACGGAATCAAGGTGTAGGAAAAATGAAAAAGTGGGATGGAGGGATCGAGTGATACGGGGTAGAAAGAGTGAGGACAGCCACCTGTATGCAGTGTTGATGGACAGATGGAGGGATGAAGCCAACTGGACATAGGAGGGATTAGATGAAGAGAGGAAGCAAAGTGCTGTGTTGTGTGTGTGATTGTGTGTGAGGGCCTCCGGCCAGCTGAGGTGTTTGCTCGGCTCAGAGTGATCTCCCACTGTGGTCACCGCAAGACACACACACACACACACACACACACACACACACACACACACACACACACACACACACACACACACACACACACACACACACACTGATGACTGAATTGTCCTACTTGGCAGCTGTTGCAGGTCCCTCAGATCACTCAATACCAGACTGGCTTTGTGTATATACACGTGTGTGTGTGTGTGTGTGTGTGTGTGTGTGTGTGTGTGTGTGTGTGTGTGTGTGTGTGTGTGTGTGTGTGTGTGTGTGTGTGCGTGTGCCTTTAGTGACCACCAACCTCTTGCTTGTGGCACTAGAGAAAATCTGCTTCTTCTCAGCATGAGCTCTTATCTCATCAGAGATTTTACACATGAGTGTGTGTGTGTTTCTAGGGAAAACAAAGCATGTGTATTTTTTAGGAAAAAGTACATCAACCTATTCTGATCAATCATTTATGTTAACCTACTGTATCTGAATCACAGCTGCACATCACTGAATGACTGAGAATATTTGACAGAAGATCCTGTGAAAGAGAGACTTTAAATTGTCTTTACAGCTTCCCGCTGTCGTCAGACTCCCTGAACAGTGTTTTAAATGTTTAGTTCAGATCATTTAGTGACTTTATAAACAACCAGCTGACACCATATCCATTAGATTGCACTTCCCTACATTTTTTTGATGGATTTTATGTGAACCTCCTAATATTCACCAAATCCAGGGTTATGGTTGGAATTTGCTTTATCCACATGTTATCGATTTTCAGACACCAAAGGGGAGTATGGTGGCCCTGAGAGGTCAAATGCACTACAGCTGCAGACATGTTCAGAAAGCACAGAAAACACAGCAGAAGTACATGCTTGATACCTGACAGTGCATTTGGCCTGTCAGGGTCACCATACTATGTTGTTTCTCTTTGTTTGTTTGTTTCTTTTCTTTTCTTTTTTTTTAAATTTTTTTTTACCTGTTTGACATAGTCATGGAAATCTCAGAAAAACTGAAAAGTCAAACTGCATTAACAGTTCATTAAAAGGTGACTCTAGTGTCTGAAAGTATCCGTGTTTAGCATTCTGTTAAATGCAGTCTACCTCTAATTGGTTCACCTGGTGAATGTCATAAGTTAGCGTCACCATTCATAACACTGTTACATAATGTAAGCTTTTGAATGTGACCTATTTCCAAAAAAGTGATTGTTTCTGTGGCTTTTGGTGTTAGCCAGTAAAACCTTCTCCCCACAGCGAGCCCTTCGGTGGTGCTTACAGTTACTAGTGAGCTATACTGGTGATCAAGAGGTTTCCATTTAGGGGCTGAAATAACAGCCGTTTGGTTTATTGAACAGGACATCGATTATATTCATGAACACTTGGTGCCAGGGCAGTGGCTGGATAATTTTGCATTGAGTTGAAGCAAAGGTTTCATGCCCAAACTTGTTTTTACTTTTTGTGTGGACAGGACTCTAATTGTTGCAGTATTTTGCACATTTCAGTCTTGCTGCAGTCAAATCAGTGAGCAGCCTGTCAGCCTGGATATTGCCTAATATCCAGGCTGACAGGCAAACAAACCTGACTCCACAAACCAATGGGAATGTCCATCATTTCTGTAAAGGATATGGCTTTAATAAAGGATGTAATCGATCAAATATCTGCACGATTCTCCCAAATCTGATTAAGGTCAGCAATCTGCAACAGATTAGAAGATGAAGGAAAGTTTCTACATCATGGGTTTTAAGTATAAGTCAACACACTGAGTCACTGAGTATTGTGTGTGTGTTTGTGTGTCAGGACCAAGTTTCCTCTTTCAAACCCCAGTCTCTCGCTCTCTTTCTCTGCTCACATAAGTGCTGTAATTTGGATGCTCTGTAATTTCACCATGGCGGTTTAGGGTTAAGTGGAGGCTGTCCCTGCCATCATGAGCACTGGTCTTCTAAATGGACACACACTCTCCCTCACACACACATACACACACACTGGATCATTGCTACAGTGTGCTTGGATGCTTCTACAAAGGCCGGTGCATTTAATTACATTTATAAACACAGTTTTAAGGGCCCAGGCTGTGTCATTAGAACAGGCTTTACGAGATACATTACTGTGTGTGTGTGTGTGTGTGTGTGTGTGTGTGTGTGTGTGTGTGTGTGTGTGTGTGTGTGCATGAGAGCCAGAGAGCAAGCGAGCGGTGGTGTGTGTTTGTGTATGCCATAAGGAGAAAGAAAAGGAAACTTTGTCACATTGCAGCTATAATGGGTGGCTGGATGGACACACACACAGACACACACGAGTAGAGTGGTGAGAGAGTTGCAGATCGCACAGTCTGTAGCCCAGCAGGGGTTCCAAACACAGAGACAGAAGGTATTGATATATCCTACACACACACACACACACACACACACACACACACACACACACACACACACACACACACACACACACACACACACACACACACACAGTGACAGACGGTATTGGTATTTTTGCTCATCAGCCTACAGTGTATGGCTGTTTAGCAGGACCACACTGACATGCACATTCTCGGGCACACACACACACACACACACACACACACACACACACACACACACACACACACACACACACACACACACACACACACACACACACACACACACAGCATGTAATCAGGCTGGCTCAATAATTCATTGTTGTTTTTGGTAATTCAAATGCATTCTACCTTCTTTCTCTCACAAAAATACCAGATCATTATTGTCAGGTCTGGAGGCTTCTTTTTGTTCGCAGCTATTTTAAGTTCAGATTGTGGGTCTTTGCCATTGGCAGGTGTTTTTATGTATTATTTTATTTGGATGTTCACTTTGATTGAGCATCTATAAATCCGGCAACTTCATTGCTGATTGATCTGCCTTCTTTTGAAGATAAAAATATATATTTTTTATTTTGCAGAGTTTCTGTCTTTACTTTGGAAAACTTTATTCTGTTGCAAAGAAAGCTGATAGTCCACGGGATATATATTGATTTTATCAAGACATTCTCAGATTAACTGGGGTATAGTATGACGATTGGCATCATGTGTATGAACATACTCAAGCATGAATGCAGTTATGGCATTGAGTGCCATGGGTGGTACTAAAAGCATTTGCCTTAGTTTTACACAGCAGTTTTGTGAACAGTCAGATAGGGTCAAAGCAATGCTGTGATGAACATTCCTTACCTGTGTGTTTGCACAGCTGTTTCTTTTTTGTAAGGAAAAGAATCTAGATGAGGTCAAAGGCCTCCTGGACCAGCAGATGCAAACGCCAATGAAAATGTATGGATGTAGAAATAAAGTCATTACATTTGTCAAAGAAGTCGAGTCCTTGAGTCCATCTTGAGGGAACAAACACTTCAGGGTGCGGTGTAACAGCAAGAAATTCAAATTCAAAATTCAAATTTTATTTGTCACGTACACAGTCATACACAGTACGATTTGTAGTGAAATGCTTGGACAACTGCTCGTGACCTAAAGAAAACAAAAAAGGAAAAGGCTATGAATAAGATAGGAAATAAATATGAAAAATTAAAAAGGGTAAATTTAACTAGGAAGGAATAGAATATAAATTAAGGTTAAAAATGAAATAACTGTACAACACAAATTAGAATGAAGGGTAAATTTAACTGGGAAGAATAAGATAAAGATAAATATATAAATTAAAGTTGAAAATAAAATAACTGTACAACAAAATACACAATACACAATATAGAACTATATAAGAATGTATGAAGAAATCTAAATCTAAATAAATATATACACAATAACAGCAGCTGTACAAGTATTAACCGGAAATGAAGAATATAGTGACCAGTGTTGTGCAAAACCAAAGTCCAGAAAGTCCAGTGTGTGTGTAAGAACTGTATGTGTGGGTCAGTACTGTGTGGTGGTGTGATTGAGAGACCGTATCGCCTGCGGGAAGAAGCTCCTCCTCAGTCTCTCTGTGTTGGTCTTCAGGGAGCGGAATCGCTTTCCTGACCTCAACAGAGAGAACAGTCTGTTGTTGGGATGGCTGAGGTCCTTCACGATCTTCCTGGCCTTGGTCCAGCACCGCCTGCTGTAGATTGAGTGCAGGTCAGGGAGCTCGGAGCGGATGGTGCGCTCAGCTGACCGCACAACCCTCTGTAGAGCTCGTCTGTCCTGCATGGTGCTGTTCCCGAACCAGGTTAAGATGTTTCCCGCCAGGATGCTCTCTATGGTGCACGAGTAAAAGTTCCTGAGCACCTTGGAGGGCAGTTGGAAGTCTCTCAAGCGTCTGAGGTGGTAGAGACGCTGTCGGGCCTTTTTCACCACGGTGTTGATGTGACAGGACCATGACAGGTCCTGCGTGATGTGAACTCCGAGGTATTTGAAGCTGTCCACTCTCTCCACTGGGCACTCGTTGATGACGGGGGTCTGGTAGTTCCTCTCCTGCTTAGTGCTGAAGTCCACTATCAGCTCCTTTGTCTTACTGACGTTTAGAAGGAGGTTGTTCCTCTGGCACCAGTTCTCCAGATTCCTAATCTCCTTCAGGTAGGCCGTCTCGTTGTTATCAGAGATCAGGCCCACCACGACGGTGTCGTCAGCAAACTTGATGATGGTGGTGGAGCTGGTAGTGGCCACACAGTCATATGTGTACAAAGAGTACAGCAGGGGGCTCAGAACACACCCCTGGGGGGCTCCAGTGCTGAGGGGCTGGAAGGAGGAACACTGAACCTTTTTCCTATCTTGCAAGGTAATTGGTGTTGTACGTTCCCCCCGGCCTACACAACTTTGCAATAGGATTGACATACTTGCCTTGTAAGTGCAGTGTTTGAGGAAGTTCCTTTGAGCTAGCTGGTGACTCATAGTTGCTAATGGTGGCTGATTTCCTTCCAAGCATAGTGCCGTTTTTTTGAGCAGTTTCTGTCATGTTATTATTTGACTGCGGCGTTCCCCTCAGTGAGCGGACAGGACACCAGCTGCCACTGTTTGCATTCCAATTGTTTGCCATCCAGTTAGTAAGAAGGCCCGAGCATAAAGGGGAAAATAATTGGAGGACAGGAGGATTGTACAGATCGCTTTTCTATGGACTGCACAGAAAGGAGCTGCAGGATTTAACTCGCTACAAGGGCAAGACAGCAAATGATGGCAAAATAACAATTAGAGGAATTTAGTGACACTATAATAGGATGACACTCAAGTATGCAGTGCAGCCAAACTCTTATTTTTGTTCTTACCATGGTTTTGGTAATTGCCTTGTTTTTGCCTCATCTTTCTGAATTAAACCCACTTGGTCTCAAGATGGTTTCGTTTAGAGGGCACTGATCTTCAGCTCGAACAAACATGCTGCTCCGAGATGACAAACTTGAAACGCGACTATAATTAGGGTAGCAAGATTTTCACACGACAACAATGATATGGCTAAGTGCTTGTGAGACGTATAGTAGGCTGGAAGAAGCAGCAAACCACAGCTGCTACACTTTAGTGCTGTATGATGGGGGAAAGATGAAGGGAGGTGAAGACGATGGATGGCTTATGATAGGGGAGTCAATAACTTCAATGTCCTGTTGAAGCCATTTAAAAATCATTTTCTTTGGTATGGTTTGCTCCCCGTGCCACAACCGACTTTTTATATAGTAAAGTAAGTAAGTCAGTGTATCAAGTATGAGACCGAAGTATCTGAGTCACTGAGGATGTGTAGAGAGAGTGAGGCCAAGGGTGAGCAGAACTCGTTATAATAAAATATGCTAGATGTTCCATAGATGTATGTATGCATCACTGCAATACAGATTTATTGCCTATATTTATGAGCCCTTTTTAAAGTTACAGTCTGACCAGCCCTGAAATTGACTGTTTGATGGGGAACATTTAACCCAAGCCATGATGTTTCTGCAAACTTTTATTGCCCCAACCAAACGAATCATTGAAAATATTAAAGCTATTAATTGTTAGGTTTATTAGTTATTCATATTTATCACTGAACTCAATCATAGGCATTAGCTGTTGCAGTTTTTTTTGCAGATTCTTCTAATAGCATTCTGTTAAATTCCTTGAAAATCAGATTGACCCGCACTGACTGGCTTACCTTTTACCAACATGTAACAGCTCAATTATTTCTATTTTTATTTGCTTTGGCACATTCCTCATTCTTTTTTGTTCTTTAAAAAAAAGAGGAAAAGACAATTAATCTGACAATAAATGAACATAACCCCAGCTTTGCAAGACATGCTTGGTGAAGCATAAGGAAAGAACTGAAGTTCTAGTGAAATGTTGAGGTATCCCTTTAAGGTAAAGCAGGGGTTCATCAGGGGTGAGCGGCGATGCCCAGATGTAAATACAAGCAGCAGATCCTGAAAGCCTGAGGCTCCGATGGAAATCCCAAATTGTATTAAGGGACATTGTCCCTCACTCTCAGTATGCGTACCTAATCCTGTTTTAGCGATGTTCCATTACCTCAATTACTATCATCTCGCCCAGAGGTGGACCCAGCCAAGGACACCACCAGAGAACTACCGATGGGTGGAGGAGAGAGAGAGAGCAAGGGAGGGGAGGGCTATAAAGAGGAGAGTCCTAGCTTGTACCAAAAAAAAGAGAAAAGAGAAAAGAAAGGAAATAAGGAGGATAGATTTATGGAGAAATCATCATAAATGATAGAGAATTAAAAGAATTCATGTAAAGCTACAAGGATAGTTGTAGGTCTGTCTTAGAAGGTAGCCAAGACCTGGCATCCATTTTTGTTTCCCAGCTGGTTGTGGAGGGATGTAATGGTGGCAGTCCAGCTAATTTACAGGCCAGAATTCTGGCTGAAGGACAGACCACTATGCTGGCTGACGTTCTGAGGTGGATTCAATAAAAATCATTTTATACTGTAAATGTGCTGCCATCTTAAAGATACACTGACGCTTTTAATTTAGTGCCACCAACATGTCTTGTTCTGGTTACACAGACATGCATGAAACATTTGGAGGTAACAGGTCATGTGTCACTGCAGCAACTTGTGGAAAACAGTTTCAAATGCTGTAAGCATCTATCGTTCAGTACCTTTTTATTTTTTGAATATTTAAAGAAAAGAAGATTTTTTTTGCCATTTTAACCTTCAAAATGTGACTACATGCATCGACATTATGTCTTCACTGTGGCCGACAACATTATAAGACTACCAAAAAAATGCAGTCTATACTACTATGTGAATTCCATAAATTTAGGGTTTTCCTACTTGATATTTAGTTTTTGTTGTTTCTGTTGAAATCTTCAATTTGTTTCAAGGAGGAGAGAACATCTACCCCAATATAAAAAGACTAATATTCTGATGTCGGAGTTTTCATGAACGCAGCTCTGCACTGAAAACTGTTTCTCTGACTGAGGCCTAAATAAACTAAACAGGCATGTTCTGACTTGTGAGATCATTCAATCAAGTAGAAATGACTTCTGCATCTTTTTAAGTTACAGTTATAAATTCAAAGACTGCAGGTGTATTAGCTACAGTAACACACTCTGTGTTACTGTCACATGCGGGTTGCTGCTTGTCTGCAGAAGGCTCTTATTTCAAAAGCTGACGATATGCAAATGAAGAACAGCAGCTGAACAACAAACACTAAAATGAGAAAAGCAAAAATTCCTCATTTGAACTTTGTAATAAAGTTTATACAAAATACAAAGAAGATGATTGTTCTGTAAATGCTTTCTATCAGTGATTCCTGGAATACCATTTGCATGTGTTCACAGCGACAGGATAGAGATGATGCTCAGGGGCATCACTACTCATGGTTGCGCTGTCCACGTCACACGCGGGGAGTATCATTACGAGCATCTATCAGTTGGCAGTTGGTCAGGATTCCATCCTGGTCCTGTCAGGGACGAGGTGACCATTTTAAGTGGCTGTATCTGTATGACTGGGGAAAAAGAAAAAAAGTATTACAGCACAGTTGACATAAAAACTATAAAGCAAAGGAAAAAAATAGCTGATAACAGCAGAAGAAAAGCTGAAAATTAAAGTGAAGTAAAACAAATTAGCTTCAGAGAGAGACTATCAAAGTGCAGCACCCTGACCCTAACCCTGACCACCAAGCAATGCGTTCAATTTTTTTTTTGATGTGTCTGTTAGAATAATTATTTTTCACCTTCTGAATGCCAAGACTTGGGAGAACAATTTCAATAATCCTGAACCACATATGATGCTCTGGTGTATTTTGGTCTCAATCTATCCGTTTTGTCGCTGTACGCTTTGGTGCGCTGGCTTTATTTCAGCCCCTTGCACAGCCATTGGCTCAGAGTGTTACACTTCGTTGTTGAGAGGGATGGGTAGAGCCAGGGGAACTTGCTGCACTCTGTCCTTCTCTCTCTCTCACACACAAAGGAGTTGTGAAACATGAGCCAAGCTGTCTTACTGCCTCCCTCTCCCATCTAGCACCACATAAGTGTCCAGGCAATGCCCTTGGCTTAATAAGGCTTAATGCCTGCGCTTGTCACTGTAGCATGGCTGGTATTGAGTGCTAGGACATTTCTGAAACTGTGTGTGTGTCCTCTGGAGTCTCACTAGCAGGCACACGGCTCTGACATTTACCCTCGGTAAAGAAGCGGATGTTATTATTTCCCCCATCTGCCCACCCGTCTCCTTCCATATACCTGGTGCACACGTGCAGCCAAACTTTAAAGTTGTGCGAGGTATTTGTCACCTCTATCTAAACTTAAACCACAGAGATTACTTCTATTGCATCTTCTTTCTTTCTCTTTCTCTGGCTCGATCTGTCTTCATTCCACCGTCTCCATTCCACTTTCTCACTTCATTTTTCTACCTTGGAGTGGTGGAGAGTTTGCCTAATGAAGTGGCTGATGGGAGTATATTACAGGGAGACAGAGTGGAGCGGTCGCCTACTCTAAAATCCATTAACCTTACAGTTTCAATCAGCATGCAGACAAGTCTGAGCTACGAGTCAAAAAGGCGCGTATTAGCTTAAGAGTTACACTATTGTGCCTTTTACTTGTTTTACTTAATACTTTACACACATCTTTATACACAGAGAGAAACATTTTTTTTCTTTTGTTTTCAGACAGTTTGTAATGTCAACATTTTATACAAGTCTTTTTTTTAATCAAATGACAGTACTTTCCCGGGGACACAGAATGAATCAAAAATTATGAATATGCAGATACTCATGATTTAATGACATAGTTGAAGATTTACACTAAGTGCACATTCACCACATTCCTCAGAAAAAGATTTCTGTATAGTGTTGTAGGAGTATCAGTTTGAGCAGAACCACACATATAGAGAGAAACTTTTCTCAAAGAAGGTGATAAACCAGTGATTCCCAAGCATTTTGCCACAAGATGTCTTAAAACAAAGCTTATTGTGAGCGTCTGCACAAATGAAATGATCTGCACATGTGACCGCTTTAGCCAAAGAGGCATTTTTGTCAGAAGCAAAGGCATGAAGGTTATTCCTTATGAGAAACATATTTCCTATTTTGTCAGATTTGATTTGCATCTATTTGTAGGGTTCCCAGTCCCACTGGACTAAATCATATGCACATTTTGGAACTCATGAGAAGCTCCATTTAAGTTTTATATAACAAGCGTTTCTGTTTTTTACACAGCAAGTAAGACAAATATTAGACTTCCTTCCTACTAATAGTCGTATTTTGACTGCTGCAAAACATGCCTCAGATACTATTCTGCCTGAAAAGTCTGTAATAGAGTGACATTTTTCAGGGAGATACAGGGCAGCTTTTGTTCTTATACTTGCTCACACTGTGCTAACTCAGTACACATTGTACCTTTTTTCTGTTCTGTTGGACTCATTCATTTTGTGTGTATGAAAATAGAGATGTCAGACCGGCACCTTGATGATTGTATTCAGAATTACTGCTTGAAACTGTAACTGCTTGAAGGGGACCTATTATTCTCCATATTCTTATGCTTGGATTCTTCGAGTAGCTTTGTACTGAGCCTCGGTACATCCTCTGTTCAACCACTGAATGAAACAAGCAGTTTTAGGCACCTTCCCCATCTCTTTAAGTCAGCTTTTGT
This sequence comes from Rhamphochromis longiceps, assembly GCF_057381845.1. Classification (NCBI taxonomy): domain Eukaryota; kingdom Metazoa; phylum Chordata; class Actinopteri; order Cichliformes; family Cichlidae; genus Rhamphochromis; species Rhamphochromis longiceps. Next base: position 30,024,471 of record NC_140569.1, read on the forward strand.
CGGAAACCAAGTGTTTAGAGGATTCTATTACAGATTCTATTAAATTGAAATTAACAGTCGCCACAAGGAGATTTATATTGTAAAGTAAAGACCCTACAATAATAGAGAAAAAACCCAGCGATCTAACAACAACAGTGGGAAGGAAAAACTCCTTTTTAACAGGAAGAACCCTGTAGCAGAACCAGGCTGAGGGAGGGGTAACCAACTGGGGACGATGACAGATGATGTCAGATGCCTTTAAACCTATTGGCTCTAAGCTAATAGGACCTCAACTCGCACCCTAGTTCTGGGCTATTAGAGTATTATTTTAAATTGTTTTCCAAAGTTGTGGCAGGCAGGGGAAAAAAACAAAACAAAAAATAGATTCACCTTTAATTGAAATTACTGTCTAGTCAATAAGGGGAAGGCCAAATAATGTCCAGGTAGAAAAAGTGCAGTTTTATTGTCAGTGTCCAAGACCAGAGCAGATCAACCAAAGGGAAAAAACATGAATAAATAAATGAATCCTCCCTGGTCCTGATAATGCAAATGATATTCACAGGTTAGATCCTTTGCAGGTGCCTACAATTAGTGGTAATTTGTGCCGATTTTAATGATCCATAATTTGGCTGCTTTTGCAAATGGTTGGTCATATGGGATAAGTGTGTGTGTGTGTACAGAAAGAGAAGCCGGGAGAGGAAAAGGGAAGGGAAATGAAGGCGAATCTTTCGACCAGATGCTGAAATGCACAGACAGACAGACCCCCGCGCACACGCACTTTAACTCAATCATGTCTTCCTTATGACGACAAGCTATTCTGTCGCAATTCATTGTCGTTTATGTGAATAAAAACATTTCTTTTGTCAATTTAAATCGCTGTCTGTAAGCTCTGTACTGTCAGTAAAATTAGATCTCATTTAAACACACACTCGTACACAGAGATTTTCTCTTTGCATGTATTTGTTGAAGTATTTTTTCCATCCCTAAAACCTCTTTGACTTTCTCTTTCTGGCTATTAGAGGTAAATTGCAGTGTGCCGACGTCTAAAAGCTTCCGCTAAACCATGACATCCTTTTAGTATCACTGTTAATTTGCCGTATTTGTTCTGCCAGTAATTAGCAGGTGATACGTCCCAATTTAGTGTGTATTTTTACAACCCACCTAACCTGTTTACATATTAATGGGGTGTTTTGTAATTTATTGTCCACGACACGATTCAACAAAATAGCTTTTAACCAAAAAATCATCTGAGATAATTAGCATCAATATTACGACCCCGAGAATGACACCCATTTGCTTTTGAAATAATATTGCCTGTTTCAGCTTATTATGTGTTACAACTTTTTGACTTTTTTTTTCATTGCAGTTGTTGTTATTCCATAAATAACTCTATTTCTACCCACACACTGAAGACAGCTCAAGCATTTTATGCATTAAATGAGATATTTTACGATTGTTGGTAGTGAAAGGGACAAAGCTATGGTGTTAGTCATTCAGTACAGTCACATATAGAGCTATTATGCTATAGCTACTTTCTGTTTTAGTGTAAATTAAAATTCCAGACTGACCTCACACTAGCTGTCTATCTGAATATTTTCTCTTTTGCTTTGGGCTTTTGATCATGCATAAACTCGTTAATGTATAAAATGTGCATATCTGCATGTTCACTTTGTTTAATGTACCCTTGCTGCACAGTGCTTAATAGTGGAAGGCACTCTGAATGGCAGTGATGGCGGGGTTTGTTTATCATCTAATCTTGTAAACGAGCTGATGGCCGTCCATCAGTGCCCTAATGAGATTACACATGCATTGCGGGTCCTGCCACAGGTCATCGTCACCAGGGCCATTCAAAGGCAATTATTGTTTTAGATGTTCCTCTTGTTGCTGTCTCAAAGTGACTCTACATGCTTCACTGACAGAAGATGCTTTGAAGCAGACTGAAGGGGTTATTTTTCCTCTCCAGTTGGAGCCTAAATGTTTTCGCACTCCTACTGTTATACCATCCTTGGGCGATTGAGCTGCTCTGTTGAGTTTGTGTGAATAAGGGTGTGCATGCACATTTAAGTGTGGGCAGTACATATGACTCTAAAATACAGTTTATGTCAATGAACTTGCATACATTTGAGATAAAAATAGAAAAGCATTTCTGACTACTCATGGCTTCAACCTCCAGGTTGCCAGAGCCTGCCATGAGTGACGGTTGAATTTTGCTTTAACCGTATGTGTGATAGGTAAATTTTCAGAAGGGAGAACATGTTACATTTTGAATGAAGTCACATATTTTGTCATTGCAGTACACCGCCTGGCAGGTAAAAGAAATCTATGAAACAGGATGGATCTACTCTTAATTGTAACCCCAGACAGGTTTCCAATGACCTAGTGAATCAGGTGGTTAATGTATTTAGGTTGTTGCTGGAGAAATAAGGAAGTAGTAAATTACAAGTTTGGAGGATTCTTCTGTGTTGTCTCTCCTGTGTGTTCGGGAGTGTGTGTGTTTGTCAGTGAGCCTCTGTTTTGGTAGATCAGTGGGAAGTGGTCGTCCGCTGGGATAGCCCCGTTTCTTTGTTCTCCTGCTGACAATGGAGGACTCACAGTCAGTCTAAAGGGAGAAATTATGTCCCAAAGCAGTCTGGGAGAAAAAGAGAGAGACACACACACTTCTCACATGCTACTCATGTGGGGCATGACCTCAATAAAAGCTACTGTTGTATTTGCAAAGCCCTCAACACCATGTGCCGACCACTTTTAAAAGCTGTAACAGTTAGGCCTTAGGTTTAAAGACTGGTTCAGCTGAGAACAAAGTTGCTCTTCATGTGTTTCGTTCCGTATATAGCACTGTTCATGTACAGCTGTTTCAATGAAAATGAGTCAAATGACACTAAATGAGCAGCATTTGAAATGCATTAAATGTTTAAAAGAATTCAGCTTCTGTACAATAACATTAACTGTTTCAGATGTAACAAAGTCTGCATCATGTTGAAGGTCACTGATCATTTCTTCTAACCCCCATTCTTTTTTCTTTGTCACAACAGGTAAGGAGGAGCCTACCACTTATACCTGCACTACATGTAAGCAGTCTTATGGCAGCGCCTGGTTCTTGCTGCAGCATGCTCAGAACACCCACGGCTTCCGTATCTACCTGGAAAGTGAACATGGCAGTCCTCTGACCCCACGCATGGGTGGCCCTTCCTCCCTTGGCGGAGGCGCAGACTGCCCTTCTCAGCCTCCACTTCATGGCCTTCATCTGCCTCCTGATGCAAGCCCCTTCAACCTCCTGCGCATCCCTGGCTCGGGCTCAGGTGGAAGGGACAGTGTTGGAGCAGGAGGTGGCATTGGCACTGGCGCTGTTGGTGGTGGCCATCATCAGCGTTTCCCCCCAACACCACCCCTCTTCAGCCCCCCTCCAAGGAACCACCTGGACCCCCACCACCTGAGCCCAGAGGAGCTGGCGCTGGCAGCCCACCACCCGAGTGCCTTTGACAGGGTGCTGCGCCTCAATCCTCCTCTGCCTCTAGATCCCCCTCCAACAATGGACTTCTCAAGGCGGCTTCGGGAACTGGCGGGCAACACCTCAGGGTCCACTCCCCCGCTGTCCCCAAGCCGGCCAAGCCCCATGCAACGCTTACTCCAGCCATTCCAGACAGGAGGAGGAAGTGGAGGCACAGGAGGTGCAGGGGGCAGCAAACCTCCATATCTTGCTACTCCACCGCCTCTTCCAGGTTCCATGCAGTCACCTGTGGGCTCTCAGACCACGCCCACTACCCCTCTCCCCTCAGCAGGGGCTACACCCTCCTCTACCACCCAGTTGAAATCAAAGTGTTGTGAATTTTGTGGCAAGGCCTTCAAGTTTCAGAGTAATCTCATCGTGCACCGGCGTAGCCACACAGGAGAGAAGCCGTACAAATGCCACTTATGTGATCATGCGTGCACACAGGCTAGCAAACTGAAACGCCACATGAAGACACACATGCATAAATCGTCCTCACCAAATACAGGCAAGTCAGAAGACGGGCTTTCTACAGCCTCATCCCCGGAGCCTGGAACTAGTGAGCATGTGGGCAGCGCAAGCAATGCCCTCAAGTCAGTGGTGGCCAAGCTGAAAAGTGAGAATGACCGTATGCTACGTGAAAATGGAGAGGAGGAGGAGGAGGAAGAGGAGGAGGAGGAAGAAGAGGAGGAGGAGGAAGAAGAAGAGGAGGAGGAAGAGGAGGGGGAGGAGGAGGAAGAGCAGAATGGAGAGAGGGTAGCAAGACGAAACAATAACAGCTATCACTTTGGCTTGAACCTTGAAACGGCACGTCAGCATGAAAACAACGGCAGCATCGGAAGTCGACTGGGAGGAGTGGCCGATGAGGGCTCGATCCCTCGTTCGCTGCCTGAGGTGATGCAGGGAATGGGTCTTGCTGCGAGCATGCAGCACTTCAGTGAAGCCCTAAATGCACACAAACGAAATGCCATGGCCCAAGAGAACCACCTGCACCACCACCTCAACCGAGACCATCACCACAATCGTGAGATATGCGATGGAGACTCAGTGCTGGAAACCGATCGTGGGGAGGAGGGCTCAGTCTCAACGGTCAACGGTCGAGGAGCATCACCTAATGAATCCGCCTCCGTCGGCCTCTCCAAGAAACTGCTTCTAGGTAGTCCCAGTCCACTCAGTCCTTTCTCTAAACGTATCAAGCTGGAAAAGGAGTTTGACCTGCCCACTTCTACAATCCCTAACACTGAGAATGTCTACTCTCAGTGGCTGGCTGGCTATGCTGCCTCCCGACAACTCAAGGACCCTTTTCTGAACTTTGGGGATTCCAGACAATCGCCCTTTGCATCCTCATCGGAGCATTCTTCAGAGAACGGCAGCCTGCGTTTCTCAACCCCTCCGGGGGAATTGGATGGTGGGATGTCAGGCCGTAGTGGTACAGGCAGTGGGGGCAGCACACCACACCTCGGTGGTCCTGGGCGCCCCAGCTCCAAGGACGGCCGCAGGAGTGATACTTGTGAGTTTTGTGGCAAAGTGTTCAAGAACTGCAGTAACCTGACAGTGCACAGGCGCAGCCACACAGGGGAAAGACCGTACAAGTGTGAGCTGTGCAATTATGCATGTGCCCAGAGCTCCAAACTTACTCGCCACATGAAGACCCATGGTCAGGTGGGCAAAGACGTGTACAAGTGTGAAATTTGTCAGATGCCCTTCAGTGTCTACAGCACCTTGGAGAAACACATGAAAAAATGGCACAGTGACCGTCCTTTGAGTACCGAAATTAAGTCAGAGTAGAAGGCCGAACAATGGGACCTTTTCCCCGCAGTTATGTCCACCATCAGTCCCCGGTTTATTCCCTGCCCCTTGTAGATTTGCCCCAATCCCAACACACCACTTTTGCCAATCTGGCAGAAGTTTAAGACCATGTGCTTTGCACCAGCACACCCTGTTTCCATTACTCATTGAATGCATGATCTGTATCGGGGCAATACTCTTGCATTGACGCAAAACTTCGAGCCTTTCTCTTGTGCAATAATTTACATGTTGTGTACTATTTTCTTTTATGAGTTTTCCTTTTCCATTTTTAAGAATTAGTCAGCATGCATAGTATGTTTTTGCTAATCAAAGAAAAAAAAAAAAGAAAAGAACTTGTCCCTGGTTGGTTAGTTGTTGAGTAAATGTGTTGCTGTTTTTCTCTTGTTCAGTTTTTTTCTTTTTATTCTTCAAAAAGAGAAAAGACAAGAAAGATACATCCATGCTGCATACATTCTGTAACACATATCATGTACAGTTCTGTTTTGTAACATGGAAAGTGAACATTCTTTGACTTGATCCATTTCTTACAACCCTGGAAATGCACTTATCCTGATCTTTCTAAAAGATACCATGTTCAGACAGGGTTTAAAAAAACCAACATGCATTGGCTTGAGGACTAAACTGTAAGTGGGCCTTGAAATTTCTTTAAAAAAGACAAGGGTGTGCTAGAATTCAATTTGTACTATCATTCGGTAGAATAAGAAAGAGTGCCTTTGATATCTTTAGACTGCATCGGCCATAACCTTATCTGGCATAAGTTTGGGGTCACATAAGCCACCCAGCGAAGGTCCTTGCATCAAGCACCTGACTGCTCAAATGGACTGTGATGATTCATGATGAAAGATCAGCGAGTTCTCTTTAATCATCATTTAGCTACCTATTACATGTTCAATAGGCTATCTTTAATATGTGGATTTCATGGCAAGCATGGTACAAGCAGTATTGTGTATATCTGAATTATTTGTAGTTTTGTTTTTTGGTGAGGAGGTACTTTTAAAACAAAGGTAACCTGTAGTGTACAATCCTGAATTTGAGGGATACAACGCATGGCTGAGAAGTGTCATGTATCTGCGTTAGCACAAACCTACAACGCTGCTTCAATACGTCAGTGTGTGGAACAATGCATAAAGTAATATATGAGCTCCAAATGAGGCTAACTTTATTTGAGAGCATTGAAATAACTACAAGCTAGACAGACAGAAAGCTACACAGAACTGGAAGCTACATATTACGGGGATTAGAGGCAATGTCTTTCACTTTACATTTCCAGTATCAAAACAGGGTCATAAGTATTATTGCAGAGAAAAAAATAGAGAATTGCAAAAAAATCTATCTGTACTCTAGGGCTCTTTCAAAAAAATCAGAATGAGATCATTTTAATCAGTGTGTATAGGCTAATGCAGAGCATTTTTGTTTGTTTGCTGTTGCTTTTTAACCCAAAGGCAGATTTTTTTTTTTTTCTGTTGTTTCATTCAAGCCGTTCACAGTTTTCACTTGTCACTCCACCTGGGGTACGTACTGACATCTCTCGTGCATTGTGCCACACCAATGCAGGTTGAGTCTAAAAGCTAGATTGTCATTTATAGGACATAAAGTGCACTGTTTCCTTTTTTTCCTGTTTACAAGTTTACGTCAAAGGGGACGAAAACCTCACTGAAATGCTGTCAGACAATGAGGGTCCCATTGTTCTGAACAGTAAAAGATAAGACACATAATATGTTGTAACTCCACCCTCGTGACCTCTGTACCCTTGCCATTTCACCTTTGACCATTTGTCAAATTGTTACCCCTGGAATCCCCAACATTTAGCCTGGGCTGATATTTCATTGTTGTCAGCAAGATCTGTAAATTCAAAGGTTCACAGCGAGTAACCGATGCTCCTACACGGCCGTCAAATGGACACAGTTTTCATTCCTGCTGGCCACTGTAACATCCACTTTTTTTCTTTCTTCTTTATTTTAAAGGAGCTGTTGTTGTTGTCGTCTGTACCTGAATAATCTATAGACCTTACTGGCTTGTCAACTGACACTCCAAGTTGTGTTGCCCACACTGCAAGAATCTGTTTTTTGTATAAATCTTCCTTTAATTATAGATATGAAAATAAACTTTTGTTTTCAAATAACACTTCACGCTCTCTTAGGGGAAGATGTATTTAAGTTTAATTGTCGTTTCTCTTTTCCTCAGCGTCTTGGTGGTGTTCAAGACTCCGATCACAGTATATATGAAATGATACAAAAAAAAGATGAAAAACAAACAAACAAAAAACAAAACAAAAAAAAACAAACTCTGTGATTTTTTTTTTTCCGTATTTTGTTTTGCCTTGGCTCTTCACAGCTCTTCAGGTTGAAATACATTGGGGAAAGGATTAAAATTATATATGAATATATAATAAAGAACTTAAAATATAGGAAAATGCACACTCATGTCGATTCCTATGCTTAAACACATTTATGGTCTACTTTTTCTGTATTTCTAGAATTGTATTTGAATTCAATGTTCACTTAGAGTAGGCACTATAGTATTTATATTGAGGCTCGTATTTTTAACTGTTGCTTGTTCTCTCTAAAGGTATTTACCATACCTTCTTTTGGTAGTGGAAAAAAAATCCCAAGCTGCCACGGTATATTTTTTTAATTTGGCAGGATAATATAGTGCGAATTATTTGTATGTTTAAAGAAATAAAAGAAAAAAAACATAAAAAGCAGCTAAAATATGTGGCATTGGGAGGCGTCGTGGGGCCATCAGATGGCCGCTGCTGTTTCCTGTCCACAGAGGTGGTTGTACATATGTTTGCTTTTTGGTTCAGACCTCCTTCCCTTGTCCCCCCCCCGCTGCCATTCTTGTATGCAGTAATGCAAGCTGACGTCGGCCTGTTCTGTTGTGTGCTTCTGTCTCTCTCACCCCTCCCACCTGACAACATTCCAACATCAAGAAGCTAGGGGGGAAAAAAACAAAAGAAAAAAAAACTTCATATGCAGTACATGGATTACGAAAAAGCGTCAAAATAAATACGTTGAAAAACAAATTTAATGTTTTGCAGTTTTTTTCATTGCCAAATACTAAATGGTGCTTTATATTTAGATTGGGTATACTTTCATATGCAAAGCATATTTAAAAATGACCCGGGGGACGTGGAGAAGCCTGCTTGAGTTGAGACTTTTTTGTAAATGGCAATGCGGAATATTTTGTTATCAGCCTTTTCTATTCCTGTTCTGAGAGCTGTTTGTTGTAACTTGAACTTGAACTTTATCTTTTACTATGGGAGTTACTATTTATTATTACCTATATGCTCTGTTTAAAACAGAGACATGGAATGGATTCTTTTTGGTTTTTTTGGTTTCTTACTTTTTTTGGTTATGTTATAATTTTAATTTTTTAAATTTTAATTTGTTTTTTTTGTAATGGTGGCCGATGGTCATTGGAGCTCTTTAATTTCTGTTGTACTTGTTTGGGGTCTCTGTTCAGTTGTATTGGGAAAACCACTGTCTGTGTTTTCTGGCAGATGTCTGCATAATCCTGTTCACACACCCATTTTGTCCCTTTATCAAAAAACAATTAATAAAAAAATGAAAGTATAATGGCACTTGTTGCTTATCTCCACTGTGTGTGTGTGTGTGTGTGTGTGTGTGTGTGTGTGTGTGTGTGTGTGTGTCAAGTTATCTCAAGTATGCATGCATGTATGTGTATGTAATTACCCCCACCCCACCCTACAGCTATGTTTTAGTTGCAAACTCGTCATCAAGCAATTACTGTTGTATCTTTTTGAATCTCCTATTTAAAAAATGGTCAAAACTCTTCCATTAAAAGCCATTTGTAACAAGTCCATACGCTCAGTTCCCCCAACAGAGTGAGCGAGTGTCTGATCTGATTTTCTTAACATACAAGGCTTACACCATTGATGCCAAACTCATTTACATCGTGGGCCACATATAACCCACTTTGATCTGGGCCAGTGGGCCAGACCAGTGAAAATCCTCTTTCTGTCAGTAACAAGTTTAACAACACATTGAATATAAGAAAAATAAGTAGATTTCAACTGTTTGTCTGCATAATGAAGAAATGGTCATGGAAGAAATCTGTCAGCATATGGACTCTTTGGGACTACATTTTAAGTAGGTTTATATATATATATATATATATATATATATATATATATATATATATATATATATATATATATATATATATATATATATAAGTGAAGGAACATGAACCTTTCTGTAATTTTTTTCTGTCAGTTTTAATTGTTCATTTCTTGCTTAGTTACTTTGGTGTAGCTATCAGTGTGCTGTCTCTATCAGTAGGAGAAGCTCAAAAACTTATGAAGCTACAGTTAAAAGTCCAAAATCTTTGCTCATCTTCACATCTTCCAAAGACATCCAGTGGGTTGAATTAGAGTGATTTGGCAGGTCAGTTCTAGCCCCTGATGGACTGATGTTTGACATACTTGCTTCACACTGTTCCTTGAACCTAATGAACTCAGCTCTCCACCCCAGAAGTCACCCTAGCCTTTGCTCAAGTACTTTATGGCCACTATATTACTTGCTCTGTGTATGTGTGTGCGTGTGTGTGTGTGCGTGTGTGTGTGGGGGGGTGTATGTGCCATCCTATCTGCTGGTCAACACAGTCCAGCTGTTTAGCTGCTTTAGTGCACGTGGGTACTATTTCCACTTAGTTTGCACACTATCTTAAAGCACATGTGTGCGCTATGCTGTCACTCCTCAGACTACAGTGAGTGTCTGTTGCTGATAATAGATGTCCCTTATGGGACCTCAGTCTCACATACACACACATGTGTATATACATACAGCGTATGAATGCATATACTTTCACAGAATGTACTTAAGTAAATATCATTATCTACCATTACCCCTCTGTTTGTTCAGTAGTCACAAAGGCTCATAAAACTGTCAGGATCAATCAGCACTGTGTCCTTCACACACCACACCCCTCTATCCAGCTCTCACACACACTTGAGCATCCTTATAAAACACCCGCATACCTGCTATTACATGTAAGATTTAGTCATTGTGAATTTCATTTAGTGTGGGAATCATTCAAATCAGGAAACGTAATAAAGGATTTCCCCGATCACCTAACGCAGCATAAGAAAAAATCAACACATCTTTAAACAGTCCAGAAATGTGTACACTCTCTGTTGTTTGGTATTTTTTTCAAAGCTATTAATATTATAATATTGATCAACACTGCACACACTCTTTAGCATATGCATGCAGTGGATACCGATCACAAAATCAACATTTTCTTCATGTGAGCCATCTAGAGTTAGGATTAGTATCTGGTTAATGTTGAGTCCTTTATATAGATTTTTTTTTACCTGTCTGGAGTTAAAAAGCTTTTAAACACTCCTGTTTAAAGACTAGTGCTATGATGTGTGAAACTTTAATTAACTCTAATGTGCTTGACACAAAACATAACTCTTGCTGTAGACAGGTCACTGGTAAACTAGTGAATGCTAAGACATTAAATGAAACCTGTGTCATGGTCTTTTAATCTGTTATTTAATCTATGCGGCATCCTGAATTTTATTACATTTGGGTTTGTATTGAGTTTCAATTCTGTACCTTTTGTGTTCATCTTTGTCCAGAGCTTATTGTTTCTTTCCCAGCTGCCATAGGGCAAGGGGAAGGGTATGACCAGGACAGGTCACCAGTTTGTTGCAGGACCAACACAGAAAGACAGACAACCATTTGCACTCACATTCACACTTATTGTCTGTTAGGAATCATCAGTTGACTGCATTGTTTTTTGACTGTGGGTACCCAGAAAGAAGCTATGCAGGTTTAGGGAGAATATGCACAAAGAGGTCCAGGTCAGATGGTGCATTGAAACCCACCAGCTTGTGAGGCAACAGTGCTAACCAATGCACTGCCGTCCTGCCACATTTTCCACCTTTGTCTGTATTTAGATGCCATTTTCTCCCTCAGTCTTTGACAGTTTGTCGTATCTTCCTCATGTTTCTGTTCTCCTTTGTTTTATTCTCCCATTTGCTACTGTTAGCTTGGATTTCATGCATAGATTTTATCACTGTTTTGGACTCTCCCATTACTCCACACAGTGCTGTTATCAGTAAGTTATTTATTAAAGTTTCTTGTTATTTTCCATTCCCTAACCAGTCCAGATTTTATCTGCAGCACATCAACTAGTGATGTTGTTAATTATTTGTCTTTATTATTTACTGTAGCTTTAGCGAGCAATGTGGCCATGCTGCATTATGATAAAAATAAGACTTATGGTCAAAAACAAATTTATGATTTGTTCAGATCCTATCCAAACCTGGCATGCTGTTACTGACCTAAACAGTAGAAGTGATTCAAAACCCCACAAGAAGTGGGAAATATTGCTGAATCAGAACCAAAATTATCTTTAAAAGACAGAGTTATGTTAGGTTGAAATACATTTGCACAAAACATCGCAATTCAGAGATGATCTCTGATCTTTAACTTTTGTCAGTGGAAGGATCCAGGAGTTTCTCTGTGAATCTCACATTCCTGTGGCAGCGTACTCGGTGCTTTAGGGGTTTTTCGCTGTAAAATAAGTTTTCTTCCCACGCAGTGAACAGCGGACGCTAATGTTTTTGTCACTTTTTACGGAATCAAACTCAAAGTAAGGTCAGTACTTCCACGCTTTAAACGCTGCACGCTCATGCTCTCTCCCGCACTCGATATATCGATATATTATCCATTTTTGATCTGCACACAGCTGTTGCCACGAACGTCGGACTCACTTACGTCATTGTCATGAGACACTCTTGCAAACGAAATCACGGTTTAGTAACGCAGTAACGCAGCGTGCTTATGGGAAAGTAACAGTAATCCAATTACTTTTTTTGCAATAGTAATTCCTTATTTTACTCGTTACTCGGAAGTAATCGGATCTCTGGTTGGGACTGGGAGCAGGTTTCTAACATCTTGCAGTCACTGCTGCTGGGGGAGTAACAACTTCTCCTGCTTTTCAGGTGCCCTTGACCAAGGCAGTGAACCTCAGCTGGTGCAGAGAAGAGCATTTAAAGATGTCACTTGTACTGGGCAGCCCTCAGGTGCAAAAGCCTCAGATTTCCCTACAACAACAAAGGCTGCAAAGGGATGCAAGGAAAACAAACTAAAAAGCAAAGTTTGTGCAACTAAGTTTGCTAAGTTACTTTCATGTCCTGACTTTTAGAAGACTCACTTCTAAAATGTTCCAATTACTACCATGGACACAGATATATAAAATCAAACACTGAAGCACGCAGACTGCTTATACAAACAATGATGGTTCGCTCTCAGGAGCTCAGCAATTTCCAACATGGTACCACGATAGGACGCCTCCTGTGCAACAAGTTCAATCATGAAATTTCCTCACTATTAAATATTCCATAGTCAGCTGTTAGTGGTATTATAACAAAGTGGAAGTGGTTGGGAATGACAGCAAATCAGGCACAAAGTAGTAGGGCATTTAAAATCACAGTGGATGCTGAGGCACAGTCTGCACAGAGGTCTCCATCTGTCTGCAGAGTCAATCGCTACAGACCTCCAAACTTCATGTGGCCTTCGGATTAGCTCAAGAACAGTGTGTAGCGAGCTTCATGGAATGGGTTCACATGGCAGAGCAGCTGTATCAAAGCTCTACATCACCAAGCACTATACAAAGGATGGGATGCAGTGGTATAACGTGTGTGAACTCTACATCAGTGCACAAGGCCAGATCCATAAAGACATGCATGAGTGAGTTTGGAACTCTATGCTGAATGGTCAACATAGAGTTCTGGCCATAACCCGACAGAACACCTTTGGGATGAATTAGAGATAAGAATGTGAGGCAGGTCTTCTTATCCAACATCAGTGTCTGACCAGGACAAATGTCAATTCAATTCAATTCAATTCAATTTTATTTACATAGCGCCAAATCACAACAAAAGTCGCCTCAAGGCGCTTCATAGATACAGAGAAAAACCCAACAATCAAATGACCCCCTATGAGCAAGCACTTTGGCGACAATGGGAAGGAAAAACTCCCTTTTAACAGGAAGAAACCTCCGGCAGAACCAGGCTCAGGGAGGGGCGGGGCCATCTGCTGCGACCGGTTGGGGTGAGAGAAGGAAGACAGGATAAAAGACATGCTGTGGAAGAGAGACAGAGATTAATAACAGATATGATTCAATGCACTGTTAACACATAGTGAGTGAGAAAGGTGACTGGAAAGGAAAAACTTATGGAATGCTCAGAAATTCCAATAAACACACTCCTAAACATTGTGGAAGGCCTCCCTAGAAGTGTTGAAGCTGAGAAGGGGGTGGCCAACATCATATTAAACCCTGTGAATTAAGAATGGGATGTCACTCAAGTTCATGTACCGTATTTCCCGGACTACAGAGCGCACCTGAATATTAGCCGCACAAGCTAAAAGCAGGGGAAAATCCTGTTTTGTACATACATTAGCCGCACCTGACTAAAAGCCGCAGGTGTTTCAATGTTGACTTATCATATGTAAGAGAATATGCACAAAGGGAATTGTCAGGAAAGAGATGGCTGTTTGGAGACACACCACTTTTATTAATATTTTGAAAAACAAGTTATGGGTACATATTTGCATAACCTTTTAGGGTATGTGTACAAGTAGTGGTAATTACAAGTACAAAACATGTACTGTGCTTCATAAATGAGTAACAAATGTAGTACATAACAATAACCTACAGCACACCAGAAAAATAGATTCGGACTACCTTTTAGGCTCAGGTGCAGTGACACGGCTTTAACAAGAAGAAAAGTCAGTCATTCACCACCATCTTTCTCTTCTTCCTGCGCACTAAAACCACCAAAGTCCTCTCCTCCAGTGTCGGAAACGAACAGGCTCAGGGTGGCTTCATCATCCACTCTCAGCTCCTTTCTTTCGTTGTCACTTTCAAAACCAAAGAAATCCTCATTGTCAGTGTCAGAGTCGAACACCTTCTGAAGAGCCTCCTCTCCATCAGGCAGCAGTCCAGCCCTTCAAAATCCGTTGGTGATCGTGGATGTTTTCACACTTTCCCACGCTGTCAGAATCCAGTGGTGGAGTTGGGCATAACTTGCTTTTTGCAAATTTATCGCCGCTCATCATCCACGCCTCCAGCTGAACGCGTAGCGCTACTTTGAAGTTTGTTTTTCGCGCTACTTCGTACGGCACTACGTTGCCTGGCGGATGGACATGTGACTAACATACCACTCTTGAACTCCGATCCTTCCGCCAGGCAACGTAGTGCCGTACAACAGCGGAACAAACAAAACAAATCCGCTCATGGACAATCCATAGAAAAGCCGCACCTGACTAAAAGCCGCAGGGTTCAAAGCTTGTGCAAAAAGTAGCGGCTTATAGCCCGACAATTACGGTACTTGTGAAGGCAGACGAGTGAATGCTTCGTGTATATTGACACTGTATATATATCTTGTATATGTATAGTATATATTGACATGATAGGACTAAAGAATTGGTCACCAGCACCACTGACTGGGCAAATAAAACAAATAAGCACCATTATTTCTTTCTACCACTGCCGGCTCATTTTCTCTTTCTGTGATAAATTCATGTTATAAATGTGTGAAGCATTCAAGTCATTTCTGCTCAAGCAGGCCTCTCCTGTGCTGGTTTATGTGAAAAGTATACTGTATTTGTCACCATTATAAAATCTATATGACCATGACCTGCAGTCCTCCATAAACTCCTGTGGATTTGTCTTTGGCCTGTAGGATTTCAACAATAAGAGATTCTCCAAAGACTTTCAAAAGCATGTTTTCACATTGCTTTTGTCACTGTGTGGCCTTGACATGACAGTGTTCCAATGGAATCTTGATAAAGAAAAGGAATTTATGTGTGTGCATGAATGTGTTTTGTCTGTCTTACTTCTAACTCATTATAAGTTGGCATCTGTACCACAGAAGTGCATTTTGTCTTGGCCAGCTTCCCTCTGCCATACATAGAAGAAGAAGCTATGTCTATACATATCGAACAGTTTATTATACACTGACCCCCGTAGTCTATAGGAAAAGGCAGCAAAGTAAATGCCTTTTACTATAATGGAAAGTCATTGAACATTACTTAGCACTTATAATGACCACAAGGCCAGTCCACTATATAGAAAAATACAATCAAAGCCAGTAAAGGAATAATGACTGCCTTTGACCGCAGCACACTTAATGCTGCTGTGTAGGAGTTCCAGTTTAACACACTGACTTAAGAACCACAGAATAAATCTTTGTCCACATCCTTTGAGGTGAAAATAGAGTTATTGGTTCATGGTGGTGATGCCATTTGATTAACTTGAATAACCTGTATAGCATGGCTGAAACATATAAAAGGTAGCTAATCTATCATGTGAAAGGAAAAGAAAAAAGTATTCAGCCAGCTTCTGCAGAGATACGTATTTTTCTTATCGTCTTCGTATTTTTCTGCCCTTTTGACCAATGGCTTTTATAGTCATAACAAAACACTCACCATAAGATTAGGCAAGACTCAAACCCATCACAACCAACAATGCATTGTTTTGAGTTGAAACCAAACTGTCTGTGAGCAAAACAAAGAGATGCAAAAGTTCACATAGCCTCCATTTTTGACAGAACTATCCATCCATCCATTTTTGCTTATCTGGGCCTGGTTCACAGGAGACATCACCCTGAGCAGTTAAACCCAGAACTCCCTCTCTACAGACACCTCTTTAGTCAGTGAGGAAACTGATGCATTCCCAGGTCAATTGGAAAATATCTCTCCAGCATCCCTGGGTCTATTCCAAGCCTTCTTAAGTAGGACAAACCAAGAACACCTTGCCTATGAAGCACCAAGGAAGCATCCTGGTTGCCTGGGTGTTCATATGTTTGAATCACCTCAACTGGTTCCTTTTGAGTAGTGACACTACTCTGCGTTACTCTTGAATGATTGAGCTCTTCACATCTCTAAGGAAGAGGCCACCCACCCTTCGGAGACTAGACATTTCCACTGTTTGTATCTGGGATCTTATTCTTTCAGTCACTACCCAGAGCTCATGGCTGTGGGTGAGGTTGGGGACTTACATCGACCTGTAAATCGACAACCTTGCTTTTATATTCTTCTCTCTCTTAACCATGATGAACTGATGCAGTGTCCACATCATTGCATTCCAGCCCCAATCCATCTCTCAGTCTACAGCTTCCCTCACTTCTTAACAAGACCCTGAGCTACTTAAGCTCCTCTACTTGAGGCGCCAAATGCTCCCTTGCCTGGAGTGGGTATTCCACTGCTGCTCGAGTCCTCACTAAGACCAAAAAAGTGGACCACATCAGTCCAGCTCTGAGGTCTTTACACTGGCTGCCTGTCCGTCAGAGGATAGACTTTAAAGTTCTGATGCTGGCCTATAAAGCTCTGAATGGTTTAGGACCAAAATACATCAATGACCTCCTGACCCAGTATGAACCATCCAGATCCCTCAGGTCATCTGGATCCGGTCTTTTATCAGTTCCCAGAGTCAGAACCAGACACGGAGAAGCTGCATTCAGCTTTTATGCTCCTTATATCTAGAACAAACTCCCAGAAAGCCTCAGATCAGCTGAAACACTCAGTTTATTTAAATCCAGGTTGAAGACTCACCTGTTCTCAGCTGCATTTGAATAAAGCACCAAATCCACACTTTAAGCTTAAATTTCAAAACTTACATTTAACTACTGATTTTATCTACTGTTCTGATTTTATCTGTTTTGATTTTATATACTGTTGTTTGTTTGTTTGTTAATTAGTTAGTTTGTTTATTTGCTTGTTTTAATCAATTTTAAATCATGCTTTTTATTTGTTCTTGTTTCTAATGTCTCTGTAAAGCACTTTGAATCGCCTTGTTGTTTAATTGTGCTATACAAATAAACTTGCCTTGCCTTGCCTTGCCTTTTCCAGCTGAGGACCATGGCCTCGGACTTGGAGATGCTAATTCTCATCCTCATTCTTCACACTCAGCTGCAAATTGCTTTACTGAGGCCACAATGGATGAAGCCTTCCACTGCTTGGCTTTGCCACTTGACTATGCCTAGAAATTCTGTTCATAACAGATTCAATGACAAAGAGCACTGATTCTGCAAAAGTGATGCAAACACTGCAAAAGTTAATCGCAAACGTTTCTATCAACAGTATTATATGTATCACATGATTAAAATTTGTATTTGTTTCTCCCTTACAACACTGAAGAATCTTCCACTTCTTGTGTCTAAGTGCAAACCTGTGTTTTTCTATTTTCTCAAGTTGGAGTGTGTTTGACCTCCCTGGGCCACAGTACAAATTGCATGCGCATATATGCGGCTTTTGATTGTCAAACATTAGGAAAAACTGCTCAGCAGACTGCTGGACAAACCCCATGTTTTCTTCAACTATTCCTTTGTGTTGGTACCCCTATTTTGTGTTAACAGAGCAAAAAATTTGGTGGAGGCAGTGCAGGAAGAAAAATGCTAATACTGCACTGTAAAAATGTTTAGAAATAAAAGCTTAAATGCATGATTAGAAAACAATAATGCTAATTGTGGTAATAATAGTGAAGTGTGGTGTCTTTATGATTTATCGTCAGTTCCAAGAAGAGTGGGACTTCAACATTATAACCACTGCAAACAATAATCAGTGGGTAGTTTAATTTATAACAAATACTTTATGAACCATTTGATTTTGAACCCCCCCCACACACACACACACACATTTATTTTAAGAAACTGTCGTTATGCATTGGCTTTGATGATAAAGTCACAGGGCACAATGTCTATGTCACAGGTAAATGTTCCATTTTAATCCACTCACATAGTTGTAGGTGTCAGATTCCTTTTGCATTTGTGATAAATCAACCGACAGACAAAAGCAAGCAGGTACATCTGTGTATCTCACTCACAAAACAACAGCATCTTAAGCTCCGCTGTTAAAACGCTGTGATTTCACCAACTTGTGTCATTACCGTGTGCCTTGTTTTGATGAGATTATTGATTCTTACAAGAGGATTTTTGTGTTTCATGAGCACCAAAAGGTTTTTATTCCCACAAATAAAACTGTGTTGAATGCTTTACTTTTCAAAACCTGTCCTTGGTGTAGCTGCTGGAATTGTTGAGACTATTCAAAGAACACCATGGAAAACACAGCGGCGTTCGAAGTTACTTAATCTCATGTCGAGCCTTATAATCATGCCCCCACTGCCCATGCTTTGACTGTGTTTCTGATATGTTCCTAGAAGAGAAGATTATTTGCAAATTTCTTGATTTAGTAAGAAATGTGTGGCTCCTTTGTCACTGCTTGCTGATAATATTATACAGTGCTATTTGAATCAGTTTTAGGTGTAGCAGTTAGTCAACCCCCAGCCTACACAAGTGCACACATGCTTACACACAAAGCTAAGCTGAGCCATGAGAGGTCAAAGTCTATTGATAGCCTTTCAGTGAAGGAATGCAAGGTGGAGAAAAGACAAATCAAACAGCAGGTGTGTTGATTTGTGTCTGCGTTCCCCTTGTCTCCCCTCCAACATTGCCGTACTCACTTCAAAAACTGCATATGCTGAGGGTGTAACTGAGAATGCCAAGGGTTGAGGAAACTGGGGGAAAGGGGGAAGGGCGTCTGGCCCTTTGCAGGATCGCAAGGTGAGAGAGCAGGCTTAGCGGAAGAAAAGAGAGAACCCTCCCTCCCTTTTCTCCTCTTTTCATTCTTTCACCCCACCCCTCGAACCCAGTCTGAAGTTCAAATTCATTGTCAAAGTGAATGAATGAAAGAATGAATGAGTGAATGAATGAAGGGGTGGGGGAGGGTCAGAGAGGAAACAGAGCAACATGTGTCAATGTGGGGCTAGCAAAGGAAAAGCATTTTCCAATTTTCCTTAAATATAACTGGATATTAAAATGAGCTGTTTGTGACAAACAACAAATCAGGACCCACATCATTAACTTTAAACGTGTCAGACAGATGATGTACACTTTAAATCATTTGCTTGTATTTATGGCTTCCTTCTCCAGTTAGAAAAATTACGAAACAACTGCAATGCTTATAAAGCATTTATGATCCTTTCTAATATGTTATGAGTGCCACTTCAGAGACAGTTTAAAATGCTGGTTATTTTTCAGGGATTTCATATTGTAAAACAGTAAAGGCCAATAAACACCAAATAACCCTTTTGCAGTGTGGCTGAAAGATGAAAAGAATAAGCTCACTCATTGACTGCACTTGATAATGTTCTCCGTTATATCATCCTCCCCGATTGTACTCTAACCCCCCCTCTCGACCTCACAGTGCAGCAGTAGGCAGCAAGGGCTACACTGGGTTCGGATCCTCCAGGGTCATTAAGGGCTGTCTCTGATCTCTGACCCTAGAAAGAGGCCTCTCGGCCTGGCTGGGCTAACGGAAAATCCCTGAGGCCTGAGCTGGATAAAAGGATGTCCAGGAAAGGCATGGATTATCAGTGTGAATATGTGTGTTTGTGTGTCTGTGTGTGTGTGATGACCCTGGAGACTCATGCCCATCTTGTGTAACCAAGTTTAGGACACAAAATCTCCAACATGCACGCATACACACCGAGGTTATGGAGGTTAATTGCAGCTACACAGATGAGAGGGGTGGGGGGCAGTCACCTTTGTTGGAAAAGAAAAAAAATATTGCGATGTTATGTCTGGAACCTGTGTGGATATATACAACACATCTATAACCCAGCTCCACACACACACACACACACACACACACACACACACACACACACACACACACACACACACACACACACACACACACACACACACACACACACACAGCCATTCTGTCCTTTAATCTCTTCCACTCATTTTCCTCCTGCGCGTTCATTTGTGTGTGTGAAAGGTCAAAGTTCAACCTGTGGGTTTGAGGCTTGGGTTTCACATGACTAAACACCTTTGTTGCTGGTTGCAGGAGGAAGACTAAACATGTGTGGGTACACTTAGAAGCGGTGGGGGTGTATCTAGTGTGTTGCGTCTAGTTAACGTTCACACAGCTTCCAGCCCCACCTCTTCACCCAGGTCCAGGTTTCAGTGTCTGCTTAAAACCACGGGACTGCATGGAAGCGTGTGAACGCCTCACAAGCACAATACACACAACGGACTTACATACAGACTCCCAACAGCTGCAAGAGGTGTCAGTTGGTAAAACCTGCAGTGAAACCAGCCTCACCCTGCCTTCAGGTACTCCTTTCCATGGAAAGAGTTTCTTTTACACCGGTTTACTGTTTTAATATTCCATGACAATCACAAAGCTGTTTAAAGGAGTGGTTTAAAAAAAAAATTAGGGGGAATTAGTATCTTTATTTCAAAAGCTGGAATCAAAACTAGAATCATCAAAACGTCAACTCCAACTTTAATTAATTAATTAATTTTGGTCCTGGGACATAAAACAGGGAGCATCAAAAATAATCTTCTTTTTTTTTTTTTTAAGTAATGGGCAAAGAAGCACCGGTAATTTTAAAATACATGGCTCAATATAAAGTTTTACATACAAAACTTACAATGTCCACTATTGGAGGCACAGTATATGTCTATGTGACTGAGTTGGGTTAAAATACTGCGATTTACAACCAAGCTTGTTGGATAATGGCAAGATTATTGAAATTGCCATAGTGTACCAAGTTCTGCCACTAAAGGATACCTTGACCCAAGCAATCATCTTAATTACCATCAACTCTGTATGTGTTATGTTGTAAAACACCAACACCCTATCATCTCACCACACTTTACATGTATATCCCAGCCTCTCCAGCCACTCTATCAGACTGTTCCATCAACCACAGTTATAGTCTAATACAGCGGTCCCCAAAGCCTGGGCCACGGACCGGTACTGGTCCATGAGTCGTTTGGTGCCGGGCGGCGTGTGAAATTGATGGTTTTCAGGGTTTTCATTGTTAACTCAGTTTCCCTGGTCTTTTCCCGTGTTGTAGTTGTGTGTCTTACTTAGAAAGAACCATTTACATACAGCTATGGTGGTTTGATCCCAGGCTCCTCCAGTCTGCATACGAAATATCCTTGGGCAAGATACTAACCCCATGTTGCTCATCCATTGAAGTCTGAATGCGTATGAATGTTAGACACTTAACAACTTAGAAAACGTGCTTGTGTGAATGGGTGTAATTGGGTGAATGAATTAGTTGTATAAAGCGCTTTGAGTGCTCAGACAGAATAGAAAAGCGCTATATAAGAACCAGCCTCAGATTCCACCTTTTTGTTGACTCTTTATTTTTCTTTCAGTAAAACCTTTCAACTGCTTACAGATTTATGTCCTGTTTTTGACTCCACTTGCTGCCTAAATCTTAAAGAGAAGTTATTTAAAGGCAAAGAAAAGTTTCTAAAACATATATATATATATTAATTATCTTTTAGTCATTGTATGATGCCAGTATTGGTCCGTAGGTTGCTTGGTCCACCTCTTTGGTCCAGTTACGGTATTCTGTGAACTGACTGAATTTGGTAGATCTGTATTTCATAAAGATCAAAACAACTTTGGAAATCCCCTAACATTTTATTTACTGCCACCACGAGGCTCACATTTATAGCTTTGATTGAAATGCCTCATCAAGATTTGGATGCAACGCTATGGAATTTGTTACACATAATCATGTTCCCCTCCAGATGTTAACTCTCATGATCCAGTCATCAGCTTTGGTGTTTTTAAAAAATTAAAATGAGCAAATATTAGCTTGTCTGTATGCTGTATTGAAATGGTAAACATGATAGATATTATGGCCTCTAAACATCCTTATGGAAACATTATTACTGTGGACATTTGAGGACCCTGATGCTAGATTTTACCAGTGTCCTAAGAAATAGCTCACAAAGCCTGAAGCAAGCCTTTGGAATTGCCTGTAATTTCATATAATTTTTTCCCACCAAAGTTTTTGAATAAACCCTTGCAGGTCTGTAAAGACTAGTAAAAAAATGTACAAATCAGACAAGGAAAAATTTTTTTTTTTTGAATTACTTATATACAAACGTACACTGTTATTGTCGGGTCTGTTAAAGTAAATGAAAAACTAATTTCAACAGGTAACAAACAAACAAAAGAAACTTTGTGGAAGTACTGCTCGCCTTCATTAACAGCTTCATCACTAACTTTCCAGACTTTCACACAAGTAAAATTATCTCTCAAGCATTCATGAGTGACAAATGAAACCAGACAGACAGCAGCCTAAACAGGTTTGGTGGTCAAGTTGTCATCATTGGTGTTTTCTATACTTCCAACTTTTTGCACTGCTCAGAAATGGGGTCAAGCTGGCTTGGGAAATTCTAAAATCCACTGACACTGACTAAAGTTACTTGTATCTTACACTACTTCCTTTTTTCCTGGAACAGAAAGTGTATTTGTCTCTTCAACCAGCTCTATTTCTGACTTACAGGTGGAGGGTGAACCTGATGAGTTGGCTTTTTCTCTTTCTGGGTCACTGAGGAGAAACAAAAAGACAAAGGGAGAGAGATTGAGCTAGAGAGAGAAAGAGAGAGAGGGAGTGATGTACACAAAAAAAGTTCCATGAAATTATCTAGGCATTCTACAGCCAGTATGGGATTCTGGTATGATAAAGTTCTTACAGTAATTCTGTTGAATCAAAAATTCATAGAGACTAATAAAAGCTGTCAATGGACAGCTGGACTGAGAAGCAGCACTGACAGAAGTAGATACATTTCCCATCACCCTGTTAGTGGTTGTGGAACCTCCTTTTAAGTTGTGCTTTACTGTAATTTGGTGGTGGGAGGCCAATGAGGACTCCTGGCTCTGTTGTCTTTGCAAATCCTACTGCATTAAATAAGGAAGCTAAAAGAAAAAGGGAAAAACTTTATTTATATGACAAATATTCGGATTTGAGGGTTTAAATATTAATAGACCACCCAAGAAGTTTGTACTCAGGTGAGTTAAAAGCTAATTAAACACCTAGTATTAGCTCATTATTCTTCAGACACATACTATCATCCAGGCCTGGACTGGTGCACATTTGACTAGAGACCGGCCCACCAGGTATTATAGTAAAAGCCATGAAGCCTTTGAATGAAAACCGACGCTGTTGTGACCAGAGATGGGCAGTAACGCGTTACAAGTAACGCGTTACTTGTAACGCGTTACTTGTAACGCGTTACTGTAATCTGATTACTTTTTTCAAGTAACGAGTAAAGTAAGGGATTACTATTGCAAAAACGGTAATTAGATTACCGTTACTTTCCCGTAGGAACGCTGCGTTACTGTGTTACTAAAACCGTGATTTTTTTGCGAGAATGTCTCACGACAGTGACGTAAGCGAGTGCGCCGTTAGTGACAACAGCTGTGTGCAGATCAACAATGGATCACATATCGAGTGCGGGAGAGAGCATGAGCGTGCAGCGTTTAAAGCGTGGAAGTACTGACCTTATTTTGAGTTTGATTCCATAAAAAGTGACAAAAACATTAGCGTCCATCGTGCGTGGGAAGAAAACTTCTTTTACAGCGAAAAAAACCCCTAAACTTCCAAACAAGCACCGAGTGCGCTATGACGTAATGGGAAATTCACAGAGAAACTCGCGGATTCTTCCATTGACCGCGGCACACCTGCACCAGGGTAAACCTCCGCCTACCTCAGTCCTGCTTTACAGGTGAAATTAGAGCAACAGGACCGCTGAGTCTGTGACTTTATTTATTTTCTGCTGTGTTTTACTTGCATCTATTTGAAAGAGTGAGTGTAAACACACACACAAAAAATATTTTATTTTATGTGCTGGAATGTGCAGAAAATAGGTTTAAATGTTAAACTAATTTATTCAAGTCAGAGAATGTTGCTTATAGTTTAATTTTTGCTTGATGCATAAAGTTAAAAGATTAAAACTGATAAAACAAGTTTTAAAAAGAGACTTTTCCATTTGATTACATTTTGTATGATGGATTATGCAGAAAAAGTAGAATTGGGCTGAAAGATCTATCGCTTTATCACCTCTTCAGGTTGTAAATCGTGTTTTTAAAAAGTAACTAAGTAACTAAGTAACTAAGTAATTAATTACTTTTGAAAATAAGTAATCAGTAAAGTAACAGGATTACTTTTTTGGGGAAGTAATCAGTAATTAGTTACTGATTACTTTTTTCAAGTAACTTGACCAACACTGGTTGTGACAGTGATGTACACTGTCTTGTTGGTATATGGTGTATATATATATATATATATATATTTCTATATGTTGTACGTCAAATAAAAACTTTGGTTGTAAGATTCAGATAATTATTTAATAAAAGCTAGACATTTTAAATGAGAATAACAAAGAAAAGTATTTCTTTGTGCCCCCCTCTCCCTGTTAATGCCCTACCTGGCCCTACGTGCCCCCCTGGCAAAACTTTGCTAGACCCGCCCCTGCACAGTTACCAGCTGTCAGCTACTTAGAAAAGGATCCTGGTGTTATTTGTCTCTCAGAAACAGATCATAACTTCCCTTCAACTCATTCATGTCACCTAAAGGTAAACCTGTTTCTCCATCAGCTCTGTTGATTCAGTAAGGACATCTCCTGGTTTCATCTTCATGTTTCCCTCTCACCACATAACCAAACCATATCATGACCAGCAGCTTTTACAGCTGTGGCTCCAGCAAAAATCAGCTGATACTAGAAAGTAATATTAAATAAATTCTACCAACGGCTGATTGAGCTTAAACGTGCTGCTCTTGTTTAGCGCGTCCTCCGCTGGTTTCCTCTTTCTGGCGCAAAGTGCGCGATAAGCAAACAAGAGAGACGGGACCTGCGACAGAAAAGCCGATTAGCTGATTATTGATCAGTTTCATGACTGAAGTCAACATTAGAGGTAGGGGGAGAGAATGAGAGAAGAAGAAGCAGCTGACAGCATAAAGACCAGAATAACTCCAGCTTTGTGTCTTTTTTTCATTCTAGCTGAAGTCCGGGACAAACTGTGTTCCTTCTCATCTCAATACGAAACGCGTAATATTTTCTCTGAATGAGGGACGATTCCGTTTTTTACAGGACGGTTGGCAACTCTACTCACTAACCTTATGAATAAAATAAAGTTCACTAGCAGTAACATCATAGCACCCGCCCAGCTGTGTAGAAACTCCGTCATGCTAGCTAGTACGCAGTACCAGTTATTGTAACTGACTGTAAAACGTCAGGACAATGAAAATAAACTCCACCTAAACTTGGTTTATATCTGACCCAGATAGACTGCAGGTCATAACTTCTTACCTGAACTTCAGTTCACCTGACACTCGCACCGGCGGCCGCCTCGGGTCTCTCCTCCTCCTGCCTCCCCTTTCCCTCATCCACGTGCTGGACTCTGTGGAAGCTCCGCCATTGCCACCACCAAACAACTGAGTTATTTTTACACATCTGCCAGCATCTGGCCAATCCACAACCTTTCATTGTTTATACCGTTACAAACCCTCACAAAACAAAATAAAACAAAACAAAAAACCATTGGCCCATAAAAACGAAAAATCACCATCAGCCCGATGGCCAGTCCAGCTATGCTATCAACCAAAATACCAAGTATGGCTGCTTGAAGGCCTAAGAAAGTCCAAGGAGGTGACAGCTGCAGTAGCAGAATATATGAATCAACCAAATCCTCAAGCAGGTTAATCAGTCCTCTTCTTTGTATTCTTTCTTTAAAGCTATCAGGTCTATGGACATGGGAGAGTTATAGATTGCCATAAATAATGAACTATTTCTCTAAGAAGACCTTAGACATTGACATTTTGGAACACTAATCACTCTCTTCATGTTTTGAAACATATTTGAATGCAAAGACGATCAAATTATTGGGCCAAAAAAGTGTAAAAGGCAAAGTGGTGATAAGTGAAAGAAAGAAAAGAGGTGTACATGTACAGTATCCTATCTGTCCCATCGCCTCCGGCTGGTGTAGTTCAGAATAACCCCCTCCACCTCAACACACACACACGCACACACACACACAGCTGAACATACACAGCTGGCTCTATGCCAGTCATCTCTTTGTTTTCCCAGAAACTGTCACAAAGAAACTCTCTCTCCTTTTTACTTTCTGTCTCTCTGTCTCTCTCACACACACACACCCACGCACTCCATGCCCCTAAGCACCGGTCATATGATTGACCTGTTCTACTGGCCCATCCACACCTTTGTACACACACAAGATCACACAGGTACACACACACCTGTTATCAGCCACACCCACAGGTAAGAAGTGCTGAGTGAAACTGCAGGGAGGCTGTCTGCTAAAGCAAACATGCGCATTCATGTGCATCTCACATAGACATTCAGTGTTTTTAAAATGACCAAAGAACTGCTCATAGCTTGCCACTCGTCCACACAGGATCGGTCAAGCAGATTTGTGCATTACTGTCATTCCACGACCGGTTTGTGTGTGTGAGGTTATTGTAGTTGCTAGGTGCAATCAGTTTTCAGGTGATTGATGGCTTTAATCCGAGTCCATTATGCTGCTAAGGGCCCACATGTTGGAACTTGTTAGGATTATCAAACTGTAGACAGAGGTGTGCGCACGCACACATACAGACACACACTCACACACACAGACAATATGTGAACATTTCCCTGCTTTCATCTCTTCTTTCCATTCATCCACCCATTGGGCCTATTAAAACAGTAACAAAGTAATGATAGATTGATCACAGGCTGAGCTGATTGTGTTTATTTTCCATCCATGTGTATGTGAGTGTGTGTACTTGAAATGAGCTGAGGCCAGCTCCAGTAAACTAGGCACCATTTCACTGTAATAACAGTAATCAGTTCAGCCCATTTTAAATAAGACCAAAGTGAGGGTATTGTTATGCTCAATTACTGCCTGTAGTTAGGTCATGCACAAATAAATGCCTACATGTGTATGTACTTAATTCCTGTACATTAATGCTTTTCACCAGTCTGGACAAATGTAAAGATTGGGAAGACTTCATTTATTAAAAAAAGATTAATAAAGAAATCTATTCATAATTGTAATGCATAGAATTGGCACCTCAGAAGTAAGATGCAATAATAAATGACAAATGACAAGCTGTTGTGATAATCACATTAGATTGACACATTAGAATAATGCTTTCTCTACTCTGGGTTGGTCGAGTCTTCTTTCAACTTCTTTCAACTTCTTAACATCCACCAGGCCACTGGTACGTTATCTAGGGTAAGGAATAGGGCATGGATCAGTTTAACGTCAACTTTTTGCATAGACTCTTTGAATATTTGGAACACCAAGATGGGAAAACAATGTATCAGAAATCATTTATAAGGTAAAGGCTTCTAGTTTTTGGAAATTAGCTGATACTGGTTAAAACAGGCACCAGTCTAGATCTTGTTAGTAGCCAAAACAAAAATCAAGCCTAAAGGTAAAATCTGTGTCAATAGTTCCTGTGTTAAAAGTATTTTTAGGACTCGTCAGTTCTAATGCAGCCATTCACAATGACTGTGAAATCTGGACAATTTTGAGTTGTTTTTTTTTTAACCAGGATTATTGTTTCAGCTTTTCAGATCTAAATAAAAAGATCTGACCAGTCAGACCACTGCATTTGCCAGCAAGTGTGCTGTAGCTCAAAATGTGCACCAGTATTGGAAACAGAAATAGTAAAATAAATCCATTTGGGTCCCAACTCTGCTAACAAGAGCTCAGACTGAGGCATTGACACCCTGAAATACAATTTCAACTTCTGGATCTCCTGACTGATGCCTTCTCATGGGAATGGGGTGAATCCAAAATCTCGGTTTCTTCCTTTTCTTGTTTGTCATCATCATTTGATGTTAACTTAACTTTTTCCCCTGCATCACGTGTCTGGTATATACATATTAAATTCAAATCTAAAAAATTTTGAATTTCAGTTTGTGTTTTCACAACATGTCAGTGTGCAGTGGCCCTAATACTGTCTTTTGCATAATGACTTCATTATTTAACTTAAAAAGGTATTCAAACCTGGAACTTAATGAAAAAGTAAGTGCCCTCAAATCCTAATAACTGCTTTTGCTATCTTTGACAGAAAGAACTGTAATGAAGGTAAGGTAAGGTAAGGTAACTTTATTTATACCTAAAGGCAAGGTAAATTTGCTTTACAGAAAAATGACAGCATTTGACATCCCTTTAAAAACACACATACCTAGTAAATATATAAAACTCACTGTGACACATACTTTAATATTTCGAATCAAAAACAGTTCTTATTTAATTCAGTGACAGCAACGGGGACAAAGCTATTTTTATAACGCTTTGTCCTGCATCTCGGAAATAGAAACCTCTGTCCTGAGGGAAGAAGCTGAAATTCACCCCTTAGAGGATGGGAACCATTATTAAGGATTGATAAAGCCATCCTCTGTACCTGCTTAGAGTACAGGGAGGCTAAACAAGACTGTGGCTCACCTATCAGACGACTGGACCATCTCACTATCTGATTTAGAGAGTTTTTCTCTGTGACAGAGGTCTGACCAAACCATGCCACCAAACAAAAGGATAAAACAGACTCAATAAAAGAACGATAAAACAAAGTTAAAATTTTTTGGTCAATGTGGAAATGAACAAGTTTCCTAAGGCAATAAAGGTGCTGGTGACCCTTTTTACAAACTGATTTGCAATTTTGATCAAAGTTCAGTTTTTCATTTATTATGGTCCCAAGATATTTATATGATTGTACTTGCTCTATTTTCTGACCTTTAATTAAAGTGACTGCTTGCCCATTTTGTTGTTTCCTAAAATCAACAACCATGTCTTTTGTTTTAGATATGTTCAGCTGGAGATAAGACTCCTCCCACCACTGAACAAAGTCATCAATGACTGGACCGTGGTTAGTTTCACCCTCTTTCAGTAAGCTGACAATAACAGAGTCATCTGCATATTTAATAATGACCCTGTTTTCATGTCTGCTCTGACACATATTTGTATAGAGAGTGAATAATAAGGGCGATAGAACGCACCCTTGAGGAGAACCTGTGGAGGAGAACACTGGGTCAGACAGAACCCCATTTATTCTCACTCTTTGTGACCTGTCAGTTAGAAAATCTAAAATCCAGCCCACCAGGTTTTTCCTGATTTCAAACTGTTCTAAAAGTCTTTTAATTAAAATATGGGGCTGTATTGTATTAAAAGCCGAAGAAAAATCAATGAAAAGAAGTCTTGCAAAAGTCCCTTTACTCTCTACATGTTTAAGAATCAGATTTAGTAAAGTCAAAAGTGCGTCCTCCACTCCTCTGTTGGGCCTGTATGCAAACTGCATTGGATCTAGCTGACCTTCAGTCTCTTTCATAATCACATTTCTGATGATTTTTTCAAAGACTTTCATGACAACTGAAGTGAGGGCAACAGGCCTGAAGTCGTTTAGAATTTTTGGACGACTAGATTTAGGGACAGGAACCACGACTGCTTCTTTCCAAAGAGAGGGCACATGTTGTGTTTGCAAGGATTTGTTAAAAATAACCTGAAATATAGGACTGAGTTCGTCAGCACAAGATTTAATTAGGCGGCCACTAATATTATCAGGACCCTGGCTCTTATTCACATTGACTGTATGAAAGGCCTTTTTAACATCGCTGAGTTCAATGATAAAGTGCTGAGTATCTCTCAGTTTCTGTTTCAGTTCCAAAATATCCTCGCTAAAATCAGAAGAACTAAAACGAGCATAAAACATATTTAAAACATTTGCAAAATCTCTGTCTGAATTAAAACCATCTAAAATGACCTGACTGCTGCTCTGGGGATTTTGAAACCCTGCTATGGTTTTCATACAAGTCCAGGCAGACCCCAAATTTTTTGCAGCAAATTTGCTTTCAAGAAGGTTTTTGTAGCTCTGTTTTGCTTTCAAGATCTCGATTTTCATTTCCTTGGTGGCTGTCTGAAAATCGGTAACAGCCCCCTCTTTAAAGGCCTGTCTCTTTTTCCTTAAACAGGATTTGACACTTTTAGTGACCCATGGCTTATTGTTAGCGTAAATTTTAACGCGCTTACGGGGTATAATCATGTCTTTACAAAATACTGCATAAGAGCTAGTAACATCCACCAAAGCGTCGAGATCATCTCCACAAGACTGAATAAAAACTTCCCAATCTGTACACTTAAAACATTCCTGCAAGGTAAGCACAGATTCTTCTGACCATATGTCAACATCCTTAGTCTTTGTCTTCTCTCGTTTTAAGACAGTTTTATAGATGGGCAGAAGATGCACACAGTTATGGTCAGAAGATCCCAGAGGAGGAAGCGGGAGGGATTTATAAGCATTCTTCACCGATCCGTAACAGAGGTCCAACATTTTATCCCATTTGTGATAACTGACATTGAGTCTTTCACATCACTAGAGGGATTCTGACCCACTCTTCTTTGCAGGATTGTTTTAATTCAGCCACGTTGGAGGTTTTTCAAACTTCAACCGGCACTTTAAGGTCACGCCAAAGTATCTCAATTGGATTCATTTTGGTTTTTGTAACAATTCAAAGGTGGACTGGCCGGTGTGTTTTTGGATTATTGTCCTGGTGCATAACGCAAATGCACTTGGACATTCTTCTTTAGAATATTCTAAAATAGAGGAGAATTCATCGTTCCATCATTTACGGCAAGCCGTCCAGGTCCTGAAGCAGCAAAGTAGCCCCAGATCATCACACTACCACCACCATGTTTAACTGTTGGTATGATGTTCTCTTTATGAAATGCTGTGAGATCCTTTTCTCACAGAGCCATGTAAGCATGGATATCCTTTGTCCGTTAATAAAATAAATCATCATATGTTTCTTCTTGAGAACCACTGCTATGGCACATTTTGAAGATAAAGTGACGGCTAGTTGAAAAGATGGCTTGAACCAGAGGAAGGAGAAGCACAAAAACATTAAAAAGAAGCATGAAAAGCACATATAATGCCATCCATGGAGAGTTTTTATTGTTTTTAACACTTGGTTTTACTTGACTACAAAGGAAGTCCTTGTGTAATAAGACTTCTGTATTTCTTGCTGCTGGGGCTAAGCTAAAGAACCAGCAAAATTTCCCCTTGTGGGACTAATAAAGGTATATCAAATCAAATCAAATCAAATCAAATCAAATCAAAAGGAAAAATCATAAACAAGAGTAGCCCACATTACTAGCTGCTCCACCTATTTTTGACAGTGCCCTCAGGTGACAGTACACAGTTACAACATGCATACTGCGATCTGCAAACTCTACAGGCTCTCAAAGCAGAGGTGCTTGAGGTGCAGACCAGTGACTTAACGGGTAAACTAAAGGGCTTTCAAGACATTAGTTTTGCATGACATCACTGGGGATGTAGCCTTGGATATTCAGATATGTTTACAGGCTAACTTTCCCAGGGGTACTCCCCAAGAGCGGAAAATTGACCTTCATGCATAAATCGTTGGAGTTCCCCTTTAAAAAAAGTGCTTAGACTCCATGCTTGCTTTGCCTTGTGCTGCCAGAACAGTGCATACAAATCATCTCAATCAGTGGACTATCTGTGATGTGGTGAGTATTTCATCTGAAGTCTCAACATGCCTGCAATCAGCCTACAAATCAAGCACACAGAACATGTGATGATGTTTTAATGAAACTAATTTAGAGTTGAAAGTGTTGAGTTGTTGCCTGACTTACTTAGTGGATCATAAACAATATAGGATTATAAATCTTTTGGCAGTGGAATGTAAAAGTGGTAAAACTGTTTTACACGCTAAGACATTTTTTTTTCAAACCACACATATTGATCAGCATACCCCACAGAGGGATCAGTTTTCCTTTCCTGGATTTAGATGGACTTGGACTTTTCTGGCACTCCTGTTGGTTTTAATGAAGGAACCTTATACCAGCAGCTACAGATGGATGTTTGAAAGCCGGCCGGTTGAATTTTGAGAGATGGAACGGTCAGGTTCCGAGACCAAAAAAGTGTAGGGAAAGTATATGTGTGTTTGTGTGGTACAGGAGTGGTCTCAGTGTCCTGGGGGCTGAGGAGGTTTGAATGTCAGTTTCTCTAATAATGGGAATCGGTGAAAAGGTCAGCCCAAGTCGCCTGACCACACCAAGGGTGTGTGTGTGTGGATGTGTGTAATTCATATTCCTATTTGCCTTGCGAAAAGTTGTGTGTGTGTGTGTGTGTGTGTGTGTGTGTGTGTGTGTGTGTGTGTGTGTGTGTGTGCGTGTGTGCGTGTGTGTGTGTGTGTGTGGCAGCGAAAAGGGATGTCGACCATGCCCAGGGCAGAAATTGATTCTCTGGCAAAGGGGAGGAAATGAGGAGAAAAAGAAAAATGGCAGAAGGTCGCGATCTGTGAGAAGAGCAGGAAGAAGGAAAGGAAGGAAGAATGAATGAATGGAGAAGTGGAGGTGAAAAGAAAAAATAATAGAGGCATCAGTACATGTAGGAGAAGGAGAATAAAGATTGAAGGAAAAGCAAAAGAAAAAAGCGAAAGAAACAAAGAAGAAAGAAAGGTATGCAACGGATATGTGAAGCTGAAATGAGAAAAGATCAAGAAAGGATTTGTATCAGTCTAATTATGAATGGCAGGAGAGGTTGAAGATTGACAAGAGGAAGAAAACAAGAGTTGGAAGAAAAAACTGAAGATAGTTGATTAAGTTCATTTCAATTTTATTTATATATATATTTATTAGGGGTGCAACGATACACAAAATTCACGGTTCGGTTCGATACTTTGGTGTCACGGTTCGATATTTTTTCGATACAAAAAAAATGTTCATGCCTTTTTAATTTGTCATTTATTAAAATTATAAATATATATTTTAACTCAAAAGTACAGTTTTTAAATTTAACCCTAACCCTTGTGCGTTTTTTTTATTTTGACAGCGAATGCGCACCTGCGGACCACTTATGTGCAGCCCTGGTTATTTAGCTCGTCATATTGCAGCCACAGAAATTCTTTTGTCCATGAAACCATAAAGCTGCACTTTCTTTTTGCCTTATAGTCTGATTTGTCATAACTTCTCCGTTTTGTGGTAAGCTTTTCTTTGGCTGTCACTTCTTCACCCTGACCTGTCTTATTTGGCTCAGCAGAACTAAAATATATATATCCTGCTGCTTTTACACACACACTCACATAACGCTCAGCGATTCTCTGCGCGATCAACCTCTCACATGTTTAAGCTTGCTGCGGGAGATTTCACTTGTCATGTTTGCGTAGTAAGCTAACAATTAATAAGACGATGTCAGAGGAATTGGTGCGCAAATTATCATCACTCACAGATCAGTGCTGTCGCTCTCTATACACAGTTCGCACGATTGCAAAGTGAAAGCAAAAAAACAAGCGCAAATTCAAACGTGATTTCAATTTGTCACATATTGACAGTGGCTCACCGATGCCAATGACATAATTACCCAGCTACATTTCCGAAAGAATGCAAAAGCATTGACATATATTTTTCCTTCCTACAATAGCCCGACGGGCAGGGCAGAGATAGATTTTGGTAGCCCGACTGAAAAAAATCGCTAGCTCCGGGACGTCGGGCTAGCGATATTGCAAGCCCTGTATCTGATTGAGGAATCACTCATCTTTGGAAAAGAGAGTTTATTACAGAGAAATGTCTCTTTCCAAAATAAAAGCTATACTATCCGCTTCTTCTGGGCTATATTCTCAGCAGCATATTAAACATATAAGGAGAATCATGTGCTAACAGCTGTCTAAATGACTCGGCTAAAGTTAGTAGCATGCTTGTTGTTTTTGTTTTTGCACTAGGATGATGTCGGCGTAAATGTGCAGTCATATTCGTTGTGTTCCCACTAGTGCTTTCAGGTTAATCTCGTTGAAATGACCTTAACGCCACAACACGGCAAATCTCCGTTAACGAGCTACCGCCGATCGCCCCGTGCATGGGGCTAGACGGCCAACACGTTAACGAGCTAACTGCGCTAACACACTAGTTCCCACCCATGTAATTGAGCATTGCATGGCACATCCAACATACTGTTTTACTTTAGTCCATGACTCGCTTACCTTCAGGGTCATAAGTCACATGAAAACCAAAATAATTCCAAACGCCAGATCTGAATGAGGGTGGGGGAGGTGCCCTGTGCTCTTCCTTCTGTCTATGCTGTCTGTGTTGAGCGCTCAGTGGATCTGCGCTCGACAGTGCAGCCTAGGCGGAGTAGTCGAACGCAGATTCACTGAGCGCTCCACACAGACAGCATCGTCAGAAGGAAAGTTGATAAAATAAATTACAAATGTTGTATTGTTCGATACATATGCGTACCGAACCGAAAGCACTGTATCGAACGGTTCAATATCGATACGAATATCGTTGCACCCCTAATATTTATATATGTAAAACTTTATATTCATCCATGTATTTTATAAAATACCACAAGCCCCTCCCTGAGCCTGGTTCTGCTGGATGTTACTTCCTGTTAAAAGGGAGTTTTTCCTTCCCACAGTCGCCAGTGCTTGCTTATAGAGGGTCTTATAATTATTGGGCTTTGTCTGTATGTATTATTGTTGGGTCTACCTTACAATATAAAGCACCTTGAGGCAACTGTTGTTGTGATTTGGCGCTGTATAAATAAAATTGAATTGAATTGCTTGTACCTACAGCTAGCCTAATATACTAGCTAGCTAAGTTGCAGTGAAGTGTCCGCTGCTCCAGCATATTTAGCTTTAATTATTGTTCTTTATTTGTTTATATTAATATTTCAATTTGGGTCAGCATCATAACTTTCAGACCTATATTTTAGAAATATCTATCTATCTATCTATCTATCTATCTATCTATCTATCTATCTATCTATCTATCTATCTATCTATCTATCTATCTATCTATCTATCTATCTATCTATCTATCTATCTATCTATCTATCGATAGATATATATTTTTTACAGCATAATAAACTTTAATTTATAAACACATCATTTAAAGAAATTCTGTTTTTTTGACTAGTGTTGACTTAAGAATAAGCAATAATGCAGGACTTAAATGTATTAAAACGAATATATGGTAGGAAGTACCAGTATTAACTGGCTGTGGGCATGAGGACCGGGAATGGAAATTATTTATAGACAAATAATGCTTTTTCTATTGATTAAATCAGAATAATCACTGGTTTATTTTTTGTCTCAATGGTTGTAGTATTTGACAGTGTTGAACAGATAAAATGTGGATTATGCACATTAAATGGCCTTCTTTTTCTACATCCTACAGTGGGTCTGCCATGATGGTGGTCTGCTTTATAATGTGCAGGAAACACAAAGGAGGGAAATTACATTAATATTTGAAATAATGAACCCATGTGGTCATTAGGCTGGTCTCCTCTGCTTCCATAGCAATACATTAAGCCAAGACAAGCTCCATGTATTTTACATGGTCCTGTCAACGCATAAGATAGATCCTGCAGTATAATGATGTTCTCTTACAAGGGTTGTAGGTATAAAGGAAAAAAGAACGGAAAAAGGAGGACAAGAGGTGTGTGTGTGTTCGTGTGTGTGTGCGTTTCTATGCAGACAGCAGACTGGTGGTTGTCCCCCGGTTACACTGATGACCTGATTCGCCTTCTTAAAGCCTCAGAATCAACTGTCTAAGGGTGAGCATACTTGTACACAAGCTTGTACTGTTCCCAATACGCCAGCATACACTCTTTTAAATGGCACAGAAGCAGTCTGGTGACCCCAGCTCACCTTTCACCTTAATAGAGATTTTGGAACAAATCCCCCATGTGGTACTGTCTGAGCCAGTGAATTGCGTGAGTCCTAGCACATCCCTGCCCAACATCACTGCACATTGTGTCAGTTCACCGTAATGTTATTATCGTATGTGACGAAGGAATGGGAGGAATTACAGTGATGTCCAGGCGATTAACGGATAGTAGGTCTCAGGGATCAAGGTTTAATGGTTCCTTTATCCAACAGTTGTCAGATACAGAACGCAAACATTACTTGACCATATTGAAAATTTCATGCAGCCACGATGGATTGGAAGAAATGTGGTGCATGTTTAACAGCCGAACCACAGAAACGCAACTAAAACTTGGAGTATTTTAGGCAACAGCAGATGGTAGAAAGACAAAGGGTTTTTTTTTTCCTCGATGAGGCATAAATCTTTCTTTGTGAAAGGACCCTACAGTATTAATGGGTAATGTAGTCTTTGTAGGAGAGACTTTTCCCCTTTAGCAGTTTGTAAAAGATAAACTATTTCAATCTCAACATTGTGAATTGTGTTTGTATTTACATTTGGCAGTGAACTTCCTTCCTTACTTCTCTGTGTCCTAGAATATCCTTGCCCCGGTCTGACAAGGTTGTGTCAGGCGATGTCCTCAGAGGAGCTATTGATTTCCCCTCCAACCTTTCATCTTTCCTGCTTGTTTGCAACACGGCCAGGCGATCACACACAAGCTTTTTGCTGGGCAAAAAAAGAGCAATGATGCTCTTTTAGCACTCAGATTTTTGTGCACTTATCAAAAAGTAGTATTCTGTTCAAATGTCATCTGTTTGGCTTTTAAAACAATTTGTGCCAAATGAAAGAGAAATTGGAAATGGTAAATTTTGATTTTCAATTATTAGAAAAAGCTTCACATGTTGTACAAGTGGAATAAACCCATTTGTTTCAAAGGTAGTGACATTTGTGTGGTAAATATCTCTTTACTAAATCTACACAGATTTCTAGATGCTTTCTTGTAAATATTAGTTAAAAATGTGCTTTTTTCAAATTTTTCTTGAGACTGCATCAACAATGACAACAAAGTTCACAATTAACACACAACGAGGGAGGAATGAGCTTTTTAGATGTCACAATCTTATGCCTATTTGTTGCGGATATATATGAAAATGAAAAACTGAAAGTCAAAATGTGAGTATTTTAGATATTGCCTCTTAGACCAACTTGATAAGCAGTCCACAATCAGACCTTGTTTCATTTGGCAAACTGACCCTGATTAATCAACTGCAGACTAACAGCGAATGTCTTATATCTTTGGATATCAAGGTTTAGAATATATTTGATGGCAAAAAGGAAGTCGTTTCTTGTAGTCAGCTTGCCAGATGTCAAAGAAATTTACAGGTGTAAAGACCCAAATGTGACAATTTAGTGAAAACAAAACCTCAAAAGAAAGAAATGGTTTATTGTAACACTGATGCTGTTAAAAGTATATACTGGCACAAATTCTTCCCTGTAGGCAGCTACATTCTAAAATATTACAGCCTTTAAAAGCTCATACCGACAAAAACTGGGAACAATATGTTTCTGTTTTGGTGATTGAGCGCTACCCCATATTTTACCCTGCTCTATAAACTTGGCCTGTTTTCATAAGAAAGGGTTTTGCTAATGTGATTGCTGTGGTCATGGGCAGCACTGATCTTCTTTTTATGAGGGAAAATGAGGTCTGATTGTTGGAAGCGTGTCTTGTGTCGAGGTCCCACAGCTAGATAGACAGACATACCGACTGGCCGACAGTAGTGAATGAGTGGCAGTGTGCCAAAGCCAATAAGAGGCAGCAGTGGGAGCCAGGGGGAGGGGAAACACTCATGTATTATTCATAATTATTCGAATAATCCCCAGACAGTTTAGTGTGATGGTCTGTGTGAGTACTCAAGTGTGTGACAGTGATTTTAGGTAAAAAATAATAAATTGCCCGTCTTCTTCTTTTCAGAGGTTAGCTGTTAGAACAATCTCGTCATTTATGATTAGTTATTTTCATCAACCGCAACAACTTTTTGCACAAAATATAATTTTTTCTCTTTTCCATTGTGGTGTTCCTAACAGGTGAAAATTAAAATTGTATATGATGAAGCTGACATTAATGTAAACCAAACCTAACCCAGGTCATAGGTCACCCAGTATAGATCTCCTTTATATTTTATACTTTTAGGGAAAAACCTGCATAGACTTGACCTCACTAGTTTAAACAGTTCAAGTGCAACCAATAGCAGAAGCATTGAAATCCAGCAGTCGCTGGGTAAAACAATGATCTTGGTAGATGATACTAAGAATTAGCATTTTATTTTCTGACTCATGCAGCTCACTGTCTATAACTATGCTGCACGTTAGCCTAAAACTACTCAGAAAATTACCAGCTTCAAAATATCAATGTATTTTGTAGACATATTAACACATACAAGCTCTTTATTGATCAACCCAGTATTAGGTTTATGGTTTTGAGCACCCTAACTGTATATCATAGATGTTTCATGCTCACCGGTTCCTAAAGATCAAGTACTTATGGTCCTATATATAATCAAACAACATGCAGTTTCTTTTCATAAAGGGTTAAATGTCAGTTGAATGACACATCATGTAACCATTAATGTGTTACCGTGGAGAACTTAAATAGCAGCTGATCCACTGGCGTGACTTTGGAGTGAGTGGTTCCATCGCTGACCAACAGGCCAGTCTAAAAATACTCTATATGTTCCCATCCTACTCCAAGCTGCAGACAAATGAACAAAGGAGAAGTAGACAGAAAGAGAGAAAGACGAACACAACAAGGCCTCAACTCCATTGTCATGCTAAACTGGGGTCAGTTTTTGGATCACCACAGTCCGTTCTCAGACTTCAGATCAGGCCTCTTGTTAACACAGACTGCCATTATCATAATCGGCAAGCATGGCTCTTGCCCCTGGTCTGCAATCAGTTAAATCAAGGACTCTTTATGAGAGGGAGACAGGAGTGGGTGCACATTACACTGCAGGATTACTTTCTGTAACTATATGGTCTCAGTTTACATTACTACATGTATTACATTCAGGCAAAGTGAACATAAATGCAGGACAACAGCATACTTCACAGGATGTACAAATCCTCCATCCTTATTAGCTAACCATCGATACTGCTATGTGCTATTCCACCACTCAGCATTTAATCAATATGTATTCTCTGGGTCTCTTCACAGGGTTTTTTGTTCTGTCTCTGCCCCTCTCTGAACCTGGTTCCGTGGGAGGTTTCTTCCTGTTATAAGGGAGTTTTTCCTTCCCACTGTCACCAAGTGCTTGTCTCTGTATTGTTGTATTGTTCTCTGTGTCATTGTAGGGTCTTTTCCTTACAATAATGTTTGTTAATTGCCCCTTGGGGATAAATAAAGTCTTCTGATTCTGATTCTGATAATAAAGTTCCTTGAGGCAACGCCTGTTGTGATTTGATGCTACATAAATAAATGTATGCATAGGAGTGATATGACAGGGTCTTTACCATGGCAGTCACCTCAAGTTGCTTCACAGTTTTACTTGCATCAAAGCTGAACTGATCTAAAACTTCACAACACCATTGGGGGGATTTTATTACTGTTTATTTACTGCCTTTAGGTGGTATTTCAGACATTCATGTGTCTTTATTTTAAAGGTTTGACTTAGTTTGAGAGATCAACACCAACCAAGCAATGACTAGTTTTAATCAATTTAACAACTGTAGTTGAGCTTAAAGAATATTCGTAACACATTTAAATGAGTCTCACGATATTAAATGTGCTGGTAATACACAAATAGAAACATACCAGTTTCTTTGACCTCTCAGCATCCACTAGGTCACTTGTGTTGAAATTTCAACTAAACTGACAAAGACTAAAATAAAGAGATTTTCTGTGTGTTTTTTCTATATTTTACTTGGTTTTGAAAGTACATAACATTGTCTCACACCTACATTTATTTTTCAGTTGAATTTTAGCGAACTCTAATAATTCTGGTGTCAAGCTGTCATTACAAAAGTCAACTCTGAGTTCAGTCTGGCTGAAATTATTATGGAAGGACAATTAATGAGAGCAGTAATTAACGTTGATAAAGACTCTACCATGTTCATGACAGGTGTCATTTCAGTCTTACACACTTCTCTTCTTAAATAGTGTTACCGTTGTCACCACTTTTATACTTTTTATCACAATAGAAGTTTCTCACCTGTCATGTCAGTGGTGGCACTAATTTGAAATGAGCTGACTTCATTTAAGGAAAATCAAACTTCATCAATGAAAATGCTGCCATTCACCAGTACTTGAAGCTCACACTGTGTGGCTTCAGTCAGTATCACTTTTGAATATCCTTCACCATTATTGTCTAAACTCAGGCTATTATAGAGCATGTTGACAGGCTCATTTGAAAGTGTGGTGTCCTTTAATTTACACATGGGACAGCCATTTTTCATTTTACGAGCGCTTCTACGCAGCTCATCTCCATGTTTAAACGTGTGGCTATAAGTGTAGCTAGTGTCTATATATTTGCCTATATGTCTGCTCTCAATGCAAGTGACCTTTAATGACTTAAGGGGATCCCAGGAAGGCTTTCCCAGACACTCTGACCTTTCAGCCCAGACAGGGCAAAGGGGAGGCGCGATTTGTGGTGTGTGTGTGTGTGTGTGTGTGTGCGATGGGGGAGACAAGGAAGGTGTCTGCATGTGTTTATAATAAATTAACTTTTTAATATTCAGAGCATAAAAGGGAATATAGGACCTTTGTTAAAAGATGTTATCCTAAAGAATAATTTCACCTAAAACACATACTTGTATAGGTAGTTTTCAGTATAATGCATTAAACCCAACTCAATGTGAAGAAATCCTGTCAATACAAAGTTAACTACTATCATACAAAAAATGACAACAGAAAGATGATTCCACTATTTGTCTTTGTGTACGTTTTGGCAGAGCTTGGTTTTCATGAATTGCACACTGTGATTGTAACTTAAGTGCAATATATTAAAAATGTGTATGGTGAACCTGACAGGTCCAGTTCACTGCAACATAAGAAAGCACTAGCAAATAGTAAAAAAAGCACAGAAAACAAAATGAAAGTTAAATAAAACACAACATAAATGGAGGGGGGGGGGGGGGGGGGGGGGGGGCTGCAACAGCAGAAGTGTTTTGGGGAGACAATAATGAGATGGAACAGCTGTAGAAGTGACAAGCTAACAGTAAACAGCTAATAGGAAATTTATCTAAAGTACTTCATGAATCATGCAGTTAAAACACGTTACCTTGCATCTTTTTCTCCCCCTTACAACACCATTGAATCCTCTCTTTTTTGTGTCTCAGTGCGAGCCTTTGTATGTTTAGAGTTCCGTCTCTTCCACAGCTGTTCTGCCATATTCATGTCTTCCGTTGTGTTTCGGATATTTTCGGATATTTACTTCCTTTGTGGTTTTTTTTTCTATTTCAATTGTCTTTTATTAGACTACTGGTGTCTTGTGTACTTTTGCAACACTTTCTTTCTTTCTGTTGCCGTGCATTTGACCTTTGGCCACCATATATATGTAAAAGCAACATGAAATATCTGTCTGTGCAACCAGGTTTTGCAATTACAGATCAGTTGCCAGCAGATGCATCAACAGAGCAGAAAGTAACATGGACATTCCTTGATCTTTGAGACTCTAGGTCATCATCGGTGATAAACCCAGCCCTAGAGTAAGAGTTATCTTCGGAGACGACTCAGACCTCAGAGGGATAAAAGTTTAACAGACGGAGGAATTTCCAAATTTTCCTTTATCTGAGCACAAGGTCTTCTTATGTATGCTTCATTTGTGACCTTTTAAGCACTTTCAAATATTTTCATCCAAATTCAGTTCAAGACTGAAAGTGTATTCTTGTAGATGGGTAGCAAAGAAAGTTATTTACAGACCAGGTCCATTAATGTTAGAGATTTTTTCCTGTTTGGAACCAAATGAAAAACATTTTACTGAGAAACACTGATGCCAACAAGTAGTATTGTTTCTAGTTTTCTAAATGTTGTGCGTGGCTACAAGGAAACCCAAAGCTAACTTTATGTAAAACAGCTGTTCTGGAGCTTTTGATCAAATTAATTTCCCCAGTTGTTGTGAAAATTCTGAAAGGCTTGGAGATTATCCTCAACTTAATAGACCTTGTGATGAAACGGTTTATATTAAAAGTTAAACAAACTCTGGGCCTTAGAGGCTTGTGGATTCTAGGACAGTGTGAAATAATACAAGCAGGGATCTGGGTCTGTATTTCCAACCTACACACATAATAAGGGGTTAGCTGGGTTAAAAAAAATCCTAAATCCCTTCCATATTTAAAATGTTCTCATAAAGGAGAAAAACATATGTTTTTAAGCCAAACAATGTTGTTACCATGTCATGTCACATCAAATGTTGTATGAGTCTAGAGGCAAAACAATATACAATGTATTGTTGTCACGTGTCTATGCATTCAGTTTTTGGCAGGACCCGCTTGCCTTAAAATGAGTTGGGGGAGGGCCAACTTCAGCGCTCACCGTTGCTCCCTCCCTCCTCTGCCTCTCCCTTTCTTCCTCTATGTGAAATGCCTCAAGCATCCACGGCGGTGAACTGTCTCTAATCGATTTGTCTGTGAAGGCGAAGCGTCACACTCAGAGCACCACAATGCAATTCTTGCTCTCTCTTAGTGACATTGCACCCCCACGCCAAACACCTAAGGGAGCCCGAGTGACACAGAGACTCTTCTACTGGGATAAAGAATGGGAAGACACTTAAGTTCACCACCAACAGCAACACAGTGTAACTGATATTATTACAACCACTACAGACAATGCTGTTATCACTACCGTTGCAAGACTAATGCCAGTTAAGTTACTGCTACAATGGTATTTTTGGCAATAATGCAAAAATGGTATATTTTAAAAGATGTGGGGGTGTACATTTGGGAGTGGATTTAAGCAGAACATTTGTAATGGTTAAGTGAAGGCATGTTGCAGCTCTTGGTTAAAGATAGTGAACAGCCATGGTGTGGTTTAATTCAAAAAAAGGCAGCTGTTACTTAACCATGTAACGCAAAGTGTATCATATTTGATACATGAAATGTCCAAGTTCTTGAGACCTCGAACACATCACTGTGATTTTTTCCCTGAAAAACCTAATTAAACTGCAAAATAAAATATTAATCAATGCATTGCACAAAAAAATGATACAAATTTAACATTTTCTCTAATTTTTATAAATTTACATTTTCTGGAAATTATTTCATGCTTCTGGTTTGACAGGGATAAGACCCAGACACATTTATTAAAGGCCATGCTCTGTTTTTAACCTCAAGCAGTAGGTCCTTTATATTTGAACCTGGTGTCTGCTATTTCCCATCAGTTTGGCTGTTATGTCACAATCTGCGGTTCCATCAGGGAAACGTGGGAAACAAAAAGTTGTTTTGCAAGTCAGTAAAGAAACTATTGTGCATTTTTCCGAGACAAGTTATTTTTTTTTCTTTCTAAATGAATAGCTTATGTGTTCTGGATTTCTCAAAA
The DNA here is from genome assembly GCF_057381845.1 of Rhamphochromis longiceps. NCBI lineage: Eukaryota > Metazoa > Chordata > Actinopteri > Cichliformes > Cichlidae > Rhamphochromis > Rhamphochromis longiceps. The sequence goes on from NC_140569.1 coordinate 30,067,801, forward strand.
AATACATTAAAAAGATTGAAAAAGACATTTTTTGTAAAGTTTTCTAGAAAGCAGCAGAAAGCCCACTCTAGTTCTCCCAAAAATCTTTAGCACTGAGGTTTTGCCATCTAAAATAATTATAAATGGGACAGTGCATGAAAGGGTACACCCATCCACCCCAACAACCGGTAATAAAAGGGGTAATAATAGGGTAACAAGACTGTAATGGGGTCATTTCTCAGTTAGGGGCCCTTATTATTCAGTTACATAAATTATTAAGTTACATAAATGTTACTCAACTAGAACCACGGTTGCTACCATGAAATTATTTGGATATTAAGTGGTTATTACTTTGGTTATTGCATGGTAATAACATGTTTTCCCTTGTTACCCTACTATTATCCCTTTATCACTCAGCTGAAACAGAAAGTGCTATCAAGAAGTTTTCTTATAACAACCACACGGTAGTACGCATATTTATGCTTTGGCTTTGGTGTATGCTAAGGTCGATGACTAATTAAAATACCCATGTACCGGCTCTTTAGCCAAGTGTTACCTCAACACACTGGCGCTAATCTATGTTGGTACCATGCTGAGTTACACAAAGCCAACACTGACCTGCTGTGTACAGCCTGACCTAGCATCTGTATGCTTCTGTTTGTGGCCACCTGCTGTGTGTGTGTGTGTGTGTGTGTGTGTGTGTGTGTGTGTGTGTGTGTGTGTGTGTGTGTGTGTGTGTGTGTGCAAATAGACACTGGCCTGTAAATGTTAGTGTATAAATGTGTTTGTGTGTCTCAAATACACACTGGGCAATCTCTCCCATTTCACAGCAAGGTCACAGATGGAACAGGAATGAAATCATGATATTAATGCAGAGTTGACCTCAAAGCATGTAATAAATAAAGAAATAAATAGTGCCAAGCATGTGCAAATTGGCACAAATATACAGTTTAATTTTCTCCTTCAAAGACATTCTTCTATGTGTAGACTATGATTTTTCACACATTTCTCATTTACTGCAATCATGGAGCAGTTTAGCCAGGCTCAAATGGATACGTGGATAACCAGCAGAGCAGCTGATCAAAGCTCGTCACACTTCTGTGTTGGATCTCTGTAGCTGGTGGACATGGAGGAAATCCACAGGTCATAAGTATTTTTTTGCAATAGTGATGGAAAACATAACATTTACCCCAAAAATGTCTGAACAGTTCCCTTCTCAGAACTTTCATTGTCATTGGGGTAGTGGACAAGAGTTAGGCTTGTTAGACATGAAATTGATGCACTGACTTCTTCATGCTATTGTATTGCATTTAATACATACTCTCATACATTTGTTTTTCTCTATGTTTTTTTGATCTACAAGGCTATAATCAGAAAGACAGTTGTTGCTGTGATCTAATTGTAATTTCAGCTCATGCACCATCGCAAATTTATAGGCTATGTTGGATAAAAGGTCCTTTCTTCAAGAGTCATATAGTGCCTTCAGTAATATCAGGCAGAAAGACACAATTTTTGTCGTTTTTCCTTTCGTACACCACCACAATAGGTTATAAATCAAATGAACTCCATGTGACCGAAGTGTAAACTTTCAGCTTTAATTCAAGGGGTTTTAAATTGTTTTTACATTAAGCATTTAAAAATTAGGGCCATTTTTATACACACCATTTTCTGAGGTTCACACTTAATGGGACGATTGACTGAGAAGCAGTTTCATGGTCAGGTGAAACTGCTCTTTTGTCATTTCATGATAAATCAAGCAGACATAATAGCAACAATCTGGTTCATCGTTAAAAAAATTGCATGCACTGGGTGGCTCAGCAACAGTGTCCTGAAAGACTGCAGAAGATGACTAAAATCCATGAGGGCGGAAATTAAAAAAGAAAGTTGGTTTGAAAAACAGCTTCAGAGCATCTAACCAAGTCCAGAAAACTCTTAAAGAGAATTAGATATTGCCAGAACATTTGGTAAAGTAAATCCATTGGGCATCTTTCTTTGCCTTTAGACAATAATTCTGATGGCAAAAGAACCAAACGGGACAGGCGGAAAAAAAAAGAAAAAAAAAGGAGAGAGATTGCCATATTTTAACATAGTTTTGCAGTATATCCTGCAGTTATTTACTTACATCAAATTCTAGTTATCAAACATCAAAAATACATTTTGCAAACTTTGTGAGTGTAAATGCTGCTTTCGCTAACCCTGAACCCTTTTCTACTCATCACATAGCAAACAATGACACCCAGAGTGCACAGCGATTGGCTAGATGTGTGGTTGTATCTAAAGCTTTTCCTACACCTCTGAGTGAAACATGAGTGCAAACTATGAATGCCTTTTAGTTGAGAAAATATCTGAAAACGTGTACTGCAGACTACAAAGACATACAAAAGGCACCAAAGTCTTTTGGGCAAAGATGAAATCATACACACTGCTACAAATAACACTGAACACATCACACTAATACTAACAAACAAAGATTATGTTAAAAAAGTGATGTTGGATTAGTGTAATACGTAATTGGAACATTTATTAAGCAAACCCATAAATCTCATATTATTACAATGTCGTATACTCTCAATGCTTTTCTTTTTTCCCTTTTTGTCTTAAATAGAGCTACCTTGTTAAGTGCAGGTGTTGGGCAAACAAACACAGCAGAATGCTGGACTGGGTCAGGTCTTTTTTAAGCCTTTATTTTTAACCTACTTAGGCATAAGATATATATGTGGCACAGGACAATGTACAATGCTTTTACCACAAGATAAGTGCGCTTAAAGAAGGGCGTGAAAGTGTGGTGATGAAGGACTGAGAAAGACACGGAAGGAAAATGTGAAAGAAAGAAGTGACAGGGAGATACATGTAGACAGGAAAAGAAAGAAAGAAAGAAAGAAAGAAAGAGGGTAGATTGAGAAAGAGAGACAGAGTGCCTTTAATTGCTTTGAGGGAGCATGACAATTGAGAGGAGAGTGGAGGGAGGAAAATCTCCAGCAGTATTGATCAGTCCGGCTCTTCCATTTCAGTTGCCTCCAACCCCCTCCTGCGTCTCCCCCTTCACCCAATTTGCACCCGTAATTTAGATTGGAATGTGTTTGTGTTTGTGTGTGTGTGTGTGTTGAGGTCATTTTGCACTGCGTTTGTCCTTCACTGTGTGCCTACATCTCTTTTGTATTCATTTACTTGTTAATGCGCCTGTCTGTCACGTGTCAATGCAGAGAAACCGACAGTAGCGGACTAAACAGTGGCTGCTAACAGTGTCCGTGTGTGAGTGTGCAGGGAAGTGAAAGCTGAAGGTAAGAAACTGTGTTAAAATTGCTTCAACAATAAAGTGTTTTCTGGGATTTGATGGAACTGTGTCTTTATGTTTCTGTTAGCTGTGCGTACAGCAGGTGATGGGCATAGCGGGGTGTCGGAGGGGTATATCCTTCCCGATCGATCTCCTCTACCTTTGGAGCGACCCTGCACCTCCTCCGGGACCTAATGAGACACAGCTTGTCATGGGGATAACACACATACGCTCTCTGAAACGTAAGGGCATTTTAAACATTTTTAAAACGGTGAAAACGCAGCAGACTTCTTAAAAACCAAAAGTACATTTTTTTCATATATTTCCATTTAAAAAATAATGATAAGAATAAGAACCCACACACAGGTTCACAGACATTTAACGCCTTGGCTGGTGGTGGGGTCACCGTCAAGGCTGCGACCTTCCACCCAAGTCCCAGACTGAATCAATGCCTAACCAGACAGAAACCCGCCACACCGCCACTCACTCCCCACACACAATGACCAGACCGCTGTTGGTTCTGTGAACAATAGGAGGGGCCTCAAGAACCTGAAAAGACTGAGTGTGTGTCAGTATGGCTGTGTGAAAGGGAAAAAGGTGTAAGGAGGCACATTTCCTTACACTTTAAACCCAAATGGACGGTGATGTACTGTTGGCGCCGGTCAAGGTAAGAAAAGGAAAAGTACGTTTATTTATATGGGAGATTTCACAAACTGAGATCAGTGAAAGCGATTCATATAATATATTAGAAATTAAAGAGAAATTAGGGTCTCAAATGATGACGGGCCTGTCTTATTGTCTCACATTAGTCAAAATGGACAGCAATAACCCTCCGAGATGTAGACATTGTCAGTCCCAGTGCTTCCCCAAAACTCTCATCCTTTGTTTTTTTGGAGACAGGAAAATAGTACTTTTTAAGAAAAAAAAAGTAAATACATTTTAATAAATGTCAGAATCTTTATTTTCTTTCTTCCATGGCTGCCAAGACTTGAGAGGATGCCTCCCCAAAAAAATCACATAATCACTGATTATGGCATACTTCAGAGAGTTTTATTTTACAGCACCAAATATCAACAACATTTGGTGACAGTGGGAAGGAAAAACTCTCATTTAACAGGAAGAAACCTCTGGTAGAACCAGGCCAGAGATTGATAATATTTAACACAGATTGACGGGGTGGTGTCACAACATAAAGAACTCTAGATGGAAGAAATGTTGCGTATTCGCAGCTGTTTATCTTCTGTGGTCACTGTGAATTCTGCTTGACTGAAAGTTTCAGAAATTATAACGTTAAAGGGAAAGTGAGAAAAGTCTTGCATTCAAAGCATCATTTGCTAAACCACAGATAAGAAAGTTGAAGATGTTACTTTTCACATCTAGTCATGTATTTTAGGCATTTTGCAGTTCTTATAAGATTTCAGTTTTGGGTATGACATAAATAACATTTTCTTTTTATAGGGAAGGTGTGAACTTCTTTTATTAAATACTGTAAAGTTGGGCATTTAAATGCGGAGTCTATGGGAACTGACCTTACCACAATATTTATGACCACATTCAACACTGTTTAATAAAGGAGGAAGGATGTGTATGATGGAAAAACGTCCTCAGGCACTAATTTCTAGTGAATTAACGCATTTTGAAATGAAGCAACTTTAACTGGAGGTCTGCCCCAAGAACCTTTATGATGCCACCAAACTCACTCTGTTAACTCAATGGTTTGCAAATCAGTGAGGCCAGCATGTACAGCAGTTTCACCAAACCAAAAGTGACAGTTTTATTAAAAGATTTGGAAAAGTGATCCCAAATAGAGGCAAAATCTTATTCTATTAAATTCCAGTGTTAGAACAGGCTGTTTCCCCTAAGTTTGTTTATTGTTAGCAGGAGTTATATTTGACCCTTTCTGAGAGAGCTGCATCAGTGAAGTGGTTTAGTTCAGACTGAATTTAACCCTCTGAGGTCTAAGTCGTCATTGGTGATGACCCCAAGTGCAAAGATGAAACCCTTTTCAAATGAACAAATGAAATAATAATAAGAAAAGATGATCTATATAGATGCAAGGTTGTCTGACTGAAAGCATCATATATTTAATAAACCCACCATAAGTACTTACAGTCTGCAGAAGTCTGCTTCTTTCATTAGATGTCTGACAAATCAGTCCAGTGTGGTGGTGTGGGAGGATATTACATAACACAGTAGAAAACTTAAGCAAAGACTCTCTTACCCTGTGCTAAAAAGGTGCTGAAGCACCTACAACTATTTCATCTGTCTGGTTTTAGTGTCCCGTAATTCAGTGCTTTTTCACACTCTGGCTAGAGTTAACACGAAGCACATGGACATAATTGAATACTGTCTCCTTTATAGGTTCAGTAACTTTTTCTGTGGTCTTAAATATTTATGGCATTCAAATAAAATATTGTTATGTTTTTCATCTCTAAACTTCCATACCGGGTTTTGCTTTTGTAAAGGTTATCTTATCTTATCTTATCTTATTTTTTTTCCTTTTGCCATTAGTACCTACCTGCAAAAGACTGGTGAAGTGTCCAGGGTGTACCCCTGTCTCTTGCCCTATGACAGCTGGGATAGGCTCCAGCCCCCATGCTGATTAAATAAGCAGAAGGTGGATGGAAGGAAAATAATGTGTGTTGTCACAATTGCACTTGCACTTATGCAAAATTCGGCATGTTTTTTGAAAGGTGAAGTCACAGAAATGACGAGGAGGGCAGGCATTTGTACCCTTTATTCACTAGCTGGGCCCACGTCCTCATTTTAGGTTTGACAGCGTTTTAGTAGGTAAAAGTGAATGCTTTGACGTGAATTGAGCTGCGGTTTGGGGAAGGCCTCGAAGGGGACTGGCGATGGCTCCCGGGCCTGGCAGATCCCCATGTACTAAATAGAAATGAAGAATTTAAAGAATTGAGAACAAGGAGGCAGGGAGGGTGGGGCACGTAAACGAGAATGAACAGCTTGCAGAAGTGGGGGAACCTATATAGATGACAACCGGAAGGAGCGTGTTTGGAGGCGTGGTCGATGCATAATCTCCAATAAGTGCTTGCTCCTCTCACAGATGGAAATGCTGTATGTAAGAACCCCCCACCCGACCACATAACTACTGTATGTCTAAGAAGTACATAAAATAGGTTTGAATGAAAGAAGCCTAAGAGTTAGAAAGATAAATTCTAGGTCAAAGTAAGTAAGTCACAAAATAAGATAAGACATCCTTTGACCCTGTTGTGGTTGCAATCAAAAAGTCAAAAAAAGTAACTCGCTTGTCTTTTCCTAACTTTTTCTTGGCTATAATAGAAAATGTCATAAGGTCAAAGATAGCTGTGAAGAAGGATTAATAAGGGCTTAATCACCACCCTCAATTTTACTGGCAACCCTTTAAGACTGGGTCTTTAGATACATGCAAAATATGGAGAGTGCAAACCTCCACCGAGGCAGCTCGCTCAGTGTTTCCTTTAAAGGGAAAAGTATTGCTTTTCTGTTATTACTTTTGCTTTCTTTGTTACTGTTAAATACACTTAAACTATGAGCTAAAAAAGTCTGTAGTGCAATAAAAACCAACCAAAGTGCAGGTGTTGGTTTTATGGCCTAGTGACACCTGTTTCAATATAGTGGACATAATTTTGATTACAATTATTTTTTATTTATGTGGATTTATTCTTATATCTGTCTTTAAAGATGAATGTTATACAGCACTATTATCTTTTTGTCCTTCAGCTCAACCTATTACCCTTGAAGGGCAGGTCAGAGGTGTATGACAGGATATTTTAAATATTTATACGGTGCTTTCTATATGTTGACACTGCACACCACATTTGTACGACTCATAGGTTTGAGGCTGTAAAGCTGTTTTCGGTCAATAAATTGTTAAGATTTACCTCGAAGACTTTGGTTGGCATAGGCTAAATTTAAACGGATCGTTAACGTGACCCCACTCTACACCCTACAAAGTTTTGCCAGAGTTCATTGAGCTATCATGTTTAGAGACAGCAAGAATGATGTACATGAAAATGTGACCTCATTCGTGGAGTAAACGGGGCGTCAGATGTTTTGCTATTGCAATTAACGTGTTCAAAGATTTTAAACTTATGTGCTCCAAACACACGAAAATTCTATTCCACAAAAAGAAAAAGAGTAAATGCTTTCACAACGCAGCAGTGACAGCATCGGGACAAATTCTACATGATACATTCTGGTTTAACTTGGTTTTATCGCAGGGGATTTGCGAGCAGATGAGCACAAAAACCTATTCCGAAAAAAATATCTCATTCCCTATCGAGCGCCTTTCAGCAGGCTCTTTAAAACACTTTTAACCCTGTTAAACCATGCAGTACCTGACCGCCCTGTTCAAACTGTTTATTTGACTTGCTGCTGAGAGAATTGCTGCGAGTGTGGAGGCAGAACGCGTGCATGAACACCCAGTTGTACTTGTGTGTGTATGTGTGTGTTTGCGCTTTGATACGTTTATACATGTGCATTCAAGCTTGTGCAGTCATTCTGCCGTGTTGGTGTCTGTGTGTGTTCACACTGGCATTAGGCCTTGCTTCCTTCCTTCCTGTTCAAGTGAACTGGGTACCTTTAGCCACCAACGCTTCACTCCTCTGGGATGACAGTTTCAGCCTGTGTGTCTGTGTGTGTGTGTTGTCTGTACTCGTGCTTGACACTTGGCTGAGCAGGGTGGTCCTAGAGGAGTAGTCTATCAGTGTAGTTCCTGATTCTCAGAAACACACCTGCATCATGATGCCAGGCAAATTCCCCAAATATAACCTAAACCATGTGACACACACTGGCTGACCGAATCCTTCTTTCACACCTGTCCTCCACGCATGTGTTCCTTTCTTTTTTCTTTATCACTTTACCACAACTTTGTTTTTCTTTTTACCCCCACCCCTTCTCAATGACTAAATGATGAAGTTACTTCCACATTTTATGAGAGCGCAATAGCAAAAACAATGAACTCACACAGAGACACCCACTTGCCCTCTGTGTCTCTCTCTCCTTCTCTCTCTGACTTGCATCTAGAGTTGTGTGTTGGGTTTGTGTAGGAGCACGGGGATGGTTTCAATATTGCATCATTGGGATGCGGCACGTCTGCGTATGGGGTCAGAGCGCTATCATGTTGCCAATCAGCAAAGCAGCTCGGAGCCCTCATCAGCTTTTGATTGCATTTAGAATGGCTAATTAAATAAAATATGACATTATGTAAATGTGTGTGTCTCTGCCATATGGCCCCAGGCACTGCCCCCCTCACCCAACTCCCTGCCCTTACCCAACCCGCCTCCAGCACACCAAGGGGCAACCAAGCGTGCTAAACGTGTGTCTGCGTGCACGCTCAAGTTCATAATGTGGGTGAAAGTGAAGAAAAGGGAACAAAGTAGTTTTGGGTTGACCAGACAAGTTTCTCAAAGCCTACTCATCCACTTAATTTCTCTTCTGTTTCAGGCAACGTAAAGGCCTGCCATATAAAAAGCACTAAGGTTCATTCTGGAATTAGTAGCCATAGTGGACAATATATCACATAAATTAAAGTATTTTGTAATTTCATCAGACTGTTGCTTTGAAGAATCTGATTATCAACCAACATTTCTGCTTATGTGAAGAAGAATGCACTTTAATTTTGTGCTTTGCCATCTGACAGGAAGAGTCAAGAGAAAGAGGTAAATGCTCAAATATGGCCATGCTGATACGTGCAGTTTTGTATGGCAATGCTTTTAATTGTATTAGATATCTGTCTGTTACATGTGTTCAGTTAAATTGGCTGCTAATTTGCATGTTGCATGTCATTCCCTCTGATCCAACCAATCAAAGAGGACCGTCAGCAGGTGGTCCACTTTGCCTTCTGCTTGGTTTGGATCATTACTACTGATGACTCCGGGTAGGCTTTGGGTTTGTGTTCAAGTACCTTAGCTTCAAGTCAGTATAAGTATGAAATGAGAATATTTCAGTCATGTGGACAAACTGATTTACTAACTCACTATTTGTGACATGCAATTTACTGCTAGCTGTGCTGTAAAAAAACAAAGCATGTGTATTTTTTTTTAAATCTTGATAGTAAAATGTTTTTCCAATTTGCAATTTGCCTGTATTTAGAAAACAGCACAACTAAACACATCTATGAGCGCTTTAAAAACTCTTCTTTTCTTAAAACTTGTCATTTCTCATTTTGGCCCACTGGTAAAGCAAGGATACTGTAAGTTGTGAGGGGTCATACATGAGAATGAAAATATCACTGCTTGGAAAGTAGTGGCTAATCAATACTGTGCTGGAACAAGAATTACTGCAAGAAAAGCCTTGAGACTAACAAACATCATTGAAAGCTGTAGTTGATTACATTGGAACATTGTACAAAATCTGTGATAGATAAAGGAAACAGCGTTTATCATATAGGAATGATAAAAATAAGTGGATCCATTAACCCCCCCACCCCGACCCCATTGCTGTAAAAAATGCAGAATTATCCAGAATAACAGAATTTTGGAACATTTGGAAAACTTAAACAAGTTTTAAGACAGAAAACCAGAAACTGTTTTAACATCTATTCATTTTTTCTTTTTACCATGTGACTAAAACAAAACCTACCCTAACCCTACACATGTTGCAGGTGACCTTGTGGATTTAAAAAAGGTAGGAAGAACTTTGAAGTTTCAAAATCTCAGTGCGTAGAATGAGATGGGCTGTGGTTGCTGTGAAGTAAGGCATAGGTTGGGTCTAATTGAAGTAGACTGGTACTTTAATGTTTTTCTAAAATGTTGTTGTCCTGCAAAAAATGGAGTAAACATTTGGATTAAAGTGTAAAAATCAGAAATTTTAATCACTTCTTAATATGTATATATAACATTTTGAGGAAGTGAGAGGGGGGGAAAAGCTGCTGGTGATTTGTCCTAAAGATGCTGCTTATTTTCACCGGTCGGAGAGCACAGTTCATGCACGTATTCACACTGCACCTCTGATAGTGCTGCAAGGAAGCCACTCTGACGTGACGGCTGCCTACAAAATGTGAGATATGGACCCATTTTTTTCCTGCTAACAGACGCAAAGTGCAGCTAACCTTTTCAGTCAAGAAACCTTCATCAGCACTTTACCATTCTTTAAAGCATGAACTCAAGATGGCCATATCCTCTATGTGCTGCACATTTGGCTGTATATGGTACGTGCATATATATTTGTGTGTATGCATGTGTGAGTGTGCTTGTGTGTGTGTGAGAGAGGGTTGCTGCCTGTCCCAGCGATAAGGCGTATGGAGCAGGCACAGTGTTACCCGGCCAGTCACACATACAGATAAGAGCAGATAACATTCACTGGAAGAGCTGCTGCAGGCTTGACACAGCACTCCACGCAACACACACCTCACAAAGCTGTGTGTGTTTCATAGATGCATTTGTTTGTATTTGTTTGTGCGTGAATATACAGTCCCTTAAATTGCATGCATCTGTGTGTCTGGGAGCAATTTGTTTTTGTTGTTACACATGGGTGTGAGCGTGCATCTTTGCAGAAGATTATGAGTTATTACCGTTAAAAAAAACTTTTAAAGAACTCCTTTGTGTGTGCTGTTGATTCGCCTTCACTCTCGTGAGTCAATAAAGCAGTCCAGCACTTCTGCAATGGAGGAGTCGGTCCATAAATCGCTTTGAGTGTGTTTCTTTTATTATTGTTTTTTACTTCTTCTTCTCGTTTTCTTTTTCCAGGGGAATTTTAAATAAGCAGCACACGCTTCTTCAACACTGGCTCGTTTCTACTTTGCATTCTTTTAAACTTTTTGGACTTGGCCAGTAAAGCCGCAGCCTGTACTGGTGATGATGGAGCAAGTATTTTGGAAGGGTTAGGGGTTCAGTACCTTGCTTAACGGGCTCTGCTTAAGAGCCGGAGTATGCACTCACTTTTCCAGCTCGCATTCCCTCAGCTGTCATTGGCATTACACTTCTCTGCTGGTGTGGATTCAGAAAAAACAGCTTTGTCGCAGAAAAATTCTCTTTGGAAAAGCAGGAGCATTTGATTAACTGTGCAAAGGGAAAATGCGCTCTTACTATATTAAAGTGTAGGGCACAATACTTGGATTACTTTTATTCTGTGACGGGGTAAATGGTTGTATTTTTAATTTAGTAGTGTCTTTGAGTGGAAATTGGTCAAGCAGGAGCTTGACCCTTGTGTTGTCCTTGGGTCATTTTTGTCCTCTAAAGAAATCTTTTGCTATCAAAAAAGAGTTTTTTATTCATCAAATGGTCTGAAAATAACAGAAGTTATTCATTACTATGCTATGCATGATTGAAATAGGTTTTAAGTAATTTGATTTATTTATGGGGTTTTTATTGGATTTTATAACTCCTGTGGTCCTCGTGGACAAAAATGACCCCAAAGTACAAAGTGTACTTTGTGTGTGAAGTAAAAAAAATAAAAATGCATGAGCCGCACGTCAGTATAAGCCGCGGTGTTCACAGTGTGGGAAAAAAGTAGCGGCTTATGACCCGAAAACTATGGTACATTCAGAATATACCAAGCACATTTTCCAAAATGATTCATTATAACAAACCTCAAAAAAACACGTTTTTTGAGCTTGAAGACTCATCTTTTTCAGTGCGTCCGCCTACACTGAAAATGATTTATTGGGATGTTCTGTCTTCTTAGCCTACCAAGAAAAAACTCCAAAATGTACGCACAAGTTGGTCGTAGACTTTCATTTGTGTCGCTGGGTTTCATTCCTATTGCAGAAAGCAAGCTTCTTTAAAAAATACATTACTTTCATCTTTCAAGAAAATGTCAAACGGTCATTAAAAAGTGTTCCAGCATCAGCCTTTTCAACAAATGCTCCAAAAGCTACTTATGCCCCCACATGCTAATAACAGTGCTCTCTCATAGTTATATATATATAAACACCCAGCACGCCCCTGCGGGCGGTTTATCCTTCAAGCTCGGGTCCTCTACCAGAGGCCTGGGAGCTTGAGGGTCCTGCGCAGTATCTTAGCTGTTCCCAGGACTGCACGCTTCTGGACAGAGATCTCCGATGTTGTTCCTGGGATCTGCTGGAGCCACTCGCCTAGCTTGGGAGTCACCGCACCTAGTGCTCCGATTACCACGGGGACCACCGTTACCTTCACCCTCCACATCCTCTCGAGCTCTTCTCTGAGCCCTTGGTATTTCTCCAGCTTCTCGTGTTCCTTCTTCCTGATATTGCTGTCATTCGGAACCGCTACATCGATCACTACGGCCGTCTTCTTCTGTTTGTCTACCACCACTATGTCCGGTTGGTTAGCCACCACCATTTTGTCCGTCTGTATCTGGAAGTCCCACAGGATCTTAGCTCGGTCATTCTCCACCACCCTTGGGGGCATCTCCCATTTTGACCTCGGGACTTCTAGGTTATACTCGGCACAGATGTTCCTGTACACTATGCCGGCCACTTGGTTATGGCGTTCCATGTATGCCTTGCCTGCTAGCATCTTGCACCCTGCTGTTATGTGCTGGATTGTCTCTGGGGCATCTTTACACAGCCTGCACCTGGGGTCTTGCCTGGTGTGATAGACCCCAGCCTCTATGGATCTTGTACTCAGAGCTTGTTCTTGTGCTGCCATGATTAGTGCCTCTGTGCTGTCTTTCAGTCCAGCTTTGTCCAGCCACTGGTAGGATTTCTGGATATCAGCCACCTCTATCTGCCGGTGGTACATACTGTGCAGAGGCCTGTCCTTCCATGATGGTTCCTCGTCTCCCTCCTCTTTCTTGGGTTTCTGCTGCCTGAGGTATTCACTGAGCACTCGGTCAGTTGGGGCCATCTTCCCAATGTATTCTTGGATGTTCCTTGTCTCATCCTGGACTGTGGTGCTGACACTCACCAGTCCCCGGCCCCCTTCCTTCCGCTTAGCGTACAGCCTCAGGGTGCTGGACTTGGGGTGAAACCCTCCATGCATGGTCAGGAGCTTTCTTGTCTTTATGTCAGTGGCTTCTATCTCCTCCTTTGGCCAGCCTATTACCCCAGCAGGGTACCTGATCACGGGCAGGGCGTATGTGTTGATGGCCCGGATCTTGTTCTTACCATTCAGCTGACTCCTCAGGACTTGCCTGACCCTCTGCAGGTACTTGGTGGTTGCAGCCTTTCTAGCGGCCTCTTCATGGTTCCCATTTGCCTGCGGGATCCCCAGGTACTTGTAACTGTCCTCTATGTCTGCAATGTTGCCTTCTGGTAGTTCAATCCCCTCAGTTCTGACTACCTTCCCTCTCTTTGTTACCATCCGACTACACTTCTCCAGTCCGAACGACATTCCAATGTCATTGCTGTATAGCCTGGTAGTGTGGATCAGTGAATCGATGTCTCGTTCACTCTTGGCATACAGCTTGATGTCATCCATGTACAGGAGGTGGCTGACAACTGCTCCGTTCCGTAGTCGGTATCCGTAGCCAGTCTTGTTAATGATCTCACTGAGGGGGTTCAGGCCTATGCAGAACAGCAGTGGGGACAGAGCATCTCCTTGGTAGATCCCGCACTTGATGGTAACTTGTGCTATGGGCTTGGAGTTGGCCTCTAATGTTGTACGCCACATCCCCATTGAGTTCCTGATGAAGGCTCTTAGGGTCCCATTGATCTTGTACAATTCTAGGCATTCCAGTATCCAGCTGTGGGGCATTGAGTCATAGGCCTTCTTGTAATCAATCCAGGCAGTGCACAGGTTGGTCAGTCTGGTCTTGCAGTCTCGGCTGATTGTTCTGTCTACCAGTAGCTGGTGTTTTGCACCTCTGGTATTCTTGCCAATTCCTTTCTGTGTCCCGCTCATGTATTGACCCATGTGCCTGTTCATCTTAGCCGATATGATGCCTGACAGGAGCTTCCATGTAGTACTGAGGCAGGTTATTGGTCGGTAGTTGGAGGGGACCGGTCCCTTCTTGGGGTCCTTGGGGATCAGGACCGTCCGGCCTTCAGTTAGCCATTCCGGGTGTCTCTCGTTAACTAGCAGCTGGTTCATTTGTGCTGCCAGACGCTCGTGGAGTGCAGTCAGCTTCTTCAGCCAGTAGGCGTGAACCATGTCGGGCCCTGGTGCTGTCCAACTCTTCATACTGGAGACCCTTTCTTGGATATCTGCCACTGTGATGGTTACTGGACCCTGTTCAGGGAGGTCGCTGTGGTCTGCCCTCAGATCCACTAGCCACTGAGCATTGCCGTTATGGGTTGCATCCTTCTCCCATATGCTCTTCCAGTATTGCTCCGTCTCCAGCCTTGGTGGTGCTGTTCTCTTATTGTTCCCTTGCTACTGAGAGTACACCTTTGCTGGTTCTGTGGAGAACAGCTGGTTTATTCTCCTGCCTTCTATCGCTCTGGTGTACCTCCTCAAGCGGCTGGCCAAGGCTGTGAGTCTTTGCTTGGCAGTTTCCAAGGCCTCAGGTATGGACAGCTTGCTGTATTTCTTAGGCACCTTATCTCTAGCTGTGAGAGCAGTCCCTTCTTTCGAATGTTGGAACACTGAGCTACTAGTTGTTTCGCCGTCATTGTGGATGTTGGGTATCGAAGAATCCATAGGTCCCTCATCCTATTCATGTAGCCCCTTCCGCCGGGGTTACTTGCGTAGTAGCATTCCAACAACGCCCTGTTTTCGTCCCTTGCCCACCGATGCCTTCTTGTTCCAGTAGCCCACTTTTCGTCAGGGTGCCCTGGTTCCTCAACACCTGACGCGGACCTTGTTGATCCGGGCGACGTCCGAGCCGGCATGCCTTCATATTTATCTGTCTCGCTCATGTCTGCGGTAGGCTTGCTTAGCATAGGGGGTCTAGCCTTAGGACCCTTACTGGATACAGACGCCCCAGGCAGGAATCGAACTTGCGATCCTCTGTTCCAAAGGCGTGTAGTTTAACCACTACGCTATCCAGCTGCGCATATATATATATATATATATATATATGTATATGTATATATATGTAGGGAGAAAGTCAGAGTGAGTAGATGGCACCAATGAGTTGACTTTGTCCATGACCTACCTTGAACCATAACCACAGTTTTTTAATTATGGTAACAACTGAAGTCTTTTTAATGCTGATAAAGTATATGTTTAAACCTAAACCTTGATTCAGATGAACACCTGAACTTTTTCTAAAGTAAGCCAAACATTTACCACATTTGCCACATCATATTGTTATTGTTAAACTGTGATTATTAACCCTTTATTAACATTCATTTTGCTATACAGGGAACCAACAGGCAACTTGTTTGGTTGTTTAGGGTGAGTGACTTTTTCATGTCGCCATTATTATTCCACGTTGTAACTAAATGCTTTTGAGACCTTGAAGTTTTCCTCAAACTTAGCAAAGAATCCTTTTTTTTTACCATCTGAAAAAAAATTGCTTCAACCAAACAAAACTTCAGAAAATGTTACAAATGTGGTTAAATAGTGCAATTTCTGTCTTTTGATTTATAGAATGTGTTAGGAATTGAATAGTACTGTACATTTGCTAAAATGTCAAAGTATTTAAATACACAGCACATGTAAGTGTGAAGGTTTTGGATTTGTTGAAGGGCAGCTTTGTTGAAGATGTACTGAGCAACAGAAAAGCAATGTGATGTACTTGTGTCAGCTCCTAGGGATTCGAGCCATCCAGGTATAAAGCAAATAAAACACATTCTCTACATTTTTATTCTGAATGCTTCTAAAGACGCAAATATCAGCCAGGGCATTAAGACACCATTTCTCTCTTATTTCCTTTTTCCCGCCATCCCTTCTTGTTCTTCACCCTTTTTATTTTTCTCATTTTTATGGTCCAGTATCTCTCGCTCTCTTGCTCTATTCTCTGTCCATACACCAAAACCAGACCACAGAAGGGGCTGCTGCTCAGTCAGAGAGGTTGTGGTTGGCATACATACGCCCAGAGGGGCCCAGGCCTGTCAGCTCAGTAGCCCCACATCTGGAGCCTCCCACTGGGCCAGCAGCCTCCAGCCCTCCTCCTCCTCCACCACCACTCCCTAGAGAGTACTGAGCATAAATGCACACCCTGACAGGAAAATGTGCATGCGCGTGGTCTTAAACGCCTAATTTGCACGCACAAACACATTTTAAAATGACATGCATGTGCTGAGATACACATGCACGCATATCCATACCTATATGACTCAGACACACGACCGAGAGGCACACACATTAAACTCTAAAACATTATGCTAATCTACAGCCGGCGGCAGAGGATTGCACTCTGCTCAGCCTCATGCCAAAGTACCTTTCATTTTTATAAGATTAACCAGGAGAAAGAAGAGAATGTGAGAGACAAATGCTGCAATAAGAGAAGTTAACTGGACGCTGCGAAACATACAGACACGTCCAGTAATACAAATTCATATTACATCCAAACAGTTGAGTCAAACATCCAGGTTGTAGGTCATGTCCGGGATCCACAGACATCTTTTCATGTAGCAAAGAATAATTAAAATTGAAGTATTCAGCTTATGTTTTGGTGCAGAGTGATGTTTGGGTTTTGAAGATAAGATAAGATAAGATAACTCTTTATTGTCATTGCACAGTCATACATAGTACAGTAGTACAATGAAATTGGAAAAACTGTCCTACGTCGGCACTACATATAACACAACACGACACGATATGACACATCACAACGTAACAAACAACACAACACAGTATATTAACTTAGTATAAAAAAGAAGAATAAGTGTATGTGTATTGCACACTGTTATTATTGCACATTAATTATTATTGCACCTTGTTATAAATATAAATGTTATTGTTATCGTTTTAAACATTGTTACCTCCCCCTAAAAAGTCCAGGGAGGTATCCAGTCAGGTCAGCTATTTACATTGATCAGGGCTGTTGCCCTGTTGTAAAAGCTGTCCTTGAGTCTATTTGTTCGGGACCTCAGCAGCCTGAACCTGAAGGCCATAATCAAAACATATCAGTAAAGTAACTAAAAAACTTCTTCTCTTTTTGCATGTAACCTAATCTCACAGACTCTGTGATTCCTTTTGCCTTGGTATACTTTATCTCATAACCCTGAATGTTCAAGTTTTTTCCAAAGTTAAAAAATTCGTAGACTCCTCCGAATGCAGCCGACAAATGCGTCCTCCTTTTCCCCGAATTTGAAGGATGGGTTGGGTGTGTCCTTCGTGGCCCACCATATCCCAGAATTCATAGCGCGGCCCAGCCAAACTCCAGTTTCCGGCAATGGCGGCCGCTACTAAGTTTTAAAATTACTCTTACTAATCTTTCTGGGTCACAAAAGAAACTTTTAACATATTTTTAGGCGAGAATGTGGGTGTGTAAACTTCAAATATCTGGTCGGTTTATCAAGATATTGCATATTTGCAAAAGTGCTTCGACGTTTTCGGAGACGTCTGTTACCCACCAGCTCGATAGCTAGCCGGGAGCTCGAGGGTCACTGAAGCCGCAGAGAACGGCACAACTCCCGGCACATCATTTTCAGATCACCGCAGACTTTCGCTACTCAGGTTAAACGTAATATATAAGTCACTTAGACAACGGAGCTTGCAAAGAAAAGCGTCTGGACTTCTTTAAGTTGCTTGAAGACGTTTCACCTCTCATCCGAGAAGCTTCTTCAGTTCTAAGGTCAAATGGTGGAGAGTCCCAGATATAAACCTAGTGGGAGTATCCCCCACAGAGGGACAAAAGGACCCCCTGATGATCCTCTAATCGCCTGAGCCAAGGTGTGAAACTGGGTGTGGGTCCCAATCAGCCAGAGTTTCGGGTGAGTTCATTGTGAAACCTGGCCCCACCTTATCATGCGAATTCCTGAGATCAGATGGCCCAGGATGTGAGTGGGCGTTAAGGCGTCTGGGAAGGGATCTCAAAGTCTGGTGAGGGATCTCAAAGTCCAGACGCTTTTCTTTGCAAACTCCTTTGACTACGATGACCTGGATGACTGAGAACCTTCACAGACATATCACTTAGACAACCTAAAAATGTTATTGTTGGGCTTTTTTCAGTGTTTTATTTGTTCGTGAGTAAATCGGTTTGGCTGAGATTAAAGTTATTAGATTAGATTAGATAAAATAAAACTTTATTAATCCCCCGGGTGGGTTCCTCCTTGGTTTTCACACAGCTGAACAAAGGTCAAACAGAAAACTGATTAAACAGAAGTGTGAGACGGTCGAGAATTTACGCCAGTGTCCTGTTATATTTTAGATAGCAAGGAGCAGACGGCCGAGTTTATTAAACTCCACCGAGACAGCGGTGACGCTAACCAGAAGGCTAGACCGTCCAATTTCCCCAGCCGTTTACTTCCGGCCTACCCCACCTCCTGAGACCCGGTGTTCTTTTCATTTCATTTCATTTATTTATTCATTTTCAGGCACAACAAATACCTATATTGAACATAAAATACACAAAACAAAAAACAAAAATTGCCTGAAAAAGGAGTGGGACGAAGAAAACTTATTAAATCCCACCCCTATACTCACTCATCAACAAAAAAACAATAAACTTCCCGCAGCTACGCCCATCATTGCATACAGACCCATCAACAGCTCCGGGCAGATACAAGCATTTAAGCGGCAGCTCGCAACCAACAATTAGAGCCTTCATAACTGAATACAGAATATATAAATTATAAATTGCATTACCACAGGTAACAGGCAGTAATAACTACAAGTAACAAACACACATACATATACATACATATATATCTACACACACAAGTACATATATGTACATACATACGCACACTTTATTTATTTATTTTTTATTTTGGAATCCATACCAGCAATGGTAAGAGAACAGACATTACAGAGCACACTAAAACCCATCATTGAGTATACTGTGACCAGACCAACTGTTTGTAGAGAAATTTAAATCTATGAATATTTTTGCATTGTTTCAATTGTAAACTCAGACTGTTCCAGATTTTCACACCACATACAGACACGCAAAAGCCTTTACGGGTTGTTCGAGTTCTGGGTAATTTGAATTCTCCAAAGCCTCTCACATTATAAACCTTTTCTCGAATTTCAAATCTAGTTTGTAAATTTGCCGGTAAAAGTTTAGTAAAAGCTTTATACAAAATTATGGATGTATTGTAATTAACCAGATCCTGGAATTTAAGTAACTTTGCCTGAAGAAAGAATTTGTGAGTATGATCTAGATAACCCTTGTGAATAATACGCAGTGCTCATTTCTGTACTGTGACTAATGGATTAGTTGTATTTTTATATGTATTTCCCCACACTTCCACACAATATGTAAGATATGGAAGAACCAGGGTACAGTACAGAGTACGAAGTGCATCTTTATCAAGGAATTGTTTCACTTTGTTCAAAACTGCGAGGCTTCTGGAAATTTTGGTTTTTATGTGTCTGACGTGGGGTTTCCATGAAATTTTGTTATCAATTATAACTCCCAAAAATTTGTTTTCACTCACATTATCAATTGGTACACCTTCAATGATAATTGGTAATTCTATATTATATTTTAAATTACCAAAAAACATTGCTTTAGTTTTATTTATATTTAATGATAATTTATTTATGTCCATCCATTTTTTAATTAATTGTAGCTCCCTGTTTACGGTCATTACAAGATCAGTATAATCATCGCTACTGAAAAATATGTTGGTGTCATCTGCGAACAGTATGAGTTTAAGTACTTGAGAAACATCAAAAATATCATTTATGTATACATTGAAAAGTTTTGGTCCCAACACTGACCCTTGGGGAACACCACATGTAATACCAAGTTTCTCTGAATGGTAATGCCCTATGCTAACATATTGTTCCCGACCCGTTAGGTAACTTTTTAACCAGTTACCAGCTTTCCCTCGAATACCATATCTTTCCAATTTATCCAGTAAAATTGAGTGATTGATTGTGTCGAAGGCCTTTTTGAGATCAACAAAAATACCAACTGCATATTTATTTTTATCCAGTGTATCAGTAATTTCTTCTACTGCCTCAATTATCGCCATTGAAGTGGTTCTTTGCGTTCTGAAACCATACTGACCAACATTTATTATTTGATGTTTTTCAAGGAATTTTTCTAATCTTGAATTAAAAAGTTTTTCTAGAACTTTTGAGAATTGAGGCAGTAGAGAAATAGGCCTATAATTGGTAAAACTGTGTTTGTCATTACTTTTATATAGTGGTATTACTTTCGCAATTTTCATTTTTTTTGGAAAACAACCGGACTGAAATGATAAATTACAGATATATGTTAAGGGACTAGCAATATTCAGAATAACCTGTTTAACTACAGACATATTTATGTCATGATAATCCATTGAAGACTTACTTTTACATTTTAATGTGATATTTATTACTTCTTGCTCATTTGTAGCTGAGAGGAACAGTGAAAAGGGATTTGATTTTATATTACTGATATTTTCATTTTTATGACACGGGATGTCCGCTGCTAGTTCAGGGCCAACATTTATGAAGAATTTATTGAACCCATCGACAATATTACTCATGTTGTGATTTTCACCATTTGCATCAGTAAAATATTCAGGATATGATGTTCCAGAAGATCCTTGTTTAATTAAGTTGTTTAACACATCCCAAGTTCCTTTTATATTGTTTTTATTTTCATATAATCTTCTTCTATAATAAAGTTGTTTGCTCGTTCTTATAATATCAGTCAATTTATTTCTATATGCTTTATATCTTTGTTCCACTTCTTTTGTTTTTACTTTGATAAACTGTTTATACAGATTGTTTTTCTTTTTGCAAGCATTAATAATTCCTTTTGTGAGCCAAGGACTTTTTATCTTTTTTTTCTTTGTCATGTGTTCGTTTACAGGACAATGTTTATTGTACCACATAGTAAAAATATCTAGAAAATTATCATAAGCCTTGTCCACATCTGACTCTTCATACACCGAACTCCAATCTTGTTGTGCTAAATCGAAATTGAAGGCATGAATTGCTTCTTCATTTATTGTTCGCTTTGCTATCATGATCTTGGTATCTATTTTTTTTAAATCACAGTCACACAAAGTAAAAACTGGTAAGTGGTCAGTTATATCACAGACAAGCAGACCACTATTAATTTGGAAATCCATGACATTAGTAAAAATATTGTCAATAATAGTGGCGCTATGTGATGTTATTCTGCTTGGCTTTGTTATTGTTGGATATAGTGATAAGCTGTACATTGTGTCAGTAAAGTCATCAATGGCTTTTAACCTTGTTGGATTTAGCAAATCAATGTTAAAATCACCACAGATAAATAGTAATTTTTGGTTCACCGAAGCAAACGTTTTTTCTATCCATTCATTAAAAGTGTCAGTACTTGAACTGGGTGTCCGATATATGCAACTTATTATAACATTTCTCTTTTTTTCATTCATAATCTCAATAGTCAAACATTCCAAAATTCCATCAATAGCCATAGACATAGTTGTTACAACATTATATTTTATAGAGTTATGAACATATATAGCAACCCCGCCGCCCGCCTTATTTAATCTATTCATGTATTTTAAATCATATCCATTCAAACAAAAATCTATTCCTTTATCGACATTGAACCAAGTTTCAGTGATGGCTATAATACTAAAGGGGCGAGAAAATTGTTGCAAATAGTCCTTAATGAAATCAAAATTAGAGTACATACTTCTGCTGTTAAAGTGAATTAATGAGAGCTTCCCGTCTAGGTTAATTTCTTTTTCATATTGTTCCTGAGTGAAATAATTACAATTTTTAACAAAAGAAGAGAGAAAGTTACTTTCAGAATCTATTTCTGGATCTATTATATTATGCTCCTTATATTCACAATCTAGATCAATTACTTTCTGTTGAAGAACTAATTTCAACGTGTCCATGTCATTTCCTGGTGTAATTGATACATTGGTGTCAGTTATACTTGTCCAGATCCTCCATGTTCCTCACTATCAGTACTTTTGCCTCTTCTGGTGTCCCGTTTAGCTTAATGAAAATCTTACAGTTTGTTACCCATGTATGTTGTATTTTACCGTTCTTCTTCAGTTGCCTTGCCTTCCTCGCGATGTCTGCGTTTTTTCGTGTCAGATGCTCATTAATGAAAACGTCCGTGCCTTTCAGTTTGCGTCCTTGTTTCAGCAGTGCGACCTTGTTCTTCCGATTGACAAATCTCATAACGACGGCCGGCGGTCTGTCACTCCTCCTGGGCAGTGAGTGACATGCTTCTATGTGCTCCAGGTCCATCTCTATCCCCTTGCTTTGGAGGAAGGACGCCACCTGTTGCTCCACCGAGCGGGTCTCCTCGTCGCTGGGCTCCCCGACGTTCCCGGCCACCGCGCGCGCGTACGAGCGCGGCTTGATTTTAATACCGCTGATGACCACGTCGTTCGTACGGGTGTACTGCTCCAGCTCATCCACCCGCCGCTCGAGATCCATGATCCGTCTGTCCTTCTCGGCATTTTGGAGGCGTAGCTGTTTTACCTCCTCCAGAAGCCCCAGAAGCAGCTCCTGCTGTGCCCTGACTGCGGCCATGTCTCCGCACAGCGCTCCGAGGGAGGTTTTAATGTCCTCAACCTCCTCTGGTGTTGGGCCTTTCTTGGGTGGCATACTGAAGCGAGAGCACGAGGCGGCCACCACGAAGGACCCGGAAGCGGAATTTCTGATGATGGCGCCTGGCTAGGCCTGCTGGCTGATGGTGGAGCCTGGCTGTGGCCTGCTGGCTGATGGTGGAGCCTGGCTGGGTCTGCTGGCTGTGGCCTGCTGGCTGATGGTGGAGCCTGGCTGTGGCCTACTGGCTGATGGTGGAGCCTGGCTGTGGCCTGCTGGCTGATGGTGGAGCCTGGCTGTGGCCTGCTGAGCCTGGCTGTGGCCTGCTGGCTGATGGTGGAGCCTGGCTGTGGCCTGCTGGCTGATGAAAAACCATCCTACTTTGACAAAACTTCCTACCCGTATTATAATTTGACTTTGACTTGCGACTAAACCTAACCCTACCCCTAACCATAACCCTAACCCTAACCATAACCTTAAGAAGTATTCTGGATGGGTGAGAAAAAAAGAAGTTAATTCGGCGTTGGTTTTGTGCGCATGTGCCACGTCTGCGCAGAAACATTGGGTAGGATGTGTTTTCAGGTAGGATGGATTCCCAGAACACCGGCCCACATAGACTGCGAAGGCCGGGTTCTCAGGAGGATGCAGCCCATGAATTTGGACAAAGCTACGGTTTCATGGTGTGTTTCCCCGTAAGCTTCTTTCTTGAATCTTTCCAGGCATTTCAGATGGATTTATATCTCTTGTGAAACTTTTCTTGCACTAAAGGTATGTCTGCTCAGGGAGAACACAGTGAAGCTGAGAGAAGAGGAGAGAAAGTGAGCTGACGTGAAATAAGAACATCCATTCATCAATCCATGAGGTTGGAAAGATTTGATAAATGACAAAAATTCCGATTTTTTTCCCCCTAGAATTTATTCCTCTTTTGGTTCCTTGATGAATGAGCCTGGAATTCATGGGAAACACTGAAACTTTAGATAAAAGGAGAATAAAGATATCTGAATTGAGAGGGTTATTGAAAAGAAAAGAATAGCAGGATAAGTCTAGAAGACCAATGTCTTGTAAGAGCTGAATATGTTTCTTTTGTCATGCCGTGAGCCAAATTCCATGAAAGTTGGCATGAATATTTTTGTATAGTCATCCTATGTTACTCCTGTTCCTCTGCTGATCCGTTAACGATCTGCCCAGCTCTCCTAGAGTAACTGCCTCTCTCCTGGAATCTCCTCCATGCTCTTGAGACTGTGCTGGGAGACACAGCAAACCTTCCGGCAATAGCACATATTGATGTGTCATCTTGGGGGAGTTAGACCACCTGTGCAACCGCAGCAGGTCCAGGTATCGCCTCATGCTACCGGTAGTGACAGTGACCCCAGCCAAATACAAAACTGGTGAAAAAACAGTCAGAAAAGATGAGAGGGGAAAATATCAGTGGCCTCCACCTGTAAAAGCATTACTTTACTACTTAACTGACCAGAAGTTTGACTGTCTTGATGCTATACTTAGATTAAAAATTGTTTCCTTAATTTTTCTGAGCAGTATATTCGATGATACATGGACAGTTAAGTTGATGCTCCTGAAATACAGAAATAAGCAGATACAAAGATCTGAGCATGTTTGAAAACTTAAATCCTGACTGGGGTAAGGGAACTACAAAACCATGAGACCCCCAGGGTAGCAGCAGTCCCCAGTTGTAACAGGGGAAAATTGTAACACTCTCGGTTTGTTCAGCTGAGACTGCTGAGACTCACTCTGCTCAGTGGGAATCTCTTCCTGCCTCTGGAAAAGGAGTCGTATCGTTCAGCCTTGGAAGTTGGTTTGAGTCTTGCAAAACCAAACAGGCCAGCATGGTCAAATGGACTGGTGCTCCTTCTATTAAAATAGAACAGAAGCCCAATAGGATGCACAATAAAAACATAATTAGACACCAATAATGTTAATGCTTTATGATATGCTTTTACTTCTTGAGATCCAGTGAGTTAATACAGTATGTTACTCTCAATCTTAGTATTGTGCTTTCTTACATGAAGTTTAATATTATAGCCTTGTTCTTATTAGTATAAATATGCCCTCACCCCCAACCAGTCACAGCAGATGGCTGAACCTCCCTGAGCCTGGTTCTTCCTGTTAAAAGAGATTTTTTCCTTCCCACTGTTACCAAGTGCTTCCCCATAGGGAGCTGTTTGACTCTTTTCTTTGTATCATTGTAGGGTCTTTACCTTACATTATAAAGTGCCTTGAGGTGACTGTTGTTGTTATTTAGCACTATATAAATACATTTGATTGGAATCAAATTGAATTACTAGTTATTGCTTATTATTATTGCACACATATACTATATAGAATACTATTGTATTTCCACAGGCAGTTTACAGGTATTAAAGAACCCATCTGCTCTTAGTACCCAGATTCAACAGGACACTTCTATGAAATCTGTGTTTCAGTTGGACAGAGCCGTTGCAGTAGCCCCATGAGACAAGGGTGGTCATAATGTTTTGACTAATGAAGAACCAAGTGAATAGTTATTTGAGTCTTCTCCTTTCCTCTTCCAAATAAGTGGGTCAAATGCTGATCTTTTTATAAATGTCATGGTATTTTCAGTAAGCAAAATGTTAGATGTTTTAAGAATGATTTCCCCGAAAAACATTAAAATCAAAGCTAATGTTTTAGAAAAGTAAAGTTCAAATTACTTGTGTGGAAAAAAGGAATAAAAGCAGTAAAATCCCCTTTGTGTGATGTAAATCTGTGATATCAAAGGAAGAATCCATAAATGCAAAATAGTACAACAGGAACACTGAAGGCAATCTTAACACCATTTACTACGGTCCAGATAACAATATGAAACGCGTGTGGTGTTGCAGGCGCCGTGGGTTTTGGTGGTCAAACATAGCCCTCCATTCTCAGCAACACATGAAGAGCAGACAGAGGCAGCTGAGGGCCAGAGCGCTCTAACTCATTGCCAGTCAGTGTGGGGTTGTGTGATGATAATAAGGATAACTTCCTCCAGGATAATGGAGCCGAAGCATATTCAGGCCTCAGTGTGCGCTGTCCCCGAGGATGGCCCTGTCTGCTGTGAATATTCTGCATTTAAATGGTCCATTAGAAGCCAAACAAACACAGACAGGCCTCCATACTAATGACCAACGGGGTCCAGGGGTGAGGTAGGGCACCTGCCATGTCTGTGTGTCTGTGTGTGTGCGGGAGAGACGCAGACAGTGTGTATAGGGAGATGATGTGGTGCGTTGGAAAGAGATAGCGAGAATTTAAGTGTGCGTGTGTTGGACTGGGAGGCTGATTGTGTGTGACATGGGTCAGGAGGGTAGAGCTGGAGCGGGGTGGGGTGATTGAGAGTATGAGCTCTCTGGCCAGAGGGGAATCCTCTCCTCGGTCCCAGTGGGTGCTCATTTGCATGTCTGTCCCATTTATGTGTGTTTGCATGCTCTCACATTATCCATCTTTTGAATAACATGTCTTTGTTGGCTTGAATGCATTTGCGTGTGCATATATGTGCATATTGCCCATCATATTGTCATGTGCACAAGTTCATGTACATATTCACTTGAGTGCATGTGTGAGTCTGTGTGTGAGAGAGAGTTGCAGGGGTTATTCTAATAAGAGGATGGTAGTTGTGGACCCCGGGCCCTGGTCGGCCCCTGCCTCATTATCATTATTAATATTTGAGGAATAGCCTGTGCTGGGTGGACAGATGCCCTCTTCTCTCAGCACACAGCAACTCATGAAATGTGACAGGGCTTGTCCTCGTCCACCTCTGTAGAAATATGAGGATTGAGGTGTCTAAACCAGGGGGAACCGAGGTTCAGCTAGAGTTTATCAGAAAGAAATTGCGGAAGGATACATACATTATGACTCTGCGGCTGAAATGTAAATTCTGATTAAATAATGGTGCTAAGATGCATTGAAGACTTTTGGTTGTATCTAGTTACCAGTATGATGTGATGAACATGCTAATGTGCTTTTCTCTGTATAACTCTGGCTAGCTAAACAAACCCACCACGCTGCACCTTCTGATTAGCTATAGCTACACAAGTATTTGTCATCTGAATGGTAATGACTCATTTCTCTGTATCTGTGTTGATCAGAATCAACTATTAGAGAAAAACTGGATGATTTAAGGCTACGTTCACACTGCAGGTCTTAATGCTCAATTCTGATTTTTGATCAAATCCGATTTTTTTTGTCTGGTTGTTCACACTTCAAATAAAATGTGACAGCATACGCGCTTCAGCAAACGGTTCACGGTCCTCAAAGCGGCCCGCAACGCGCTCTGTTTATGGAAGTAAAAATGGCGGCTACAGAGCTAGTAGGTGTTGTTACAGCAGTCTATCAATTCTCTACATATGCTAATCAAGTCCAAAACCTCAGTTTCTGTCCACTGACTCGCTTCCGCTGCCATGCTTTCTCGTTTGTCTTCTCCGGTGCCGTCTGTCTTGTGTCAGTGACGTAAAAGACGGATTTAATGCGACAGACCATTTGAACAGCAGTCGCTTTCTAAAACATCAGATATGTATCGAATTCAGTACCATGAAACTGACTTAGGTCAGATTTGAAAATATCAGATTTGTGCTGTTCAAACTGTCATTCCATGATCGGATATGGGTCGCATAGGATCAAAAAAGTCGGATTTGATGCGCTTTCACCTGCAGTGTGAACGTAGCCTAAGTGTCCCAAAAGCTTTCAGATTAATTGCAGTTAAATTCGGCACACATACTTTTGACCTGAAATATAAAAGGTTTGATTACCTTTGACATTTGATGATACGACGAACATTGAGCAGTCTTGTCAGCCTGGGCGTTTCTTTGGGCATCATGTTATGATGGTTAACTCTGTAAAAGTATGTCATGTACATGGCAAATGAACTAGTACTTGTATCGTATCGTACTACACAATGCAGACTGCCCTGCCATACTGCAACTGAACAACTTTCTAAGTTTGAACTTTCTTAAAGTTTCTTAACTTACCATGGTTTAGGAAGAGATCTTTGAAGACTGCGGGAGTTATCAGCAATTCAAAAGTTGACCTTTTTTTTTTTCCATTTTTTAAAAAGTTGGTTATTCAAAATCTGTCAGTCTGACTGGAATTATTATTATTGCATTATGTATTTTCCATTTCCATTGCTAATCTCAATCCATCTGGGGAACCTGGGTGCGGAGTGAGTTGTATCCTCTCTGCTTACCACACTCACAGACTGGGTGAGATAGACAGATAGACAGAAGCGGAGAGACAGACACAGCGAGAGAGGGAGGGTAGTTGTTTGCACCATTAAATGCTGGAAACAAATGCAGCAGTTCTTCAAACAAGTGCCGACTCCTCTGTGATATATTTGCATATTCATGAGGAAAGGTTTTCTCTCTCTATTTTTTGTGGGTTTTTTGTTTCATATGCTTCTGTGGTTGCAGGGGGGTGAGTTATTGGTTTCTTGTGACATTCTGGGTGTTTTTTCCTGAATGCCAACTACACAAAATAATCCAAGTAATACAAACATATATATGTACGAGTTCACAGTTTACATGTGCAATGATGCAAACCTCTGTTCTGCAAGACTTTCCTTTTATGAACTTCAGAGCTGACACTTGGTCCTGCTACACCTCTACAGACGCATAATCTACATATAGAAGCTACGGTGATTCTCTGCTCAAGCCACAACCAAGCAAGAGGCCGCACACACACACACACACACACACACACACACACACACACACACACACACACACACACACACACACACACACACACACACACTCTATTTTTTTCCGCAGTTCAAGTTAAAAATCTGATCATCTTTTGATTACTCTCAACATGTTTTTGTTCCTATCTGTTCACATCTCTGTATTCATACTTCAAGCAATGTACAACAAATACACTCCTGTACACACACCCATGCACAAAGAAGCTACTGTACACACACCCGCACACGCACACAGGCACTACAAAAGACAGTGAAAGTAAGACAGCAAAGTAACAAAACGCAGCAGCAGCAGAAACAAGCGGGCAACAAAGCGAAGGCGTGTTATTAATGGAGCATTGTCGAGCGAGGTGTTTATTTTCGACACATGTGCTAGTTAACGCCAACAAACACTCTCCGTGTTGTACACGAGGCCAAAACAACACGCTCGGGGACCGCACCGAGCCAAACAAATGATGTCTTTTTTTAGTTAATTGTATATTTATACAATAGGAGGCAAAGGGAAAAATTCAGGGTAGAGCGAGCAGGCACCACATGTACTAATAGGATAGGATGTACAATTTGAAAGTGGACAAAGTGAGGGTGTGGATGGACAACATGATATAATGACAAAGTATGAAATTGGTTACCAGAGCCATTAGCAGATTTCAAATTGTTAAATAAACTTTACATTGATCTTCAAAAAATGGAAAAAATATTAAAAATGTTTAATAAGACTAGCAGTAAATGTCCTAATTTTTTCTTGTTGTTATATTTTAAAAAAATTATTGCAGTAATCTGATAACCATATTTTGCTTTGTCTGCTCTGTTATAGGTACAAAAACACATTTGCCTACTGTACGGGTTAGCTTTCATTTGCTGTGAGAAGCCATTTTTTGCCAGTTAAAAAATAACAGGTGTTATTCTGAAAATGTCCAGCTGGGAGTGCATGACAGAACGTTGGAGGCAGCGTGTTTATTCAGCTTTGAGTCTTTGGTTGTGTGATGGAAACGAGCCATGGAATAGTTGTTTTTCAGGTAAATGGTAAATGGCCTGTATTTATATAGCGCTTTACTAGTCCCTAAGGACCCCAAAGCGCTTTACATATCCAGTCATCCACCCATTCACACACACATTCACACACTGGTGATGGCAGCTACATTGTAGCCACAGCCACCCTGGGGCGCACTGACAGAGGCGAGGCTGCCGGACACTGGCGCCACCGGGCCCTCTGACCACCACCAGTAGGCAACGGGTGAAGTGTCTTGCCCAAGGACACAACGACCGAGACTGTCCAAGCCGGGGCTCGAACCGGCAACCTTCCGATTACAAGGCGAACTCCCAACTCTTGAGCCACGATCGGTGGCTTGTACTTGTTGCTTAACTGTTTGACACACAGTGGTTGTGTCGTCACTGCGAGTCACATCCACATGTGGATGCCTTTTAAAGTGGACATGAAACATTATATCTATAAAGGCTAATTTACACTGTGGATCCCTGCTCTCAAAACTGACATAGATTTACTACTGAAATACATGTTTAACGTTTTTAGGACATGTTTAGTGCCATCTTGTACTAGCACAGAACGCAATGTCACCAGGTTGGTTGGCTGCGGTTAACAGGCTTACATTAGTTTGTTAGCTAACTAGTGACAGAACTGAAAAAATCTATTTAGTTTTAGTCCTCTTTTTCGGTTGTCGCACCTGCAATGCAATGTATATAACTGTGACTGTAATGTGATTGCTGAACATAGTACAGTGTTACTCTAAAAGTGTAATGTGATTACAATAACACGTTACACCCAACACAAGTTGCGACATTTGTACAATTACTTAAGCAGTATGATTACTTTTACATAACCACAGTGCCATCTTTAACTGGGCAGTAGAATGTGCATGCAAATTGTTACCAATATTTTCTGCATGAATTTCCCAGAAACAAATATCCTTCAGACAGAAGACAGCAAAGTGGTGATGTATTAAATTCTGATTAAATATTCACATTTCCTGAGCTCCAACACACCACCAAGTTTTGGAAACCCCCCTGACTGAGAAGCAGATGTAGCACAGACATTGCAGATCAAGGAATAAATACCCACTGCCCCAGTTCTAAAGTCAGAACCAACGTATGGTGATGCAGTAAGGCCATCTTTTGAAGCAAACTGACAGTTTTACACAGAAAAGCAGAAAGAGTGTCAAATATCGTTTTAGGATACCTTTGATGCTCTGGTTTTTATGTTTCTGCGTGTTTACATTTATGCTGCAACAAATAAAGAATATATTTATGTTCATGTAATATATAGGTTGTATGTGTTCGGCTGAATAAAGTTTGCGCCTTATCGCTGTTTATTTCCAGAGTCTTTTACTAAAGACCTAAAGCTCCTGCCGTTCAAACAGGGAAACCCCCCTGCGGCTGTGAGATCCAGCTTCCCCACCTGTCAATCTCCACTCTGCCCTAGGGACATACCAAGTCTGTCTGGGGGTGGGGTTGATATTAGCTGTATTGCCAAACCTTTTTCCTCCCCTAAGTTGTTTATTTTCAGTTTAAGCTGACATTTTAATACACCACTGTGCTTCTTGTCTGATCATTTGCCAAAAATGAGGCAAAAAAAAAAAAACTCCCCTCACACAGTTGTCAGCTAGAGGCAAACAGGCCCAATCTGAGGTTTGACAAAATATAAGACCATAATGATCGCTAGCATGTGTATTCCTGTTTATGTGTGTGTTTAGGGTACTGTGTGTGGAGGGGGACATAGGCGTGTACACGCTAATATATGCCTTCAAGGTCATTATGATTACATAGTTACAGTAAATTTGTGGTAAACTACCAGTTCTCTTTGACTAATGTGGCTTTTTGAAGCCCAGTACCAACATTGCTGGGTTGGAGCTGATGTTCTGTCCTGTAAGTTTCCCATCTTTAGGCAATTTCAGGACAACAAAATCCAAGGCGTAAGTATTTTCCCATGGATGCAAACAAGACACTGAGGTC
Source organism: Rhamphochromis longiceps (assembly GCF_057381845.1). Taxonomy (NCBI): domain Eukaryota; kingdom Metazoa; phylum Chordata; class Actinopteri; order Cichliformes; family Cichlidae; genus Rhamphochromis; species Rhamphochromis longiceps. The sequence goes on from NC_140569.1 coordinate 30,099,137, forward strand.
AACTTTTGAAATCTAGATTGAAGCATTGGTTTATGTAAATTGAAACAACTTTTTCTTTTCTGAAGAGATGGTCACCATCTGCCTGGGATCAGGAAAACCTGTTCTCATTTAAGCACTGCTGTTGTTAGAACTGGAGATATGCACAAGATGTGTTCGGAGCAGAAATGATGCTAACTCTTTGTCATCACAAAGAAAATCCTTTGTAAACTTTACATCCAAAAATGAAGATTTTTTTTTATTTATACAGTTACATTACACTACATAAAACATCACATATGTCTATTAACACACACTAACTAAATGGCAAACAATGGGGCTGAAAAGTGAAGCAGAAATAACCACGTGTTACAACCCAGCAATGCAGAAGAGCATCTTGCTGAACCTTGAAGCAGATGGGCTGCAGCAGCAGATGACCACACCTGGTATGGCTCCTGAGAGCACCACAACTTAAGTATTGATGCTTACCGTGTCCATCCAGCAGGGTAACACCATGTCAAATAGCTCAAATGATATCAAACTGGGCTCTTGAATATGACACTGAGTTATTGTGCTGACCTCCATGATCACCAGGATTTAATCCAACTTTTGTGATTTGGTGGAAGGAGACTTACCCATTGAAGTAACCAGTGAGTTTGCTGTGTGATACATGTTATTCAAGTGGTTTGAATTCAATTTTGATTCAATTTTATTCATACAGCGCCAAATCACAACAACAATTGCCTCAGTGTGCTTTTTATTGTAAGGTAGACCCTACAATAATAATTGTGGTCAGTAAAATCATAGCATTTTAATAGTTCTTTATTTAAGACTGAATATCATTTATCTGAATCTCTGCATCAATCTGACAACCAAGCTGCACCTTTAGATTCACTTCCAAATACTGGTGCTCTGGGCTGCCATGAATAACAGGGAGTTGGCCAATCAGTGACATCATGGTTGCTATGCTTATCTTTCCTACACAGTCTATGAGGCTGACACGTGCAACACCCCCATTTGACAATCAGATGCAAGTGCGACAGCAAATTCTTACCAATGCTGATGTGTTTCTCACATCTGGACATACAGGTCACCACCAGGTACACAATTTCCTTAAAATCACACACACGCGTTCACAGTGTAACAGTGTGACCAGTGACCCTGTGACCTTGTGTGTCTCAATGCTGCCTCGTAAGCCTCTCTTTCTTCAAAGGCCGGATAATGCTGTCCCCGAGGGCAAACACTCAGTACTAACTGGCCCCCACCTCCATTTTCTCGTGTGTTTCCCCTTCATCCTTCACTATCTCTTCCTCCCTGTTTGCACTCTCCTCCTCCTCTGCTAGTTGGCAACTCCCTCCTTTACAATTCCCAAATCCGCTTTCTCTTTTTTTCCCTCACTGTCCTCCAATATCTAAGTAGTTTTTTCTTCTCTTTGTCCCCCTTGTGCTTATTCCCAGTCGTCTTCTCTCATCCCTTCTCTCTCCCCCTTCCTCTTCTGGTCTTCTTCTCTCTACTTTTTGCATGATGTTCTGTGGGTGAGCCACGGGGCAGAGAAATAATTCAAAGTCTTTGCATATTGCAAGCGCTCTGGTCAGCGGAGGAGCCCCATTGCACTGACACATTAGTTTATCTGGACTGACCCAGCAAACAGCCTACGCCATGACAAATAGCCTGGATGCTGCTACAAACACACACACACACACACACACACACACACACACACACACACACACACACACACACACACACACACACACACACACACACACTGAAAAGACAGGCATATGCAGAACACACACTCTGAGGCTGTCTGTGGGCCGGGAAGCATGGGTGCCTGTGGAGCAGACAGCTTTAAAGAAACCCCAACACCCCCCCCCCCCCCCCCCCCCCCAAAAAAAAGAAAAAAGAAAAGAAAAAACAAAACACAAAAAACAAATGAAAGTGGCGAGGGAGAGAGGGAGTAAAAATAAAGATAAAAACGAGAGAGATGTGCTGTAGCATCCCTTTAGGTAACAGAGTGATTTTCTGCATTGTTTAATTTTTAATCAGTTTGCCTTCCCCAGCATTCCTCAGCTCTTTTTTGCATATTCTGTATATAAATATATAATTAATGTCTGAGAGGCAGATAAAAGAAAAAAAATAAAACCCTCACAAGAGCATCAGAGAATCGTTTGTTGTTCTCGAGAACAAATTAATGCCAACTATAAAAAATGCGGACTTGCTGAGGCCAGGCTTTTTACAACCCCCCTCTCTTTTTGTACAACATCTTGCACATCATATGTTGTTTTGTTCCAAAAGGAAAGGCTTTGCTGGTCATTTTGAGGTGTTTCTGGATCAAACCTTGTCCTGAAGCCAGGCACGGTGAAGACTGTCAGCTAATGAAACAGGACTAGTGATGACTAAAGTGTAATAACACCTTACAGTGCTGTGAAAAAGCAACCCCCCCCCCCCCCCCTTTCTTCTTCTTCTTCTCCTATTTTTTTTCATAATTGACAAATTTACGTGTTTTACATTTACATGATCGTGAAAGGAATTTTAATAATAAACACAGATATCCCAAGTAAATACAAAATGCAGTATTCAGATGAAGATTTTTATTTACTGAGGAATAAAAGCTATCCTAACCTAACCTACCAGACTGTCTGTGAAAAAGTAAAGGCCCCCTAAATCTAATAACTGCTTTTGCCATCGTTGACTGCAAGAACTGCAGTCTAATAACTGTGTTGTTTCTTATAGTTGTATATAGTTTATAGGCATCTACAAATAAAATCTATTGTTATCAGTGTTGGGCAAGTTACTTTGAAAAAGTAATTAATTATAGTTACTAGTTCTTCAAAAAAGTAACTGAGTTAGTAACTGAGTTACCAGATTCTAAAAGTTTCAATTACTTGAAAAGTAACTATTGTGTTACTTAAAAAAAAAGTTTAACCCTCTGGGGTCCAGGGTATAATTGGCCATTTCTGACTACTTTTGATTTTCCCTCCACATTTCACCTTTAAAAACTATTTACTTTGCCTTGTTTGGCATCATTCTTTTCAGCACAACCTCACGTATCTGAATTTACAGTTATCTTATCATTTTGACATACTGTATTAACACAATTGATCTAAAATCAGACAGAAAACATAAAATCCGAGTTGAAAAAGTTATATTTTTTACTGTAACAACTACAAACATGTTTATTGAATCATATTTCATAACTTTAAATGCAAATATAAATGGTCAATTTTAAAATCCTATGCACAAGTTTTGCAAACAACAAAGTTATTTGCAGCCATATACCTTTTACCTTTTTTTTAAATAACCATTTCAAACTATTTACATAACAACCAGCTGTTCAATAAGACGCCACACAAATTATTTGTGCCACACCAAAAAAAAAATGATTTCTGTCCACTATAAAGGAGAACATCACAGCCTGATACCTGCAGGTCTGACAGCAGCAGGTGTATCACTGCTCCTGTTTTCTACCTGGAGACAGCAGTCGCCTCATTGTTCTGACACACAACACAAAACTATCCACAACACTGCACACTAACTACACAAGACAACGCATGAACTACACACTCCAAACATGCTAAACGTCACAAATCTCTCACATCTCAAAACTCGCTCTCTCTCTTTTTCTGCTGTCTCTCTCTCTCTCTCTCGCCGTCACTCCTAAAACTTCCCCCTCTTCCACATCAACACAATTTATAAACTGGTATATATCACCTTGTTGCTTTGTCATCTTGAAGTGGTCATGTGATTGGCTTACCACGACTACTTTATTCTTCCTGAGTCAAACAGCAGCACTCATCCGATTGTTTTGCCCCCTAGATCCAGGTGTTGAGCCAAAAAGTGATCGCACTTTGTTTCTGCACATCAGAAGTTCACCTGTTAGGCAGCAGGTCCTGCTGCAATTTAAGATGGGAGGAATCCTTAAGGCGTTGGCTAAACATTGAACTAACCATGTTAGTGAAACTGTCTCTTTACATTAGTAAGTTTGATTTCCTCCATGCCTGTAACTCACCTGTTTTGTCCTCTGCGTAGATATCTCATTGCCTACCTGAGAAAGAGTAATCTGTGGAGGAGAGCTCTGTCTGGAACCTGTAGGTGATGCTGCTTGGACGTTCACTAACTGGAAATCCCTTGTCTCATGATCTTGTAAATAGTTCACTGTAAATGGGTCCTGCGTTCGAGTCCAGCCTGCACATTGGTTATGACAATTTGACGATCTGTGACAAATAAACAAGGATTCATAGTTTTTCACAGCGCTGTACATTGGAAAACAGTTACAAAGATAATCGCCTGTTTCAATAAATAGTTTCCTTTATTGAATGCCACATATGGAGCGCATGTTTTTTTTATGTCACTGTGAATGTGAGACAATTAGTTGAATAAATAAAGGTATATGAGTATATGAATGAAAAGGAAAAAATGATTGACTACACTTGTACCTAATGTTGCACCTTTTTAACAAGTCTTTTCTTTTAAACCCTAAATCAGTGGTTCCCAAACTTTTTTGCTGGGCCCCCCTTTGTTTTACAAGAAAAATGTTCGCGTCCCCCACCACCTAAAAATCAAGAATAAGGGATACTATTTGCCCGTGATTTGGAGAGCCCAGCACGTGCTCCCGACGAAGGGAAAACCAATCCTGCAGGGAAACCTACCTTGGCACTTGTGCAGGTGAAGCCAAAGGGCAGATATGCTTCACCATATTTTCTAGTCTTTGGCTTAGAATGAAGTTGGTTTGGAAACATATTCAGCAATGCTTCATCTCCTGCTTTGCGTTTGTGTGGGAGCCCCGTCAAAAACCTGTCCATTATGCTAGAAGTGTCCCCCCCCCCCCAATAATGCCTCTGCCCTAAATTAAAGTACAAAATCCAAAAGCTAGGACTTCAAAACTGGCCTCCCAGTTATGACTGGGGAGTCAAGAACTGCTACCTAGGACATCAATGATGACACAACCAACATCTGACAAAAAAGCATAATACGAGGCACCAGCATGAGAACCCATTGGACCGTGGTGCTGGACGACAACTACCATCATGTTTTGCTAATAATAAAGATGGTGCCCCACAGAAGTTTTTGCTTTAATTTGTCCACCATCTGTATTTCCACTTTATGCCCACCCGCCCCTTCCTCTTCTATTCCTGGCTTTTCTCCCTCTCACTCTTTGAACCGTTTGAGCAGCAAGGCTCAGGGTGTTAGCAGGGAATTTGTCCAGCTTTGACAGGGGCGAGCCGTTTTTCCTCAACGCTCTTTGAAGAGCGACCGCTTATCGACACTGGGGCTAAGCGCCGGCCTTCTGAGCTCGGGCTGCAGCTCCACTGGGAGCGCAGCGAGGCTAGGCTCCATCACGATCTGGTCGCAAACTCACACGTACAATGTTCAGACACTCACATGCATGCACATGCACTCAAAGAGTGAAAAGCACGTACTCCTCAACACAAATGCGTGTAAAGAAGACACACATAAATTCACAAATCACACACCCAGGAAGACATTTGCAAGAAAGATGTAGTGACATTTGGATATGTGGGGAAGGAGATAATAGGGATGATGGAGATATGGGCACTAGCATATGCACTCTCACACACATACACACAATAACCTTTTCCCTTGGCATACAAGGGAGGAAAACAGAGTAACGCTGGCAAAAGGAAGATCAATGGAGCTTTGTGGCCTCATGGTGTGAAAGAGGTGAGCTGAGGAAGGTGGGATTTTATATTGGGATCTAACATCTATTGTGGAAAATTGACCACAACTTCATTCTGCAACTCATATTCAACAGAAAAAAAAGCATTTCTCTCCTACAACTGTGAACTTCAAACTCCAGAATCCCTTTTCAACTGTAGGAAACTTTGAGTTCAATTGGAACTTTGATCCCTTGCACAATAATGTGACCATGCTCATAGGCCCAGATATGACCGTGTTTCAGTAGGTCATCATGCTCATGACACAATGCGTAGTTGCACGAAGGCCACAGCATTATCTACTGGGAAAAGAATGTCCTGCTACGGTTAGATCAAATTCATATATTTGACTGAGTTCTTGTTGGCTAAACCTTCAGCGGGGCAAATATTTGATAAAAGCTTCTGTAATCTCTGAACTTTAAATAGAGCACACCTGTCCAGAGTACAGACAGAAAATAGAGCTCAAATTTATGGCTACCAAGACAGAACATGCCATAAAACAGCGTAATGATGATTACAAAATGATCATAAATTTGCTTTTCTTTCAGAAACACAAAGGTCAAGATTCATTAGAGGAAGCATCACTAAAATCAGTACGATTTGCTAACCCTGCTACCTTATAAACAGTGTTGCAAAGTGGGAAGCAGATTTATCAGTCAGCTTAGACCAAAACTTCTGGTCTCAGATTTGCTTAAAAACCTTTAAATTAATTAAAAATTCCAGTCTGCAATTAATACAATACAAAATATTACATAGAGTGCACTATACAGGTCATCGGATGTTCAAGATGGGCTTTACATCTTCCAACAACTGCTCACACTGTCAAGGCAATACACCAGACAATTACATCCACGCTCTTTGGTTCTGTCCACCAGTGCAAAAGTTTTGGCGCGAGATATGTGAAGACTTATCAAAGTGTCTGAAATGTAACATTCCAACTTCCCCCTTAGTGTGTTTGTTGGGCAGCTTAATAATGTCACTTCAGAAAAGAATATAGCCCATATGATTTTCACTGCCCTATGCATAGCCAAGAAAACAGTCCTCATGAACTGGAAAAATAAAAATAATCTTAATTCTAACCAATATAGAAATTATCTATTAGATTACATTAGTCTTGACACAGCCTCTGCCACCACATCAGATCAATTGCTCTGGACTTCTTTTATCAGCTCCATCACCTAGTGGGGGTGGGGGGTCATAGTTTGGTCCCGCCTTCACTGTTGTGATTGGTGTGGGGGTAGGGACAGGCTTAGGGCGTCGGGGGGTTCCCCGGAGGCATCTTCCTTGGGGGGCTCAACCCGGGGTAGCGGTCATGTCCGGTTGGGGGCTCTGTTGGCTCTCAGGTGACTGTTTCCTCGCGGCTGCGTGCAGCGGGGCCAGGGGAGGGTCTGTGCTGAAGGACGTGGGTTACTGACCTGGTAGCCTGGCTGGCCCTGGGTGGGTCCGGGATGGGCGTGAGGTTCTGGGGGCGCTCCGTCTCTGGGCTGGGGCCCGGGCCGGGCCTCGGGGGCTTGGATCCTGGTTGGTGTGTTGCCGGGGTTGTGGGCGGGTGGGTGCATGGGGGCCCGGCCCTGGAGCAGGGTGCCGCCGGTGCGTCGAACCACCTGGGGGGCTCTTCAACTGGTGGGGGAGATGGTCACAGTCTGTAACATCTGAAAATAAAATATAATAAATAATAAAAACAAAGATCGACCAAATGGACCAATACGGCAATGCCACGATGATCCATTTGGCAAAGTAAATCCATTGGGTATCCTTGTTGGTCTTCAGACAACAATTCTGATGGCTAAAGAACCAAATGGGACAGGCGAGAGAAAAAAAAAAAAAAGATTCATTAGAGGAAGCATCACTAAAATCAGTACGATTTGCTAACCCTGCTACCTTATAAACAGTGTTGGGTGTAACAGGTTACAACAATCACATTACATTTATCAGTAAAATAACCTGTTCCGATTATCTGCATGCAATGTTAAAAACAAAGAAACATGCAAAGGAAAAAATATCACTGCACGTTGCTTTTATATTTTGTATGTTTTACAAATCCCTGGTAAAGAACTCTTTAAGCTGGAGAGCTTTTAATATGAAGTGACCAGCTTTTCATGGTTCACAACTTTGACAGTGTAACAAGTCTTTGCAGTGACCTTCCATCCAAACGAGGCATGTCATACTCTTGCCATGCAGTCTGAGAAGAGACGCAAACTATGTCATGATGAGTGAGCCAGCCTTGGCTATAAAATGCAAATAATGGAATGGATTAGACTATCGCTTGAAAGAAGATTAGAGTCCAAGGCTAAAGCCAGGAGAAAGGCCAGTAACATTTGATAAAGACAGAGTGGAGAAAGGCAAGGTAAGTTAAAGAGACGAAGGTAAAAGAGGGATATCGGAGTATTTCAGGGAACGATAAGCTAGGGATTGTCAAAGCAGTAAGACTAAACTAGCTTTATCATTGTGGAGAAATTTAAGGCATTTCCGAGTCCCTCGTCTTGACTATAACGGAATTTTTTCCAGCGCTATTGACGGACGACTTTAAAAATTAGCTTTCACCTTCTAATTGCATCCTTGTAGTGTCTGATTGGAACGATACTTTGAAGATAGTGAGCTCCCAAAATGAATTTCTCCTTCATTATCTATAATCTGTTCCCATGCCTGAGATGCCAGTGCAATTTGAGCTAAATCTGGCTATCAGAAGGACAGGGGAAAAAAAGAAGAGTGAAAAGTGCAAATGAGAGATGAAAATGTAGAAAAGATAAAAATGTCCATATGTTTCAGAGGCTGGCTATCTTTTCCTCTCACTCTCTCTCCTAGTTTCCGTCTGTCTCCCTCTCCCTCTCTGGTTCCAGCACTGACCCCACTCATTAAAGCTGATTAAAACTTTTCCAGCGAGCGCTGTTTGCCCTCAGAAGACGATAACCTCTACAAGGCTGCTACATAAAAGAATAATAGGCGACTACAAAGAGGGTTGGACAAAGAAAAAACCCCTTCGCCTGGGCCCAGCAAGGCCCCAATTGGAACATTTTAGAAAATTAATGAAATTTTAGATCAAATGAATTATAAATTAAGGAGCTGGAGAGAGGAAAAAAAGATGAATAAGTCATAAGAAAATGTACTCTTGCTATCAAACTGTAGGAACATGTTATCCTCCACCAGGCTTGAAGAAACAGGGTCAGGTTCAAGCCATGCGGATTGGGAGGAAAACAAAGGTTCCCGCTCAGCTCCTGCTTTGAAGATAATTGTTGCAACTGCACTTGAAAGGGGACTCTGGCCCCGGCTCCTACTGAGAGCGATCCACTTTGACTCAGTGGCTGTTTTTGTTGTTTTGTTGTTTGCCATTGTTTTTTAGGCGAAGCGGCAGCAGGGATTTGCGACATGTGGGAATGCTCTTTTTTTTAACAGAAATCGCATCAAATGCAAGCAGAAGCCGAATGTGTGACGCTGGCTTCTTTTTTTTCTTTCTAATTAATAAAATTCCCTTTAATGTGCTATTAAAAATAAATTTAAGACAGGAGGCAGTGTGGCGAAGGGTTTGTGCAAAGTTGGAGGCCTTGGAAAAGTTGCGGTTTTTCCTTTCTCTGTGTGAGAGGCTCTGGCTGCCATGCGACAGGACTAACGTGACTATTAGAGACATGTGCGACTTCCCTCTATGCTGGTCATGTTTGCATTCAGAAGCTGTCAAATGTAACTGAAAAATTCATAAAAGTGAGAGCTTGGCCTCTGTCAGTTGTCATTTTGCACCAGTAAAGTCTATGGTTACATGTTGCTGAAGTGTTGGTTGAAGCGCTTAACAACAGCACAATCTGTCTTGTGCTAAAGGGAAGGCATGCCACACACTAACACTGCTGAGGGGTGTTAAATGGATCATTAGCGCTGAGCTGAAGAGGTGCCCTTTCTCTTGTGGGGGTCAGAGGTCACAGGCCTGAGGAAACAAACCACTGCCTGATCAAAGAGCGGTCAAGACTGGTCAGCCCCTCTGAGTTCATTCACTTTTATAAGCTAGCCCGAGTGGGTTTTTCTGGGTGTGTGCATACGTGTATTCAGGGGAAAAAATGCTAATTTTTAACACCAAAATTTCCCAATGGTTTAAGGTTGTTTTTTTTCCAAAATTGACAGTTTTTCCATTTCCATTTTCACAAAAAGTTTATGTGTGCGTTCATGAGAACATGATGGCTTTCTTTGATTTTAATGTACATTTTTTAATTCATGTGTATTAACATCTTTCACTTAAATAGAGATCCATGTTCTCCTTACATCTCATTTCCAATTTTTTGGAGACCTAGTTCCATTGGAAATAAAAAAAAAAACAAGATGTTTTGACAGTGGTGCTGATGATAATGGAAGGTTTTTACTCTGTTTGACCATGAACACTAAGCAGCGTCAGTAGTCTCAAAGCACTATTTTCAGCAAATAGCTCATCTATTAGTCTTGTAACAAATAGCTATTAGGTATCACACTGATAGACGTGAACCTTTCCCTGGGGCCATTTTCATCTCTAATGTTTGGATTTTAATTGTCGTCCATACTGCTTTGAGTGCTCAGGTAGAGTAGAAAAGCACTATATAAGAACCAGTCTGTTTACCATTTACCAACATCAGTCTTTTCAGTGAGGGCATTAAAATGTAACGTAAACTTGTTGTGCTGTATCTTGCAAACACAGCAGAGGGAAGCAGTGCTGTAAAGCAGCAGAATTTCCACAAATTTGGATGCAGAAAATGCAGAAATATGTTTGATCTACTGTCAGCTGATAGAACACAAGTAGACATTCAAACAGTGCAAGTGAGTCCTGTATTTTTTTTCTTCAGTTGTTTGGCCACTGCTAGCTCAGTAGCACATTATGCAAGCATACGAATGCAAACAACATAGCAGTTCAGTTACTAACTGCATCATAACTAACAGGTATACACTCAGAAACTCTTTCAGATACATTTCTTAATACAAACACAATTCTTGTTTTTTTAGCCTATTTTTTCCTTTCACAATTGATAATGTGGCTCTTTGCATTCTCTACCTTCACTGGGGAGGATTTTTCATATACTGGGGTAAAAAAAATAGAAACTCTTTGAAGCATTCAAAAAATATTTTACACACATTACTTTGACTAAGTTAGTTTTTGAGTCACACAAATGCTGCTTGCCATCTGACCCAATCCTTGGCCTATTCACCCTTGGACAATGATTTTCATGTGTGAGGCTGACTTTGTGGAAACTCAACAGCTAAATTCAATTACCCTTTGGACCATTATGAAAACAGGTGCAAGTCATTTTACCTTGATGATTAGCTATATTCCCTCAAACTAGAGTGCACTGATAGGAGCTAAGGGCTCGTCCACATTAGATACTGTTGAGCAACACTATTGTTAACCTTCTGAACTCTCCTGCTGGCTAGTGTTTATATCCTGTACCTGTGTATTCTATTGTCATCATCCATCCATGGATTAACATTCACCCATGTTCTAAAATTTTCAGCCTATTTAGAACACCAAGGCTTGACATCTTTTAACAGAAAAACTGTGAGGCTGTAATTAATTTATAAGGTTTCATTTGGAAAGTAAACTCTTCTACTATTTGAAAACGTATTTGGAGTAGTAACAGGCCTAAAAGCTATCTGCAGACAATGAACAGTATCAGAAAGTGATATCCTTAAGAAATCTGAGAAACCCCTGAAAACACCTGACACAGGACCTGATAGATATACCTGGTTCTTACTCTTCACTGAAGCCTCACCAGAAATCTTCTCAGTAGAAGGATGGCTTTGAAGAAGCCATTGTTGAGGAATGAAAACAGGAAGAAAAGGAAGAGGTATGCGAAAATTACTTAGAAGTAGACTAAAAATCAGTGGTGATTAATCCAAATTTCATATTTTTGGTTCAAATCATCTTCAGGCTTTATGAAGGAGGTCAGGAGAGAGGCATAACACTGACTATCTACAGCCATCTGTAAGACACAGTGGAGGCTCTGTCATAATTTGGGGCTACATTTCAGTCAGAGGCGTTGGGGATTGGTGGAATTATAAATGCAGAAGTTAGATTTTGTTTTACCAAGGTACACCATCTGGGAAATGTCTGATTGGCAGCTTAATTAACAGCTTAATTTCAGCTTGACAATGATCCCAAACACACTTGAACTTTATCAGTCATTGACTGGCCTCCCCAGAGCCCATACCTCAACATTACTGAAACAGTATAGGATCATGTTGAAAGAGAATGGAACAAAAGCTTGCCAACATCCAAAGAAGAACTTTGAACACATTCCTGAAGGTAACTTAAGGAAATGATCAGAACACTTGCCTAAGTTAGTTGTGTTGAAGACAAAAAGTTGTCATACCAAATATTCACCTCTTATAGACCTCATTCCATTTATGTTTGCACAGTTTAGTAAATCGCTGCGCGTCTTTCCCATTTTCCTAGCAACAAATAAAGAAATGAAGGGTGACTTGAGCCTTTTGCACAGTACTGTAAAGCGCTACAGAGTCTGGGCGACCTGCAGATTGAACTGATGATTCTCTGTATGTCAGTCATTAGTACTGTCACTATGGTTCTTGACTAATTACGCATTTGGTGGTTTCATGGGCAATCCTTCCGTCTGCTTTATATGTTATAGTGACCGAAAGAGCCAATGGTAACAGCAATGCATTTGTTTGATTATCCATTGGTGGTCCTTTTTGCTTATCTGTAAGGGCAGTGAACAGCAGCCAGCTCCAGGTCAGCTTTCAAAGTGGAAGATAAAGTGAAGTACAGAGAATGGTTGCAAACGGCCTTTTTGCACTAGCAGGTATCGCTGTCAAAATCCCCCGAGGCTGACATGTTATTCCACTGTTTGAGCCAATAACTTGCCCTTTGAGCCATCCAACTGCGTGTCTGAGACAGTGTGTTGGTTATTGTGTTTGTGTTCAAGTATAAAAGAAGGCCAAATAAAACATTCTCCTCCCCTTTGTACCCTGACATGTGTGTTTGTATGTGCGTTAAGAGAAAGAACGAGAGAGAACGGTAATGGATAACGCCTACTCTCACATAGCTAGTGAGCTCTAACACACAAGAAAAAAGCTAAGCTAACAATAGATAATCGGACATGGGGTGCTAGTCTTCTTTACAATAGACCATCACCAGCGCTCAGAGCTTGTTACTGTATGCGCCTCAAAAATTAATGTGCCTCTCCCTGGCTGCTCTGCTACATGCCAAGCTTTGATATAAGGTTACTGTGCTTAGGGTCCCACCACAGGAGGGGTCCCAACTCTAGGAGTATGGTGTTTCATGTCTTCCTGTTTTAAATGCCCGCACAGGCTCCTCTCCTGGACCTGGGCACCCCTAAAGGAGCAAGTTCTGATCAAGGTCGTGCTTCTATTCTCTTTTGTGTTTAACAGTCAGCAAAAGAAAAGAAAAGGGCTGTTTTCACATTTTCTTGCAGTCATGCCAGTGTTGTGCAATTTTGGATTTAGGAGAAGGAGGAGGAGCTTAAAAATTACCACATCATGAGGTAGTTCATTAACATTATATATATACAGCTGTGAGCGCCATTTTTGGTTGTTGGGTGAATGTGTTTAGCTAAATTTCTAGACAACATGGTTGTGAGAATTACCATTATAGCTAATTAGTTAGCACTAGCAAAATAAGATTTGCACATATTTGCAGATAGCTAACAGCAAATGTGAACAAATAAGGTCTGAACCCAGGGACATGCTGCTCAGGGTACATGCATCCATGCAGTGCCTGCCTTAAACTCTTTTCAGACTTTCTAATAATTTGTAATAACCACATGTAAAGCCATAATGCTAATACTAGCTAGACCCATAGATTATAAATAAAGGTTGAACATAGCAACTGTCACCAATAGCAATTAGCCATAGCTTAATACACACTCTGTGTAATGTTTTATTTTGTTTTGGTGTGGGTTTCTTAAAAGGATCCATAATTTACAAAATGAAGACCATATATATTAAAAAAAGACTTGACTCAACAAAAAAGACCTTAAGGTCATTAGTACAATGTTTACTGAGAACGTAAATAAATAAAAAAAACAATCACTTCTTTATATGCTTAAATAGAAACAGTCCTTTTTCTACAACCTGAGGTGTTGCCCCCTACTGGTCATTAGAACAAACACAGGTTTAGGGCCCTCTCACATTCATCTTTCATTTACAGCCTATGTTTTACTTACGTGTATGGCCACACCTAGTCTCTGTATGTACCATTGACCCCGTGTAGAAGCAACCAATGCGGAATTAACATAGTGGGTATATAACTTTAGCTGCTAAATTTAATTTAAATTTAATTTCCAAGTTCAGCATAAAGCTAACAGATGCTAACTGTTGGAACGATTCAGGTAACTTAGTATGTATCACTATTAACAGATAGCAAATTGCCTAGTTTTAGTTATTGTATTATTTTATTAACAATTTTCTTTATAACGCTGTTTTGAAAATGTTTTACTTTGTTATTAGGGAGCAATAGTGGTTAGCTAGTTTTGCAAGCAGCATATTGTTAGCTCCCACATATATTAAGTGGACCAATCTCTAGCTCGTCTTCAAATTAACTTCAGAGTTTGGTGTTTCCTATTGAATTTGCTAAAGAACATGTAGCTTAGCTTAAATCCCAAATACTGAATAATCAGTTGCATCTTTTTCTTTAGAAATTTTACACCTTTACTTGATGGGAAAACTAGAGAGACGTAATAAAATAAGAGAGGCATGTTCAGCTTCAGTTTATATTTGGTGTTTAGCATTTAACTGACTCAGTCTGTATATTGTGCTGAAAAACCAAAAAGACAGGATTGGAAGAATACTCTAATTCGGTTAATTAATAGGAAACACTCACTGCGGGGCTCAAAGGTCTGATGATATTTTCACATGTGTGTCAATAAATGGTTTTGGCATGAACATAACTAACCTCATTGCTCATATGTTCTGTCACAGAAAGTGAGGAGACTTCGGTTCAACTTTTCATGTTTCATCCGTCTATTCTTGGCAGAAAGGAGCCTTATTACTGCATTTCAGTAAAAGCTCAAAATAGCCTGCACTAAAATGACCTTTTGGACAGAGGAAAACATATTTGCGACAATACTGCTCCCCAGAGAGAAAGTTTAAGATCATCTGCTGCTTAACGTGTGAAAACTGTAACAGGAAGTTGGCAGGCCCCTCACTGTTCTGACATATGCAGACACCCCCCCAACCCCCCCCCACACAGGGATCTGTCAGTCAGTTTCAGGGGCACAGCTGCAGCAGGGCATGGGGAGAATTAGCCCCCTACTGTGCCCCCCATCACACCCCACCCGTCCATCTCCACCCACCAGTCTTCCTTCCCTCCCTCCCTCCAACACTCATTCTTCTGCCCATTCACCCCCCTAGCCGAGGGGCCATCTTTTCCTTTGGTCCTAATCATGGATTTTTCTCCAAATAATGTGGTTTATTTTAGTAAAGGGGGTGGGTAGGAGCCAAGCTCGTCAAGGCTGCCCCTCTCTCCCATTTGAAACCATACTGTATGTGCTGCAGGGAGGTAATGTGACAGGAAAATGCATGCCTCCGATGGTACAGCTGCTAATAATGTCAGGTCAAGTGGTGCTCTTCTCTCTTGTGCAGTTTAGCATTGATTTGTTTCATCCGGGTTCCTAAAGTTCATTGCTTCCCTTCAAATTTAAATCTGTGATGGGCAGTCGGTGCAGGGATGGAGGGTAGGAAATGTGGCTTGCGGTCCAAAGAGTGAGGGAATGATTATGTCGGTCAGCTTTTGTGTGCATAAGGGTTTAAGGGTTCACACTAGATTAGTGGCTGGAGGATTAAATTAGGGGACTTCAAGAAAATCCCTCAGAATCTGCTCTGTTTATCCCCATGTAGGCAAACAGAAGTTTACGTTTCACCATAAATACTCTACATCTGTGGTTAAAGCATGTTAGGTTTTTTGTACTTTTAATTACCCACAGGCCTTCTTTATACGTTTCATTTTTAATACAAGAAAAGTTCCCGTTTGCTTCTAATCCCATATTTCATTTGAATATCCACCAGGTCACACATGCTTTTCTTTGGCCACGTGAAAAGCCGGAAACTAGAGCTTTGCAGTTTTCTGTCAAATGATTTTCCATTGGGGTGTTGTAAACAGGCAGTGAGGAAATAAACCAAACCCTATCTATAACTCTGATCCTAAACTTAGATGGGTCACTTGTGACTTTGTGGATGCTAAGAGGTTAAACCAGCAAGTCCACTGAAATTCATATACTTGTAGCACTTCCGACTGGAGCACTGTACAGGTGAAAGACATCAAAAACAGAAATACAATTGTTCCCCATGCTGTACTTTGCTAAGAGAGGCATGATCACGGCATCACGATTCACATCATATTTGCACTTTGCACTCTGCATGTGTCAGCCTTTCACAGTATGCATGCATTTTTCCATCTACTTGGAGAGCATGTTGGTACCCCTGCATTCAAATCTAGCATTTCCTTTCATGTATGGCCTTGCACCACATGGCTGACCACAAACCAGCCTCCAAGAAATCTCTAAAATAAACATCTGCACTCTCTTTGAGCATGTCTCAACAACCATATGTGGTGCTCTGGCCCGTGTTTTACTGAAAGGTCCGGGGCTCTTAATGGCCCTGACATCTTGTGTTTAGGCAAAAAGGATTAAACCACTCTTTATACAGTACCTTGTTTTTTTTTTTTAAAGAAAGCATCCGCTTACCAAATCAGCGGGTGAATGCTTGCAAAACTCAAATGCAGGACCGCGTAATGACAGCCAAGACCTCCGGTAGAGAGGCCACAGAGGTTGTAAAATAATGTGAGGCGGCAGGGAATACGGGATGACCAGTGCATAAGTATGGGTTTCTTTCTTAGTTATTCATGTCTTTATGTGTGTGCAGGCCTTGTGATCAGTGAGCCCCAGAGTGGAATGGTCGCCTCAAATAGAGTGCGACAATAGGCTTCATAAGTCAAAGTCTGAGAACCGTGTGACAATCTGCAGCACAGTGGGAAAGGAGGTGATACAACACTGGTATCAGGGAGGACGCTCGAATCCTCTCCTCTATTTCGAAACCACGCTAACCAGCCGAGTTTATGACAAATTGTAGACCAAGTTAAAGCAAATGACAAATTGCAAGTTTCTCATCCCACTGCGGTAAACATTTGCTCTCTAAGGTTCAGTTAATTTCTGGAGAGTCTTTTGGCTGACATCCAACTCCTAGGGTTTGGTCATTTTTTATTAGCATCTGTGGTCTCAGTTTTAGACAATTGTGCAGCATTCCATCACATTTACAAACCAGTTTCTTCCAGATGTGCATTTGGTGGGTTTGTAGATTAATGTTGACTTTGATTTACTACGCTCAGTAATATGCATATAATAATATAACACGGTTTTAATGCTGCTGGACAGGAGGTTAACCGTCAGATTTTATATACCTAGAACCCAAACACCAGTACCAGTTGCTCCTTGTAATTAAATGAAAATATTTACAAAAATGTCAGGGGTGTACTCAGTTTTGTGAGATGAAAAAATGACTCTCCCTCTGCTGTTTCTGCAGTTTACTGCAATAACTGTTTCTCTTTGCAGTAGTTTCAAATGTTTGTTTTGTTATGGCATCACAAAAAAAAGAAATTTGGTGGAGGCCAGAATACTTTGAGGCCTAAAAATGTGGAGTGTAGAAACCAGTGAATAATATCACAGTGGCTACTGCATATCACCCTTTCTTAGCTATACCTTTTTTTTATGGGCTGGTTGCGGCTCGGGACGTAGAGCTGGGGAACTACTAATCAGAAGGTTGGGGGTTTGAAGGCTGAGGTCCTTCAACATCTGCCAGAAAATGCTGAGGATTTTCTATGAGTCTGTGGTGGCCAGTGCGATCCTCTATGCTGTTGCATGCTGGGGGAGCAGGCTGAGGGTCGCAGATGCCAACAGACTTAATAAACTGATCCGTAAGGCCAGCAATGTTGTGGGGATGGAGCTGGACTCCCTCAAGGTGGTGTCGGAGAGGCGGATGCTGTCCAAGATAAAGACAATGTTGGATAACACCTCCCACCCACTCCATGACATGTTGGTCAGTCACAGGAGCTCGTTCAGTGAGAGACTGAGATTACCGAAAAGCACCACTGAACGACACAGGAAATCATTCCTGCCTGTGGCCATCTCCCTGTACAACGCATCCACTTAACACACTGTTTGCTGCTACAACTACACATGTTTCTTTTCCAAATATTTATTTATAAGTGACTTATGTATGTATGTATGTATATATATGTATATATTGTACTATTCTTAGTTAGCATATTGTCTGTCTTGTCTTAATGTTGGTTTAAAATGGAGCACTGTAACAAAAAATAATTTCCCCCAGGGATCAATAAAGTATTCTGATTCTGATTCTGATTCTGATTGATCCCTGGCTGCTTTTGAGTGAATGTGTGAATAAGGCTTGATGTATAAAGTGTTTTGAGTTCCCTTTTCACATGCAGTGCATGTCATATAGACGACTGCATAATGTAGGCGACAAAAACAATCTACTGAAACGTCTTGCATTTACATGCAGTAAAAATAGCATATTCTAAATACTATAAGTATATCCTTATTAGACTACCTTTAGTGTTCAACTGTTTTAGCATCACATGACAAAATACTTGAGAGTGGAAGGAGAACACAGGGAATTTACTTCCTGTCAAAATCAGAGCCTAAAATTGCAACAAAACATAAGAAGTGTTAACCAGCAACTGTTAAAGCCAGCTGCTGCATGCTCTCATAATATGCAACAGCTTGGTAATAGCTTTATATTGGTAACACTTTGGATATTGCTAGTAGAGTGGGTAACACAAATACAACTCAACTTTTCACGTCAGTACCTTCTGAAAGTTTAATATTAACATATAAGATCCCAAACTAGTGAACCAACCTGGCAGCAGGTGACCCCGAACACTGATGATACTGTTTTCTTTTATAGAGCAAAGGTCATCTCAGTTATGCCGATGGTGAGCTCTTTCAACAGATTACGACACAAATGCATTTTTCTCCAGTATAACACACAGGCTGAAGGTTAGAGGGAAGATTGCTGCCTGCTGCATCTGACAGAGATCCTTAAAGTTTTATTTATTCATTCATTTTTGGAAGAAATCCAACAATTAAAGAGTGAAATAAACTAATATGGCGAGAGAACAACAGCATAGGATGCACCCCAATATTCACTAAAGAGAAAAAAAAATAAATGATGAACCTCTGTAGCCAAAAGAAAAATACATCCACTGACCCCACCCCTCCCCCACTTATGATTTTCATATATCCCCTAAGGAATTCTTATTATTTCTTGGATAGCTGTGTACTGCAGTAATCTATGCATAAATGTATGTGCACAGTGTGTTATGCTAATGGAGGTGCATCACGACTAAATAAAAAAAACCTTCAATGTGCCGTCTGTTCCGAACGCACTCAATAAGCACAAAAGCCCCCCGAGTGGCAACGAAGGACAGATTGCGCCAAAACCAATTATTGCGCCTTTGTTTTAGCGGTTGTTAAGTCCACAGATCTCTTAAGAGCCGGAGCCCTGTTCTGATGTCTTTGAGTCAGGGTTGTTGGTGGATGGCATTAGCCACAGCTACAGCTACAAAGAGCCAGGCGGCGACGGGGCCTGAGCTCCGGTCCAGATGGCACACTGCCACCGCGACCTTGTCAGCACCTGCTCCCCAGGCACTTTGTCCGGGCATCGCTGGCGGGAACTGAGACAGACACATCATGCCACCCCATCGCCATGGCAGCTAATGAGACCCGTGCCCGCTTAATTAAGGAAACCAGCTTAATGCAAGAAAGAGGCAAGGTGGGGCAGGAGGGGGGACATAAAAAAAATAAAACACACACACATACACAGAGCATATGCTGGACTGCAACCAACCAAATCAACAGAAATAAATAATTGCCCCCCCCCACCCCCCCCACCCCCCACCCCACACACGCACACACACACACAAAGTGATCGCTACTGCCAAAATATCATTAAAATTGGAAATGTAAATCTCCTTATCGGCCTTCCAATGTCATGAATTAGCACTACAGCTCCACACATTAAATCAAGGCTAAAAATATTCAATTAATAAATGAATGAGTGGTGATGAACTTCTGATTATTTTGGGCTGCAGTCCAAGTGAACCTTATCAGGGAATGTCACCTTGGACTGGGCCTCGTTGGTGTGTTAAATGACATCGAGGCATCCTTCTATATCTGCTTATTTATTTCTTTCTCTTAAAGAGCACTCCGTATCGTGAAAGTCTCTCTGCTGAGATGATGGGGGCTGTCCATGTTTATGCCTGATTAGCTGAAGCACCAGAACACGTTCTTTCTTTAGCTACAGAAAAAAAGGCAATAAATCATAGATTTTATTAAATTCCAAGTAAAGCCACGTGCCTGTGATGGAATTACGCTCTTTAAAATGTTACACGTCAGCCCTGCTCCTCCCTTTGCACACACACACACACACACAGATTGCACCTTTTCCTCCTCTGCCCTCATTAAACACACACACTTTGCCTTAGTCTGTAGGACATAAATGCCCCTTTAAGAATGACAGCCTGTTCCCCCGAAAAAGAGAAGATTTGCAGGAAAAAACTCAAAAATTCAGTGTCCCTCCACATCTGAGGGCCCAGAGAGCGAGGGAAGGAAGGGAAAGGAGAAAGGAGGAGGAGAAGGGAGGAGAGGGGGGGAGGCTAATGTGCAAACTTGTTTCCGTCCTCTACGGCTCGCCCATCATTTATTCAGCAGCTCGGCGCTCGAGACGGGCCACTCGCATTTGCTTGATACTCAATTATACATTAGTGTACATCACTTGGCAATCTGTTCATATCAATTTAATTGGATTTTAATATTGCCTCTGATCTTGTTGTCCAATTAACAGTGCTGGCTGGCAATAAAGCAGAACCACACACTATGTGACACCTTTGATCCCCGCCATATGGAGCCCTTCCATTGATTACCGGCACCGCCACTGAATTTCACTCCCTCAATATGGCCTGTGATGAATGGAGGTGGAGGGGATGTGTTGGGTGGGGTGTGAGGTATGTGCGGAGGCATCATCATCATCATACACCCCCCCACCACCACCACCACCTCTACCACCACCTCCACACCCACCCAACCACTACTGATGTGATAAAAATTTCACTTCACTGCGCAACTTCATTTATTCTGTTGACATTCGCCTCTGATTAAAAACAATAAAAGGAGCGAGAGAAAGAGTGAGTGAGAGAGAGAGAGTGAGAGAGATGATGTGGCCATGCCCTGAATAGCATATGCAAATCCAACCCTGGGCATCTATCTTATGGAGGCAAAAGGGACCGGCTGCCTGCTGCCCACCTGGCACACTGGTACTGTCTTCACAATGACTTCAAACTAAAGCAATAACTTTTTCCTCGCTGTTTCCTGCGTCCGCTTTTCCTACTTATCTCTCTACAGACATTTTACACTGAACAAAACCTTGTTGAAAAGATCCAGATCCATGAGCAACAGTGTTCAAATACTCTGGTATTTTGTAACAAGTTACAAGTTAAAATATATATCTATATATGTTGAATATATATGAACAAAACAAAAGAACAAAAAACAAAAATAAACAAAACGAAACATTTTTACTTCTGAAATAGGGAAACTCGCCAGGTGCTAATACAAACAAAGTCAGAATCTAACTTTCAATCTCTTGTTTTGGATGCTATGATTTTGGTAATCATCAGTTAGGGAAAATATGCATTCTCCGTCTGGTTGGCAAATGGTTGCTAGGTGGTCACAAAGAGGTATGCAGTGCTGCACTGAAACCTTCCTGCAATTGCTTTGGTCAGTAACAGTGCTTGAAGGATGAAAGATGGCGACTTGTCTGTAAACACTTGTCAACTACCCGCTGAGCGGCAGTGAAAAGTGAGATGCAGACAGGCATGGAGACCATGAGAGAGCCCTTAATCAACTGAGGTAACTGACACTCATCAGAGGGCATGGCCATGACTGTCCAGAGCTCAGTGCAATACATATTGACATTAACTCATAGATACACTGTATAAAAAGGATATAAATTTCCTGTACACCTGCCTTCCTCAGTATTTCTTAAAAAATGTCTGACTGGACCAATAATATCAGTGTCAACATCTCTATGTTTACAGTGCAATCACCTTTGGGAATAGTGTCTCTGTTTTTCAACCATGTTTGCAGGGATGTGTCTGCATTTATGAAGCAGTTGAGGAATGACCTATCCATCTATTAAACTTTTACTTTTGAACCAATCATAAGTCAGTTTGAGTCTTGAAGGCTACACAAACATGTTTTTGTCATCTACCAAAGAGTAAACTGCTGGGTGGGTAAACATGAAGTGAATGTTCATGGTTATTTAGTGCTGAGGGAGGGGTTCTTCTGATTAGTACATGATGTATCCTTTTGTTCCTTTTCTACCATCTTTTTTCTGCACATCTCTATACCCTGTTCTCCTTTTATTCCTGATACAAATGAAGCAGCTGATGAAGAAAAATGTGAAACAAGGTAGAGAAAGAGCAGAGGTTTGGGAGTGGTGGTGGGGGCATACATTTTTTATAGGGACTTACATGAGTCCTCAAAGTGGAGAACAACAAAAGCAGCCTGGATATGAGAGCGGAGAAAGCTCACTCGGCCAGTGCAATGGTAGTTGTGGTGAAAGTGTTCCACCAGTCGTGTTCACACGGAGCTGGAGGGCAAGCTGTGCTCCTGAGATGTGCGTGATGGTGGAGGAGTGGTGAGGGGTGGGGGAGGAGATGGAGATATCAGGGTGAAATTGAGGAAATGGAGGGGTGTTGTAGGAGGGCAGATTGCAGAACAAGGAAATGGGTTGAATGCTGGCTGTTTGGAGGGTGCGGTTGGGAGTAGCACATGCCCTAGTAAGACATCTGAAAGGGCTTTGAAGAACTATGTGTGCACAGACCTGTGCTCAGTTTGACCCAGTTGATAGTAAATGCAGAGGAAAGGAAAGGTGTGTTTTCACTGAGGGGAAAAATTCTAACTTGCCTGCATGCCAAGTCACTCAGTGTGTGAGGCCTGACATCTGGTCAAGTGGTCAAGGTTTCTCCATCTGTTTTGCTTACAGCTAATGACGATCTATCCAACTATCTATCTATAAACAACAATAAAATGCAGAAGACATCTGTCCCATCTGCACTTCACCTATTTTTGGAACGTACGAGGATTACACCACTTATCTGTATGTGTGCCATTCTCTCTCTCTTTTTCCATGTCCCTGTTTAAAGCACCACTGAGTGCCAGTCTATCATTAGAATAATTAATTGTTCAACCAAGTGGCATATTCAGAGAGAGCCACTCGGGCAGAAGCAACAAGACAGCGGTTAGTGAGGAGGAGGAGGGTGAAGTCAAGCGTGAGAGTACAAAACACAAACAGGTTTTCCTGTTATGAGCCTGAGCAAGCAAGGAAAATGAAAGAAAAAAGAGTAGACAGAGGAGGAAATTATGCCTGCTCTCCTATAATTTGTGTGTATGATGAATAAATTAATCAAACTCATCTTTTGACCTTTTGATCAGGGAATAGACACAGATGAAAGATTTGTTGTTGTTTTGTCTAAGCTGTAGGCTTAACGTGAAAGATTTACTTTTTAACTTTTTCATATAGCATGGGAATAAAGATGTGTGGAAAGTTGTTGACTTTAAAAACTGATAGAAAGTAGAAAGGCGTAACTAAAAACTGTGCAAAAGAATCAGTAGCAACATATAAATATGTAATCTGCAAATGCAAACTAATATGATGTAAAATACTGTATTAAAGTACAGAAGGCAATCCATCCAAATAGTTCAGCTATAATTCCAATCCTAGTTTAGAAACACATAAAAAAATTGTCAAAAGCTACCTGATGTTTTGAAGTAAAGTTTTTTACCTATTTTACATATTTAGTGCTTCAGCGCAGCCTCATATCTGACATGTTAAGACTTCAACACAAGTACAGTAAACCTGCAGGATTTCTAATGGCCAGCAGGGGGCAACTCCTGTTATTACAAAACTTGACACTAATTAGCACCATATATTTTGGGATAATTAGACAGTTTCTGTAGTTTGTACAACACTACAGTGGATTTTAAATCAAATGTAGAATTGCTGCTTTAACCCTTTAAGACCTACCATAGAACCAAGTCCGCCAGAGCTTATATTATATTTTTACCTGCTGTGGAGCCATTTTTGGGAGCATTTCAAGTTGCTATACATCAATACAACCATTATAGCCCAGATTTTAATAATATGTATGCATTAAGTGCATAGTAATTACATAAATTGCAAAAAAGGTCAATAAACTACAAAAAAATTGAAAATCGTTTTTGCTTTTTTAACATATATTTGTAGTTAGAGAAATTTAAGAGGCTTATCCCTCAAAACTGTAAATACAAAAAAGTTGCACAAAATAGTTTCCCACCACAGGAAATTTATTTTGAGTGTCTTCATAGTTTTATTTTTGAAATACACCAATTTTTATATACTGCAGGAAAAACGAAAATAAATATTATACTGCAAATTTGCAAAAAAGCAGCATATGCATCAAAATAAACTATTTCCAGCAGTGCAATGTGAGTCCTAGTCATCCCAGAAACGACACAGAAAGTCATAAAGTCAAAGATAACTTTTAAAAAGACCAGTATATGCACTGAGGCCCTGATCATAAAAAAGACTACATTTCCGCGAAAATGACGTCACTTCCGGTTTCGGGCAGGTAATGGCGGAAATGCAAAAGTTCGCGCTGACGTCTATTCCAACATAGGAAGTGTTATGAACAGCTGATTGGATCGGCACAGCGTGTTTCTGGAATATTATGTTTTTGTTCCTGCAAGCGCTTTTTATGCAGTTTTTGCAAAGCTTTATGTGGAAGGAAACCGTGACCTAGGACAAGCTGATGGCATCAGATGTAAGTACAACTCCTCCGGTTTTATATGCAAAAAAAATTATTGCGCTAGCTTACGTGGTTGCAGAGCTACCGGGATTTAAAAATAGTTACGCAAAACAGAGCGTGCCCGCTCCGACCGGCTGTAAAGGGTTAATTCGTGCTTTTTTCATGTTTATTGTTAGGAATTACAGCCATTTTATACAGTCCCCAAAATGAATGGGACAAACTAACATAATGTTGAATTAAAGGACTGTTTTTTAGTACTCGGATGAAGCTCCTTTGCAGTCAGTGACCGCATGAAGTTTAGAGTCCATGGACATCACCAAATGCTGTTTCCATTCTTGAGATGCTGCGCTGGAGCTTTACTGCAGTTGGCCTCGTCACCTGGTCTGGTGAGTTGACCTGGTACAAGTTCATCATGGGTTAATCTGTCCAAAGAGTAGGCTCTTTAAATCTAATCTTGCCTTCTTTTTCCTGAGTGTAACCAGTGGTTTCACCTTGTTGAAAATCCTCCATATTTCCGTTCATAAAGGCGTCTCCTGATTGTAGACTCTGACAGAAATTAACCAGACGTTAGAAATTAACCAGATTGTTGATTTGGCTCTCTGATAGGCATATTATGGTCTATCAGCCTAATGATGGCCTCCCTTACTTGCACTGACATCTCTTTGGGCCTCACGTTTAAAATTACAGTGAAAAGCTACATAATACAAATTCAAGACTTTGAAAGAACTTAATTTCTCATGAAATGATGAGGCCGCATCTGGCCTCAAACTGCTTGTTTATCAATTGTCCCATTAATTCTGAATACATGGGGGGGCTAACTTGTTGGTTTTTCATTTAAAATCCTTGGTGGTGGTGTACAGAAACAAAATAGTGTCTTTGTTCCAAAAATTATTGCCCTCTGAAAACACAGTCCCAGTGAGTTTACAGTCTCAATCCATAATATTATAAAATACAACATGATGTTCTTTTTCTTACAATAAAGTCTCCATTAGTGTCAAAAAGCAGGGCATGGTTTAGAGTGGGGCCACTTTGCAGCTGACAAGTTGGTACTGGCTGAACATGCAGTGTCCTGCAGTTTCAGTCAGACACACAAACCTGGCAACACTGAAAACGCTCAGCCGGAGGCTTTTAAAAGAGTCTGTCTATTATTAACACCTAAACGTTGTTGTGTGGAGCACAAATGCCTCTTTAAGCATCTAATTAATCTGCCCTGCCACTTTACATTGTTATATATATATATATATATATATATATATATATATATATATATATATGTATATGTATGTATATATGTATATATATATATATAAACACCCAGCACGCCCCTGCGGGCGGTTTATCCTTCAAGCTCGGGTCCTCTACCAGAGGCCTGGGAGCTTGAGGGTCCTGCGCAGTATCTTAGCTGTTCCCAGGACTGCGCTCTTCTGGACAGAGATCTCCGATGTTGTTCCTGGGATCTGCTGGAGCCACTCGCCTAGCTTGGGAGTCACCGCACCTAGTGCTCCGATTACCACGGGGACCACCGTTACCTTCACCCTCCACATCCTCTCGAGCTCTTCTCTGAGCCCTTGGTATTTCTCCAGCTTCTCGTGTTCCTTCTTCCTGATATTGCTGTCATTCGGAACCGCTACATCGATCACTACGGCCATCTTCTTCTGTTTGTCTACCACCACTATGTCCGGTTGGTTAGCCACCACCATTTTGTCCGTCTGTATCTGGAAGTCCCACAGGATCTTAGCTCGGTCATTCTCCACCACCCTTGGGGGCATCTCCCATTTTGACCTCGGGACTTCCAGGTTATACTCGGCACAGATGTTCCTGTACACTATGCCGGCCACTTGGTTATGGCGTTCCATGTATGCCTTGCCTGCTAGCATCTTGCACCCTGCTGTTATGTGCTGGATTGTCTCTGGGGCATCTTTACACAGCCTGCACCTGGGGTCTTGCCTGGTGTGATAGACCCCAGCCTCTATGGATCTTGTGCTCAGAGCTTGTTCTTGTGCTGCCATGATTAGTGCCTCTGTGCTGTCTTTCAGTCCAGCTTTGTCCAGCCACTGGTAGGATTTCTGGATATCAGCCACCTCCTCTATCTGCCGGTGGTACATACCGTGCAGGGGCCTGTCCTTCCATGATGGTTCCTCGTCTCCCTCCTCTTTCTTGGGTTTCTGCTGCCTGAGGTATTCACTGAGCACTCGGTCAGTTGGGGCCATCTTCCTAATGTATTCTTGGATGTTCGTTGTCTCATCCTGGACTGTGGTGCTGACACTCACCAGTCCCCGGCCCCCTTCCTTCCGCTTAGCGTACAGCCTCAGGGTGCTGGATTTGGGGTGAAACCCTCCATGCATGGTAAGGAGCTTTCTTGTCTTTATGTCAGTGGCTTCTATCTCCTCCTTTGGCCAGCCTATTACCCCAGCAGGGTACCTGATCACGGGCAGGGCGTACGTGTTGATGGCCCGGATCTTGTTCTTACCATTGAATAGGATGAGGGACCTATGGATATATGTATATATATATATATATATATATATATATATATATATATATATATATATATATGAAGGATTAGCTAATCTTATACACAGGCACATCTGTAAACCACTTTGAAACCCTTCTCCACTCCGGCTTCTTACATCCTATATCTGACTTACACACAGAAAGCTGCTGTGTTCTCTGTTGGTTGCTGTGTTGGTTGGTCTGTGTTGCTAGCTCTCCGTGCATTCACAAAGTAAGGATAACGATATGTGTTCTCCTGCTGTATGGAACATAATGTCAGAAATTCCAAATGACTACAGTGGTCATAGCTGAGCTTCTAGTCATTATAATGATACAAAATACATGCTAACCCATAAAACAGGGAGCCTGAATTGAGCATTCCCCAAACTCTGAGAAACAGTACATACGTGAAATACGAGAAACTGTGCATATAAGAAACTGTGTTATACGAGAAACTGTGTTATGCACTGGAGTTTTACAATTCGCCATAAATCCAGTAAGTAACTTCTGCAAAACTGTAGCTCCTTCTTCAGTTATTTACTCTTTAAAACTCACATTCAATTATTGCTCACAACTATACCATCTCTCTGTCTGGAAAGACTGTCAGTTTTCAAGTTTCTTTGGCAATAATCCAAACCAAGCTATATCTTTTTTCTTTTTCTTTGTTCACTTGGAACTCTCCCTTTTGTATTTTTAAACATCCTATTTACAATACATAATTTTAACATACTTACACAATCTGCTATAATTATCTTTGACTTATCAATATAGCCAACACCTTTGTATGACAAATTCACAGATGAGAGCTCTTGATCATAATGTGTAATGCTCTAACTTGCTTCAACTGCAGTGCCTGGATTGAAGTCAGAACTGACACCTTCTGCTTTGCCTGGATACTGCCTGAAAGGGGCACACAAGGTGTGGCTGATGTTGTCACCTTCATATTCCATTAGTACAGCCTATCTCCATCCTGATAATGTGCCATCTTCCAACAAGACTGAGCTGTTGATTGTAGTTTTACACAGAGCTTTACTGATAGAGAGCAAAGCACGTGTTCCTTAATACTGTTTGTTGGAACTGAATTTAAAATTTGCCTAATAAAAACATGTACTTCAAAAAAACAAACAAACAAATTCTGGCTTGTTTTTAGTGTGTCTGAACAAAGCACTTTTAATTACTTTTTAAAAATGTCCTTTTCTTCTAGTTCTTCAGAAGAAGATGAAGATTATGTAATCCAGAGACCGAACACAACAAATGTATATCTGTCTATCTATCTATCTATGGTAAATGGCCTGTATTTGTATAGCACTTTTACTAGTCCCTAAGGACCCCAAAGCGCTTTACACAACCAGTCATCCACCCATTCACGCACACATTCACACACTGGTGATGGCAAGCATCTATCTATCCATCTATCTATCCATCTATCTATCCATCTATCTATCCATCTATCTATCCATCTATCCATCCATCTATCCATCTATCCATCTATCCATCTATCCATCTATCCATCCATCCATCTATCCATCCATCCATCCATCCATCCATCCTTCCTTTGGTGCTTTGTACTCCTTAGGTCAGTCATGTCAAAGAAAAGTTTGCTGGTAGCGCTTGACTACTTAGTCTGGAGCATTCCTGTAGATGATAACACAAACCCACAATCTTCCTAGTAGTGTCTCAGCAAATTCACTCCAAGGTTACACCATGCAAAACTCAGAGAAACTGCAAAAACCTAAGTATTCTAAAAAAGAACATGGCAGCATGGCTTAGGTTTGCAAAGCTGCATTGAAACCAAGTGCAAGAGGTTTGGAGCAATATCCTTTGGATAGGCAAGACCAAAATGGAGATGTGGTGCATTATAGCCAAATGCCTCATACCAGCTTTCAAGCATGGTGGTAGCGGGGTGATGATTTGGGTTTGTTGTGGCAGGACCTTAAAACTGTACATACACAAATGCCCGCAAACAACAAAAATCAATCAAATCAATCAAATGAAGACACACAGTGAAGAAGAATGGGCCAAGTGTCCTTCACAACTATGCAAGAATGAAAACTTGCTGCTCAAAGTGAATATTGAAAGCTACTGAATCATAGGGTGCACTTAGTCCACGGTCCTGTGAACAAACAGGACTGTTTGTGATGCATATCCTGTCATTTGGTGTAGAATGGTATCAGCTCAACCATCAGCCGATGTGGCCTGCCACTGATATCAGCTGATCTGACATGAACTTGACATCGCCATGTTCAGTTTGTGGGAACAAGTCTGTGATGAAAACCTTTATAAAACCAGGAATCATGAATTTGCCATTGATAACGTCACGATTTAGACTTTGCATTGCAAAGTGGAGTAAGTTTTGATTTTTAAAGCGCACATATTGCATATTCTGTTCCATACTGTTACAGTGTTGGACAAAACAAAACGATGAAATCAACATATGTACAACTAGGCCCTGTGAGCGGAAAGCTCTGGATTTTTAGATTTTCAGTGATGGAAAGCAGCATCGTTTCAGTTTAGTTTAAGTGAAATGTTTTGGATTTTGCTGTATTTGCATGCAGCCTCAGGTTGTTGGAATTCTGTGTATTTACTATCAGACCATTTACAAGACGCATTGCATCTATAAGGTGAAGGAAGCCCAGTGACAAAAGATCTGATGTCCTCGTTCTACCTCAATAATAGTTCTAAATGTTTTCCATATATAAAAGCATTTTGGAAATGAGTTTGGTCTGATGTAGACATGTTCCCATAAAGTGCTTTAAATCGCCTCATCTGTATCACGCAGAGCCATGGGAGGAGGGCTAGTGGTTGGGATGGTAGATATGTGGATGAAGGGTGGGGGTGTGCAGGGTGGCTGCAAATGGTTGGGAGGGGGTACTCATCCTATTCTTATCTGCAGTGTCGCCCAATCGATAACTAGGACATCTAGATAAGGCCTCGAAAGCCTTGTGCACACACAGTTATCCCCTGAACCACTGAAGGACACACACACGCAAACACACACACGCAACTTCATAGATGCTGAAGACCCACACACAGGAAAACACACAGCTTGAGCACACTGTTTGCACACGTACACATGCTTAAATGTAAATTCACACTCCCCTCTCTGCTCTATCCCACAATCTGTTGCCTCCTAAATCACCCTCCCAGCACTCCGCAGGTCTAGATACACATTTCTGATAGAACTCGGAGTACTGACTGCCACAATCTCCCTCCCATCCTGCCCATCACTTTGCCACGGAATTCGTCGCTAAGCTGTGGCGTTTTTACGCTCGATCGGTCAGCGACTTTTTCCTCTTGTGGAAGGCACATCTGCTTTCTCCATCCGTTCTCCAACCGTTAGGGTCCCAGAAGGCAGTGTTAAATTAGGGAACACTGCAGCTTTATATAGTGTTATGAACCAGCTATAATCTGTCTCTGACGTGACCTGAAGACCCCGTAGAGAAACAAAGAAGGAGGCTGTAAATGGATATGTGTCTTTTTGTTTCTGCTTGTAGGCAGGAGAATATTGCTTATATTCCACACGCATACTGTACGTTGGACTGACTTGACATTTTTAATCTCATTTTGATGGTGCTAAGGCCACATCTCACAGGAGTTCTTTTTGATCTTATTCTGAAATTCAGAGCAGCCCTTACTCTTTCTCTTTACCACTTCCTTCTCACTCTTAGCACTCCTCCCTTCTTTCTTTAAATTATCAGTGCAGCTTGTGTGTAGGTGTATGCGTGCGTGTGTGTGTGCAGCTGGATGACTGGCCAAGGTCTTTGAACACTAAGACCTGGATGAAGGATTGAAAGGCCCCTTGAAGCCCCTTCAGCCAACGCTGACACCCTCCGGGGGCAGAGGAGCTAGGGAAGGGAGATCAAAACCAGAGAGAAGAGGCCAAGAGGTCGATGTGAAGCAAAAGATCCGGGGAGTATCTACAGTCCAAGGAAGTATCTGTGGTCTCTGCAGAATTTCTAGAAGGGTCAGCCCAGTGAGCAAAAAAGGCATCAAAACTGGGAAGAGTGTGCTGCTGTGAAATGTCGGCTTCTCCAGCAGAAGAATGGGTTGAAACATCGCCCTGAGGGGCTATGCCAGGTCCAATGGCATGCAATCCCTGTGATGGTGCGGCATAGATATCATACTTGAAAAGTCAGACGCCCATCGAATTCCTGAATTCTGAACTTTGGATCGCCAGTGGAAACCAACTTCATGCTGGTTCATTCGCGCTTAAAAGGCCCGATGAGCGCTCACCCACATTTTGCTCCTGGGGTTCATTAAAGTCTGTCATGGTCTCTATGAAAGGAGCAACAATGAGATGAAGTAGAGATGAAGCAATTTTCGGTCCCTCTCATTTCTCTTTGTCTCCTCTTAAAGCATCTTGTTAAAGCACAAACTGTTTCAAAGCCTCTTTCAATTGCCTCCCACTCGCTACTTTACAATTCAACGAGGAACAATTAAACAAGTGAGTAGCCCCAGCCATGACACTAAACAATGAAGCACTGTGATGGCAATCAATAACAAGTCTGCAATTCACCTCTCAAGGTCGGTGAACTCGGCAGCTCACTACATGGGCTCATGGACATCAACTGCTGGTCCGAATGAATCCTGGGCTGAATCCTCTGGTAATAATCTTTAATTCCTATCCACAATTAGCCTGCCCTCTTCCCATCCATCACAGGCCAAAAAAAGGCACCTGGGGCAAACAAGAATAAAAAACAAAAAAGGAGTCGAAAGAGCATTTCTCATTTAATTATTCATCCATTATTTCAGTAAACAGACGTACAGCTGGATGAATATTTTGGCTGTAATCAGCTGGACTCTCTTAGAATCTTTGGATTTTGCTCATATGCCTTTTTTTCCCCTCTCTCCTAACCTTCATCAGTCCAGTGTAGAGCAGCTGAAGACACATATGGGCATTGATTTTTGCCCAGAGCCATGTGGGCTGAACTCAAAGCGAGCTTGTCAGAAGAGTCAGCAAGAGGGGAGAGTGAGAGAGAGAGAAAGAAAGTACGAACGAAAGACAGAAGGGAGGACAGAAATCTCCCCAAACAAGCATCTGACAAAAAACAAGGTGCAGGCCTGACCGCCTGACCCTCACTACTTTGGACACCAGAAAAAAAAGAAGGGAAAAGAAATAAGAGGGAAACAAGAGGAAGGAGGCAAAAATAACAAAAGAGAGCTGCTTTCATTTCCCTAATTTGTGCTCGCTTTTTCTACATTTTCAACAAAGAAACTAATGCCCACTTCGAGTGTGTCCGTTGGGCCACAATCTGTCGGCATGCTTTGATGTGCTCATTGCAGCTTCCTCTGAAGTCCTGTACGCTGAGTTCCTCTAACAAAGGGAATAAAATAGGAGGATAAAGAAAAAGGAGAGAGCGAGAGAGACGCCTGTTTTGTATTTGGCAAGGCACTGCTTGTATTCCTAGCGGACATTCTGCCTTCAGCTCTTATTCCTCTTGCTCTCATTCCCCGTCTTCCTCCTCTCCAGCACTGGTCCTTGTTGGAAGGTAAAGACTTGGAGAAAGTTAATGATCAAACAGGTAAATCTCATTTTCGTTTGATGTTTATTTATGTCTTTTCTCCATCCCTGCAGCATTCTACCTGAGACCCCACACGGGTTTGTTCTTTTTTGCTGTTTTAAGTGCCAAAATGTACCTCAGTCAAACTCCCAAACAGGTGTGCATACTGATACAACAGAAACTAACTGTAAATTATGTCAAGGACAAAGCAGTTCCTCAAAAAAACCCTTTAAAAACACATTAACAGATGTTTTGGCCACTTGGCGGCAGTACATAAATTCATATAGCCTACACAACACTAAAATATTTGATAGAAATACATGCTACAAAGTTTTATGCCAACACTTGCCTGTTTACATACTCAGACAACTGTGTTATTTGTGCTTGTGGCCTACTGCTACACATACCACCACTATGTTCTTCAACTACGTGTTACTAATGACAGATTGTTGTACTATCAGAGCTATTCCACTGAAAACAGAAGTAACTGTCTGGGGCACCAGGTCATTTACCCGCGGACCCGAGTTTCATTTCGACATGACGTGAACAGTAAATTTAAACACCAGTGACACAACAAACAGGAATGAGTTGATGAAACTTTCAGATTCCACACACAAACGCTACTCTCATGTTCTTGACCGCAGTGTTTGTATGGACTCAAAGTCAGTTGCTATTGCTATTCCCCTTCAAACCCTTGAATTTCATGTAGTTCAGTACCATTCAACTCAGATTTACACGCATGCTGATGCTATTTTCAAATGTGTTACCATATAGATAAAAAAGTTATAACGAGCACAATATATAATTATAGAACATTTTAAAACATGCTGAAGACCTTTTTCCCAAACTGAAACTTCAGTTTGTTTTTTTTAGAAATAAATGTTTATGTCTGTTTTTAACCCTTTTTTTTAACCTTTCTGGTTATCTGCTGTTTATGAATTCCTAAAGCAATTGGATATAACATACTTCTGTCTTTTACATTTTATTACTGGCTATGGAAATAATTTGCATCACTGTTTCCGGTATGCAGCTACTAAGTGGTCATTTGAACCCTGATTGGTTTCATATATAAATCTCTTGGAGTGGAGTGCTTCTCAATCATCTGTGTACACACATGGTGACTTTTGTAATTTTAATAAATCCAGTTAAAAGTTGTTAGCCTTTAATCAATGAAAAAATTTGTGCTGTTTTCTTCCTCAAACTGAATCAACAGATTCAGTTTGAATGGATTAAAAGTTGGATTTGTTTTAACAAGTTTTATTTATCCCCTAAAGTAAACAGGTGATGCTCATGCATCTGTGCATGCTACAGCCACATGGGGTATGTGTACATAGATGTGCTCCACATGTACACACTCAAAAACACATCATCAAGTAAAATAGTTGCATTTCCTTAAATGTAATGAAAAAAAAACTGACTTAATGAGAGCAGGATGGACATGGATCAAATGTCCAATTTTCTATTACTTTGGACAATATTTTATCTCATATTTTAGAATGAGTGTCTTGAGGGCGTCGATAGACAGAATATGAATGAATACTCATATTAAAGATGGCAAAAGTTTCAAACAGTAAGATTAGAATATGTGGAAGTAGTCCCTATAAAACTAGAGTGAGGTGTTCACAAACGCTGTGAACAGCGTTTGCGAATCTTGCCACAGATTCTCGATTGGATTTAGATCTGGACTTTGACTGGGCCATTCTAACACATGGATGTGTTTTGTTTTAAACCATTCCATTGTTGCCCTGGCTTTGTGTTTAGGGTCGTTGTCCTGCTGGAAGGTGAAGCTCCGCCCCAGTCTCAAGTCTTTTGCAGACTCCAAGAGGTTTTCTTCCAAGATTGCTCTGTATTTGGCTCCATCCATCTTCCCATCAACTCTGACCAGCTTCCCTGTCCCTGCTGAAGAGAAGCACCCCCAGAGCATGATGCTGCCACCACCATATTTGACAGTGGGGGTGTGTTCAGAGTGATGTGCAGTGTTAGTTTTCTGCCACACATAGCGTTTTGCATTTTGGCCAAAAAGACCAGAGCACCTTCTTCCACATGTTTGCTGTGTCCCCCACATGGCTTGTGGCAAACTGCAAATGGGACTTCTTATGGTTTTCTGTTAACAATGGCTTTCTTCTTGCCACTCTTCCATAAAGGCCAACTTTGTGCAGAGCACGACTAATAGTTGTCCTATGGACAGATTCCCCCACCTGAGCTGTAGATCTCTGCAGCTCGTCCAGAGTCACCATGGGCCTCTTGGCTGCATTTCTGATCAGCGCTCTCCTTGTTCGGCCTGTGAGTTTAGGTGGACGGCCTTGTCTTGGTAGGTTTACAGTTGTGCCATACTCCTTCCATTTCTGAATGCTCGCTTGAACAGTGCTCCGTGGGATGTTCAAGGCTTGGGAAATCTTTTTGTAGCCTAAGCCTGCTTTAAATTTCTCAATAACTTTATCCCTGACCTGTCTGGTGTGTTCTTTGGACTTCATGGTGTTGTTGCTCCCAATATTCTCTTAGACAACCTCTGACGCTGTCACAGAGCAGCTGTACTGACATTAGATTACACACAGGTGCACTCTATTTAGTCATTAGCACTCATCAGGCAATGTCTATGGGCAACTGACTGCACTCAGACCAAAGGGGGCTGAATAATTACGCACACCCCACTTTTCAGTTATTTATTTGTAAAAAATGTTTGGAATCATGTATGATTGTCGTTCCACTTCTCACGTGTGCACCACTTTGTGTTGGTCTTTCACGTGGAATTCCAATAAAATTGATTCATGTTTGTGGCTGTAATGTGACAAAATGTGGGAAAGTTCAAGGGGGCCGAATAGTTTTGCAAGCCACTGTATCTCTTTAGAGAACGTGTTTCTAAGATTTTTAAGTTTGAATACTATAATTGTAGTTTTTTGAGGTCATCCAGGTCTTTGTCTTGAAGACATTCCTGCAGTTTAATTCACTGGTGTGTGTCATGCGGCTTCATGGATAGATAAAGTTGGGTATCATCTGCATAGCAATAAAAATGTGTCCTACCCCTTCTAATAATATTATACTAAGAAAGGCATGATTAATCTAAATAGAATTGGTCTTAAACCATAACCCTGAAGAACTCCATAATTCCCCTTAATTTCTAAAGACTACCCACTTACAAGGTAAATAATAACAGCATAAGACAAAGTGGCTGGTAGTGTAAAAGCACTTTGGTAAGTAAGACTAGAAAAATGTAACAGAAACACATGAACAACAGCGCATTCACCTTTTAACAAAATGTATCTTCATCATAAGATAAAGATGGCACTATGTGACACAGTAGCCTGAAACCCATCTTGTGCACAGTCCCACTAACACCCTGTTGTTCAAACCCTCTCTTTGCAAGGTGGAGCATTCAGCAACAGAGTCGTCTAATGGGAGGGGAGCTTGTTTTAGACAGAAAATTTACTTAGGAGCTGCAACACGGTCCAGTATGAAGCCAGAAATTAGTGTAATAGGTCCCTTTTAACAGTCCCTTTAGAGTTTCTTCAGTGATCTGCTAGTGCTAAACTTTCTTACTTTCTTATTATTACTAAAATAATCTTTAAGACAACACTTGTTTAGAACCACATAAATATGTGGAAACTGCTTGCTGTTGAAATGGTACACTGCAGGTCCACTTCTACACAGCTAGATTTCTGTTGTCTGAAATCAATCACCGCCCTCCATCTGAGAGAAAGAGACACACACACATCCCTTTTTTCACATCAAAGGTGTGTCTGTGTTTTCTGTGTTGTGTAAGCCTGTTCTTATTCTGTACACTTGACCTTCTGGCACCAAGGCCCAGTTATGGCTGAGAGAGACAACAAACAAAGAGCAATCTCTATCTCCCAGATCATTACGCAACCGACGCCGGGGAAGGCATGGTACAGAAATAGCCAAAGGGCAAGGTGGACGGCCCATCGTCAGGGCTCATCTTTCACACAGCCTGTACACCTGCATGCTGACGTGCTCACACACACACATGCACACACACTGATCTATGATTACAAGCCCTCAGAGAGACATACATTTACAATACTCAAATGCGCATACAGTAGCTGTTGACGTGTGTGAAAACTTCATGGACAAGTTTCAACTTGCATGAAAGGGGACGGACAGAGAAAGGCCTACAACCCTTCAGGCTTATGAAAACCTTTCAAATTACATTGGATAAGCTCAAAATTACATGGAAGTTGAGCTGTGAACAGAGTCACTTCTGTTTGTTCTAAAAAGATGACCTTTTAGAGATACAAGGCTTGCTTCAGGAACCAGTGAAACGGAGTTGTGCCCACAAATACCTGCATGTCCAGAGCGACATCACCTTAGCGAAGTAGCCATGCCAGCTAGGCAAACGAGCATGCAGTAATACTATTTAATAGCCTGGTGTGGAAAAAAGTATTAAAAGAGCAACATAACTGATTTTGTATTTTGTCACTACAAGTGTTTTTGCATTTCAATCCACAAACAACACACTCATTCCATACCTTAACCTTTGTGTGCATGATAATGGTGTAAAATTGCATGTGGGAAGAGGTTAAACCAACACTTCAAGCATAAAGAACAACTTTACTGTTACAATACCTAATACAAACAACATTTCAAATAGTGTACTGTACATTTCCTGTCTCCCTCCCCTCACCCACAACCAGTACCCCTGCCCCTCCCTGAGCCTGGTTCTGCCAGAGGTTCCTTCCTGTTAAAAAGAAGTTTTTCCTTCCCACTGTCACAAAGTGCTTGCTCATAGGGGGTCAGCTAATTGTAGGGTTTTTACCTTACAGTATAAAGTGCCATAAGGTAACTGTAACTTTGCACAGTTTTAATAAAATTTAACGTAAAGAAACTGAATAAAACAAACCTCACTGAGACCCTGTGGAGGAGGTGGTCTCTGTATGGTTCCAAACAAACTCCAGAGCAGTTTTTTTATGTTCTGAAAGTGATCTGACCCGCAATTGAATCAAGCACCAAGCGTACATTACAAGTTTGATCTTAAAAAAAAGTCCCGTAGCCATGTATGCTTCATATTCGCAATATGGGAATTTACTACAGATGTGCAAAGGTCTTTCTAGCAACTAGGAGTGAACGTAAATTTTCTGTTTTCTCACACAGCACCTTCTTCCTGTATTTACTTACTTTTGCTAAGTAGTGACTTTTAGTTACTCCCGGCCTAGCCTCCTGGCCAGTCAGTGGGGTGAACGTTTGCACGCTCAACTCGATATTAGTAGTTTGGCCAGACAAGACATGTCCAATTGTCCAGAGTCAGAAAACCCCTGCTGTGAGTTTAACAAGGGACCATTTTACATGTCCTCGAACACAGATGCTGCAGTAAGACCTGGAGAAGGAACACACTGGTGGAAGATCTTTTTTATCCAAGTTCTGGTTAACAAAAGCAAACAGTGGGGATGGAGGCAGGTATATACTCAGACAGAGAAAGGAATACCTCTGATGCGCCTTTGTTAGAGGAAGTTTCTAGGAGAAAGGGAAAAGACTGGCCTGTTGCATGTCACTGGCAGTTCACCAACAGCTCAATAGTTCTGTGTTTTAGATGTCCTGATATGAGCGTGCAGGGTCTCGGAGGGTTAGGATACCAATAGTTCCTTACTTTGTAATAAATGTAATACAAAAAATGCACACTTGCTTCTTAAATATATTGTCCTTCTTTGGGCACATGCTTGTTAAATCAATTTGTACTGCTGACTATTTCTACCTTTTCAGTCCTTTTAGTGAAAAGAGAGACTGCACTTTATCTCAGTTCAGCAAATTCAAAGCTGGAAATCCACAACAATAAGTGTCTTTCTATGTATGCTACTTTGAAAGGATATCAAAGGTAGTACTACAAAGTCATGCCAACTGTTAAATTATACTGGCATCTCCAACCTTGTGTATTTTCATTGTTGCATCAGAGACAATATAAAAAGTAGGTATGACACTCAAGTCCTGAATAGAAATAGAAATAAGAATCCTGTAATGAGAAAGGTGGAGGGCTGTGCTAAAAACACCAATTTAACAGCCAAACCAAAAAACACATATGTGAGTTGTGTTATTGTAAATATGTATGCATGCAGTAGAGGTTCACAACAGTTTCAACTTTTTAATGGCAGGCATATCTATTTGTTATAGTAGTAAAGACAAGAATATAAGTTTTATACTAAATAAATTAAGTGCTGTTTAAAGTTTTTATTCACTTTTAGAGCTGTTTTAGGGTGAAAAGGCTCAACTTTTTAAGAGGTTTTAGCAGATTTGACCAATGATTTTACACACATTTTGAACATTGAAATCTCCTAACACAATGACTGTAGCACACGTGTATGTATGTATATATGTCTATATGTGGCCTATCACCTAATTTACAAAATGTGAATGAAACTCAACATCTAAGTTTTTAATGTTTCAACATTTTTGAATAACACTTATTGTAATTACAATACTGTTTTGTTTTTATATATGTCTGGTACGTTTACAGCAGTGTTGAATAATGTACATTTTAAAAAAACAACAACAAAAAACTATATTTTTAAAAAAACAACAACAAAATAAGACCCAATCTTTTAATCTTCAAACAAATAATTATATCCATTTCATAATCCCTCTACAAATGCAATGTTACGCTCTCCTTTTCCATTGCTCTCGCATGCTCCACGGACGTCACCTGTATGTAACTTCATGGTCACGGAATTTTGTTTGAGTCATCACTAAATATGGAATGAAGACTTGGAAAAGGACCACAGGCCTGGTAAGATTAATGACCTGTCCTCTTTTATTTAAATAGGGGTTTCAAAGTGATGGTAAGATTTGATTGTAGGACGACTAGAAGGTTTTGCTTTCCCAACCTTATTAGCAGATCTCTGATCAGTTGCTTTGGTTCAGTGTTATCAGAAATAAAAGAAATGAGGCCAAGGCCAAGTAAATAAGACCAAATGGCAGAGAGTCAGGGCCTTACTTCTGAGACATCAGCTAGCAACACCATTCTGTTAGGGTTATTCATTTGTTTATTAGGCTGTGTTCATGGCTGGCCAGTAACCAACCATCAAAGGCTTTGCCCCAATACTACAGAGCCATCACTAAAATAAAGCAGTGTCTTATTTCTCCCTCTCTCTCACGCTGCCATCTCTCACTCATCCCCTTAGGGTTTCTCTATGAAATTAAAATAAAGTGAATGAAGTTCCCCCTTTGAAGAATGGACAGATATAGAAAAAGGGCTAAAACGACAGAATGGGAAAGAGACAAGGGGGAAGAGTGAGCAGTTGGGGGCCTTGTGAGGAAAGGGTGAGCAAGGGGCAGAAAGTGTGTATGTGAGAGAGAAAGAAAGATTTGAGGGGCTGGGGGGCAAGCAATGGGAGTGCAATTAAAAGTGCACACACCGGCAAAAATCTGGGTGCTTTCAAGGCAGAGTAGCCGCAGACCTCTTCGGGGAACTCATCACACTAAGGCTGTGTGTTTGAAGATGTGGTGGGCTCTGCTAACTGTCGGTTTATAAAAGTCCAGGAGGTACTGCAGCCCTCTATTAGGCCTCTCTCAGCCCCCTGCATTCTTTATTTTTCCTTTCATTCTTCTTTGCTCGACTTATTACATACAATTTGAAGCAATGGCCAAGTGTCGAGAGTACTGGGTCAATTAAGACCTGGTTTGGATTGATCTTGGACCTCTTTATGACTATGCAGGGTGACAGGAAGCGCAAGGAGCCCTGGAACAGATGTTAACACTCTGACAGAACCCTGGGATCAGGGTTCTGTCAGCATTATGGAGTCAGTCTGATGTCATGATGACAGAGAAGAGACAGCATAAAACCACAGTAGTGAGCTATAATATCTAGTCAGCTGTGGATAGTCTGTGCACATTAAAAATCAAAAGGTCAAGTTTCTTTTGTTTATAGGCCTGGATACAGGGCATGACTGCATCAGTTGTCAGGTGTCCTATCCCAGGCAGCTAGAGTCGATGTGCATCTGCTAGGCCTCATCCACTATTACAAGTTATCAAATGGGACGATGGCGCAGAGTGATACTTGTTAGAGGTACTGGGGGGGGGGGATTTGAATCTGACTTCCCACTTACTCCTAAATCAGGATATTTCTGAAGTATAAATCTCCTGTAAAATTCAAACAGTAGATGTTTGAACTGTTGGTTGAACATATATTCATATAGTTTAATTTCTCTTGTTGGACATAATGGTGCTCGGACTTTTTCCCAATGGTATTATTTAAGTTTTTCCACGTATCCAAATTTTTGAGCAAACTCCCTCCTCAAACGGCGCCACATTAGCTGGTTGAGACTTTATGCTAGCCAAAAAAGAGAGAGCTGGTTTCCCCAGTGTTGGATAGTTGGACAGTGTTGGTGAGTATAAGCAGACTTGATTACTTGTTTTCCTGCCTATAAGCACATCTGTGTTTTCATTTTCTGTCACAAAGCTGTCGGACACAGAGGACCACTTATGGCAGTGTGTGTGTGTGTGCGTGTTCCTTGCAGTATCTATGAGCCATTATCTCCTTTCCTCACCTTGCGGAGGCCATAATAGCCAGTGATGGATCGCAGAGCTGACGTGTCTAATTGCATTCCTTTCTACTCTGTTCTGTAATGACAGCTGTTTTAAGGGCAAACTGTACCCACTGTGACTGTCAAACACTGTACAGCATTCAAGACACACATTTTAGAAGACACATTATTTCTGTATGTGTGCATGTAATGCAATATCTCCATTTTGTAAAAAGCTAAAAGTTGAATAATGAATAATTTATGCAAAGCACCTTACAGTTGTATAATGATGGCTTCGGACTACATAATAGGTTTGGATTAGGTGATTATAAAGTCAAAATCCTGTCTTTTCATTACTGAGGGACATGACTGACTACGTGTTGCTGCCTGATCGATCATGCTTGCTGTCTTTCATAGCCTTTGCTGTGCCATCAGGAAAAAGGGAGAAGAACTACTGCAACAATTACACAAAGAGAAACTGGTGATCTGAAGCACCTCCGAACTGGTGACCATTTTGCTTTGTAAGCTCTCCTGCTGGCAACCACAGCTGGATTGGCCATCGGGCATACCAGGCATTTGCCCGGTGGGTCGCTCGTGATTTTTTGTTTTTATGGGCCGATGAGGTTTTATTTCTTTTTTTAACAGTACAGATGAATGGTGGTGGATTGGCCAGTTGGTCATGATCGACTCTGGGCTGCAGCCGAGGAGGCTGAACTTTAAAGTTGAGGTGAAAAGGAATGCGGTTTGTCCCGTACTTCCATTAGAAAGTTGCTAATTCAATCATGAAACTGATCAAAGATCAGCTGATCAGCTTTTCTCTTCATCTTCTGCTGCCAGAAAGATGAAACCAGCAGAGGTCACGCAAAACAACAGCAGCACGTTTAAGCTTGATCAGCTGTTGTTAGAATTGATTTAATATTACTTTCTCGTATCAACTGATGTTTGCTGGAGTCACAGCTGTAAAAGCTGCTGGTCATGATATCGGTTTGATTATCTGCTGAGAGGGAAACATGAAGATGAAACCAGGAGATGTCCTTACTGAACCATCAGAGCTGTGACGGAGAAACAGGTTTACCTTTTAGGTGGCATGAATGAGTTGAAGGGAAGTTATGAACTGTTTCCGAGAGACAAATAACACCAGGATCCTTTTCTAAGTAGCTGACAGCTGGTAACTGTGCAGGGGCGGGTCTAGCAAAGTTTTGCCAGGGGGGGGGCAGGTAGGGCATTAACAGGGAGAGGTGGGCACAAAGAAATACTTTTCTTTCTTATTCTCATTTAAAATGTCTCGCTTTTAATAAATAATTATCTGAATCTTACAACCAAAGTTTTTATCTGATGTAAAATGTATAGAAATCCATTATTGTATGTAGTAAATATTAAGTCTAGTACATACCCTAGTAAGTTATAGTATTTTTTTTTCTTTGGGAAGGTACGATCTGTGCAGTCTGCAATTCTGTTGAAGAAAGACATTGAATCTATTTAATTACTGGAGAAAAATAATTGATTTCTCTGCATTTGTTTTACACATGCATTAAATTAAAGTCTGTTATGACAATTAAGAATCTTGAAGCGGAAATGCTTTTGTTTTTCTTGCTTGGAGTTGGAAACCCTATTAGTTAGGTATATGTAATTATTGATTTGATTGTTTTATATTTTTGCTAAGTACTGTTTAGAATACACCAGAATAAGGGAGGATGGTGTAGGTTTAAGTTTATTATAAAGGCTTTATTGCTTTTCCTAGAATAGCTGGTGGGCCGGTCTCTAGTCTCTGTGTTGTACCAGTGCCAAAGACTTCACGCCCCAAGGACCTCAACAGCTACAGGCCGGTGGCTCTGATATCCCACCTGATGAAGACCCTGGAGCGGTTGGTCCTGGCTCAGCTTCGGCGCCTAACAAGCTCATCACTGGACCCACTTCAGTTTGCCTACCAGCCTGGCATTGGCGCGGATGATGCCGTCATTCACCTCCTACATCGTTCCCTCGCTCACCTGGAGACCGCTGGAAGCACTGTGAGAATCATGTTCTTTGATTTCTCCAGTGCCTTCAACACTATTCTTCCCTCGGTTCTGAAGGACAAGCTGGTGAACTCTGGAGTGGACCATCACCTCACTACCTGGATTTTGGACTACCTCACCGACCGACCACAGTATGTGAGGACTCAGGGCTGTGTGTCGGACAGGGTCGTCTGCAGTACGGGGGCCCCACAGGGAACGGTTCTGGCTCCGTTCCTCTTCACCATCTACACTGCAGACTTCTCCCACAATTCCACCCAGTGCTTCCTGCAGAAGTTCTCTGATGACTCTGCAATAGTCGGCCTCATCACTGATGGGGACGACAAGGAGTACAGAGGACTGACTCAAGACTTTGTGGACTGGTGCCAGCTGAACTACCTCCAGATCAACGCCAGTAAAACCAAGGAGCTGGTGGTAGACTTCCGCAGGCACAAGCATTCTCCACTGCAACCACTGAACATCCAGGGTATGGACATTGAGGCTGTGGACAGCTACAGGTACCTTGGTGTTCATCTGAACAACAGACTGGACTGGACTCATAACTCAGACGCCCTCTACAGGAAAGGGCAGAGCAGGCTGTACCTGCTGCGGAGACTCAGGTCGTTTGGGGTGGAGGGCCCACTCCTGAAGACCTTCTATGACTCTGTTGTGGCTTCTGCTATCTTTTATGGTGTGGTCTGCTGGGGCGGCAGCATCTCTGCTGGGGACAGGAAGAGACTGAACAGGGTGATCCGAAGGGCCAGCTCTGTTCTAGGATGCCCTCTGGACCCAGTGGAGGTGGTGAGTGACAGGAGAATGGCGGCTAAGCTGTCATCCCTGTTGGACAACGTCTCCCACCCCATGCAGCAGACTGTGACAGCACTGAGCAGCTCCTTCAGTGGGAGACTGCGGCACCCACGGTGTGGGACGGAGAGATTTCGCAGGTCTTTCCTCCCCACTGCTGTCAGACTCCACAACAAAGACTTTGACTGAACAAACACACACATCCACACATGTGCAATAACAGTAAGTGCAATAATCTTTTCTGGCATCGTTGTATTTTTACTCAGTTGTATATAGCATTCGTATTCTATTTTTATCTTATTGTATATTTTTATTCTATTTTATTCTACTGTATATAGTATATTATTTTATTCTATTCTGTACAGCTGTGTACTGTATTTATTCTTATTGTATTCTAATTTTTGCGTCATAACTTTTGCACTGTCCACTTCCTGCTGTGACAAAACAAATTTCCCACGTGTGGGACTAATAAAGGTTATCTTATCTTATCTTATCTTAGTCAAAATGCCCGGGCCGATTTTTCGTCCCAGTCTAGCTAATATGCTTTATTAGCTGCTTCGGTAAAAAACAAATCAACAATGCAAAAAAACAAAAAAAACAAACAAACATTGCAAAACAACATACTGGAAAACGGTTATTCATCACTTGATTGCTTCAATACAACACTTGGGCACATATATGCGTGATGTTTCGTGGCTGTTTTGATATCGCTCTCTCTCTTAACCGATCAAATCTCGCTGTGGTTGCAGCTTTAAACTCGGTATGACCCAGGTTGAGAGAGGGGGCCCAGTCTGGATCGCATCCCAGCATTTTGTAGGCTGGTTTTCCTACAAAACACAACAAACA
The DNA here is from genome assembly GCF_057381845.1 of Rhamphochromis longiceps. Lineage (NCBI taxonomy): Eukaryota > Metazoa > Chordata > Actinopteri > Cichliformes > Cichlidae > Rhamphochromis > Rhamphochromis longiceps. The sequence continues at coordinate 30,143,735 of NC_140569.1, forward strand.
TTAGCCTGCAAAGCCACAGTGAACAAAGCAGCATAGCGCAACGAATTCAATTCAAATCAATATAAGATTTATTTGTAACCTACATCAACAATTATGTTATGATAAATTACATAATAACTACAACAGAAGACTTACCTTTGTGGAAATGCTTGGAGCAGACTAACATGTGAGCTGGAGTGTTCTGAGACGTTATTTGGTCTTCGAATGGCTGCAATCCAGGCCATCTGTCGGCTCTTTGTTACTTCGGAAACACGGCTTGAACAATTTCTCTTCCACGACTCAATCTGATAAAAAACAATCTCTTTACCCGTCGGCTTCCCGTGGCTGTCATGTGACCGGCTATTGCAGTTAATAATACAACAGCTTTTTGCCATTTTTTGTGTTTCTTTTTATCGCTGTGTGACTGTTTTCATGTGAAAGCCTGCGTGCGCTAGTACCACTTGCCACGCGTTCCCAGAATTCTTTGCGGTTTTACCCTGCAATGACGTCACCTTTTCAATCTCCATAGGCTAGCTCACTCATGGCTGACGACCAACGGCGGCAAACCCCCAGCCGCTTTTTAAAAAAAAAAAGAATTTCGGGGACGCCCGCTGCCATGTCATTTAATTTGTTCAAATCATATTTACCCAATAAAATATATGGTTTAGTTTCTGTGTGAACGGGGTGGTGGAGTCCTCATGGCCAGCGAGCTCCACCAAACACACAAACAGAAGGGAGAGGAAGATCAGAGAAGCAGCTACAGAGCACAAGCAGCAGAGCAGTAAATATGGGGGTATTTTAAATACCAAGGCAGACTACAGTCTGCAAGAGTCATACCAAACAGACTTTAACCCTCTGGGGTCGACGGACGCGCCGGCATGTCAAAATCACATGACCAATTTAAGACGACACAGGTACAAGATGCAGTGACTCAGTCTTGGGTCGAAAGTGTGGACTTCAAACTATACACCAGTTTTTGAATTGTGTCGATAGGCCACGTAAAACCAGAGTTATGATAAAAAATACACGCAATATTTATTTATTTATTTATTTGAACAAACACTCTCCACTTGCGGGTAAAAAAAAAAAGAAAAAGAAAAAACACCCCTTCCCTATTGGTGTTAGAGTTTACCATGTCAGCCAATCAAAAAAAATGATATGGCAACATGCGGCACTTGGTTGTTTAGGAGAAGGGGCAGTTTTAGGAGTGACACCCGCGACGGAAAGCGGGAGAGCAAAAGAAAGAGAGCGCAAGTTATCATATGTGAAACATTAGTGACGTTTAGCGTGTTTGGAGGGTAGAGTTAGTGTGTTGTGTAGTTATTGTTTTGTATTGTGTGTCAGTTATACTGCTGAATGTCACATTTGCTCCGAAAAAGCCATCAAAAGCAGATTCCAGTGTAAACGCTGTTCCCACATGCAAAACAGGACTGATACACCTCCTGTTGTCAGACCTGCAGGGTTTAGGCCTGTGCTGTTATCCTCTGCCTTATACTGAACACAAACTATTTTTTTGGACTGGCACAAATAATTTGTGTGCCTTCTTATTTGATGCAGCACACCTGATTGTTCTGTAAATAGATTTAAATGGTTATATAAAAAACGCCTGAGGCCTTGGCTGCATTTTTAGGTAAATAGTACCATATAACTTTGTTTGCAAAACTTGTGCATGAACCTGAAGTTCCCAAATTGACATAAAAATTGTTAGTTTTCAAAAAGTGTGTCCTCTTGAATGGGATTATAAGCTAACGAGCAGCGCTGTGTGTTTGGCAGGTGGCAGGTCATGACGGACAGTTCACCTCTCATCCCACTCATGGCACTTTTTGTTATAAATGTTGTCATAAGTGTGCTACATTGGTTGTGCATCAAAATTACTTTAAAAAAACCTGACAAAACCATGAGCAATTATCTGGAATAACTAATTTTAACATCTTATTTCTTAAGGCTGTATTTTTAGCAACAACACTTAATGTGTTTTTAAAACAAAATGGTAGGTTTATAAATGAGTCTGAGTCTTATTTGATTTCCTTGTTTTAGGTCTCAAACATAGTCCAGCATTGACGAACCATCAGTTTGGAAGGGTTACTGATATTTGTTCGTGACGACGAGACCAAACTCTTCTTAACATGTCTGGTGAGTATGCAAATCTACTCAATCTTCAGTTTTGGTTTACAGAGACTTATATATTATATGTAGTGTTGTTAATTTTGCATAGGATACAGATCCAGTTGAGAGGGCAACCCGAGGTGTTACGGTGGGCATCCTCACTGTTCTGGAGGACTACGTGGGACCCAACTCGCAGTCCACAGGGGTCAACACTGCCATTGTTTTGGAAGAGGACATTATTCTTGATGATCTGCCAGACCTTCCCACTGCCTTTGCCTACCGGTTTGGCCTACTTTATGGGCTCAACATGGAGTTTCCCAAAGAACTCAAGTACACATTTGTTTGCTGTATGGAAACCAGATAGAAGAGTTCACATCCTGCCATCTGATGTTTTGAATCTGTTTGTTAGTGACTATCAATCAAGATAGGTTTGATATTCTGACTGACAATACCACACCTTTAAAATTGGATGACTTTTTTTGTTTTTGGAAAAGGACTTTATTGGCTGAATGTTGTCAGTATGTTAAAAATGGCTCATCTCAGTGGTGCAGTTGTGTTTGAACACAATAAAGTTATTTGAAAATCAACATTGTATAAACATTCATTAATACAACAAGGAGCACCTCATGAAAACTATAAAGGATACTTTTTCTAGACTTTAGGAAATTGATTGGCAAAACAAAAAAAAATATGTTGCGTAAACTTTAGGAAATATGTTGCCAAAACTAAAACTAATACCTTGTGTAAACTTTAGGAATTACATTGCTAAAACAATAAAATATGAGTTAAGAAAAAGCACAGTTATTAATCTTGTAAACACAAAAACATTAGTTGAAGCAACTTTTCTCCTAAACTTGAAATTCTAAGTTATCTATCAGAACCTAAAAACGTAAATGCAGTGGGTTGCCTTGAGTTTTTAAGTTTTCGCAACATTTTTTTTTTACAGTGCACTAGTTTTAAATCTAGCAGAGTGCTTTCTTATGTGAGATTCACATCTGCAGTTAACAAATCAGCAGCATCTATGTGATCTTGTCATATTAACATGGACCAAACTCTGAGGAATATTTCCGACATCTTGTTGAATCAATGCCAGAAAGAATCAAAACCTTCTGAAGCAAGGCATACCTAATAAAGTAGCTGCTGGGTGTAGTGTTTTGCAAGAAAGTAGGAAATAATGCACAAAGGGAAGTACAGGAAGGGAAAGGGGTGAAAGTAATTAAGGTAAATAACAGGAGTGTTTGGGAGGACAGGGAGTAAAAATTGATCTATAAAAATAGAGGAAAAGAAGAGTAAGACAGAGGCAGGAACAGAGAGAAATAAATGGTTATCGTAGAAGGAGTTGGAAAAGTGGGACAGGGAAAACAGAAGAGAGGGAGGAAACAGATGGGGAAAAAAGACGACAGCAGAAGACAGAAGAGGAACGGGAAAGAGAAACCAGAGGGTACACGAGGAGAGCTCGTGTTTCTTCATGTCATAGTTAGTGTTCCCGCCACGGAGATTACGCATAAAAGATGACCAGTCATGGCCGTGGAAGAGCTCAGATCCGGAGTGGCAGAGTGAGGTCTGAGAGGACGACTCAACAGGCCATTAGTGCTCCATAAATGATAATTTATGCTTCCATGTTGAAATCCGGCCACGGGAGCTTCATCACCGGCTCCTTCAGAGTGTCTTCTGCCACTAATTACGGGGTCAAAAAAGCAATTTGTACCATCCGAGAACAGCCCCCGTTCTTTCCCACGTTCTCCTCTCTGTGTCTCACACACACACACACACACACACACACACACACACACACACACACACACACACACACACACACACACACACACACACACAGAAAGATGAAAAACACACATAAACACCTCACACATTATGCAAAAGCACCAGCTGCTGGTAACACCTCCCCAACAGGCTGGCAAGAGTGCGATGAGAGAAAGTGGTGGCAGTGGGGATCATAGATGGGTGGGTGGGTTGGATGGTGGGGGTTTAGGTGGGAGATGGAGAGAAGGAGTGAGCGTGATGGGAGGACAGCGAGCATAGCAAGTGCCGTAATCAGTTGTGTTTAAAGGCCCTATCCCCACAAAAAAACATTGAAAAGTGTCACTGTTGCTATTCTAATTTCATACGTATTCACAATTTTTTATCTTCTTACAAGAAGGAAAAAAATAATCACGAGTCACTTCCAAAAAGGGTGCAGGCACGGTGGAAGCTGCTCCCTCCCTGCAGCAGCTGAGGTTGCAAGCTAAATTTTTCTGGATGCACGATGTGGCAAGGGAAGTGGTTGACTGGGTAACACACACACACACACACACACACACACACACACACACACACACACACACACACACACACACACACACACACACACACACGAGTTGCGTTTGCGTGCTCTCCCTAGCCTTGCTCACGATGTAAGGGACAGGCCAGTGCTTTCAGAGGCGTGTCAACTGGACACATTAACTCATAAAATACCCCCCTTGCCATGAAATATGCAGTGGCGGGCCACGAGGATGGAAGTTGACTATCCATAATTGATGTAAATGAGGAGCTCTCCCACGGCAAACGCTGTGTGAAACTGTCCTTCTCTCTGTGTGTGTGTGTGTGTGTGTGTGTGTGTGTGTGTGTGTGTGTGTGTGTGTGTGTGTGTGTGTGTGTGTGTGTGTGTGTGTGTGGCAGGAGACATGGGGCTTTGTGGGTTGCATTTTAAGTTATCAGACTTAAGGTTATATCTCGTGCCATCGTGTACTCAGGAATGCAGTTAAGAACAAAACCGAGACAATGTAACATGCAGCGTGCCCCAGAGTTGGGAGTACATTAAGAGCTGTGACAGGGAGAGCCGGCGAGGAGGCAGAAGAAGAAGGGGAGAGAGAGAACGAGCCAAACAAGGTGAAATCTTTGTCTTGACACAGGCATAAATTGAAATCTTCCGTACTGACCTTGTATGAATTGATAACGTCCTGGCACTTCAATAATGGATACCCCCCCCCCTCACCACACACACACACACGCGCGCCAACCCTCTTCTTTTTTTTTTCACTTTTCTCATGGGCCAAGTAGCCCGATGTTTCATTCGGCTGGCCTGCAAGCAGAATTAATATTTTACCGAGCATAACCACCATCTCTTTCTCCATCAGTGTCTCTGACATGCAAACGAACAAGACGATCGCATTCACGCAGGATAAGTGAGGTGAGGGTGATAGTATGCTTTGCTATCACCCCCACCCCACCCCCACTGTATCTGTCAAGCTCTAATTTGTCTTTGTCTTTCCAACAGATGATGCAGGTACAGTAAATGTGCTGGTGTGGGGAAATTGGAGAATTTCTCCGTCACGCTAATTAAATTGCGGATTGCATTGTACACGTGTTCATGTGTTCCAGATATAGTTGACACATGTAGAAAGAGTAAATGAGACATCTGGTTTAAGAAGCTGTCAGTCTGTTGTTTGGAGCTACTTATTGTGAACAAATGCACCCACTAAAGCCAAAACACAGGAAGCACTTCTTTCATATAGGAGGGCTGGAATCTTAATTTTTGACGACTTCTGAATAAGAAGTGTAATTTTAAAGGGGGAAACAGCATGAGGAAATCACAGGAACAAAAAAAGTGTGGTTTCGAAGAGTGAATGTGAAAACCGACCTGCAGAGATTGCACTCAGGTAGTTAAAGCTGGCTGTTAGGCTCAAGTCAGGGCTGCCAAATCTCACACACTGAGACTCACGCTATTGACGTTTTTCACAGGCTCTCACACCACATGTCCTTTTTCCTCATGCAGTGAAAAAAAACCTCTAACTTGTAACATGCAACATGAAAAGAGGACAGTAACGGCATAGAGATATACTACACAGAACAGGCAGCACACTGCGGCAGAACATATCTCTAAATCCATCATAGTGTAACTTAATTTTATGCATGCAACTCAGCCAGTGGCTCTTGATACATCTCTTCTTGTCTTCTTGCATCCAAGCAGAAATCACTGTGCCTGACAGATGAAGCCAGAACAGTAAGAATAAAATGCAGTTCCTGGAATGGCCACTTGAGGCTGACTCACAAAAGAGAGTGAATCCATGCATGTGGCACAACTTTCTACAGTCAGTGTTGGGAAGGTTACTTTTAAAATGTATTCCACTACAGATTACAGAATACATGCCCAAAATGTATTTTGTAACATATTCCGTTACGTTACTCAATGAGAGTAACGTATTCTGAATACTTTGGATTACTTAATATATTGTCATGCTTTTTACAACTACATGAATGTACTATTTCTGTGTGATTTATTACTATTAAGGTTACTCGCCATACCAATACCAACTAGATGTTAAAATCTTAATATAAAATGAGTAACAGTAGGGTGGACATTAGGTAAGGCTGCACTTTTTGCAGCGATCTATAGAAAACTATCCTGCGTGTATATAAAACAGGTCTGCTGTTCCGAACCGTAGCAAAGGGACCTCTGGCTAATACGTCGGGTTCGTGTCGGGCTCGTAGCTGAAAACTAGCTTTACTTTGTGTCTGGGTCAACTTTGCTAGAGAGAGACAGAGAGAGGCATTAAAAGGCTGCTCCAACTGAACTTACTGTTTCGCACGAAAACAGAACACACTGTACAGTCGAGTGTTAATAGCTTACTGGGCTACACTGCCCATGAAACTACATTATTTAGGGCTATGCCTGTAACACTCTGCCTATTGCCTTCATATTGAATTGTTTTTTGAACAATAATTTTTTAAATATTTTGTCACGTCATTATGTGGCCGCAAATAGAGGTGACATGGGCCGCGAGATTGAGACACAGAGCCTCTTAATGCGTGTTTTCTTTGGGTTTCTACCAGCGTGGAATTACCAAAAATAGAGAGGGGACAGCCTAATATACGAAACAGGAAAAGACCGCCGTGTAATCCATTTATTTCAACAAAGTAACTGTATTCTAAATACCACCTTTTTAAACGGTAACTGTAACGGAATACAGTTACTCATATTTTGTATTTTAAATGCGAAATGCATAATAAAATTACTAGAATGCAGGAAATGAGTCTATGAAAGAGAAAATACTAAAGTGGAGCTAAGATAAACACGCAAATTTAAAGGATTTGTTGTAGTTATGGGCCCTTTGAATCTAATGCCCAATTTATACCTTGAATTAAATCTTAAAAACTATGACATATTAAGCTAACTTATCAGTTAAATTGAACAGTCTCAATTTTCAAACATCGATCACATAAGCTAAAGTCTGTTGTTTTTCCGATTGTAGGCAAAGTCTATCACAATGACTAAACACTGTAAAACCTAAAAGGAAGGTTTTAATTTTTGTTGTCATTTTAAAGCCTTTAAATCAAAGATTATTTTCCACTCATTTACATTACTTGCGTATACATACAGTAGTCTTTGCTTATTAATGTGGGATAGTCAAACAAGCTACCTATTTCAAACTATATACTCCAGTTTCATATGCTAATGGGAAAAGAAGGGTTGCTCCTTTAATTAGTCATGTAGCTAGCTGATGTGCTTTTATTGCATCTGGCAGTTATGAAGAGGATTGATGGAAACATTTCTCAAATGAATAACCAGCTGAAGGGCCTAAGCAAAAGGAGATTCCAGTACTTATTATATAGCCAATTCTGAGTGTGCAGATGATTTGGAGACGTAAAATGGCAAGATAGGTCTGAAAGATCTGGCATCATAAGAAAGCACCTCACTCCTACACAGAATGTGCTTGACAGCCAGCACCAGCTAAATAAGCATGATTATGTCCAACTTGGCAGCTGAATCACTGTTTAGAGACCTCTCAGACCACTCTGTGACTTCATTCCTGAAAAGGGATCCAACACTGCTGACAAATGTAGTGACTTTTTCAGGCCATCTAAGAAAATATTGAGTTGGGTCCCAGCACTTGGCAACAACTTAGGGTGGCTGATGATCACAGCTTTTCCCATCATGTGTTAAAGTATGTGTTGCAGTGTGTGAAGAAGGCACGATCGCTGTTACAAACATGCTCAAATAGCATATGAGATTAGATGATGAGTAACTTTTGAGCTCATAGCAAAGGCTACCTAGTATGATGAGGACTTGGCGAAGCAGATTAAAAAAAGTAGCAGCAGAAAAACAAGTTGCTCTCCAGGCGAGCTCTTAAATCTGAATATAGGTGAGGTCCAGTAAATAATTAAAAACCTACCTGCTTGTTTGTATGTTTTATAATCGCAGCAACGGATTTTTAAAGAAAAATAAATGACCTGGAGATAGGAAAGGTATAATTCAAAATGCACAACAATTACAGGCAGTAAGAGTTATCTAAGAGTCCTTGGGCAGCTACTTACTTGAAGTAGCAGATCCACATGTGTTTCTAATCTTACTACAATAGTTTTCATATTTCAAACACTAGAAAATATTATAGTGACTTCCAGTAAGAAGTACACCTTCATATTCTCTTCATGAGACAGGATGAATAGAATGTGTAAGTGCTTAACAAAGGGAGGAATGTCAATGTGGGATGTAGTCATCAGAACATGGATAGAATATTTGCTTTAGCACTATATATACCCAATGTCTAGAGCTAACATAAAGTACTGAGTCTATTCGCTTCTATATGAATGAGGCATTAAAGATACCACATACAGCAATCATAAGTCCAAAAAGCAAAACCCCATTCTATATGTTTCCTATTATGAGGGAAGTTGATAATGTGGTCACATATTAAAGCGAATATGTAAAACACACAGTGGAACCATGGATGTCTAACTTTCTATACACACCAAAACGTCTTCTTTTGACTTCAAAAGTAACATTTTCTAGTTTCAGAAAAATGAATGCTTATTGATGTGGCTAAACCAAAGCAACAACCTAATCCTATCCCTACCCTTGGTAGTTTGGTGACTGTAAAGAGTCCAAGCAAGCTTGTTTCACAACAGAAAGAGAAAGGTGTGGGGATAACTAACTGGGCTTTTTGTTTCAAATGAACCAGGCAAGCAGTGGAAGGTCATTATACTGATAGAGGATTTTCCACATATTAATTTCTATAGTTTACTCCAGATTTTAATTGTAGCTCTCTGTATGTATAGATCAGTCATGTTTTTCCTAATCATTTCAGCTAGCCTCTGTCCCCATTCACATACAAAGTGCTGAAAAATAGAATAGGAAGGAACTTTTAGTTGTCAAGTTTTTAGCAGCGTAATTTGCATTACTCCAACTTTCTAAAAAAATTTATTTCACTTTACGTTCTTCCAAAGGGTTTGTATTCAGCTGTGGCACTCACTTCTAGACACTGGATGACTGATCCATGATCATTTTGAAAGCATTGTTGCTATATAAAAACCTTAATGCGTTAGAGTGTTTTTCAAGAATGTAATGTGACAATCACTCAGGCCTTTCCTCCCCGCCTCTTCAGGGCCAAATCAATGGCCATTGTTTCCCTCCTTTGACCTTGCCAATAAGCCAGGGGACAGAGCTTGGATGTAGTTACCGCTGCCGCTCTCCTACAAAGACTTCAAGGTCATTATCTGATTTATGCTGAGCAGAGGAAGGAACTCATAGCCTCTGGTTTTTCCTTTCTTCTGTCTAACCTTTTTCTTTCCCGTTCTCTCCCGCTCATTCTTTCTCTACCATGCCTTCTGCTGAATGGCAACCCCTAATCAAGCCCTGACTGGAGTCTTGATTTTAATCACCCTTACACACTCCTTTGCCAAATTCCTACAGGCAAATAGCCATGAAAAATTTGCCAGCATTTCCTCACCTTGTGCTGTGCAGCTATTTGTTGTCCAGCTTTAAACCGTGTAAAATAATATATTATTGAATTCCGGGGGAGGAGAGTAGAGGGAATGCAGGGAGAGGGAGGGCAAGGCACAGAGGGAGACCAAGGTCGGCTTGTTTTGCCCGAGGAGCTGTCGATCAATATCATTTGGTCAATAACTTCTTTATTACTACCACTATCACTCCAAGCAATATAATTTTAGAGTTAAAACACTTTTTTTCCCTCGATCTCTCTGCCTCTAAATACTGTTCAAATATTGAACCGTGTGCCAACTAAAATGCAAGGCACCATCACATAAAAGCCAATTGATGCTTTGCCATTCTAATGTTTGCTATTCAAACATATTCATCTGACGGAGGATGAAATGAGATGTGCTCCATCTCCATTATCATTTGTCCTTATTTTATATTTCACATATTGATTAGATGTGTTTGCATAATTATTGATTGAGGGCATGACTTGCCAATGTCTGATGATACTTTAATAGAAGTATAGAAGTGGCAGCTTTAGAGAAAACTTCACTCACAACCCCTGTTGCCTTGGGAAGGGCGCTGGGAGCCAAGAGAAAATTTACAGATGGAGCCAAAGTCAAGGATGGGCAAAAGAAGAAAAGGGCTAAGAACGTTAATGATTCCCACTCTTATAAGTTTTCCTACAGCTCATATATTTTTAATTCAGTTAAACACACTTTTATTCTGTCATGTTTGGTATCCAGTGGCATTAGCTGTGTTTGTCAGGTGATAGACACCACAAATCTTTTAAGCATTTTAGTTTCCATTAATCTGAAATCTGCTGAAATATCAGGGTTTCACAGTTACCACAAATTTCATCATCTTTATTGTAATTTCACAAACAGTCAAAAAAACCTGAACCACTCCCCAAAGTTCCCAAAGTTCCCAAAAGAAAAGTGCGAAGTCTCTGCTGTGTGGCAGGCAGGAATCAGATCCTAAGTGCATGACTCAGAAGACAAGGCGTAAAACTCAAAACAGCTTTGCTGCCGAAGCTCGCAAAAATAACAAACTTAACAAATCCAGGAGCTAATTATCTGACAAGCAGTAACCTACAGGAAATGCATGAGGAGGGATACACACATAGTTTGAGGGATAACAAAGGGAACCAAAATACACAATATCAGAAATACAAACTAGGAAACTCTTAATCATAACCGAAACTCAAATACCTGGGGACCGCAGCAAAAAGGGGATTTTTTTGGTAATATCATTTCATTAGAGTGACATTGTAATAGGTTTCTATTCTATACAAGTGGTCATCAGAAAGTTCAGGGAATGGGCCTTTAAAAAGCCAATCCAAAACTCTTTACCCTAAGTGCATCAAAGTTTTCCTTCAACTCGATTTTCATTTTAGGGAAGCAGTTGAAGATACAGATTAAAATCTGAAGATCTGATTTGACTAGCAAAGACTGTATAAGTGTTATCCAATCAAAACCTTGTGTGCCTAGGCGGTTTCTAGATCACTTCCAGCGGATCTTAAAAAGATGTTGGGAACGTTGTTACGTTTGTTCAGCTGTTATCTGCCTTAAAATTTAAAGCTCTGTGAGCTAACTCAAGTGCAAAAAGACAACATTTAAAGCGCGGGGAGGTTGAAGCTGCTGGTCAACAGTCTTTGTATTCTTTTTGCTATCACACTGACACTCCTCATACATAGAGATGGAAGCAGGTCCCCAGAATCAGCATACCAGCAATGCATTTCACAACTCAATCTCAGTGATTACTTATTTCCCACCACAATTTTAATACAAACTAATTACGTATTAAAGCTATCAAATAAATGTACGGTTAGGTTAGGGTTAGGGGTCAAGGTTGAGGTTAGGGTGTGTGTTTTTATATTGAACTACTTCACAATGCATATAAAAGACTGAGGTGGTCACTATGAAGTCACCCAGTGGAACTGAATTGTGCATTATGACGCTTCAGTGTTGTGGGCCCCACTATGTTGGTTCTTTCAAGCCAGAAAATGTTTGATTGCTAAGTTAGCTAAGACTAAGACCTCAGCCAAGGATACCTTAGTTGGCCAATCAGAAGTCTAGAAGCCTGAGATGGAAAGAGTAAGCAAAGATGGCGCATAGAAGAAGTCTTTCTAAATGGAGGGACAGTAACTGTGTTTGTATATGTAAGCATGTAAAAGCTGGAGATAGTAGGATTAACAGCAACAGTATATTGTCTATGTCCGCCATTGTAGAAATTCATCTCATACAAACAGTACGGTGGTGTAACATTTTGAAAATTGAAAACCCTGGCAGGAGTTTCTAAAAACCTCTGTTTTCAGTGATCCAAAATGCCATGTACGTGTGGACGTAGCCTGAGCCTTACCAGTATCCAGAGAATAATAGAAATAGTAAAATAATACTATCTTACCTGAGACACACAGCTAGACGCTGTTCTAACTCTCTGAAACCCTCTACCACCTCAGATCTGACAACAAGAGTTCAAACTGCCCCTCTAACATCCTGAAATATGTATGAAAGCAGTGACAATACAACCTCAACTCATGGATCAAACCATGAAATTCTCACTGCTTCTGACTTCTCATGAGAATTGGATGGACCCAGAATCTTAGTTTCTCACTTTTCTTATTAGCAACATCAGGCTTAATGTCAACTTCATGTTTTTTTCCAAAGTGTCTTCTTTCAAGACAAATTTTTGTTTTCATTGCCTATATACGTAACACAGCAAGCTCGGATATGACAGGAATAATTTGAATTTTGTGGCATTTTTTCGCAAAGCGTTCAGTGTGTAACGACCGTAATACTTTAGCCTAACAATCCTATGAACCACTGCTCTCTAACCATTAGGTTTCTCCAATGCAAAGAAAAAAGATAAAAACTTTCAGATATTTCATACACTGTACACATTCACATTCATACTGATCATATCTCAGCTTTAAATACTCAAGTGCATTTTAATCCTGGAGTGTCACATAATGCTGCTTTGAAACATGCCTGAGAGATAACAGTCTTGTTTTAAAGCCCTTCAAAACTTACAATAACAGTTTTAAAGGTTTAAAATCCCCGAGACCCTGATTGGTATCACTCTGTTTTTTTCACGTTCTTGTGCTGATTTGTTGGGTTTTTCACTTGAGGTGAGCATATTTCTTTATGTAGTAAAAAGGCATCTTGGGGGTATGCAGATTGCAGTAGAATGATTATGACTGACTAATATATGCAGAGTAATAAAACTGAAACTGGTTTGTACTCAGATTTCATGGATTTCAACCATTTCCATGCACGTATTAATAAATGAGACCCATTCTTATTTTCCTTCACTGATTGAAAACTTATGGGCAATTTTAAGTGACAAATGGGAAAAAGTGCATAGCACCCTCAAGTATATAAGTCTGACTTGAAGATTCTACATTTGGAAAGGAAAAAAACAGACTGAAGGGAGAGAAAAGCCATTTGAAGGAGAACACCGAGGTAGAAGAAGAAGTGGCAACAGCTGATTTCAGTTGCGCATATTAACAGGCGTGTTTATTTCTTCCTCTCTCATTACATGAATCCTTGTTACAATGAAACGTCAATTAAAAAAAAAACTGTAAAAGGAGAGGAGGGAAAAATTGAAGGATGGTGATCTGCTGGTGAATGCTGCTCTTTGTTTTTGAACCGCTAAAGAAACACACTTGTTCATTGCAGTGTGCAAACACTTACATGCATGTCAGCGTCAGTGTTGTGCACAGACACACTGTACTACTTATGCAGAGTATGAAGATTCACACTATTAATATTTGATGAGCAAAGGCACACAAACACCAAAACACACATGCAACACATCTGATGCAGACAAATGCTGATCAAAAGAAGAGATCATACACACACACATGAACCCACACCGGCCCTTCTCACACCCTGTGGGGGACTGAAGGCCTTAACCTTGAAACTCTAACTCCGCGTCAAGCAAAATGCTTCCACATTTTCCAAAAAATGCACAAAGAAGCTGTGTATGTTTTCATAGCAGGCCTAACAGGACTGAGAGGGCTCTGACCTCAGAGTCTGTCTTTATCTGACTTAATCTTTAACACACCTCCTGGCAGTGCAATACCCTGGGGTTGGTAAATTTTCTTGACCAAGGACATACATGAGCTAACCTCCACTAAAGCTGCACTTTGTTTTGGCCATTTGGTAACAGTTGCCTGTTAAAACATCTGCGATGCTCAGAACGACATTAGTACTCATTTCAAGTTGTTTTCTGGCCGCCTAATGATTATAAGTGGTGTTTCCTCTCTATTTATAGCTCCGTTTCGGTCCCAACCAGCTGAAATTATATATATATATATATATATATATATATATATATATATATATATATATATATATATATATATATTTAAATTTATTAACGCTTTTCACATTGAAAGTCATTGTACTAAGACCCAGCCACATCCATTATGAGTAAAAGAACCAGAAGCCATTTTTGAACCCTGCCATTTTTGGCGCATTTAGTAACAAAGCTATTTGATACAAAAATGACTTAAACAGATGCAGCATTGCTGCAATAATTTCCTTTTCAACAAATTTGTTGGAGGTATAGTTAAGAGGTTTTAGAAAAGGTTTAATAACATCAGGTTTAATGATTCATTGTTATATGGATTTCATGTACTTTTCATTTATTCCAGATACCAATTCATTTTGGGCTCAATGTAGGCCACAAATCCAGAAACAAGAAGTTTCCTGTTTTGAACATTCTGGTCTAGGTGGAGTTTGCATGTTCTCTTTGTGCCTGCATGTGTTCTCTCCAGGTACTCAAGTCCAAAGACATGCACGTTAGGTTAACTGGTGATTCCAAATTGGCTATGTGTGATGGTCTGACACTCTGTGACCTATACCATAAAGGGGTTTGTAGAAGATACTCAATGGTGATCCAACTCCTGGGTTAACTGACTCCAGGTTTCTAGCTCCAAGTTATCAAGCAGGTTGTCCACCAGTGCTGTAGCAACCACAGCAAGAGTTGCAATAGACATAGATCATTTAGTAAAGACAGCGATCATTCTGTTGCAGTTGCTTATTGAAGATGTAAATGAAAACATGCTTGGAGAAGACTATTTACATGATCTACCTTTACCACAGCCTAACACAACAAGTCTTAGAGACTATGAATGCGAAGCACTACAAATTAGGACTTGGTCAGAAATGAGATGGTCGGAGCTGTAGAACTTATGGGCACGGAAAACGTATTTTCAAGATGTCACACATGATCTTCACTTAACAGTCAGAGATGAGCTCGGCCTATTCACAAAGTGCCTATGCCCAGAGTCTGTATCCCAAGCCATGTGAATCAGGTCCACCCATGTCCACAACCCAACAGCAGGTGTCGACATAGTCTGGCAATGATTAGAAGACACTTGTGGGTGTCTGGAGATGATTGAACATGTCCTGTTGAGAATGCAAGAAACTTTTCCAAGGACAGCCAAGGCTCCCTGCAGGCTGGAAGACCTACTTCTTGCAAATTCAGGTAGCACTAGCATGAGGAGTCAATCCTATTGTAAACAAATGTCCATGGTCTTCAGGAGTGCTGGATCTGGAAGATGGAAAACTATTGCATTTCCTTTCCACCTTTCAGTTTCTTTTTAAATTTTGTATGCAGTCAAGCTTTTGCCTTTGACACAACAAGTAGCTCCAGCCATTTAAAATGAGAGAAACTTTTAAAGAACAGTAATTAGATAACAATGTCATTAAGGAAAACTGAAGTAGTAGCCATACCATGGCTCACCAGGATAGCACAGCAGAGAAAAAAATCAGATGAATCAAAGAGCCCTATTCATAATGAGCTGCATCTGCTAGGAAAGCATCATGGATTTAGAGGCAAACATCTAGATAAGAGTAACGCTTATCTGAAAAAATGTGTGTGGCTAAGCGTCTATCAGTGTGCCACTCTGGTGCAGCTCCTTGGACAGTGGACACCTTAGTAATGAGGAGCATGGTGGGGACCAAGAACACAGTTCATCACCAGAACTTACATCAAAATGCACAAAAAGGCTGAGAGGTTGTAAGCCATGTTGGACAATCATAGCAAATGGCTAATGTTGAAGTCAAGAGTTTTTAACCTATTTGGCATTAGTGGACATCCACATCCCTATACTCTGAAAACAGGTTCAAGCAAAATAGAAACACGTGAAAGGAAGGCTAGAAATTGATGAGAGTTGGAAATCGCTTGGAGGCAGCATAATCCTTATTCTTCTTTTCTTCTGGTCAACCATGTTGCTCTCCAAGGCTGTCAATTCACTGAAGGGTTTTCACAGATAAAGAAGAAACTGAAGAAATAGAGCTCCAACATTCAGGAAAGTGATATCGTCTCACTTAAGGACAGTCAAGTGATCCAGCAAGTGGGGGTGTAGTGCCTGGTGATAATTCTCTTTGGGTGAGAGAGAATGATGGGTGTAGAGACACTGCAGGTTTCAGTTTCATACAGACATAAACTTTATGACAGTTGTACTATCTAGCATGAATCTTGTGTGCTGCCTTGTCTGCACATGATTATATTTACCAGCTAAATACAGTATCACAGGGAATCATAGCTGTAAGACTAGTGGTTTAAAGAAACCCCCCCATTTCTGTGCCACTTCTACTGATGCAGCCATTACTTAATGAAGATTATAGTTTGGAGTCCAGTCTTCAAGCTACAGGTATAATTCAACATATATTTTAGCTAAAAAATATAGTCTGTATTTGTCACGTTTAATGCAATGATTCCTATTTTCACCCTCAGTTTGCATCCTTGACGTTGCAAATGTACAATGTAGCCACAGTAATACTAATCCCTCTCTGACAGGGATAAAGATGCCAATTTCCATGTAAAAAGGCCTTCATTACAACATTAGGTCTCTGGTGGTGTGGATGTGAAGTTCCACATGGCTAATAACAGCCCCGAATCTCCTTAGGACCCTGATCTTTTATTCAAGTCAGCCCTTGTGCAGTCCAACAAACTTCATTTATATTGCATGTCCTAGTCAGCAGTATGGAGAGATGAATTAGCATACAGAGTCGCGGACACAGTGATTACAGGCTGACAGGCGACTTACACGCCCCCTGCAAAGAGCTGAACATGTCTTCATTTTATTTTTTTTTCTCTGTCCTTCTATAGCCCGGAGCAGCTGATACAAGGGTTTCTAATAGAGCAGAACACAGGAGAGACGAGGCGAGGGGCGCTTTAATAATGAATGGATGACATTGGTGATGGGAAAAAGAGAAGCAGAGTATAAGAGAGGTAGAGAAAGCTTTAATTAAAGGAGCTTCGTGGAGTATTTTAACATCAATAAAACACTGCAGAATTTATGTTAGACATTAGTAGCACTATTGTGAGCCGACCATCAGCATCAGCGTGGCTGATTGACCTCAACTAGATCCAAATCTGCAGTCCAGTGCTGGCATATATGCAGCACATGCCACGTGCTATTTGCTACAAATCCACCACCAGTTTGTGTGCCCTTTATGACATTTAAAGATTCTAACAAATATTAGGACTATTATTTGTCAGGTAAACAATATGGCATCTGGATGCCTCGCAGGTGAGGTGCTTCAGGCATGAAGGGGAGAGACCTGTGGCAGGCCCAGGAAGTACTGGAGAGATTATGTTTCTTGCCTGTCTTTTTGTTCCCCAGCATGAGTTGGATTAGGTGGCCTGGTAGAGGCATCTCTGCTGGGTTTCTTTGCTTAGATCACTGCCCATATGACCCAAACCTGGTAAGCATCAAAAAAATGCATGGGATGAAATAATGTATACCCTCGAAGGCCACCGAACTATTGCTGTGCTAACATAGAAAGACAGCCAATCATTCACACATACAGCCTATTTAGACTTAAAATATAGATACATTTTGGTCAAAATCATGAATACTAATATGAGACAAGGGGTTTGATGTTGCAGAACTGCACAACTGTTCATAAACATATAATTCCAGGAGCAACACAGGTCTTCAAACACATAAACTTTACACACAAACCAACCTTGATCTTAGCTCATGTCCTGGTGGTAGTGATGACATTACTACCAATGTACCGCTTTGGTTTTTTTTGATAGTAAGTGGGCTTCTCTGCCCTGTTTTTAGAGGTAAAAGCTGATGACTTTGTAAGCTGCACTTTTGTGGGTTACAGTCCTCTCTTTTCATCTTACAATCCCACACATACGTCACTTAGACAAACTAGGTAGCTTAGAACTACACACATAGATAATCTATGTATGTGTGTGCTGAGTTTTCTGTACTTTCCGTCTTCACAGAGCAAGGGAGCACATGAAAGAATGGGACTAAATTAAACTCGTCAAGCTGAATTTATTTATGATTTTTAAAATGGGACCATTGTAAAGTTATTTTCCTGACACTGTTTAGGGTGCACCTTTTGCCCTATGGTGGTTGGAATAGGCTCCAGTCCCCTGCAACCCTGATAAGAATAAGCAGGAGGAAATGGATGGATTGATAATGTACCAAAAGACAGAGTAAGCTGGACTGTATTTCTACATGCTCTGTAAGAATTTCCCATGCTATTGCCTCTTTGAAAAGAGGCCTCTGAGGCGTGGCCTAAACATTCTTCACCAGAGTTGCCACAGTTATATCTTTGAGGAAATAACTCTCTCACGCCACCAGGGCTCATTAAAGAAGTAAGAGGGTGTAGCAGTGAGGCCTAGTCTATTTAACTATAGCCCAAAGTGTACAGAGTGGCTTCTGCTCTTGCGCTTGTTGAAAATATGATTGCCAGTTTAAGGCACGGTGTTTTTATCCTTTGGCATCAAATGCGACCCTTCTTTCAGATGCTTGTGTCGCAGCGATACTCTCATTATATCGGATCGGTGACTTAATACATGCAAATACTGGATGCTGAAAGATACATTTTCTATTTTAAACAGAAATATAGTGAAAATATATATAGGGAATAAGGTAAAGACCTTATATACACAAACAATGAGATGACCCCCTATGAGCAAGCACTTGGCAACAGAGGGAAGGAAAAAAACCCTTTAACAGGAAGAAACTGCAGACAGATCCAGGTTCAGGCTGACTGCGCAAAGTTACATCAGAGTGACGTCTGTTATACTTCTATTATACTTCTAGCATTGACGTCTGTAGGATCTCCGTGTCCGAATGATATCATTGTGGACGTCTTTTTAGTCATGTCAAACTTAGACTCAATTTACATGTCATTCATATAATGCTTCTACATTTGTGACTCTGTAGTCCCATGTTTCCTGAGGGTTGAGGCCATGTTTTCTGTCCTCAGTTATGTGTGAAGGAATTCAGAGAGATCATCTCTAAGATGGTGCAGGCTCTTAAGCTAAAATAAAAGTGACCCCAGCTGCAGCAAAATGTGCACATCGACAAAGGCTGTCGAGCAGATAGTCCAGTTCATACATGCACATAACTTTCCGTCGCAACTTCTCTCAGTCCTTCTGATCCCAAACACACTCACTTCCTCTCACACAACTCTTCACAATAAAACAGGATCCCAACCTCTTAAATAAAAACAAGCTATATATAATGCAAATGCTCTTTAAAACACATTGTACATATTCATATGTATCATGCTGATAACAACAATGTGGATATTTCTAAATAAAAACATATTACATTTAATAATCATGTGTATTTTCTGCACCTGTCAAAGACGTCCACATGACGACCCAAAAAAATCACCCAGTCCAAATTTCAAATGTTGAACGCCATATTTACGTCCAGCTTGGTTCATGGTTGAACGTCCAAATTGTGGACCAAGTTCGGATGGCGTACAGATGTCCAGCATTGGTCATGGACCGACATGCCCAATATAGACATGATCTGCACGTCTATCCGACATACAGTGTTTAGTGGGCCAGTTCAGGGTGATTTTACTGGCTTACTGGTCTGTTACTATTTTGATGCCTGAGGAGTGAGAATGACGCGGTTAAGAGTGAGAGAAACACTTCACTGCATTTTTGAAACACATAGTTAGCATAAATGAAACTCTAAATGAAAACAAAACACAGGAAAGTAAAGCAAAACAAGTGTAACATTTTAAGATAAATACATTTTTTGCATCCTAAAAAATTCACTATGAGATAATTTAATAATTTTTCAGCAATCCCACAAATGGTTCCTATGTTTCTCCTGTAATGCACACGTTCGTTCTCCCTGTAAAAAACACTTGATCAAAAGTTTTTTTTTAAATATTTCTTTAATAGAGGTAAACAAAGTTTCTTGTTCTTCTTCATTCCAGTTTATCTGGATGACCAAGGAGAAAAACACAGAGCAACGGCAAATTAAGAGATTCGGGTGAGAAAGTCAACTGGACTGCATGTGCATGTTAGTGTGAGATTTTGAAAACGGTCTGAATACGTGTGTGTGTGTGTGTGTGTGTGTGTAGAAAGAGAGCGGGGGGTAGTAATGTATTCAGGACAGGCCTGGCCAACCACTGCTATCAAAGGGACCTGCCTGGCGAACTGTAATAACTGGAAAATTATTTTGATAGCCTGAAACAATCTTGGATATCACAGAACTTTATTAAAATAATATCAAATCAAATTAGCCTGTATCCCCATAATGAATTAAGTAACAGGTTACGCCGATATTAATCTCCTGGCTGGCTCGCAGGCATGACGGCTCCAGCATTTAATCAGTACTGCCTTTCTCTCTCTCTCTCTCTCTCTCTCTCTCTCTCTCTCTCTCTGTCCATGGGAGGGTCTTTTAACACACACATCCAGGAGAAATCCTCGACAAGCCGACAGCCCCATAGCTGTGTGGCGGTTAAACTAGGAAGGCTTCAAAAGACATCCACACCCTCTCTCTCTTCCCCTCTGAATACAGAGGGTGATTTTGCCCCATTTCCCCCCCATTCCCCTCCCTCTGTTCTGTCTGCGTCACTTGCCCCCGGTGAGGTTATTCAAGAGCAGAGGAATTGGTGTCTCTAATGTGTGTGTGTTGAGGGGGTGTTTGGAGGTATTCGGGTGAGGATGCGGGGGTCTCCGGAGAGTTGTGAGTAGCAGCTGACCCACTGGGAGAGAAATAGGAACCTCTCCCCACACCTCCCCTTCCCTTCAACCCTCTCCATCCCCAACACCACCACACCCCCAACTTCATGCCAGATTAGTGTATATTCAAAGTAAGATTGCAAAGGATTTTTTTTCTTGCTAATACCTTTCACAATACCATCAAAATACACTTTTATGATTTAACGCAACGGATTTAAGCCCAAAATAGTAAATTGTGTACTTTTTAATAAAGAAACCAGTAAAAATAGAGAAATAAAAAGCTTTTATTGTGAAAAACAAGGACATGGATCCCAATTAAGGTGTCTGTAGCTTACAGAGGAAGTGCCTTCAACCTGCATTCTTTCTAATGGCCAGTAGAGGGCAACTACTTTGGCTTCAAAAATAAATGTACTGATACTGGAGACAGCTCCTTTCATCTCAGTAAACTCTTTCATAAAAGGTTTGTGGTCTTAATCAGTAGTTTTACATCTTATTAAATATAACTTTGTGTTTATTCTGTAAATTTTGGTCCCTATAATAGTCAAAAGAGAAGAAAAGGAAAGACCAGTAAACCAGAAGCAGATGAGGCAAAAAATTAAGAATAACCAAAGATGATGCGAGTTGTCTCAAATACTTGTTATCTGGGTGTGGTGGAAATAGCAAAAGTCCTTATGTCATACCTCTGAAAAACGAAAGGCTAATGGCTTCTAGTCCGCATTGGTTAGTAGCTTTACAACAATCCAAGTAAAGTGGTTACAGGATATTTGGGGATGTGCTTCAACAAAATGATCTGCACCAGATCCAACTTTCAACTTACTGGACTCAAAGGATCTGCAGCTAATGCTTTGTTGACAGATACCACAGGGCACTGAGATTGGTCTGATGGGGTTGATGCCTCGGCATGTTGAAACCATTCTGAAACACACAAAAGGCCCAACGGCATATTAGGCAGGGATGGATTCACGGTTTTGGCTCATTACTATGGTAAAGAGTTGGTTTTAGACGCGACTGTAGCTTTAAAATATACATTTACAGTCATTAACTAGTATGATAAGTTTGAAGTACAGGCAAATGAATATAACGAAGTTATAATTACAATTTAAACCAAAACTCATAACAGCATACTAAACACAAGAAGCCTGCGTGTGCTGTTAGATGAAGCTGAACAGCTCAGTAATGTCTCTGGTTTATTGGCTCCTGTCTCAGTTATCTCAGCTCAGCTAAATAACACCTCTAAGAATGTTCAGATCATGGGTGCTATCATATACTGCTATTGAAGATAACTGTGATATATAAAAATAAAAAAATTCATGGATCATGTCAGACACATTCACGTAATAATACTGTAAGTCAGCCAGTGCCAGTACAGTCATGGTCAGACTCCTATAAAGTGTCATGAGTACCGCCAAGAATCATAGGAGACTGCTGTATGCTATCACTGATGCTTCTCTGTTCTTCTCTGCTTTCTAGACACTGCGATCTAATGTAATCTAATGTAAGTTGCTCTGTTAAGATCCACTATGCCCTATACCTTGACTTGCAGGCACATCTGCATTTCATAGCTGACCTTTAATCATTAGTTACTATTAATCTGTCTTTTTTCCACAGTGTCTTCTACCCTCACCACCCTAAACCAGTCATGCCACAGATAGCCTCTCTGAACATGGATCTGTCAGAAGCTTCTTCCTGTCGAAAGGGTTTTTTTTCCCCATTCCCCCTGTCACTGAGTGCTTGCTCATAGGGGGTTACATGATTGTTGGGGGTCTCTCTCTATTACTGTAGAGTCTTTACTTCACAATATAAAGCACCGAGCACTGTTGTTGGGATTTGGTACAGTGTAGCTAAAATAAGTTGAACTGAACCTCATAATTTATTGATGAGAAAAGGCTTGTAACTTAGAAACTATGGTTTTTACACTTTTTTTTTTTTTTTTTTTTTGGGGGGGGGGGTACATTTTCATTTTTCACTTGATATTTATTACTAAACATATAAAAGCACTTTACTAAATAATGAAATAAATGCTACACATGTAGTATATCCACATGAATAAAATCAATATATTCATTGTTTAATAACTGTACCCAGAATTATAATTATAAAATAAGTATATTAAAATAACAAATATATAGAAATAGCAAAATCCTGCACTTTGAATTTGCTTCCACTGCTCTACAAACTTTTCAGAAGACTGAAATTAGACCACACTACAGACAGTGTATTACCTTGATAGGTGTCAGAGTTAGGGAAATCCACCATATATGGTAAGACCAGTACATGCTTCTGTTAAGTGTCATAAATTAAGATGTAAATTTGTCATTTGGGTTTTCTGAAAGGGGCTGTTCTCCAGCCGCTTCTCTTTTTTTGTACACTCATGAATAGGCATACGCACTAACACTGAGGTCAGTACACGCTAATTTGGGTTGGCAGCTTGTTCAAAGGCTCCATTTACACATACCATCAGCATATGTTTCATACCTTGAGATGTGGGCTCATGTTCTTTACCTGAATTTGAATAAAAACTAAAAAATTTTTTTCCAAACCATATTTTTCAAATTGACTTTTCATGTGCAGATTTTTTTAAAATGTTGAAAATGCCTTGTAATTCCATGTAGTTTGAATGATCAGCTCTATTATGACTGTGACTTTTAGAGCTCCATGCTTAACCCGGCCTTTTGAGTGCTGGAAGAGGTGAAAAAGGAGAGCCACTGTTCTTCTTTCTTTCTTTCTTTCTTTCTTTCTTTCTTTCTTTCTTTCGTCTTCCTATTCCACTCCCCAACCTCCTCAACAGCCCCCCACCCGCCCCTGGCTGATATTGCTGTCGCCTTTCTCTTATCTGTTCCCCGCCTGCCGTCTTTCTTCTGCGTCTACCCCCGCCTCCTTCTTGTTGTGTTGCCCAGCGGACTGCGCCACACAGCCCACCTTAGGGGTTGGAGGGATGGCGGGGACACTAAATCTTTTGATGCAGCCGTTTGTGGCGATAGCATCTGAACTCGCCGCGCCTTTGCCAGGCAGGGCTGACAGATGTAGCAAGACCCTTCCACAGCTCTCGGCTATTGGATATCTATTACTGCTGGCGCTCAGTGTGTATGTGTGCGCTCTCCAAGCAAAGGTAGCACACAAATATCTTTATGAACACATCTGTCACATGCATCAGGCCACACATATCTATGTTTGCGCACAAGCAAGTTCAAGCCGGCACAAACACGCACACACGGTAAAGGAAAACAAAGAAATGTCACTCATATTCTCATATTCATATCATATGAATCCATCTTTCCTATTAGAGTTCCAGTACTTAGAGAAGCAATTGTGAAATATGAAGCGTTTTATCTCGTGATCCAGGTACAGCCATTCCTTCACGTCAAGGCGTGTACGCCCTTGAACTTCTGCACTTGGCCAACACACATACGCAGGCAGCAACTCCAGCTCGGTGCAGATTCCCTTTTTATGGGCTCAAAGAGTGACACATTTGCTCTGGAAATGGAGCTAAGACAGCAAGCGACAAAAACGTCACAAAGTGATGCATTTCCTAAGTGTCCCTGCGTCCATATGGTGACACGTCTCAATGACAATATGAAGCCTGCTCATATCGAGGATGAAATAACCGGGCTTACGTTCTCGAAAGCATTCTGAAGGAGAATGTCATGGCAAGGAAGTTGTTTTAAAACACAAAGCAGGTGATTTGGAGCTGATTAGGTGGTTGAAAGTGGATTGGGACTGCTCTTCATCGAAATATGCTTTTGAGTGTTTGTGCACGTGCGCGTGTGACACTGACAAAGCCTATGTTGAAATATGGATGTGTGTGTTTGTGTGTGTGCTGCTTCCTCCACTGAGGGGTTTGAGTGTGTGCCATCTGGCAGCTCAGGAGGATGAAGAGGATGAGGAGGCTAGGGAGAGGGCCCCGTTATGATGACTCCTCCGCCCCCTGTGTCCTCCCCCTCTGTGGCCCCAATAAACACGTGTGTCTCTCATACAGCACCCCCCAACACCCCCACACAGAAAAGAAAGCACACAGATGTATCCGTGAACACATCAACATCCACTGTCTACAACTGTCCTTCAGAGTCACAGGGGCTCCAGGCTGAACAATACTCCAAAACTTTTTGAGGTTTTGGGTTTCAATTCATTCCATTTCCCAAGTGTTTTAATAGCACAACTGACAGCTTTATTTATCCCATGTGGTGGGATGTACCAAGACTATAATAACATTGTAAATAAATATTAAATACGAAATAAGAAAGGCCTCGACAGGTTCTATATAAATTATAGATGTAGCCACCATGACGTCACAAACTGGATTTGAAGCTTCTGCAGTATCACTTCATAACATTGAAGCTTCTTGTAGAAGGTTTACCTCATAATTAAGTCAAATTATTTCTCAAATAATCTGAAAACAACTATTTAAAAATACTGCCTTAAAAACGCATCAACACCACAGGCATGGTTGAGAGGTCCTCTTAAGTGATATAAATGAATGAAGGCTGCCTGCGTTTAATTACCTGTGAAACTCAATCTGCCAACTTTACTACATCCAAGTTGTTATAAAAGATTTTGCCCCACCTTTAAGTGTTATGATGGTGTAAGTAACCATAAAGACCAAAACTGTTTTTTGTACCAGACTGTAAACATGTTATCTGCAGCACGGTTGTGATCTGCAAAAAGCAGGGATGCGATTCTGAGGCCACCATCCCTGTCCAGCCAAAACTTGTCCAGCCAATAACAGTTGGTTCATCTAATGTTCACAATGAATGGGGAACGTGGTTCTTGGATTGGAAAGTGTCTGAGCGGCAAGGGTTTTATGTTCTGACTTGACAATGAACCCCAAAGCACCGTCAATTCAGTAAAAATATACCTGGATATAAAAACACATAAGGGAAAACTATCAGTTATGGATTGACCTCCCCAGAGGCCTGACCCCAATGCTATTGAAGCAGTGCTGGATCATACTGACAGAGAATGAAACAAAAGGCAACAACATCCAAAGAGCTTTGGAGTGTCCTTCAAGAAGCCTGGAGAACTATTCCTTTTTTTTTTTTTTTTTTTTTTTTACGATATTGTGCAGCACGCAAGATAGACAGCGCACAGTGTGCTTTGAGGCAGCAGCCAAGAAAGCTTTAGTCCGCGTCTGTGAATACCCATGTGTGCATACCTGTGTGGATCAGCATGCTTGCATTCCAAAGGTTTCTCCATGTAACGATCTGCTAGGGAGTGTGGGGGGGCCACAGCCCCGTCCTCCAGGGTGTGAAGCGGGTATGGAGGAGATCAAAACTCCAGACATCCAGAGGCCCCCAGAACACAAGAGACCATGGAAGACCAACAGAGGGGCAGCCGCGCCACTGTTCCAGTAAGAGCTGAGGAGAGTCCCAGATGAGGGCTCACTCAGCAGCCGCGGAGCAGAAGCCAGGGGGGGTTGCAGTGACGCGCCCGTGAGCTCCGCCGGCCCCCAGCTGCGCCTGAGTGACCGAGCCCTAGGCCGAGAGGCCGGGGGCACCCCACCTCCAAAGGGGCCCGAGCGAGCCCCAGGCCCCAGGCCCCGACAAGCGGCCGCCAAGGAGTGAGCCGGTGTGTACCCGGACGCCCACCCCCAGACACAAAGAACCACCAACACACCGACACCTGAGGGAGTCCGCCACCGGCAGGGGAAGTGGTGGTGGGTGGAGATAGGCCTCCAAACCTTGGAGGGCCTGAGGTGTCCCCAGAGAGGTGGCGTCTGATACCCAACCTGACATATAGACACAGACATACAGGCACACACAGACACAAACATCCATTCCCACCCTCATGCTCTCATATGCACTCACTCCACACTCAACCAACGTGGAGACAGACATAAAGAGACGCTGTACACACAATCACACTCCCCAAGCGTACTCTACAAACCGGGTCTAGGTACCCTTGCCCCTGGAGGGGGGAATTGCACCCAGACCCAGGTGGTGTTACCCTTTTCCCTGCGGTGGGGAGAGGCAGACCACCCCGACTCCGCAGCAGCAGGGAGGCCCCACACCCCAGACCGCAGTCGGACGGCCAACTCCTCCTACTAGCCCTCCCGCTCCAGCAGGCCGCAGAGAATGGGGGTGGGAGAAGACTCCAAACCTCCCTCCACCCGCTCATTGTAGTGTTGATGCATATGTGTTCTAAGGTGCAATTAAAACCCAGGAGGGCATGGAGCTACCTGCCAAGGAGCAGCAGGTAAGCGCATAGTCCCTCCTGCTAACCCTCAATGACTAAGTGTATTTAAAATTGAGAGGTGGGCAACGACGTCAGGGGTGAGGTATACACCCTGATGGTGATTTGGACTCCGTGATTGTGCCCACCCCCAAGATCCTATATGTATGTGTAATGAGAGTGTGAATAATGTGAATGTCTAAGTTGTGGGATAAAATTGAGGCAGAGGCAGCCAGAAGGGGACAGGGGGGGGGGGTAGCCTCCTCTGCACCCTGGTGACATACCCCCACTCCAAGGCCCTGCATGTGTGGGTGGTTGTGGAGGAGCGGGAAGAGGGAGGCAGCTGGAGATGGGGAGGGAAGGAAGGGAGGGGCAGGTAACCCCTCCCTGGGGCCAGCTCCCCCGCTGACCCCAGTAGGCACTCCCACCCTCCGCGACCCGCCAGGGAAGGGGGGCCCAGGCCCATCAGACCGGGGCCCAGTGCAGTAGCGCCCCCCGGCTCCACAGAGCCCTGGACAGTCCACCCAACCCCACCACAGAGAAAACTGCACCCACCCCACCAACCACACATCTTCCAGACTACATAAGACGGTAAACGCCCAGGCTGAGATCTTCCTCCACCTCTCCTGTATCTCCCCCTCCTGCAGAGAGTTCCTGAGAGAAGAAAGCTCCTGCCAGATGTGACCATCCCCCCCACCAGTTGAAGAGCCCCCCAGGCGGCTCGATGCACCGGCGGCACCCTGCTCCAGGGCCGGGCCCCCATGCACCCACCCGCCCACAACCCCGGCAACACACCAACCAGGACCCGAGCCCCCGAGGCCCGGCCCGGGCCCCCGCCCAGAGACGGAGCACCCCCAGAACCTCACGCCCATCCCGGACCCACCCAGGGGCAGCCAGGTTGCCAGGTCAGTAACCCACGTCCGTCAGCACAGACCCTCCCCTAGCCCCGCTGCACGCAGCTGCGAGGAAACAGTCACCTGAGAGCCAACAGAGCCCTCAACCGGACGTGACCGCTACCCCGGGTTGAGCCCCCCAAGGAAGATGCCTCCGGGGAACCCCCCGACGCCCTAAGCCTGTCCCTACCCCCTCACCAATCACAACAGTGAAGGCGGGACCAAACTATGACCCCCCACCCCCACTAGGTGATGGAGCTGATAAAAGGGGCCCAGAGCAATTGATCTGATGTGGTGGCAGAGGCTGTGTCAAGACTAATGTAATCTAATAGATAATTTCTATATTGGTTAGAATTAAGATTATTTTTATTTTTCCAGTTCATGAGGACTGTTTTCTTGGCTATGCATAGGGCAGTGAAGATCATATGGGCTATATTCTTTTCTGAAGTGACATTATCTAAGCTGCCCAACAAACACACTAAGGGGGAGGTTGGAATGTTACATTTCAGACATTTTGATAAATCTTCACATATCTCGCGCCAAAACTTTTGCACTGGTGGACAGAACCAAAGAGCGTGGATGTAATTGTCTGGTGTATTGCCTTGACAGTGTGAGCAGTTGTTGGAAGATGTAAAGCCCATCTTGAACATCCGATGACCTGTATAGTGCACTCTATGAAGTATTTTGTATTGTATTAATTGCAGACTGGGATTTTTAATTAATTTAAAAGTTTTTAAGCAAATCTGAGACCAGAAGTTTTGGTCTAGGTTGACTGATAAATCTGCTTCCCACTTTGCAGTAGGAAGGGATATTGATTCATCTAATTTAGAAAGTGTTCTGTATATTTTAGATAATAATTTGGGGGATTTAAGAGTAAGAAAATGTGCCGCACTTAGTGGTGTTTGTAATTCAACTTGACTGAGGTTAAATTTCTTTTTTACTATGGATTTAATTTGTTGATATTCTAAAAACCTTGTCTTGTTGATCCCATATTGTTTAACTAGTCTGTCAAATGGAATAAATTCTGTTCCCTCTAATATATGTTCTAAGTATTTAATTCCTTTGCAACTCCATTCTGGGAAATTAATCATATTATTGTTTTGTAATATGTCAGGGTTATTCCAGATAGGTGTACGTTTGCATGGGATTAATGAAGACTCCGTTATTTTTAGAAACTCCCACCATGCTGTTAGAGAAAAGCTGATATTGATACTTTTAAAGCATTCATGTCTTTTGATGTTTGAGCTAATAAATGGTAGGTCTGAAATCTCTAGATCCTTGCATAGTGCCTGTTCAACATCTAGCCAGGGCTCAACTAAGAAGGTATGTTTTAACCATTCTGAGATGAACTGAAGCCTGTTGGCTAAGAAGTATTGGTGAAAATTAGGCAGATCTAATCCTCCTCTATCCTTGGTTCTTTGTAGCGTTTTTAAGCTAATACGCGGGGGTTTATCTTTCCAAAGGAATTTGGAAATATATGAATCCAGAGATCTGAACCAATCTTGTGATGGTTTGTTAGGGATCATCAAAAATAAGTAATTTATTTTTGGCAAGATCATCATTTTTATAGTGGCGACCCTTCCCATGAGTGATATGGGTAAAGATTTCCATCTAGTCAGATCGCCTTCTACTTTCTTTAGAAGTGGGATGTGGTTTAGTTTAGTTAAGTCTGAAAGCTTAGGAGAGATATTAATACCTAAATATTTAATATTTCCGGATTGCAGTGGGGCAGAGGAAGAATTATGGAAGGAGCAGTTAATGGGGAGAACTGTAGATTTTGGCCAGTTAATTGAATAATCTGAAACTCTTGAAAACCAGTTTATTAAAGTAATTACCTCAGAGAGGTTGGTTTGTGTGTTTTGCAGAAAAAGCAACACATCATCCGCATAGAGACTGATTTTATGTTCTATGTTCTTACATTTTATGCCCTTAATTGTTGTAGCCTGTCTAAATGCTGCTGCTAGAGGTTCGATAAAAATTGCAAAAAGTGAGGGGGAGAGTGGGCATCCCTGTCTGGTGCCCCTCAGGAGACAGAAGCTGGAGGATGTCTGGTCATTTGTTCTGATACGAGCCGTTGGGGAATTGTATAATATTCTTATCCAGTTTATGAAAGAGTTTCCAAAACCAAATTTGTGTAAAGTTGCGAATAAAAATTTCCAATTAACTCTGTCAAATGCTTTTTCTGCATCTAGAGATAATATTATGGCTTCGATGTTTTTATCGTATGAGTAGTCTATTAAATTAAGTAATCTACGAGTGTTTGTTGAGGAGTGCCGACCTTTTATGAAACCAGTTTGGTCAGGATGAATTAAGAGGGGGGTCATTTTCTCTAATCTCTTTGAGAGAGCTTTGCAGATTATTTTAAGGTCTACATTTAAAAGAGAAATTGGACGATAGCTTGAGGGAAATAAAGGGTCTTTGCCTGGTTTTAGCAGGAGACTAATGTTGGCAGAATTCATATTTGGTGGTAGTCTGCCCTTTTCCTCGATTTCCTGCAACATGCTGTGGAATACTGGTGCCAAAATTGTCCAGAATTCTTTGTAGAATTCTGCAGGGAAGCCGTCTGGACCTGGAGCCTTATTATTGGGCATACTTATCAGGGCTTCCTGGAGTTCACTTGGCGTCAGTGGCGAATC
The DNA here is from genome assembly GCF_057381845.1 of Rhamphochromis longiceps. Taxonomy (NCBI): domain Eukaryota; kingdom Metazoa; phylum Chordata; class Actinopteri; order Cichliformes; family Cichlidae; genus Rhamphochromis; species Rhamphochromis longiceps. The sequence continues at coordinate 30,174,202 of NC_140569.1, forward strand.
CAATTCCATTGCTTGACTGTCTAGTAATTTTGGAAGAGTTACGTTGTCAAGAAACAGATCAATTTCATTTTTAGATGGGTTTATTTGTGGTGAGTATAAAGTTTCATAGAAATCCCTAAAAATGTTGTTTATTCTTCCAGGATCATATATTGTGTTCCCCGATAAATCTTTAGCAGCACATATAGTTGTTTTTTCTTTATTTATTTTTAGCTGGTTAGCTAGAAATCGACCTGATTTGTTACTGTGTTCAAAATTCTGCAAGCGAAGTCTTTGTATAAGGAATTGTGTTTTTTTATTAATAGTTTCATTTAATTCTAGTTTTGTTTTGCATATTTTGTTCAATGTTTCCTGATCTTGGTGGGACGCGTAGGCTTCTTCTAGTGATTTGATGTTTTTTTCTAATTCCTGAATATTTTTGTTTTCTTCTTTCTTTTTGTGTGATGAGAAAGAAACTGGAGAACTATTCCTGAGGACTACTTCAAGAAAATACAAGCCTAGGAGAGGGATGTGTTGAAGAACAAAGACATTCATACCAAATATTAACCTGCAAGCCTGCTAATTGTATGAACTGTGTTTTTTCCCCTTAAGTACTGTATTTCAAGGTATGTCTGCATATGCTATAATAAATCGCTTCACCCGTTTCCCACTTTTGAAGCAAAATATAAAGAAACGAGGTGTGGCTCAGGACTTTTGAACAGCACTGCATGAAATTTGTTTGGAAATGTAGCATCTTAATTTCTCCAAAAATGACTCACTGGTGACCAAGTGGATGTTAAAAGGAAATTTAGATAGCAAAAAAATGCTTAAGGTGGCAAACTAAAAATAAGAAAAAGATGGAAAGAAGCATCGGTATTAATATCTGCATTAGTGTCAAAGTGCTCTTTAGTTACAGGGAAAAAAAGATGTGCCAGGTCCAAATCATCATCTAGCCCACTTCAAGTAGCATCTCCTGCCCCTGTGCTTCACCCAGGCGGCATCATGCGAACAATAGGCTAATGAGATTTAAGGATAGGGGCCTGAGCGGCTGCCAAATTACTGCCAACCCAGAGAAAATCTTCCTCCAGTTCTCTCTCTCGCTCCCTCTCTCTCTTCCTCCACTTCTTCTCTTTATATTTTTTTTAACACCCACCCATATTTGTCATTCAAACCAGCTTTAATGGAGAAAGATCTATGCATATGTAAGTGACAGAGCTGGAAGCCCATTACCGGCATTCAGTGGAGCACTGTGGAGAGACCCTCTCCAGGCTTGGATTACTGACCATTAGGGCTTATTTCTGCACCATCTCCAGGCAATTATTCCCCAACATACCCCGCCCCTCTCCCCCCTCATACACACACACACACACACACACACACACACACACACACACACACACACACACACACACACATCCCACCCCCCAAGCATACAGAGACACACACCTCATGGCCTAATCCACCCCCTCGCCCCTCACCCCGCCACGATTTAACCATTTCACATCTTGAAGAGTCATCTAGGGCAGGCCCTCTCGGTGTAATACCCGTTTGGGTGTTGACTTGTACATGCGTGTTGTTCAAAACCCCTCATCTGCTCCCAGTTTGACGGCCTTGTGGGGGTGGATGGTGGCGGCAGTGATGAAGATATTGATGATGATCATCATTAGGTGGAGTCGAAAGAAAATAGCTCCCAGTGTGTATGCACACACCTGTAATTAAAGTTGTCACCCAGGTTCGGCTTCCTCTCTAATGAAGTCATGAAAATAAAAAAATAAAAAATAATAAAATAAAAATCGGCGCACGGCGAGAAGTCGAGAAGCAGGCGTATTTGCATTTTGACAGTGGCAGCATACAATATGTTTTGGCATGTGTGTGTGACACATGTGGGGGTGGCAAAAAGAGAGGGGAAATTATGCAGTCTTGACTTTTAGTTGAATTATTTGTGTGTCACTGTAAGTTTGGAAGATAGAGAGAAGGCAAAAAAGAAATTAGAAAGAAAGATCAATTGAACTTACTTGAGAGAATGTAGTGAGAGAGATAGACAGACAGACAGACAGACTGAGACAGAGACAGAGAGATGATGATGATGTTGTGTTTTCTTGTGTGTGTGGAACCAGGTGAAGGCTTTGAGCAAGTGCTGAGCTTCGACCTGGTTATTGTGGAAGCCAAACTAACCTAAAGGCTAGTTAAGATCCACATGACACTGGCCCATATCCAACAGCTGAGATGTAGCTGCTCCTTCCATCTACTCAAACACGCACACACAGGAAAGCAAGAAAAAAATCATGGTTGAGTAACACAATTTGTGCGCGCATGCACACACACACACACACACACACACACACACACACACACACACACACACACACACACACACACACACACACACACACACATGTGGGTGCATTGTAGTGCATGTGCACCTTCAAATAAAAAATAAAGCCAGGACTATAGCAGCTATGCTGATACAACGCTTCTACACATTTCTCAAGCAGCTGACTTTTTGTTTTATTGTTTATTTTCTATTAATTTCATAGACTGTATATAAAAGTCAAAGTCACTGTGGGGTCAACCATTGGTTTGAAGAATGCCATTTTTAAGCGTTGGGTTTTGCTGTTGCTGTTGACATCTTGGATTTGATGTGAAGCTGCATATTACTATATTCCAACGAGTGCGTAGAGCGAAAGATTGATCTGCCAAAGCCAAGTGGCAATCGTGATTTCAACTTCGAAGCTTCAGTATAAGGGGTCCAAAACCAACTAGTGGCATCATAGTGGTCATTACCATGGATTATATACAACCCATGACTAAAGCTAGCCGTAGCTAGCAAGATGTTAGCTAGAACTATCAAGTCAAGACAGATAAAGTGTAAAAAACACACACAATACTGCTTGCTTAGTTAGCAAGATGCAGCTGTACTTCACAGTGGTAATTTTGGCTAGCAAAAAGAGAAAGAAAAATGAGCTCACCTAAGAAATGTAAGGCCCTTAAGTCTCAAGCAAGTTATTGTGTATTGCCTGTGGCTGGGGGTTGGTAGAAATTCTAGGTAAGGCAAAGCTGGCTATGTCCTTCTAATACATTAATCATCCTACAACATGTGACTCAACAGAATCCATTTCATTCATTCTAGTCATCTCAGTTGGTTGACTCAAAGTTTGAGAAAAGTTTGACCGGCGACCCATCCAATGCATATTGGAGCCTGATGTTGCTCGCGTCAGTGCTGCTGATCTTTTCCTTTGTGGATACCCTTTCAGAGTGTCTTTTACAACAATCAAAACTGGAGCACCATACCATACCATACCATACCAACTTTATTTCTAAAGCACTTTAACATAAAACCAGAGTTTCACAAAGTGCTGTACATGTTAATAGCATACGTAAAGAAAATTAAAATGAGATACGATAAAATAAATAGATACAATAAATTGAAACATGTTAAAACAAATTGAGTCAACCCCTCTAATCAATGCCAAAGGCTTCAGCGAATAAATATGTTTTAAGAAGACTTTTAAATTCGGAGAGAGAAGAGGCCTGCCTAACATGCAAGGGCAGATCATTCCACAACTTTGGAGCAGCTACAGCAAAAGCACGATCACCTTTAAGTTTATACTTAGTTTTCGGTACCTTAAGGAGTTGCTGATTGGCGGACCTAAGGGAACGGGCAGGTGTATATGGTTGTAGTAGCTCCGAGAGGTAGGGGGGGGCCAGGCCATTAAGAGATTTAAAAGCAAATAAGAGAATTTTAAAAACAATCCTAAAATGTACAGGTAGCCAGTGGAGTGAAATTAAAATAGGGGTAATGTGCTCAAACTTTTTTGTTCCAGTTAAAAGACGTGCTGCAGCATTTTGCACAACCTGCAGGCGCCTAATGGACGCATCACTAACCCCAAAATAAAGTGCGTTACAATAATCCAGCCTAGAAGTAACAAAGGCATGGATTACTGTCTGAAAATGCTGTTTCGATAAGATAGGCTTTATTTTGGCTAATTCCCTCAAATGAAAAAAGCTAGATCTTACAACAGCTCTGACCTGGCTTTCAAGTTTAAGATTTGCCTCTATTTTAACTCCCAGATTAGTGATGACTGGTTTAACATACTGTGCCAGTGAACCAAGATCTATAATAGTGGCCTCAGAAGCGCCACCAAAAACCATCACTTCTGTTTTCTGTTCATTAAAATGTAAAAAGTTCAAAGCCATCCAAGTCCTTATTTCATCAAGGCATCTGAGCAGCGGGTCTACTGAGAAGCCATTTATCTTTTTAAGTGGGAAATAAATCTGGGAGTCATCGGCGTAGCAGTGGAAAGAAATCCCATGTTTCCTGAAAATAGACCCAAGGGGTAGGAGATATAGAGAGAAAAGAAGCGGGCCTAAAACTGAACCCTGTGGAACCCCACATTGAAGAGAAGCAGTAGAGGATACAAACTCCCCTAGTTTCACAGAGAAAGTTCGCTCTGCCAAATAGGATCTGAGCCACTGCAGTGCGGTACTCCGCATACCCACCAACTGCTCTAAACGGGAAATTAAAATATTATGATCCACTGTATCAAAAGCAGCAGTTAAATCTAACAGCACAATAATAACACAGTCACCTGAGTCATTTGCCAAAAACACATCATTAAAAACTCTTAAAAGGGCAGATTCAGTACTATGTAAAGCTTTAAAACCAGATTGGAAAACTTCTAAAATACCGTGTTCTTCTAGGAAGGACATTAATTGCTTGTAAACTACCTTTTCAAGAATCTTTGAGATAAAAGGCAGTTTGGAAATAGGTCTGTAATTCGCAATAATATCAGGATCAAGAGCAGGTTTTTTGAGTAGAGGCTGAATCACTGCATGTTTGAGATTGACAGGTACAACACCAGAGGACAGACTACTATTTACAATGGATTGTACAGCTGATGCTATAGTGAGAAAAACCTCTTTGAAAAATCGAGGAGGGAGAGCATCATAAGGGGAACCTGAGGGCTTCATGTGAGCAACCAACTCCTGCAGGCAGAGCATGGAAACTGGCTCGAACCTGTCAAAGACAGCAGAACTAGGGACAGGGGTAGAAGGGTCGGGAACGGACTGGGAAGTCTGTGCTTTGACAGATAGCACTTTATCAATAAAAAAGTGTAGGAAGTTTTCACAAATTTCCTGAGAAGACTCGACAGAAGACTGTGGAGCATGAAGGACCATATCAATAGTCTTAAATAAGACATGAGGCTTACGACAATTTGCCTGAATAATAGTAGTGAAATGTTTCCTCTTAGCATCTTTTACAGTTTTCTGGTAAGAATTCCAGTAATCTTGTAACATTTGGTATGACACCTGAAGTTGATCCTTCTTCCATTTACGTTCAGCTCTCCTGCACTTTCTTCTGGCAGCCCGGGTGTCTTCATTCAGCCAGGGTTCAGATTTGGCTTTAACTTGCTTAAGCTTAAAGGGGGCCACTGAATCTAAAGCAGTTTGGCAGACAGAATAAAACCACGTACTCAGCTCTTCTGTATCATTGCATATGAAATCAGGAAGGCCGCCGTTCTGATTAAAAACAATAGAAAACTGTCCAGCAGAGAAAGGGTTAAAAATACGACAGCTCCTAGCAGCAACAGGAGGAAGATTAACTTTAGTACAAGGAAGGAAAACCTCAAACAGGACAGGCCTATGGTCTGACCATACAACATCACAAACCTCTAAGTTAGAGACAGGTAAATTGTGAGTTAAAACAAGATCCAACGTGTGCCCATATTTTTGTGTAGGCACAGACACAGGTTGCACAAGATCAAAAGAGTCAATAAGATTTAAAAAGTCCTTTGCCATTGGCTTGTCAGGGCAGCACACATGAATATTGAAGTCCCCAATAATAAGAACATGATCATATTTTGGCATAATTTCAGCCAACAGATCAGAAAAGTCATTTAAGAAGTTCTTATTGTATTTTGGGGGTCTGTAAACCACAGCACAGAGCACTGTGTGAGACCGACCTAGCTCAAACATGCTCAGTTCAAAGCTACTAGGTGAGGTTAATAATGGCAGTGGTTTACATTTATACTGCTTCTTAAAAACAACCGCTAGTCCTCCTCCTCTGCCTGATATTCGAGGAGAGTTTAAGAAGCAGCAGTCATCAGGTAAGAGATCTGTAAAAGCGCTGGACTCACCGGCCCTCAACCATGTCTCAGTTATACAGAGGAAATCCAGTCCTTGGGTTGTAAATAAATCCCTTAAAATAAAAGTTTTATTACTCAGCGATCTAGTGTTCACCAATCCAAACCTGGTGGAGGTCAGCGTGTTCGTGGCTGACAGCGAGACCCGACGCAGCGGCCGCAGGTTCTGTAGGTTCGCACCGTGCTGACGAGGATGGGAAATCTTTCGTGGCTGGGACATCTGATCCGAGCCAACAACGGGCACCAGCCAGGCATCGATGGGCTCCAGAGAGCACGGAGAAAAGGCATGACAAGGTACCGATCCACGTTCGTTCCAAAGAGCCGGAGAAGAGCGCACCAAGTACGCCTTAAGTTTCACGAGTAGACCGCTACGTTTGCCCCGGCGTCTGAAACGCTTTCGCCGTGAGGCTGGGGCCGGGGTCCGACAGAGGCTAGCTGGTATCCCAGACAGGAATGGAGGTAACGCCTTATGTCCATTATAAGTTGTATTGGTAAGATCACTGGCAACTAGTCGGAGGTCCAAAAGTTTTTGGCGATTGTACATTAAAAGAGAGTTGACTCTAGCAATAAAAAACAACATAAGCAAACACAACAGAGGAAGAGCCAGACGGCGAGCCACACACACTGGCGCCATCTTGAAACTCCAAAGCACGGCCAAACTCGTCATTCAAAATGATGTTGTAAATAATTATGTATAATTTTAAGGAGTGAAACTATCTAAATGAGCGCGGTATATTAAAATCTACCCCCTGTACAGCTGATAAATAGGCGGTAAACACCATGTATTCAGATTGCCTTTGGTGCAGGTCCCCAGTCTCTAGTACTCATTTGAGGAACTGCAGTTTTTGACATTTTTGGATGACAAGATTTGCCACAAACTTAGATAAATGGCAATTTTTGCCACAGTTGTCAGGACATTTTAGTCTGAACCACAAATGTCAACCTGCTGATCCAATTAATCAGTTTCATAGCATAGACATCTTTAAAGAATTTCATAGTTCATCAAAGAGCCAAGTAGGCTGATTAAGGGACCAAAAATTCCAGTTGCAATAAAACTACTAAAGATGCTATTTCAACTGACAAATGAAAACATAGTAATATATGTAGAAACATGTACTAGTACGTAAACACATACACAAACACACACAGAAAAACTCACATTCATCATACACTGAAGCCTATCTATTGCAGTTCAAGTCTGCATGATGAAGTTGCTATGGTATAAACACATCAAAGATGAGCACCTCAATTATTTAAAAGCACAGCGAGTGCATCATTAAGGACACAGTAATTATCCTCCATCTTAATGAAGTTTTCATTAAGACATCTGCATTATGTGATCTGTCTCCACAGAGATTTAATATTTCCACTGTAGACAGGTAATGCCTATGCCAGTCATTTATAATAGAAAAGCATTACAAACTCCTTATAAGCTGTGCCTTCATTTAGAAGCTGAAAAAAGTGGTGTTTTAAGACCCAGGGTAGATTTTAAGTTCATACTCAAGTTTTTTATTTCTTGGTTGTTTTGTGGACATAATGTGGAAATAATGATGGATTGGATTTATATAGCGCTTTTCAAAGCACCCAAAGCGCTTTACAATGCATCTCTCGCATTCACACACTGGTGGAGGCAGCTACAACTGCCTGGGGCAAACTGACAGAAGCAAGGGTGCCATATCATGCCATCGGCCCCTCTGGCCAACACCAGTAGGCGGTAGGGTAAAGTATCTTGCCCATGGACACAACAACAAAGACAGAGAGCCCAGGAATCGAACCGGCGACCTTTCAGTTACAGATGCACTTCCCAACCCCCTGAGCCACAGTCACCCGTCTTACATTTCAGGAAAAGGAGAAACTCTTATAATAGTGCTCACAAAATCAGTTCCAGTTTTTATTTTTGATTAGTTATGCCTACTTTTAAGACTCTATGGTGAATATAGCTGTGTAGGGGGAAGTGATCACCCCCCTGAAGTCTACAGGAGGATGCTTGGCCGTTGAAACAGCAGGGTTGTAGGGTAGCAGCAACACTGTCATGGCAGAGAGTTTAATCAGGTGATTTAAAGGACTGTTTAGGTGAAATCATGTAATCCATCAAACAACACGATGGTGTTCTTCCTGTTTCTAGGCAGTTTTGAGTCAGGCCTGTAAAACAGACTTGGGGTTCAATATCCCTGATTCATTTGGATTATCCTCCCCTCTTAACACACCTTAGTTCTTTTCTGCAAAAGTTTCAGCTACGTATTCATGTTTCAACATGATGTTCTTTTGTTGTATATTAGTCTTAAGATTAAACGTTTTTGCATTTCCTTACATTTTCTTAAATGCAGACGTGTTGGCTGAGTTCCCACAGCCATTTTGTCAACTCCAATTGTTCTGAACATTGTCAGCCAAAGCATTCCATCATCAAATTGACCAGGATCCAATTTTTTTTCCTATACTGATGAAGATATATGGTTGTAGGTTCTGATCACTGTCATGGTTTTATGCATTTATTGCACCCACATTGGTCCTAATAATTGCATGGAAAAGGCAGGTGTTCAGTTTTTTTCTAATAAGTGATATGTGCCTTGACATTCTGACATTCGAAGATGAACAAGAAAGTCCCAGTTCATCGCTGAATCATTCTAATTTGGACTTCTTTTGGTGTCACCATACTCTAAGAGTTTAAAAGTTATAAGGCAGATAAAACATCTACCTGATCACCCAAGGACCCACTTAGGGTTAGGTGTAGGGTTAGAAAAAATGCAAAACCTGACCACCTGAAACTTGATAGAAATTAAAAAGTGAAACATGATTAGCAGGCTTCCATAAGGTCATGGTTTGTTGCTGTTTTTATTTTTTTATTTTTATTTTTGCATTGTTGTTGGACAATGACAACTTTTTAAGGAAGTTTTTTGTAGTTTACTTTTTCTGACTCAGGAAGCTGCCATCCGGCTTTTAGAGATTCTTTGTTTCACTGTCAGTGTCAATCAGTTTAATGAACATTACTTTGTCAAACCCACAAAATGTAATCACAATGGCAGTGGTGGTGGGGGTGGATAGTGGTAAAATAAAGGACAACATCGTGAGTCAGTCTTAGTTATTGATATTGGTATGGTGAGTTATAAAACTCTGAGATGACTCGAAAATGTTTTCATTTTGAATTTGTGACAAATAAGAATTTTAGCTAAAAATTGAAAAGTCGAAAACCAAATATTTTAAATAATTTTAAGAACTGTCTGCCAAGTTATTTTTATTACAGGAGTACTACTCTTAATAATACTCGTAATACTCTTAAAAGCTTCTCTCAGGAATGTTTGTCTTTCCAGGTTTTATGTACTCTTTTAAATGTTGTATGGTATTGTGGTGAAAGTTTATTGCATTCAGTACACATGGCCTTTTTTGAACTTGTGGTTGTTCTTGCAAAGCTTTGTGATGCAGTTGAGATCACAGATTCATTTGTGGGAAAGATAAATTGTCCTTAAGGTTGGAGGTTATTCTTTGCAATCGTCTTAGTCAAGAGTCAGAAAAAACTTCCAGACTTGGATATTGAGTATGTTTCACTGTAGGTTTGATTTATTGCCTAATTGTCTCCTCCTGTTTGCTTCCTTACATATCCACTGCTCTTAATTGCTGTCAGCAAATTTGCTTGAACAAGCATAAACACATCATGAATTGATCACATCCATGTGGATATGATACAATTTGAGGAAATATACAATTCAAGAAAGCTACATCTTTTGCATTGTCATGGCCAGCTTTGTTTCCACTTCACTGCTGACCTTAAAACAGTGAATATATATAAAATATTTCAAGTAACAATTCAAAAACATTTTTGTTGTCAAAGTTTTCAATTCATTCTAAATCTTCAAATTTGATTGTTTCCAGGTCTATATGAAAAATATTGCAGAAATGTGGTCCCTGAAATATAGACTCATGATATAAGAGTTGGCTTAGGGCAACTAAAACTGTTACATCGGTGTTGCGTTGGCCTGGGAGTACAAAAAATTAAACGTCTTCTAGTTTAGGTCTAGAAGATTATTAGTGTCCAAAATCTGGGGTTGAGAAGGTCTTCTGCCTCATCTGACTGTGAAAATTGGCTGTTTTTTCTGAATATGTTGGATTTTGAGCAAGGAAACAAAATTAAAACTCTTGATTAATAGCATACCAATAAAATAGTCTTTTCAGAACTCCTGATTTGCATGTTCACAATTTCTTTTCCATCACACATCTGCATTGTCAGGGAAAACTTGCTTCCTGTAAAGAAAGACTGTAAACACTTTTCTGTATTGCCCCAGTAGTACCAACCAGGCTTTTATATGTAAAGTATATTTTAGGTAGCTATCGGTCAGAATGGGCCACCCCTTTTATCTGTGCCCTCAGTGGATCTTCCCCTTTTTGATGTCAAATGAGCCCTGGAATAGCTAATTCTCCCTCTCCTATAAATTTGGCACTAGTGCAAAAGTTGTGCTGCTGTAGTCCTGGGAGGCAAACAATGCTTGGAGGAGAAAAACTAGATGAGAGAAACCCAATGGAAGCCTTTGATCCTCGAAGATATTAGTGAGAACCAAAGAAAAAGGGTGGGGGAAAGGCAGGCATGTTGCATAAAATACAACTTGGAATCAAAATGCAAATCACATTGAAAATGCATGAGTGCTCTTTTTATTTTTTTTATTCAAACTGAGTTTCTCAATCTTCCATTGTAATTAGCAGCACCAGTAGTGCTTGTATTCCCACTAACATCATAAAAAAAAGCTTTTCTTTCTTTTTCTCGGGGCATAGGTGGGGGTGTCACTTAATATTTAGATCAAGGGAAAAAGAGAAATGAATTTTCAAAGTTTTTGTGTCTCAAAATTAATGATAAAAGGAAAAAAAATATCAAATTAGGGATTATGCAAGGGCACAGAACAGAGCAGAGAAAATAAAAGAAGGGATTATATTGAAGTTTTTTTCTTTAATTTCTTCTTGAAAGGGACATATTTTTTTTCTTTTGTACTTTGTTAATTTTTCTGTCTGTGGTATATTATGGAATTGTTTCCTCAGGGGTGACAGAAAAGTATGTGTGTCTTGCTGGGCTGAGGCTCTCTAATGATGTCTTTGTAGGGACGTTACCGCCGTGTTCAAAGGCAGAACTCCAGCCAGCTGACCCAGCCATTTACAACCTGACAATGAGCAGCTGTAATTGAAAAGTGTTGGAGGTAAGAAACACAGACACACACAATTCCTGAGATTTTATTAACTAGCTAACACTGGTGGCCTGGTCCAGTGCTGTTAAAAGACTAGCATGCAACTCACACACTTTTACCTGTTTAGCATGCTAACAACCTACTAAGATTTCTTCAAGTGATTTCTTCTTTCTCTTGAATGAGTGGCAAAACATTTCTTCTGATGAAAAAGCTATGCCCAGATTCTGGGATTTCCTTACCTGGATGATTAAGCATGCTTCAGGACAAGCTAATAAAGTCTTTCCATTGTTGTAACACACGTTAATACACCCCCTTGTCCATCTAATAGGGGTTTATGCTAATAAGTTAACAAGTGTCATTGTGTTGTGGTAATGTAACATGGCCTAATGCCATATAGCTCCCATAGCATAAGTTTATGCTAACAAGCTAACGAGCTCAATCTGCTGTTGTGATAAAGGCCTAAAGGGGCACATTGTCACCTATTCAAACACTTGTTAAAATGTTAATGAGCCAGTGCCTCAGTACATTACAGGAACATGTGCTAATGCAAATCAAATCAACTGCATCACTGATATTAAAACTAGTGGGTAAAAAGGATTTTTTAAGACCAGTTAAAATCAATACCTTTAACTCTGTTTTAATGAATTAAAAAGTAAATACATTTAAAGTGAATTTTGTCAGGATATATTTTAGAATTTCTAGAACTGTTCTTTTAATGTTTGACATAAAGGATACCGATGAAAGCAAAGCTCAAAATAAAACATTAAAATTCAGAGATTTCTAATGGAGGTTCAGTTCTGTTTTAATATTTCCTATAATTGTAAATTATATTAAAAATATTAAAATGCGCTGTTTTCTTTTTGTTAAATAATAAAAGAATGTACAAACACATCTATAAAAAGTAAATGAACAATGAAAAGAGAAGATAGAACTACAGGTAGTCAAATATTGCACTAACCTGAGGGCAAAATCAGTTCCATTAAAGAAAAAAAATGGGATTGTCTTCTTTACAGTTTTTAAGATGTCAGTAGTTCATGAGCACAAATAAGTCATTTTCCCCAAATTTAAACTGGACAATAACCTCATCAAACAGCTGATCCAATACAAAACAAAGACATTTATGTCCTGATGTACTGAACTGTATAGCCACTGTACTGCTCTAAATAACTGAAAGACAAATTTAACAAAATCTTACAAAACTGTAAGGTTCTCAGTCAGGTTCCCAAGTGTTCTAGTTCCAGCATTATTCATTACATGCATACTGTGTGTAAGACTACTGAAATTAAGCCCCGTTTAAGATTTAAGATGTATTTGTTTATATTTTTTTTAAGAACTCAAAAAAATTATCTGTTGGCAGCAGTCCTATTTAGGGGAAATTCTAAGAAAATTGTCTCACGATAATTTGGGTGGTTTACATCATTTGAAAAAATTAGTCTGTTAAGTCCAGACAATTTGAAAACATTCTTTAAAGTACAGCTGTTTGGAAAATTTGTGACATATCTGAGGTCAGACACGTCTTTTCATAAAGCTTCTGTAAGTTGTTGCCTGGCCAAATGAAGAAGGGCTATCACACAGCAAACTCCTTGCCCTGGGAATATATAGATATGTGTTCTTGGCATCACATCCACCCATCCTTTCATCCTCTCCTTACCCCACTCCTTTTTTTTCTCTGCCCTCCGCCACCCCACACGGTTGCTATCCAAATAGAGAGATCTGGAGGAGGTGGGGTGGTAAGGTGGCAGGCGCCCCAAATGTAAAGCGTACGCAATCACTCAGATACAAGTGGCACCGCTAAAAATTGCCTTCATATATCAGCTTATGGTTTACGGGCTGTGGCAGAAAGGACGGCAAAAGGTCAGGTGGAAAAACATATAGACGTGTCACAGCCACTGCTCGGGGCGCCGGAGCTCTGGGCTGATGGCTGAGGAGATGGGCTGGCTTGTGAGTTTATGTGGGTGTGCTTGTGTGGGTGTGTGTGTGAGAGAGAAAAAGAGAAAGGCAGGGTAGTGTTTGATAGGAGCCGAATCTGTATATATATATACATATGTATATATATTAGGGGTGCAACGATGCACAAAATTCACGGTTTGGTTCGGTTCGATACTTTGGTGCCACGGTTTGATATTTTTTCGATACAAAAAAATGTTGATGCTTTTTTAATTTGTCATTTATTAAAATTATAAATAGATATTTTAACTCAAACATACAGTTTTTAAATTTAATGTTGCTGAAACAACAAAGGGATAAAAAAATTAATCTATATGATCGAGAAATCACTCATCTTTGGAAAAGAGAGTTTATTACAGAGAAATGGCTCTTTCCAAAATAAAAGCTATACTATACGCTTCTTCTGGGCTATATTCTCAGCAGCATATTAAACATATCAGGTCCCATAAGGAGAATCATGTGCTAACGACTGTCTAAATGACTCGGGTAAAGTTTGTAGCATGCTTGCTTGTTAATGGTAAATGGTAAATGGCCTGTATTTATATAGCGCTTTTACTAGTCCATTTGTTGTTTTTGTCTGCTTCCACTTGTCTTTGCACTAGGATGATGTCGGTGTAAATGTGCAGTCACATTCATTTTGTTCCCACTAGTGCTGTCAGCGTTAATCTGAAATTACGTTAACGCCACAACACGGCAAATCTCTGTTAACGAGCTACCGCGGATCGCCCCGTGCGTGGGGCTGGACGGCGTCAACACAAGCAAACTGCGGTAACGCAGTAGTTCCCACCTATGTAATTGAGCATTGCGTGGCACATCCGACATACTGTTTTACTTTTGTCCATTTTGCGCTTACCTTCAGGGTCATACTTCACATGAAGACCAAAATAGTTCCAAAGGCCAGGGTGAATGAGGGTGGGGGAGGTTCAATTTGCCATATTGCAATGAGCTTAGCTTCTGTCTTGCTAGCTTGCGCTGTGCTCAGTGGATCTGCGCTCGACAGTGCAGCCTAGGCGGAGTAGTCGAACGCAGATCCACTGAGCTCTCAACACAGACAGCATCGTCAGAAGAAAAGTTGATAAAATAAATAAAAAAATTGGTATTGTACCGAACCGAAAGGACTGTATCGAACGGTTCAATATCTCAATATCAATACGAGTATCCCTTAATGTGTATATATATATGTATAGCACCACCAAGGCTGGAGACGGAGCAATACTGGAAGAGCATATGGGAGAAGGACGCAACCCATAACGGCAGTGCTCAGTGGCTAGAGGATCTGAGGGCAGACCATAGCGACCTCGCTGAACAGGGTCCAGTAACCATCACAGTGGTAGATATCCAAGAAAGGGTCTCCTGTATGAAGAGTTGGACAGCACCAGGGCCCGACATGGTTCACGCCTACTGGCTGAAGAAGCTGACTGCACTCCACGAGCGTCTGGCAGCACAAATGAACCAGCTGCTAGTTAACGAGAGACCACCCGGAATGGCTAACCGAAGGTCGAACGATCCTGATCCCCAAGGACCCCAAGAAGGGACCGGTCCCCTCCAACTACCGACCAATAACCTGCCTCAGTACTACATGGAAGCTCCTGTCAGGCATCATATCGGCTAAGATGAACAGGCACATGGGTCAATACATGAGCGGGGCACAGAAAGGAATTGGCAAGAATACCAGAGGCGCAAAACACCAGCTACTGGTAGACAGAACAATCAGCCGAGACTGCAAGACCAGACTGACCAACCTGTGCACTGCCTGGATTGATTACAAGAAGGCCTATGACTCAATGCCCCACAGCTGGATACTGGAATGCTTAGAATTGTACAAGATCAACAGGACCCTAAGAGCCTTCATCAGGAACTCAATGGGGATGTGGCGTACAACACTAGAGGCCAACTCCAAGTCCATAGCACAAGTCACCATCAAGTGCGGGATCTACCAAGGAGATGCTCTGTCCCCACTGCTGTTCTGCATAGGCCTGAACCCCCTCAGTGAGATCATTAACAAGACTGGCTACGGATACCGACTACGGAACGGAGCAGTTGTCAGCCACCTCCTGTACATGGATGACATCAAGCTGTATGCCAAGAGTGAACGAGACATCGATTCACTGATCCACACTACCAGGATATACAGCAATGACATTGGAATGTCGTTCGGACTGGAGAAGTGTAGTTGAATGGTAACAAAGAGAGGGAAGGTAGTCAGAACTGAGGGGATTGAACTACCAGAAGGCAACATTGCAGACATAGAGGACAGTTACAAGTACCTGGGGATCCCGCAGGCGAATGGGAACCATGAAGAGGCCGCTAGAAAGGCTGCAACCACCAAGTACCTGCAGAGGGTCAGGCAAGTCCTGAGGAGTCAGCTGAACGGTAAGAACACGATCCGGGCCATCAACACGTACGCCCTGCCCGTGATCAGGTATCCTGCTGGGGTAATAGGCTGGCCAAAGGAGGAGATAGAAGCCACTAACATAAAGACAAGAAAGCTCCTTACCATGCATGGAGGCTTTCACCCCAAGTCCAGCACCCTGAGGCTGTACGCTAAGCGGAAGGAAGGGGGCCGGGGACTGGTGAGTGTCGGCACCACAGTCCAGGATGAGACAACAAACATCCAAGAATACATTGGGAAGATGGCCCCAACTGACCGAGTGCTCAGTGAATACCTCAGGCAGCATAAACCCAAGAAAGAGGAGGGAGACGAGGAACCATCATGGAAGGACAGGGCCCTGCACGGTATGTACCACCGGCAGATAGAGGAGGTGGCTGATATCCAGAAATCCTACCAGTGGCTGGACAAAGCTGGACTGAAAGACAGCACAGAGACACTAATCATGGCAGCACAAGAACAAGCTCTGAGTACAAGATCCATAGCGGCTGGGGTCTATCACACCAGGCAAGACCCCAGGTGCAGGCTGTGTAAAGATGCCCCAGAGACAATCCACCACATAACAGCAGGGTGCAAGATGCTAGCAGGCAAGGCATACATGGAACGCCATAACCAAGTGGCCGGCATAGTGTACAGGAACATCTGTGCCGAGTATAACCTGGAAGTCCCGAGGTCAAAATGGGAGATGCCCCCAAGGGTAGTGGAGAATGACCGAGCTAAGATCCTGTGGGACTTCCAGATACAGACGGACAAAATGGTGGTGGCTAACCAACCGGACATAGTGGTGGTAGACAAACAGAAGAAGACGGCCGTAGTGATCGATGTAGCGGTTCCGAATGACAGCAATATCAGGAAGAAGGAACACGAGAAGCTGGAGAAATACCAAGGGCTCAGAGAAGAGCTCGAGAGGATGTGGAGGGTGAAGGTGACAGTGGTTCCTGTGGTAATCGGAGCACTAGGTGCGGTGACTCCCAAGCTAGGCGAGTGGCTCCAGCAGATCCCAGGAATAACATCGGAGATCTCTGTCCAGAAGAGCGCAGTCCTGGGAACAGCTAAGATACTGCGCAGGACCCTCAAGGTCCCAGGCCTCTGGTAGAGGACCCGAGCTTGAAGGATAAACTGCCCGCAGGGGCGTGCTGGGTGTGTGTGTGTGTGTGTGTGTATATGTATATATATATATATATATATATATATATATATATATATATTAGGGGTGCAACGATATTCGTATCGATATTGAACCGTTCGATACAGTGCTTTCGGTTTGGTACGCATATGTATCGAACAATACAAAATTTGTAATTTATTTTATCAACTTTCCTTCTGACGATGCTGTCTGTGTTGAGCGCTCAGTGAATCTGCGTTCGACGGAGTAGTCGAACACAGATTCACTGAGCGCTCAACACAGACAGCATCGTCAGAAGGAAGAGCGCAGGGCAAGCTAGCGAGACAGAAGTTAAGCTCTCCTTGTAACATGGACCTCCCCCACCCTCATTCAGATCTGGCGTTTGGAATTATTTTGGTTTTCATGTGACGTATGACCCTGAAGGTAAGCGAGTCATGGACTAAAGTAAAACAGTATGTTGGATGTGCCATGCAATGCTCAATTACATCGGTGGGAACTAGTGTGTTAGCGCAGTTAGCTCGTTAACGTGTTGGCCGTCTAGCCCCATGCACGGGGCGATCGGCGGTAGCTCGTTAACAGAGATTTGCCGTGTTGTGGCGTTAAGGTCATTTCAACGAGATTAACCTGAAAGCACTAGTGGGAACACAACGAATATGACTGCACATTTTCGCCGACATCATCCTAGTGCAAAGACAAGTGGAAGCAGAAGAAAAACAAGTAAGCATGCTACTAACTTTAGCCGAGTCATTTAGACAGCTGTTTAATATGCTGCTGAGAATATAGCCCAGAAGAAGCGGATAGTATAGCTTTTATTTTGGAAAGAGACATTTCTCTGCAATAAACTCTCTTTTCCAAAGATGAGTGATTCCTCAATCAGATACAGGGCTTGCAATATCGCTAGCCCAACGTCCCGGGGCTAGCGATTTTTTCAGTCGGGGTACCAAAATCTATCTCTGCCCTGCCCGTCGGGCTATTGTAGGAAGGAAAAATATATGTCAATGCTTTTGCATTCTTTCGGAAATGTAGCTGGGTAATTATGTCATTGGCATCGGTGAGCCACTGTCAATATGTGACAAATTGAAATCACGTTTGAATTTGCGCTTGTTTTTTTGCTTTCACTTTGCAATCATGCGAACTGTGTATAGAGAGCGACAGCACTGATCTGTGAGTGATGATAATTTGCGCACCAATTCCTCTGACATCGTCTTATTAATTGTTAGCTTACTATGCAAACATGACAAGTGAAATCTCCCGCAGCTTAAACATGTGAGAGGTTGATCGCGCAGAGAATCGCTGAGCTTATGTGAGTGCGTGTGTAAAAGCAGCAGGATTTATATTTGACTACGATGACCTGGATGACTGAGAACCTTCACAGACAGATATATATTTTAGTTCTGCTGAGCCAAATAAGACAGGTCAGGGTGAAGAAGTGACAGCCAAAGAAAAGCTTACCACAAAACGGAGAAGTTATGACAAATCAGACTATAAGGCAAAAAGAAAGTGCAGCTTTATGGTTTCATGGACAAAAGAATTTCTGTGGCTGCAATATGACGAGCTAAATAACCAGGGCTGCACATAAGTGGTCCACAGGTGCGCATTCGCTGTCAAAATAAAAAACACGCACAAGGGTTAGGGTTAAATTTAAAAACTGTACTTTTGAGTTAAAATATATATTTATAATTTTAATAAATGACAAATTAAAAAGGCATGAACATTTTTTTTGTATCGAAAAAATATCGAACCGTGACACCAAAGTATCGAACCGAACCGAACCGTGAATTTTGTGTATCATTGCACCCCTAATATATATATATATGTATATATATATATATATATATATATATATATATATATATATATATATATATATATATATATATATATATGTATGTGTGTGTGTGTGTGTGTAAGAGTATTTTTAAACCTCTAAGTCCTTTAACATTAATTGTCAATTGTCTAAGGCTATGTCTGAAACTCAATACTAAAGTATTATTCTATATCTATACCATATATATTATATATAAGTCTCAAAACCAGAATTACTTCCATTGGAATTTAAGAGCATGAAAGAACTTGAAACTAAACTGGCATAAATAACTCCTTATACAACAGAGCAGTGACACTCATAGCAGAATCAAGTGTTTAAATGAAAGGTTTTACTTTAAAAGGTGTAATATTGATTTTAAATTTATGAATAATTACTTAATCGATGTGAAATGAGGTCAGGCCATGGCAACACGTCTCTTCTAACCTGAAAATAGATAGCCTGTCCAAGAAGGGACATTCTGCTCTTTATCAACACAAAAGTATGTTGAACAAGATATCAGTTCTGTCCATTTTGTTTAGGAGATATTAGGAAATCAGGAAAACCTGTACCCACTACATTTCGAGTTGTGCTACAACTTTTTACATTTCCTACAACACATTTCTCAATACCAAGTTTATCTATTTATTTCTTGCAACTTGCAAATCTACTTCCCAGACATGCTGATCTTTGAACAATCCACAAATAAGGAAGCTACCGTAGCATAACTGCAGTTTTGCACTGTTTCCTTTCATTTATTTGTTGCTAGACATTATTTTTCAAATACACTGTGACCTTGTTCTTTTTCTAGTGACTGGTAAGTATTGTAAATGACTCCATACAATCTTTGCATCTCAAAGCACTACCCTCTTCAGTCCTGTTCATTCAATAACGTAGTATGACCAAGTATGACCAATAATAGTTGGACAATTGGAGCACACCCCCGGGTCTCCCTTTTTAAAACGTTAAAGTTTCGGCAAGAAATTTTGACAGCAAAATAAATGGTAAATGGCCTGTATTTATATAGCGCTTTACTAGTCCCTAAGGACCCCAAAGCGCTTTACATATCCAGTCATCCACCCATTCACACACTGGTGATGGCAAGCTACATTGTAGCCACAGCCACCCTGGGGCGCACTGACAGAGGGGAGGCTGCCGGACACTGGCGCCACCGGGCCCTCTGACCACCACCAGTAGGCAATGGGTGAAGTGTCTTGCCCAAGGACACAACAACCAAGACTGTCCAAGCCAGGGCTCGAACCGGCAACCTTCCGATTACAAGGCGAACTCCCAACTCTTGAGCCACGATAGCCACGAACATTTAATACATTTAATACAAGGTATTAAATGTTACATCAACTTGCCATGCGTGTAGCTTTCTAGCACGCTTCATCGCTGTTTGAGTGGGGTGGCCAGATTTTAGTCTGTGGTGACTGTGGCCTCCTTGGGCCACCCCTGAGTTCTGCCCTTTGGCTTTAATCTTTTAATTAAAAAAAAAAAAAAAAATCAAATTAATGTATTTTACTTAAACGTGGTTAACTAAAACAATGTGAGTGCTGTGTCTTCATGTCTGTAGAGATGATGTTTGTCAAACTGTCCATTTGTATTAGATTGTGACAGACGAGGTGTCTGCTTAGATATGCGGCCTTTATGATTATATGGATGAGGTGACATTTTTTAGGTTTCAACAGATGAAATCAGATTAGGGTCAAGGGTAAAAGTACTAGGAATCACACGTAATGCATGGACATGTTCTTACTGCATGAGTATATACTTCATATGTGGTCATCAGTGTTTGTCCTTGTTTCACACATTGTGTGTGTCTGGTGCACTTCAGCTAGTTTCCGGAGTCAGCAAACAAACACACACAGGTATCTGCTGGATACTGTAACCTCTCGGTCGACCTCCGCTGACAAGACAGATCACTCCATTCATCTATGGGTGAGTGCACCGAGTGCTCCATTCATCTGCGGCTGAGTGGATCAGGCCGAACAGCATTTTTCACACTGCTGGCCTGTGATGCATCTGGGGCTCTGGAGGAATGTCACTGGCCTGAATGCCCTGATATGTCATGAGACCCAGGCTGCCACACCACTTTATACACACAATGACGTGCGCACATGCACGTGAACCCGCATGTGTACACACAAACACGCACACAAATTCTATACAAGGTGGTCTATTGACTTACAGGCGATGTACTCTAAATACTGATTTTTTGAGTTTATGCATATAGTGTAGACAGATCAGATAGAGCAGCGGTCCCCAGCCTTTTTTGCGCCACGGAACGTTTTATGCCTGACAATATTTTCACGGACCGGTCTTTAAGGTGTCGCGGAAAAATACAACAAAATAAAACTAGTACCGCTACTGAAAAATAGAAGAGTTATTCATGACACACGTGAAAAGACCCAGGAAAACCGAGTTAACGATAAAAACAATAACAAAATAATGCTGAAAACCGATAAAAACCCTGAAAACCACACATTTCACACCTGAGCCTAAACTCTCGCGGTCCGGTACCAAACGACTCACGGACCGGTACCGGTCCGAGGCCCGGGGATTGGGGACCGCTGACATAGAGAATAAGGGCCACTGGAAAAAAACAAGTGGGCACGTCATTTTTTTTTTCTTATTTTCCAGAATTCTGAGATTAAACTCAAAAAAAAATTTTTTTCTCAGAATTCTGAGAGTAAAGTCAGAATTCTGACTTTACTCTCAGAATTCTGACTTTAATGTCAGAATTCTAACTTTACTGACTTTAATGTCAGAATTCCGAGATTAAAGACAGAATTCTGACTTTAATCTCAGCATTCTGACCTTTTTCTCAGAGTTTTTACTTTAACATCAGATTCCTGACTTTAATGTCAGAATTCTGACTTTTTTCTCAGATTTCTGACATTAAAGTCAGCATTCTGAGAGTAAAGTCAGAATTCTCACAGTTAACTCTCAGAATTCTGAGAGTAAAGTCAGAATTCTGACTTTACTGACTTTAATGTCAGAATTCTGAGATCAAAGTAAAAAAAAAATTTTTTTCTCAGAATTCTGACTTTTTTTCTCAGAATTCTGAGATTAAAGACAGAATTCTGTCTTTACTCTCAGAATGCTGACTTTAATGTCAGAATTCTGACTTTACTGACTTTAATGTCAGAATTCTGAGATTAAAAAAAAACAAAAACTTTTTTCTCAGAAAAAAGATTTTTTTCACTGGGTCACTGGGTCCATATTGGACAGAGTGGTAGGACATTAAAAACTCAGTTATTTACCACAAACCATTCACACCTTATGATAGCCACCCACAGTTTGGTCCTGAGAGAAGTAAAACCTGATAACAAAGACTAAATGACCAACAGACTAGATGGCCACGGTATGCACAGGGAACATAATGAAGATCATCAACATGGAGTCAATAGGTAGCTGGAGAAAGATTAAGAACGCCATGTGTATTTGATACATTACAGTTAGTTACTGCTTCCTCCACACATACACGTTAGTTAAGCCAAAGTTTCATACATACACAGATTCAGTCCTCAGAGGATGTTTATAGGGTTTCACCAAAATAGGCTGAAAGCTTGAGGTACGGACCCATTCTCCGTACTTCCTTTAGAGGGCACAACAGCAGTAACTTTAAGATTAACTACTACTTATTTTGAGACTTCATGAATGAATGTGTCTGCTATGATGTGCAGTACGTGTCACGTAGTCCAACAAAAAATCCAAGCCTACCAATGTCAGAGCTGTCAAGTGTAATTGTAAGAATATGTTTTTGCCTTTGTGAGGACACGTGATCCCTAAAAGGTATCGGGAAAAATTCACATTTTCTGTAATCCAGACTGAGATGGATGGGTGGAGGTGGAGTGATGATGTGGCTAGTCTGGGTAGAGTGTGTGAAGCTGAAATAATTATGATGCTGATAAAGTGCAGAGTGGGCATCCAGTGGCACAGCTGGCAGCGGCTGGCAGAGGTGGCCCACATAGCCCAGTTAGCCGGCTGGCTTCCACTGGACCACGCACAGATGCCCATTTACTGCCCCACTGATGACACCCTAGGGGCATAACGCCCACACTCATACACATTTACAGATATATATATATATATATATATATATATATATATATATATATATATATATATATATATATATATATATATATATATATATATATATATATACACATATTTCTCACAAAGATACAGATATGACCACATGTGCCAAAGACACACACCTGAACAATGTTTTGATATAAAGCACATGCAAACACATTTGCAGTCACACACACACGCACACACACACATACTCACATTAAAGGAATGACTCACTCAAGTATAAACATCACTAAACGCATAATTTCCACAAATATATATCCCCACGTACACAAACACACACACGAACAAAAATCTTATGCTGCTCAGCCACTACGTTCCAGCAATCACCACACAGACCCTGTGACTGCCCCACACCACACACACACACACAGTCAAACGCACACATGCACAAACTGCTATTCTCACCTCGGGGCAGAGATGTGCTCTGATGTTTCCGGGGCAGTGGGCAGTCATGAGTGTGTGCCTGACAGCTGTTTGTGTGCATGTCCATGTGGCCGTGTGTGTGTGTGTGTGTGTGTGTGTGTGTGTGTGTGTTGGCGCGGTGCCCTAATTTGACAGAGCTGGAGCAGTGGTTGATCCCAAGTGCAGTTGATTTGGCTTGATGTTGACCCTACAGGCCTTGTCAGCTCCAACATGCTCCCTGTCTCCTCATGTAGCCCAGCATGACACTGACTGGACACACACACATAAACATGTACACACACTAGCATTATGCCCAGAGAAAAAAACATGCATTAACACACAATTATTGCAGTATATCTAGAGTTTTGTGTGTTACTGTGCCACCTTCAGTGTATTTTGTTCAAAACTTTTGTACCTATTTTTTTTCACTTGAGTGGAATTAAATAACATATGGGAGTTTCTGTCATTTTATCAATTTGAATATTAGTAAAGAAGCTCTACAATATATTTTTAAATGATGCGTGTTGAATTCCAGATGACACATTTGTTTGTCTGCTGCGTAATGAGTCACTTTCTGAAACTGACCTCAGTAATTTCCTCTGGTATGAAAGTGAATCATTTCTCAAAACATTTTGATCATTACGCTGATGAGTAAAAGAAAATAAAGTGAAACAAGAGAGGTTAATGTTAAAAAGTGTTTCTAGAGTATTTTAGGACAAGATTTTCTGGTACCTAGTGCAGGTCTAAAAAATCAACCCAATACAGAATTGCCTTAAACTTTTCAGCTCACTAGCTGTCACCTTTTAAAGGGCCATTTAAGCTGAGTATATTTTAACATGTGAATTACCAATCACATAGTAAAATTATATGGTAAGGGTCATTTGGTTACTTGTTCAGATCCAAGAAGTCTGGTTTAAAAAATCCAAGATTTTGACAGTGAATAGCCCTAAGCGTGGCGCAAACCAATACTTGCTTATTCTGGAAACAACTCTTGTTTTGGTGTCATTTATTAGATTGGAATATTTAATTCTGAAGCAATAAGACATATTGGCAATTTAAAAAATGATTAATTTAAAGAACAGGGGCATCAACAGCATGTGGAAGAACCATACACACCCACAACAGCATGGCCGGTCACCTATTTGGTCACACACTGCCATATGATGTTATTCCATTCTACAACCAGCATTTGTTGCAAGTCAGCCAGTGTGGTTATGCTGGTCAGTCTGGCTCGAACAGCACTCCAAGCTGATCCCACAAGTGTTCAGTGGGGTTGAGGTCAGGACTGCAGGCAGGCCATTGCATCCTCTCTACTCCTAAATTCTGGATAAATCTTGCTCTGTGAGGGCGAGCGTGTTCATCTTAGAAGAGAGAGTTCAATCTCAGACTGTGGAAATATGGGATTACCTCTGGTTGCAGGACTTCGTCTTGATATCTCTCCCTTAGTGATGACAAGCCTTACTTTTCCAGTGAGGGTTATGTCGGCCCACACCATCATATTGTTTACACCAAAAGCTCTTACCCTATCAGTACAGCAATCAGCATAGTGTTCTCCATGTCTTCTCCACACTCTGACTCTATGATCCAGCTGCCGTAGGCAGAATCTTGACTCATCTTTGAACATAATATTCCTCCACATTCAGCTGAGTGTGAAGGGCAGTCGTGGCAGGCCTACGAGGCCGGCCTAGAAGATTGGTTATGTGAAATCTGTTCTGGACTGTCTGAATAGAGAGCCATTGGCCATACTGTTCTGCAACCTGCAACTGCAACTTGGTTTTGTGGAACACCAGCTTGAGGTTGCGTTTGGCACGGGCCCTGTCCAGATGAGTCAAACGTGGCATGCTCGGAGCATATACCAACTGGCCATTGTAGCAGGGTCCATGCTCACAAGCACTGCTGATCAAGTACCAAGCAGGCACCCAGGGTACCAGGATTTTAGGGTCCTCATCAGTAAAAAAAAAAAAAAAAAACCAGCCAGGGTTAACTTTCTAGAGGTCTTTGAAAAGAAAAAAAAAACCCTTTCTGTTGCTATGCCACCATATATGTGTGCCTTTCTTTCTTCCTCTCATTCCATTATTTCTACACTTCCATCTGTCTTTCATTCTCTCCTTCCCATTAGAAATACTTCTGTGCTTTCTCTGTATTTTTTTCCAAACTGAATCCACACATCTCTATTTTTTAAGACATTTGGAGTGTTGTGCACTCATGTGTGGGTGGGTGATTGTGTGTCCATCAGGATGTCCCTGCTGGAACGAATCCTCTGAGGTGAAGGCCAGATTTTAATCCCTGGGTCCATCTAATCTCCTCATATTCACATCTCAGATTAACACAGCCACGCACACACAGACAAAGCGGTCTGATGCCTGTCATCATCAGCGTCTCTCTTGTAGTGTGTGTATGTCTGCGTGAGTTTTTGGACTCATTCTGTGTTTCCTGGCTGAAGATTAATTGTTAAAAAATTAAGCCTGTCTCGGGCCGATGACCTGTGGGTCAGCTGTTTCATTGTATTGTTGAAGTGCTTTCACACATGCAAGGACACACACAGACACACACAGATACACATACATGTAGATCCCGGTGCCATCTGCCCCAGGGTGGTTGGCCGGCGATGTCGGCGCAGTAAGAAGGGTGGGATCACAAATGAGAACAGCATGTACTATGTGTTTTAACATCAAAGGTGACCGGGTGCACTCACACACAGACACGCACACACAAGCTGTCCACACATAAAACAAGGAATGGTGAATGTGGTCACTCTCTCTCTCTCTCGCTGTCTCTCTCTCTCTGCTTCGACAGAGGCAACCAAAGAGGGCAGTGAAACGGGGAGATTTCTCCGCCAGGCCACATGAACGCAGACATAAACACACTTACTAATGAAAGTCAGGCCTGGAAAGTGTGTGTGCGTGTGTGTGTATGTGTGTGTTCTCTAAGTAGCTCCATCTGGGTAGAGGTGGCACCAGAGATGTTTACTGGAGGCTTTAGCCCATCAACTTATTGTCAACAGTTCAAGGGACTGTCAGCGCCCACGTTGTGTATATATGTGCGTGTGTGCGTACGAGGTGGAGAGCGTGTCTAGAAGGGGTTAGCGGTGAGGGGCATGGGCCGGGCGAGAAAAGGCGAGCGGAAAATAGAAGAGATATCAGGGATATAAAGGTTATAAAATCTGACGTCAGCAGTGCAGACTCTGGCTGCAAGAATGAACTGTGTTCTGGCTCATAACGACGGGTCTGATGACAGAGCGACCTGAGGATTAAGTGAAGAAATGTTTCTTTGGTCATTTAAAATATCAATAAATAGTAAGTTCTCTATTTATCATGGATTGCATTGTCATCCCGTCAGGTGACTCCTGAGTTTCTCCATTACACACAAGGTGTCCTTTGGTGTCAGTGCTGTGATGCAGTAGCTCTAGCAAAATCAGCCACCGAGAGATGACAACCACTTTAGAGACCTGCAAAGTCGACATAAGACAGCCTGAGGGCTGCTGGTATAAGGCAAAGGGTCCTCAGTCAGAATCCCCTGGTTTGTGTCCTATTGGAACCCTTTTGTTTTCCGCTGTGGTTTATTTCACTTGCTGTTCTGTTTCATTTCGCTGTTGCTTCTTATTTTTACCTTTGACTCTCTGGTAAGGTTTACTTACTGAAGTCTACTTGGCTATAGTTACAAAAAAAGCCTCGTAGTAAACCCACACCCTCATCCCCACCCCCGCTCATTGAAAAATAATGAGTTGGCTGTGACAAAGCCATAATCCAGTGCATTAGAGCACAGACACCAAAGGACATCTTGTGTGTAAATCACCAGCGGCATTGATAAAATGGCACTGGGTGACACCAGGAGAATGGAAATGAGTTGGAATCACTTAAAAAGTTACGAACAGGGTGTGGCTCGACTAAGTCTTTGATTTCCGGAGTTGATCTGGAGCTAGATCCAGGAATTATTTTGTAAGATTCATTATAATTTTGAAAATGTGAACTAAACTGAGGCAACAACACAGTCGCTGGCTAACAACTTGTAAGTTACAAGTGAGTAGCAAGTTCAGTTTAACAACTGAGCCCATAAAATAATCAGGAAAGTATTTATAAGGTCAGGGTTCAAGGCCGTTTTATCAGCGACTCCTGTCTTTCACAATCACGTGAAAGTGATTGTGTTCAAAAATTTAAGGTACTAATGCAATGGCTTCAGTCCATTTTTTAATAATGTCTATGCTTGACATTCTCTCTGTAATTTACAAAATGAAGATCATGTTTTATTTTGCGTACTACAAGAAAATAAAATCTGAAATTCTGATTTTTTTGGAGGGAAATTTGTTGGGTAACATATATTCACACAGAAAGCATTGATCCACAAAGAGCGCAATGAAAAATAATGGAGTCCACGTCAAGTGATGAGGAGCTGGACCTGATGCTCCGAACAAGAAAATAAAGAAAGAGTTTCTGGTTTCATCCAATTCTCACGAGAAAGCAGCAGCAGCGAGAATTTCATGATTTGATCCAGGAGTTGAAGCTTTATCACGGCAGCTTTCGTACATATTTTAGGATGTCAGCGTGAAAGTTTGAGCTCTTTTTGCCAGAGTTGGGACGGCATCTGAGGAAGAGAGCCGATTGACCCAGAGCAGTGTCTAGCTGTGTGTCTGAGATAAACGAAGTATTATTTTGTATTTCTATCTCATTGTTTATTCAGTGCCTGTGTGTGACTTCACTTAAGAGTGAACTTGTTGCCAAATGCAGTGGCCTGATTGGTCAGATCTGGAAAATTAGAGATTACCATGGCATGCTTTTATGGAGTACTGAGTTTTAACTATCATAGTTCATCATCCCACCTACCAGTGCAGTATAGCAGTGAAATGTATAAACTTTACTTTATTATCTTTTTTTTTTTATTTTCTACATTTCCATCATTATCCTTTACAGTCTCCTGAGGAATTGAGAATTAGTGTACTGGTATCAGTTTTCAAGAACAAGGATAGTGTGCAGAGAGATAAAGTATATGAACCGTACCATGAAAGTATGGTAAAGATTTGTAGCTAGGCTGAGAAGAGACGTGATGATCAGGGAGCAACAGTATGGCTTCATACAGAGAAAAATCACTAGAGATGTAATGTTTGCTTTGAAACGGTTGATGGAGAAGTAAGGAGGAGATCAGAAGGAGGTACACTGTGTCTTCATGGATGTAGAGGAAATGTGATACTGCATGAAGACTTCATGAAGAATGGCAGAGAATTATGCGAGGATGGTGCAGGACAGAGTGACAGGAGTGAGGTGAGTGGTCGGAGTGACAGATGGGCTCAAGGTGGTGTTGGGATTGGCTCTGAGCCCCTTCTTATATGAAGCGATGATGGACAGGTTCACTGATGAGGTCACATGGGAGTCTCCATGGACTATGATATTCATAGATGGCATTATGATCCGTAGAGAGGATAGGGAACTGCTGGAAGAGAGCCTGAGGAGGTGGAGGTAAGAAGAAGAATGGAAATGAAAAAAAAAGACAGATTATTTTTGTAAATGTGAGAGAGACAGATGGAAATGTGAGGAAGTTAAGGCGGATGAGTTTAAATATCTGTGGTTAAGGTTATAAATTCCAAAACAAGAAAAGAGGTGAAGAGTGCAGGTAGGTGACACCACACTGGAGATGGTTAAAGAAGTTAAGGTTTTCATTGAGAAGTGAGAAAATGTACAGGATTCAAAATGAACACATCAGAAGGACAGCTCAGATTTGGAGACAAAGTTAGAGAGACAAGCTTGAGAAGATTTTGATGTGTGCAGACAAGGGATAGTGGATGTATTGGACAAAGAATGTTGAATATGGAGCTGCCAGGTTGAAGTAAAAGAGGAAGACCACAGAGAAGAAGGACATGCGTCCTCCTTCATGACATTCGTGTGGCATGATTGTTGTGACAGAGGAGGATGTTGGGGATCGGATGAGATGGAGGCAGTGGTGACCCTTAAAGGGAGGAGCTGGAATAAGAAGATCCTCTACAGTGATAATGTATAGATCCCCAAGAATAGCAAAAGCAAGAAAAAACTTTTGGTCTCATTCTCATCATCGTCTTCATCCATTTTAATATATTTTGCCTTCTCCCTTGCAACAAGCGGTCGCCACACTGGGTAGCTCCACATCTTCATTTAATTTAGTTTCTCCAATTAAACTAAAAATCTAAATAAATACTCTTCAGTCTGTCTTTAGAAATCAGTTTATTATTGAAACCAGCTCTGAATTTATTAACACTACCAAGACACAATTCAAAATGTCTGCTTCTCGTTCTTCTTCTTCTTGACTAACTTTTAACAAATGTCTGCTGTCTGTGACGGAGCTGGCAGCGGTGTATCTGGATGGATCCAGTCCAAGACAAGCAGTGTTTAATTTCCAGGGGTGCCCTAGCAGACTAATGCCAAACACACATGATGAAGCCAACCCCTGCCATCGCACAACACATGACACCGTGGCTTCAGCCCACCCAGCTTAAAATACAGAAACAGCATTTTCTAATCTGATTCTCTTTGTCCACTTCTCTTGTTCTGGTTCAATGATCCTTTCTAATGCTACAGTATTTTCACTTGTTTGTGATTAATGAAAGAAAACTAAAGTAAAGGACAATACTGCGTGTCAACACACAAAATCAATCCATAAAGCTACACAATGATCTGATTAAGTGAAAATACTACTTTTAATTTGTGGTGTTAAGTTTTTGTTGTTCTTCACTTATAATTACATTTATCTCTCATTTGGTTTTCACACAACTGTATATAACAGATGGATGTAGATGGCTGATGTAACCCACTGACTTTTGAGCCTGCTATTTGAAACCACAATTTTAGCCATTTTTACTTTTCATTTGTTTATTTTATCAAGTTTTATTTTATTTTATCAGGTAAGATTAGCATTGCTAGCAAACTTAATTCATCAGCTATATGTGCACATCACCCAGAAAGACATAGCTGCTAATTAGTGCTAAATGACAGACTAATGGGCTACAACTACTCCACTCACTAAAAGTAAAGCAAACATTTTTTAGACACTCTGTATTTCAAAGCAGGACATACTGAAAATTCCATCAGTGACTCAGATTAGCCCAGGTGAGACCTAGCTATTAGCTGCGACTGCCTGCGTTTTCACAACTGCTTATCAAGGAAGCAAAACCACAAACTTTATATCTTAAGAAAAATCTAAATCACACACTCAACATATATAATGAAGGAATAAACTAAGTGTAAAGAACAACCTTTTTTATACCAGACTGTGAATATCATTTTATTTTGGCATGTTTAGATGGAAGTCAGCCTGTGACGGCTAATAGATGAGCTGCAGGTTTTGGCACTTCTGGATTATTTGGTTTCAAAAGTTTGGTTTCACAATTTTTTTTTTCTTTTTTTCTTGGTTTAGTAGTGAGCACATGTAAACCTACATTTAAACCAATGTAGTCCTTTGTCAAAGGTTTCTGATGACTTTGAATTAAGAGTTTAAATACTTTGGGTATATAATTATAATAATCACATTATAAAAATATTAAATAAAATTGTTATTAAAATATTTAAATGTCACTAACAACACCAGCTAATTTAAACCTGAAAAACGTCTGAACCAAAAAAGTAACACCAAAGAATCTCAGACTCCTTCGAACTAAATTCAGATCCAATGTCAAGCCTTGGTAGCATAATAGCCCTCTTCTACTTATTTATTACATATTATAGATTCAATGATTATATCTGCTTGCTTTGTCTACATGTGTTAGAGCAGGGGTATAAAACATAAGGCCCGGGGGCTAAAATCGTCCCTCAAAGACTCTAATTCGGCCCACTGGGAGGTTGGAAAATATGAAAATGCAGTTAACTCATTCACTGCCAGCCATTTTCAAATCAGGTAACTCCCCACTGCCAGGGTTTTTGAGCATTTTTACTCATTTTTGAAGAGCCACAGAAAACTGTGTGTTATGATCATATAAACGCTGAACCTACCAAAATGAAGAACAGACTCTCTTCTTTCATCCAAAAAAAAAGCTTGTTTCCATTTTCCATTCTTTAGTAATCAGCTGTAGAAGAGAGGTGGGTTCCACCAAAAATGCCTGTTTTGACCAAAAAAAGGGAGAAAACGAGCTTTTTGTGAAAAATACATTTCAAGCAGAAAAGTACCTTTGACACTAATATTTCTTGCTTTGTGACACCTCTAACATATAAAATAGTTTTTCACTTCTATAAAACAGAAATAACACTGAGAAAGGTTATGTTTTATCAAAACAATTTATTTACAAATATATGAAAAAATAAAATTCACTGACGAGCTGCCCGAGGTTGTATTCTAGCCCCTCCCATTGAAAAACGTAATTGACGTCTATAGACGTCAATGGCAGTCAACGTAAGTTTTTCAATTGACGTCTATAGACGTCAATGGCAGTGAATGAGTTAAAAGTCCAAAAATGAATCTGCTTCTTCGCACATTTTACAGCTTTTCAGAAGTCTCAGTGTATAAAAGTTTATAAAATCTCTCTCTTGACCTATGACCTAAACATTTGTTTGTGATGAATTTATGGTTTCAGTCACTAAATGATCTGCCCCCTGGTGCAGGGTCCATCTGAAAACACCAACATGATGACAGCATGAAAATGCTCATGTTGAGGCGTCATAACAGGACCTGACTAAGAAACCGTTTACACCACAGTGGATGCATCCGTCTTTTTTATACAGTCTATGATAGATATTCATGGGATACACAAGAGACAGACAAAGACAATACTGAAGTTTAACAGCTGTTTAAATTTAAAACTGTGGCTTTTTTTGATCATGCGCTTTCTCTGTGTAAAAGCCATTCACCTCTACTCTGTGTATCTGAGGGGGCCGCAGCTGTAGTGCCCTTCACACGCACGCACCCTCCCCTGTGTCCCCTGCCCTGGGTATTAACTTCTGTCTCTGCAGCAGCTGTAGTCACATTGTGGTGAAACCTCTCTTTAACTGAAGGCATCACACACACACACACACACGGACACACACACACACAAGCAGGCGCAGAGGTGCACACGTAGACCATATATAGTGTAAATTTATCTTGAATTTCGGTCATGTAAGAAGGGTAGTATTCTGCAAAACCAGGAATGTTTTGGAACCAGTATGAGTCAGCTCACTAGAAACCATTTAAAAATACAGCAGCCTTTTCTGTACTAAATGTGTCA
Source organism: Rhamphochromis longiceps (assembly GCF_057381845.1). Lineage (NCBI taxonomy): Eukaryota > Metazoa > Chordata > Actinopteri > Cichliformes > Cichlidae > Rhamphochromis > Rhamphochromis longiceps. The sequence goes on from NC_140569.1 coordinate 30,206,418, forward strand.
GAAATCAAAACAGGCTTCCTTGCTGTTAACACAGAGGTTGTTCATGTCCATTACAGCCTGAGGCCAATCACAAGGGCTCCGCTGGTTTGTTCGCATTCTGTTTCTGCTGTTTGTCTGCCTGCTGCATTTGGATAAATCCAACAGTGTGTCCTTTTAACATTTGGTGCACTCTTGCTGCATATGGGTGCTCCGTCTTTTTGACTCTGCATGTTGATTCTTGAAGGCAAATTTTTGCATTATGTACTTTATGCATATGTTTGAACTATATAAGTAAAGTTTATTACAATAATAAACTTTTATTCGGCTTATTTGTGCAACATTTTTTAACATAGCAACAGTTTAGTAAAGCAGGCAAAGTGGTAAAGCAGTGGTGCTTAGAGTATGAAGAGCTTTTTACTGCAAGCCACATTCACCTGTTCACACACACAACATTCGTTCATTCACAAAGCTTCTTTGCATTTAAACACGTTCTTACTCTGGTGTGATACACTCACCCTCCAATGAGAGTATATGCAAGGGAAACTGGGGATTCAGTATCTTGGCAATGTGGACTGGGGATCAAACTACCTGTCTTCTGATTTGTAGAGGACTCACGGTATCGCCACAGCCACCCCTAATTTGTGTTTGCAATACAAAAGCATTAAATATTTCAGTGCTCATGCAACTGTTCATTTTTTAAATTGTCATTTTTATTCCATTTATTTTCCACATCAGGTCTTTTTAGTGGATGTATGTAAGTTTTTGTACAGACGTAGGAATCATCCTGGTAATTACAATATTGATATAGTTGCAGAAGGTAAAGAGAATATGTAAAATAATGGTATTAAGCCATGGCTGTCACAAAGGGAAACATAATGTAAAATATAGAAAAGAGTCACTCAAATGAGAATTAGATGACTCAACATTTGATCTGTAAAAAGAAAGAGAACATTAAACATTTAGCATACATTTTTATTCTATTTTTTTTCCAAATAAATAAATAAAACATTAAATTAAAAGCTACTGGCCAACCCATGAAAACGCCTGCCTGTAATCATCTAAGAGTAATTTTGTTATTTGTTAATTCATCCACACGGTTTCCCTTTGAAATACACAGAATGAGAGACAATGGTTTTACTTACCATACATACCAAACATACGTATGAATTCATCATGTGTGTCTGCTTTTAAAGTATTTCACTGCATGCATTTAGCAGTCTTTTTGGCTGAATCTTCCTGGTCCAAGTGTGTGCACATGTGCTCATACATGTGCTTGGAAAGTTCACAGCAGCAGGAACTGAACAGACCCAGGCCTGTGTGTGTTGTGCACACCAGTTTTAGCCACTGAAATAAAGACGTCTGCATTCCATCCCCTCCTCTCACACTCCTATCCTCTCCTCTTCTCTCTCTCCTCCTCGGATATTGATCGAGCCGAGCGCTTTGAGTACAAAGAGTTAAGGCCTGAAAGGCGAAACAGCCGCGATTTCAGAGAAGTCATGAAAGTTTAAAATGCCTTCTCTTTCAGGCGGGTCCGGGGAGACATGTTCGCTGTGCGAGTGACCCCCGGGCGCATTTGGAGATCCAATGGTTGAACCTTGCTCATCCCACGTTGAACCAGTCAATACCTATTATTAGCTACTGCCTGCCCTCTGCTACAGGGCCTGATGAGGCAGAGAGAGAGAGAGAGAAAATACCTTCTGAAGGCCTAGAAGTGGAGAGCGCTGTGACTCTTTGAGTGAGTGTGTGTATATGTGTGTGTTTCGCCCAATGAGGGCGAAAGTGTGAGCTTGTAACTCTGGTAATAGCGCCGGTTTGGAAGCATTTCCTGTGTTTTTGTAATGTGTATGCTTATACCTTTTTGTATGCATGCATTTATGTGCAAGTACAAGTACAATCACATGTGTGCATGTAGGCCAAAGTGTGTGTATATTTGTGCATTAGTGGGCATCAATTTTATTCTCATAGCACTACATCACAAATCACAAATTTGCCTCAAGGGGTTCACAGTCTGTATGGCATATAATATTCGCTGTTCTCAGACTCTGTGTGTGTGTGCGCGTGTGCGTGCATGCACGTCTGTGTGTGTGCATTTGTGCATAAATCCTCTGTATTTACTTTTTCCAGCACGGAAGGAAAACTATGGCCGTTTTGCCAATATTTCATTTGTAGGCAGATACACTCATGTGTGTATTGCATAACTGCAGGTGTCCCTAGATGCAAGCAGCATCTGTTTGTGTATTAAGCACTACTGGTTAAGAGATATGTCTATTAGTGTGTTAACTAATGAAAGAGAAACCCTCTTTGTGACAGATATGGGCCACAAAGGGCTACTTTATTACTAATGGGAAACACACAAGCTTATTCCTTTGAATTACTGACCTAATTATATAAACATGTAATTACTACATTTCCTTTACAAGGCCGCAACTATAAAAAGACACCCACACGCCCAGAAAGATGCACAAACACACACACACACACACATACACAGACAAATCCCACTTTTATAAGGCAGATTATGTAAATTGTATCCTTAAATTATTAAAATTAACAATTAACATGTTGTGGAGCATATATTGCACGTTTGAACAGTACCTGGATTGCTCTAACCCTGCTTCCTTTCATCCGTGGGGCCTTATAAATTTAAGGCGTTCCTCATAAATGACTCTGAATAACGCTAAATGTAAAAGAAAAAAAAATCCTACACGTCTGTCTGACCGAACAGTATGAATGAATCGCTGATGGTGTATATTTTACATTCTTATCATTGTTTCGTCCTGAGCTATGTACTGCTGGGCTTATGGCATACATAACTAAAATATGAAATACCCCAGAACTCGTGCTTGTACTCATTTTTGCTGGTTATGTGTTTGCACTGACTTCTGCATATCATTTTAAAATGATGACTTAATATTATCTTAATGCATCATTAAGTCAAGGTCAAATGGTAGAATGAGAGGCAGAACAGTTAGGTTTCAGGCCCCTCTTCTGTGAAATCAGCTCCCAGTTTGGATTCTTCAGCAGACACCTTTTCTACCTTTAAGATTAGGTTTTAAACTTTCATTTTTGATAAAGCATATGGTTAGGTCTGGATCAGGTGACCCTGATTCCTTTCTTAGTTAGGCTGCAATAGGTCTAGGCTGCTGGGGGCTTCCCATAATGCACTTTGTGTTTCTTCTTCACTCACCTTTATCACTCACTATGTGTTAATACATCACTCTGCATTTAATCCTTACTTATTATTAATCTCTGGACCACAGTCTGGTTGCTTGGGTGGGGTTGGCATAGTAGGCTTTAGCATCACTCTGGGTTTTTTGCTAGCCTTTTTGCTAGCCTTGTCTTAGCATGCTAGTAGTATGAGTTCTTTCTGTTCTGGACACAATCTGCACTTTGCCGTTGTGCTCCTATTTTTTCATACTGTAAAATTAAATATAACGTCCATATCTCCACTCCTCAAAAGTTGTAGACCACGCCACCATTTTCCTCCTCCCTGGAGGACTAACTTCAGCTAGTCCAAGTGCAGTGTAGTGCAATTGCATTGAAAGAACGATGCCTATTTAATATTTTTCCCTCAATCTGTCCATCATGCAGATAACTGTAAATCCTTTGTAACACAAGTAACAACATAACTCTGACTATAGTATGATTATACATCATTGCGTTACTGAAAAATTTTATTTTATAGTAACGTGTTACTTAACAGGTGGAAAGTAAACACTTAACTTTCCAGTAAACACTTAACAAGTTTACGTGCTTTTGGTGGATGCTAACAAAAATATGCTGTAAGCTCTGAACAGTTGTGTCACCACTGACAGTAGAGAATGCAAACATTTTAACTGCTAGCAATTACGTAAGAGGCAACCAAGAAACGATTCTCAGCAAATAAAAAGTCAATGACATTTGTTAACTTCAGGCTGGATACAATAACCAATGACAACACAAAGTGGGTGGGTGCCAAAGTGGGCTGGTGACCAATAAAGGCTGCTATCACTGAGAGTGAAGGATATTACTGATTGAGATTAGATGGGGTTGTTATTAGTTTGGGAAGTTACCTAGGCAATTAGAACTTAACATGTTAGCTAGCCAGCAACTATAAGTGATACACAATGAGCAAATTTCATCTGTGATATCTGAAACTTCGAGTATATTGTCACCATTATTCAATACACTGTTTAAAAGAGAAACTGTCACAGGTTATTTGTCTTCATGCTGAAACAGCCAAAATGTCCTAAAATATGCTCTGCTGTCACGAAATGTACATGTGGCAATACATTTGCAATTCTCCAGGTCTTTGAAAAACTTCTCAGCGCTTGTCGCACAATACATGTCAAAATCTGTTCATGCAACCTCTGAAGTATTTCCTGCAAGTAACTGACTACTTAAAACATATTTCCCTTGGGAATTCACTAAAAACGCAGCCAGTGTGCCAACAGATCTGGCACATTTAACTCTGTGATGTCTACATTGTCACTGACTTTAACCCCGATTCTATCTCTACACTATCAGAAAATTGAGTTCTTGTTTTAACTGTTCTCCAAAGATGTTGGTTGCATGACTTATTAACTAACTGTGTGGCAATTATTTTAAAAAACAAAACAAAAAAATAGATTGTGATTAATTTGGCTTTGATATGTTGGCACAAAAAAATATCACACATAGCACCTTTAAGGGGAGAATAGCTCTGCAGGCCACAGCTTTTAATGGAGATGAGTACCTGGCGCAAAAGTGTCAATTACAGAAACACAACAGCGATTGTGCTCTCTGCAGGAAGTCAGACAATTCAGAAATAAATGCTGCACAGCATGCTATAGCATGTCAGAGTGCCAAACACAAAGCAGGAATGTTTGCTTTCCTCTGAACTACCACTTTGTTCTCGAGTCTGGAGAAGTTAAGCTTAGCAGCAGCAGACACAAAGTGTGGGCTGACTGAACCAAGTTTCCCCTCTCACGACAATCTGTAATAGTTAACTGAAAGGGCAGCAATTACTGCACATCAGATGCATCTGTGGGCAACTCTCGAACACACATGTATGCAGAAACACAGAGCGCACACACCCGATATGTCGACACGCTACACCTCGAGTGTGCCGTGATGTGACAGAACTCCACCTAGAGCTAGGCCCACTGATAATAGATTCCGAAAATCCAACTCACACAATGCCCACCCCCACCCCCCAGGATTCAAGCACATGTGCAACACAACCACCCCAAACCCCCCCCCCCCCCCCTTTCCCTTCTCTCTAGACTGTCCCCAACTCCGGAGGCCCATCCATCAGCCCTGTCCAGTTGGCTCTGGTCATAAAATAGGCAGACGAGGCAGGCGGGCAGGGACCTAAGTCCCATGGGCCTCCGAGGACACAAAGACAGCACCCAGCATATGCTCCCTAAGTACTGAGCTGGAGGGTGGGTGGGTGAGTGAGTGGTTTGGGGAGTGTTCAAACAGGGCACTCATGGGAATGTGTGTGTTTAAATGTGTGTGCCTACTTGTGCTGCTATCCCTATGAGGGCCAGAAGGCAACACAAGGATAAAAAGCAAGAGGGGGGTGTTTTATGCAGGTCATGAAGGTAGTTTAGGATTTGGGGATAGAATATTGACTGACTTAAGAAAAAGAAAGAGAATTTAGGAACAAATGAAAGCTCATAATATGTAAGATAACCTAACTTGAACATGTGATGGTTTAAAACAGCTAATTTACAGGTCATCCTGCACCTATTGTGCATTTGTCTTGTTTTACACTGTTAAATGGATTGTACATTAATTTAAGGGACATGTATCACAGGGTTGAAAGTTTTTATTGCATTTGTCATGGTCTTAGTATATTATTCTGTAGTAGAGACATTAATATTGAGTTGTATTTATCCTCCTGAGAACCAGCCTATTCATTTATGTCCTCTGCAATGGACATTCATTTTTGGTCTATATCTTTTGCTTCTTTGAGCTACCCTACTCAGTCCTGATGTACAAAATAGAGGACATCCTGGGCTTTCTATTGATATCTTGTGTGTTTGGGTGGCCTCTTTTAGCTCCAAAGAGGAAAGAAATCACAAAAAAAGTTCAATGGGAAGATTCTTCCCCCCCCTAGAGGATATGGAACAATAAACGCTTAGCTGTAAAGTGAGTTTCCAAGGCAACCCAAAACATCCATCCATCTATCTATCTATCTATCTATCTATCTATCTATCTATCTATCTATCTATCTATCTATCTATCTATCTATCTATCTATCTATCTATCTATCTATCTATCTATCTATCTATCTATCTATCTACCCACCCAACCAAGCACTTTTGTATTGAAACGTAACAAAATAGTTCTTTTTCCTTTGCTCAACCAATTACTTTAATTACGAAACAGTAATAAAAATTATGACAATTTGTGGACAGTTTTTTTTTTTCATTTAAAAATGAGCATTCTTCACTTTGCACACATGGACACAGATGAAAAGATAAGATTCCCAGAAGGTTTGTGTCCAGAAACAAGACGGAATAGAAGAAGTCCTGTGATTATGTCACAAACAGAAGTTTCTTCCAAAAAGCTAAAGCTGAATTAATAGCTTAAAAAGGACTGCAACAACAACCTGAAAGTAAGGACAACACTATGTTTTAGAGTGTCTCTACTGTTTGACGGACAAAATTCTTGTCAGCCGGTGATCAGCTGATCACGGGGCTGGGTTTAAAAGAGACGCCACCCACCTGTTCGCCGCTCAGACATCGTTCTCTTCATGTCAGGAGCTCTGAAACTTTGCCGACGTCAGTCTCCGCCTGATTCAGCAACCGTGAGTGTTTTTCCCTTCGATCCTTTTTCTCATCCCGGCTCCGCTCGCTCTCCGTCTGTAACGACAGTTTTGAAGCCACGCTTCGTGCACTGATCGTTACTAGAATAACTGCGTGTCTGTTCCAACCCACTGCTAGCCTTCGCCGCGTTTGGGTCTAGCCAGCACGCCACACGGGCACGCCGAACTACTGTGTGTAATTCTCCTGATCGTGACAGGATGTCTGAGCTGCATATAGAGAGAGAGACGCTGGCGTGAGGGTCTCTGCGCCTACTGTGGATCAGCTCGACACCGTTGTCCCCAGTGCCCGCTACGTCCGGGAAACGACGACGCCAGGTAGACTGCGGGGGAGTCCCACCTGGCCCTTCCCACTCCTCTGACCCCTCTCGTTTTCTGTTACCAGTAATATTTCACCTGAAACACCAACAGTCTCATCTGAAGCCCTCCTGGACACCGGAGCCGCTGAGAACTTCATCGACCAAAAACTAGCCTCTCGACTTCGTATTCCGTTAACTTCCGTCGAACGATTTCTCCCGGTGACCGGTGACCCCTCCAACCCTACCCGATCCAGTTCCAGACCCAGCCAGTTCGCATGTCTATTGGGGATCATCAGGAGGAGATCCGGTTTCTAGTAGTCTCGGCCACTTCCTCTCCTCTCATCCTTGGATACCCTTGGTTCCGTCAACATGACCCCCACATCTCCTGGTCTTCTTGCCAGATCCTGGATTGGGGTCCCCAGTGTCCACGCCGCTGCCTTCTCTCTCGGACCAAAAAGGACTCAAAGTCAGAAGAGGCTTCACCCCCGGAGCCCATTGATCTGGATAAGATCCCTCCGGCTTACCATGACCTATCTGAGGTCTTCAGTAAGAGGCGAGCTTCTACTCTACCTCCTCATCGCTCCTACGACATGGCCATCGAGCTCCTCCCGGGAGCGGTCCCTCCTCGTGGTCGCCTGTTCTGTCTGTCACCCGCAGAGAATAAAGCCATGGAGGAGTACATTGCTGAGGCTCTCCAACAGGGCTATATTCGCCCTTCTACCTCCCCTGCAGCTGTGGGATTATTCTTTGTCAAGAAGAAAGATGGCGGGCTCCGCCCCTGTATAGATTGTCGGGGCTTGAATAAAGTCACTGTCAAAAACCGCCATCCTCTTCCTCTGCTATCCACCGCACTCGATTCCCTCTCCCAGGCCTGCATCTTCACCAAACTAGACCTACGCAGCGCCTACAACTTGGTGCGAATTAGGGAAGGGGACGAAGGGAAGACAGCCTTCATCACCCCTAACGGGCACTGGGAGTACCTGGTGATGCCCTTCGGCCTCTGCAATAGCCCTGCTGTCTTCCAACATCTGATCAACGATGTCTTGCGGGATATGCTAGGCCGGTGGGTGTTTGCTTATCTGGACGACATCTTGATCTACTCCCGCACCGAAGTGGACCATATTCGCCATGTGCGGGCCGTGCTGAGCAGGCTGCTCAAGTACCAGCTGTTCTGCAAACTGGAGAAGTGTGCTTTCCATCAGCGGTCCACCACCTTCCTAGGCTTCACCATCTCCTCCAATGGCCTGACCATGGACCCGCAAAAGGTCCAGACTTAAGCAGCTACAGAGCTTCCTGGGCTTTGCCAATTTCTATCGGCGCTTTATCCACAATTTCAGCACCGTTGTCGCCCCACTGACATCCCTCACCAAACCAGCTAACCTGCCTAAGCCCTTCTGCCTCTCCCCAGGTGTGAAACAGGCATTCCGAGACCTTATCCACCGGTTCACTATGGCCCCCGTCCTGCTCCACCCTGATCCTGCCAGAGATTTTGTGGTGGAGGTGGATGCCTCCGATGTTGGCGCTGGCGCCATCCTTTCTCAACACGGCCCGGATGGAAAACTTCACCCATGCTGCTATTTCTCAAGGAAATTTTCTCCCACGCAGCAACGGTACGGTGTCGGAGACCCAGAACTCCTGGCCATCAAGTGGGCCTTAGAAGAGTGGCGGCATTGGCTCCTGGGAGCGAAAGACCCTTTTCTGATCTGGACTGATCATCAGAACCTGATCCATATTCGTTCTGCCAAGCAGCTCAACCCAAGGCAGGCCCGTTGGGCCTTATTCTTTGAGCCTTACAATTTCCACCTCGCCTACCGCCCTGGTTCCAAGAACGCTAAGGCAGACGCTCTCTCCAGACAGTTCGCCCAGGACGGCCTCACGTCAGACCCTGGACCTATCCTACCTTCTCATTGCTTCGCTGCCCCCCTTCGGTGGCCCTTGGAGGACTCTATCCGGGATGCCCTGACCGCCGAACCACCTCCGCCTGACACCCCTGCTGGGAGGCTCTATTTACCATCCCGGTGCTGTCAGGAGGCCTTGCTCTGGGCTCATTCCTCCCCGCTCTCTGGTCATCCGGGGCCCGGCAGGACCCTCCAACTCCTCCGTCGTGCCTTCTGGTGGCCCTCCATGAGTCGGACGTCCGTGAATTCGTTTCCGCCTGTGACACCTGTGCTCGGGCCAAGTCCTCCACTCAGCCGCCCGCTGGCGACCTTCGCCCTCTCCCTGTGCCGGGACGTCCCTGGTCCCATGTCGGCCTTGACTTTGTTACCGGCCTCCCATCCGTGGACGGTCTTGACACCATCCTCACCTTTGTAGACTGGTTTTCTAAGGCGGTGCACCTGGTCGCTCTGGCCGGCCTCCCTTCCGCCAAACGGACGGCTGAGCTCCTCCTGGACCATGTTGTCCGGCTTCACGGGTTCCCCAAGGACATAGTCTCCGATCGGGGGCCCCAGTTCACTGCCAGGTTCTGGAAAGCCTTTTGCCGCCTGATTGGAGCGTCTCCTTGCCTCTCGTCCAGCTATCACCCTCAGACCAATGGGCAGGTTGAACGGACCAATCAACAGTTGGGGCGCTTCTTGAGGTGCTTCGTCTCCGCCCAACCGTCGCTTTGGCCTCGTTACCTGTTGTGGGCTGAGCTGTCTCATAACCTTCACGTCTCTTCTGCCACCGGTCTCTCACCCTTTGAAGTCTGTCATGGTTTTCATCCTCCTATCTTCAGCCATCAGGAGGCGGAGGTCGACGTGCCTGCTGCTGAACGGATGGTCCGCCGCTGTCGTCAGGCCTGGATCAAGGCGCGGGCTGCCATTTCCCGAGCCAACGCTCTGTACACCCAGCAGCATCGTCGCCGCCACCGCCCGGGTCATCCATTGCAGCCGGGGGATCGCGTCTGGCTCTCCACAAGGCACCTGCGGCTCTACACTGAGTCCAAGAAACTCACTCCCAGGTTCGTTGGCCCGTACAAGATCACTGCCCGGCTTTGACTTATATTTAAGTCAGGAAATTCCTCTTCACACAAGTACACTTAAAGCAGTTCTGCACTGAAAAGTGTGCTTTAGTGTGTGTATACAAAAATAGCTATATTAGACACAACACAAAAAGAAGACCAGATTAGATTAAAGAAGTGGTCACAACACATATTTGCACTGCGCAATTATTATATGTATTTTGTATTTGATAACCTTAAGTAAATTGGTTATTTGTTCAACTTAGGCAAGAAGGTAAGCAGGAAGGTTCAGGAACATTTCCACCTCCATTTATGATAAATTATAGACAGAGACCTTAAAGTGTGGTAATAGAAATGTGCGCGAGTGTGTGAGAAAGGAAAGAGTGTTGTTGCAGGCTATGTACAGTGCTGGCTCTCTGTTGGCTGAAATGTTTTGGACAGAGCCGTGAAGAGGCTCCCAGGCAGTGCTCTGTGTCACCATCACTCGCCATCACACACAGACATTTCTTTCTCCTCTTTCCCTCTGGTATAAGGAGGGATTTGCATGTATGATTCTGTTGTTGTCACATAGTCATAACGTTGATAAGTTAGAGACAAAAGTATAACACCAAAGACACTGATAAAACTAGAAAATAGTATTGGAAAAATACACACAAGATATGGGAACAGTTCCCTAACGAAATGGTCACATTGGTTGTTCCCGAACCAGCTCTAACCCTAGGCCATCAGAATATTGTTTGTCTATTTATTGTTTGTTATTAAATTGTTTACCCAAATCTTGGCAATCTCAAACCAAAGAAAAGATCATTTTGAAACACATTATAAACTATTTAACCCCCCACCCCAATTCCACCTTCAGACCAGGGTCTTTCTGTGTGGAGTTTGCATGTTCTCCCCGTGTTTGCGTGGTTCTCTCCGGGTACTCTGGCTTCCTCCCACTGTCCAAAGACAAATTGTCCATAGGTGTGGGAGTGAATGTGAGTGTGAATGGTTATCTGGTGACCTGTCCAGGGTGTACCCTGCCTCTCGCCCTAAGACAGTTGGGATAGGCTCCAGTCGCCCCCCCCCCAACCCGGAAAAGGATAAGCGGAAGCAAATGGATGGATGGATGGATATTTTGGATAGAAAATATTAACAGTTCACTGAAATGTTCTTCTAGAAAGACATGGTTCAATTGAAAGCATTAGTCACATTTACTCTTTGTCAGCGTCCAAACATACATGGGTATAATGGTAAACATAATTTTTTCTATGCGTTTGACCTTTCATAAACGCATAAATGTCCTGCCAGGAGGAAGATTTCCATAAAAAAGTATTTTCTGCATTAACATGTGGACAAAGAAAACATTGGGCACCTTTATTTCCTTTTTTGACATCAGACTGTATGCCATGTTATTGCTTGTTTGCTTGTCATTGCTCAAAATTTCTTCAAAGATAGGGTTGTATCGCCACCTGTTGCTTTGGTATTCTCTGGACAGTGCTTGAGAGAGGGATGCTTTTTAAAACTAACTTTGAGAACGGCCCACTTGATGTCTTGATGTTGACACTGAGTTTAAAAGCCTTGAACTACCCTAAATTCAGCTAACCTTTGGTGTGAGTTAAAGTGTAAACACACAGAGGCTCCTATAGCCAGCCCAATGTTCTGACTCAGAGTTTTCTTCATCGTTGTATCCTTGAGAGGACATTCTATCTTCAGTGAAGTAAAACATGCACGCGTGCACACACACACACACACACACTTAAACCCAGTCCTGCGGGTGTATTGCCAGGCGGGGCAGAGATGTCGCTCCTTCTATCTCTCTCTGGTGTGAGTGTGTCCAGTCCTCCAGGGGGAATCCCATCCTTCTTAATCCTATTAGTGGTGGAACACACGGCTTGGCGGTCTGCTCCTCTGGACCTGTCCACAGTCATTATCCTGACCTCCGCTCTATAGCATCTCCATCCCTCTGCATTTCTAACTTAATTTCTGCCTCCCACTTTACATCCTATTTCCTTTTTACTTCTTTTACACTCTTGCCTATTTAATCCTGTCTATATGTGCTGTGTTCCTAATGATTACAATATCCAAAACACGAGTAAAGTTTGAGTAACCTCCTTTTTTTTCCATGTTTGAAGGCTAATACACTGAGGGAAAAAAATAAAAACAGTGTTTGATGGGCATGTTTTTCCTGGGTAATTTTGTCCGGTGGGTGAGCTCACTGTGAGAAAACAATGAACAGATGTTTGTTTAACAGAAAACACTCACTTGTGGAACGGCCTAAATCCCCAGGTCCCTCAGCCACTGCCACACATGGAACTGCACTGAACCTGTGAATTAGCTAGAAAACTAATTGTGCCTGCACTTTGAATCTTCTGCTCATTCTGAATCTTTTAATCTCTACCAATTATTTTTAAAAGTTGATACCATTAACTAGCTAATCTAAAAATCAGCAGATTAGAAAGTCAAGAAAAGTTCACTATAGTCGTATGTAAAGTTTATGTAGAATTTAGATGCAGCGAAAGTATTTATTTAAATTTATTTTATTTTTTGCATATTTGTCACACAAATTTCAAAAAACACATTTTAATATTCGTTAACATCAATGTGGATGAAATTTGGCTCAATTAGAACTGTTGTTCAATACAAATTTGAGGGTTTTCAAGGTTTGACCGGCTTGTTTATTGTCATGCCAAAGCATCTCAATCAGACTAAAGTTTAGACTTTGATATAGTCTAGACTTTATCTAGACACATGAGCACTTTATCTTCAGGGCATGAAATAATAGCTGGACCTTCTCCTTCAGGACTTTCTGTTAAGTAGAGTCCATGGTTCCATGAATTACAGACAAGTCACCCAGGTCTTGAAGCAGCAAAACAACCCAGACCATCACACTACCACCGCCATGCTTGACTGCTGGTATGATGAAACCCTTTCAAAAAGTTCAACTTTTGTCTTGTTAGACCACAGAGTATTTTCCCCAAAGTCTTGGTAATCATTGAGATGTTTTTAGGCAAACGTGAGATGAGACTTTGTGTTATTTTTGGTTAGCAGTGGTTTTTGCCTTGGAACTCCACTGATGCCATTTTTGCCCAGTCTCTTTCTTACTGTTGAATCAGTTCTTTAGATGCTGTTCTGGGTTCTTTTGTGACCTCCTGGGTGAGTTGTTAATGCACTCTTGAGCCGCTTACCTACTTGGATCAACTCACTGTGGCTTGCCTGACCCGACTTAGATCAGTGGTTTTCCATTACAATCGAGTACCATCTAATGTGTGTGGTTGTTGTTACAGCAATGCATGCAAGCGACCTGTGATGTAATTAGTATGCAACACAAATGCTAAAACAAAGTTGAACGTCGAATATACCTGCTGCTTGGTCTGTGGCTTTTTGTCAGGGGCTTACTCAGGGACTACAGCACTGTGTTATTTATTCATTTTCCATAATGGCAGTTTTGATTTTTGTGAGCGAGACACTTTCATGATTTCTCGAGTTGTGCCACTGACCAGCCAATTGGTGGCATGCAGTCTGATGATGTCACATTTCACCTGCATGTCTGGGGTTCCAAGAGATCTACCTGGTACCAGATACTATGACTTAATGACTTAAGGACTGTGGTGAGTTAATCTGAGCAGGTACTAATGGCTTTGGAGCAGTTTTTGTAGGCTGCAGGTTCTCTGCAGGTTCAACACTGTTCCATGTTTTCTCTGTTCGAGGATAATGACCATGGATTGCGAGGCCCAAAACCTTAGAAATGGCTTCGAAACCCTTTCCAGAGTGACGGATGTCAGTGAGTTTGTTTCTAAGCTGTTTCTTTAGATCCTGGCATGTGTTGCTTTGTGAGATGTTTTAGCCTGCTTCACTTTATCAGACAGTTTCTATTTAAGTGATTTCTTGATTCAACAGGTCTGGCAGTAATCAGGCCTGGGTGTGGCAAGTGAAAATGAACTCAGCTTTCCAAAAAATGTGGTTAATCACAGTTAATTCATCATTTAACAATGGTGGGGAAATTACTTTTTCACACAGGGCCAGTTAGGTTTGGATAGCTGTTTCGCTTTAATAAATGAAAATGTCACTTAAAAAAATGCATTTTGTAGTTACTGAAGTTTACTTTGTCCACTGTTAAATTTGTTTCATGAGCTGAAACATATTAGTATGACAAATATGGAAAAAAGTGAAAATGAAGAAATCTTGAAAGGGGTAAATATTTTCCCAGCACTGTATAGCACTGACTTAAGGCTAATACTCTTTGTACAGTACAGTCCTTTCCCTTACACTTGAAGCTTTAGGTGGCACTGAGACTGGCCAACAGTTTGAGTGTTTTTTTCTTCCTTCAAGTGTAAGTGTGTGCATGTGGTGTGTGGTTGGAGGTCCTTTCCTGTCACTTCAATGTTCTTTACCTGCTGGAGGAGATGATGATCAGTCCCCAGTGCTGCGCTCTGAGCTTGGTGGATGACAGGATCTAACAGAGCTGATAAACACAGACGCCCCACAACCCAGCTGGCCTCAGCCCTGACAGTGACTGAACTGGCCTCAAATCGCCTTTGACAGGGAGCAGTGTCAACACACACACACACACACACACACACACACACACACACACACACACACACACACACACACACACACACACACACACACACACACACACACACACAAGACTAGAGCGAGTACACAAATACACACATAACACCATATGTGCTCAAAAATATACAATTCTTGCTACAGCATACTCAATGACAAGCACGGGGTAAGTATGACGCAAGTTTACAATGAAAAGCACAGTTGGACACAAGCAAACTGCACCTGCCTGTTTTCACACACTTACACACACAAACATGTCCAAACATATTCTGGCAGAGGTGAGCTGACATCACCTGAAAGACATGTCTGTCACTTCACCTGCAGATACAGGAGGATGATCTGTAGCAAACAGCAATGTGTAGTATAATGTGCTCATGGCGTCAGGTCTCTAACTGGTTGCCGTCACCTCCACAGAGACTCTAATACAGCCCTGAGGAGAGACTGTGGGTGATTCCACAGCAACAGGGCAACAAAACTACACTGCCCTGGGTGAAAGGTGTAGAGGACCTGTCACTGTGTGACAGTGGAAAGGTGAAATGACAGCATCTGAAACAACGTGTAAGCTAATATTCATGGGCTTACAGCAAAAATAGTAACTGTTATACACAATTATTAGCTCAGGTCAAATCTGGTCTTTAAGTGATAATGTATAAATCCTGCTTCCGGGTCCAAACTACTCTGTGTTTATTAAGGCTGTTGTGTTTTTAACATGTTTTAATGCTTTGTATCTTATTCTATTTAATCTGAACAAGCCTCTAATAAAGGCAGCGATCACTGTTGGCCTCTGTCGGTTTTTATTACCACTATTCATCTGCAGCACATTTTAAAGCTCAGTTTTTAAACCCTTATAATGTCACTACAGCCCAGCCCATGCAGCAGTATATTAATGACTAACCTCGTATTGTGGATGAATTATCAAGTTTGGTCCGTTTACAGCATCCTGCCACGCAATTGCATGTTGCATGTTAGCTTTTATCGAGTGTAAAAAACTTAGCTTTCATCCTTAGTTAATGTGTTTATATTATGCTACTTTATGCTGTTTTCATGGATGACTTTGACTTTGGGACCTTAAGCGGACTTTGGACCCGGAAACGGCTAATGACGTCAGAGTTAAAGACCGGATTGTGCTATTGATTCTGTTAGAGAATTAAAGGAATTTTATAGAGATGTGTGTTCCAAATACTTCATGGCTATTCAAAGTTAAGAACTCCAAAAGACATACAGGATACAGTACACTGTAAAAACAATCTACCTTTTAATGCTGCTTTACTGCACATTTTTAAAATAGGAGTTTGATGATTGAATGAGTTAAATGTATTTAGCAATTGATTAATTGCTAGTTTATACATTTTGCCTGGTTGCTGGATGCAGTATATATATGTCATGAATCTGACTATATCTGTGTTAGATGATTGGGCACAAGTCCAAGAAAAAACACACAAAAAACATCATTTTTATTTTTATTCTTCACTGTTTTCACTTGCCATGTAATTTAGTAGCAGTAGATTTTTTTTGTAAACATGACTAACTGACAAACCTTTGCCTCTTTTCTCCAAGATCACAAGATCAGTTGGTTTGGATGCTAAGCTCCAGCAGATCTCAAGAACAACATCGGAGATCTCTGTCCAGAAGAGCGCAGTCCAAGATAGGTCCCGAGCTTGAAGGATAGACCGCCCGCAGGGGCGAGCGGGGGCTTTATATATATATATATATATATATATATATATATATATATATATATATATATATATATATATATATATATATATATGTATATATATATATATATATAGTCAGAACTGAAGGGACTGAACTACCAGAAGGCAACATTGCAGACATAGAGGACAGTTACAAGTACCTGGGGATCCCGCAGGCGAATGGGAACCATGAAGAGGCCGCTAGAAAAGCTGCAACCACCAAGTACCTGCAGAGGGTCAGGCAAGTCCTGAGGAGTCAGCTGAATGGTAAGAACAAGATCCGGGCCATCAACACGTACGCCCTGCCCGTGATCAGGTACCCTGCTGGGGTAATAGGCTGGCCAAAGGAGGAGATAGAAGCCACTGACATAAAGACAAGAAAGCTCCTTACCATGCATGGAGGGTTTCACCCCAAGTCCAGCACCCTGAGGCTGTACGCTAAGCGGAAGGAAGGGGGCCGGGGACTGGTGAGTGTCAGCACCACAGTCCAGGATGAGACAACAAACATCCAAGAATACATTGGGAAGATGGCCCAAACTGACCGAGTGCTCAGTGAATACCTCAGGCAGCAGAAACCCAAGAAAGAGGAGGGAGACGAGGAACCATCATGGAAGGACAGGCCCCTGCATGGTATGTACCACCGGCAGATAGAGGAGGTGGCTGATATCCAGAAATCCTACCAGTGGCTGGACAAAGCTGGACTGAAAGACAGCACAGAGGCACTAATCATGGCAGCACAAGAACAAGCTCTGAGCACAAGATCCATAGAGGCTGGGGTCTATCACACCAGGCAAGACCCCAGGTGCAGGCTGTGTAAAGATGCCCCAGAGACAATCCAGCACATAACAGCAGGGTGCAAGATGCTAGCAGGCAAGGCATACATGGAACGCCATAACCAAGTGGCCGGCATAGTGTACAGGAACATCTGTGCCGAGTATAACCTGGAAGTCCCGAGGTCAAAATGGGAGATGCCCCCAAGGGTGGTGGAGAATGACCAAGCTAAGATCCTGTGGGACTTCCAGATACAGACGGACAAAATGGTGGTGGCTAACCAACCGGACATAGTGGTGGTAGACAAACAGAAGAAGATGGCCGTAGTGATCGATGTAGCGGTTCCGAATGACAGCAATATCAGGAAGAAGGAACACGAGAAGCTGGAGAAATACCAAGGGCTCAGAGAAGAGCTCGAGAGGATGTGGAGGGTGAAGGTAACGGTGGTCCCCGTGGTAATCGGAGCACTAGGTGCGGTGACTCCCAAGCTAGGCGAGTGGCTCCAGCAGATCCCGGGAACAACATCGGAGATCTCTGTCCAGAAGAGCGCAGTCCTGGGAACAGCTAAGATACTGCGCAGGACCCTCAAGCTCCCAGGCCTCTGGTAGAGGACCCGAGCTTGAAGGATAAACCGCCCGCAGGGGCGTGCTGGGTGTTATATATACACTGAACAAAAATATAAACGCAACACTTTTGTTTTTGCTCCCATTCCCCATGGGATGGACGTAGAGACCTAAAATTCATTCCAGATACACAATATAACCATCCCTCCCAAACAGTGGTCACAAATCAGTCCAAATGTGTGGTAGTGGGCACATCTGCTATATTGAGATAATCCATCCCACCTCACAGGTGTGCCACATCAGGATGCTGATCTGACATCATGAGTAGTGCACAGGTGTACCTCAGACTGCCCACAACAAAAGGCCACCCTGGAATGTGCAGTTTTTTGCGCTATTGGGGGTCTGGGGACCCAGAACCGGTCAGTATCTGGTGTGACCACCATTTGCCTCATGCAGTGCAACACATCGTCGCATGGAGTCTATCAGATTGTCAGTTGTGGCCTGTGGAATGTTGGTCCACTCCACTTCAATGGCTGTGCGAGGTTGTTGGATATTCGTGGGAACTGGTACACGCTGTCGTATACGCCGGTCAAGCACATCCCGAACATGCTCAATGGGTGACATGTCCGGTGAGTATGCTGGCCATGCAAGAACTGGGACATTCTCAGCTGCCATCTGCCCTGAACAATGTGAACCATGATTCATCCGTGAAGCGCACACCTCTCCAACGTGCCAGACGCCATCGAATGTGAGCATTTGCCCACACAAGTCTGTTACGGCGACGAGCTGGAGTCAGGTCAAGACCCCGATGAGGACGACGGGCATGCAGTTGAGCGTCCCTGAGACGGTTTCTGACAGTTTGTGCAGAAATTGTTTGGTTGTGCAAACCAATTGTTCCAGCAGCTGTCTGGGTGGCTGGTCTCAGACGATCTTGGAGGTGAACCTGCTGGATGTGGAGGTCCTGGGCTGGTGTGGTTACACGAGGTCTGCAGTTGTGAGGCCGGTTGGATGTGCTGCCATATTCTCTGAAACGCCTGTGGAGACGGCTTATGGTTGAGAAATGAACATTCAATGCACGGGCGACAGATCTGGTTGACATTCCTGCTGTCAGCATGCCAATTGCACGCTCCCTCGTTGCTTGTGGCATCTGTGGCATTTTGCTGTGAGACAAAACTGCACATTCCAGGGTGGCCTTTTGTTGTGGGCAGTCTGAGGTACACCTGTGCACTACTCATGATGTCAGATCAGCATCCTGATGTGGCACACCTGTGAGGTGGGATGGATTATCTCAATATAGCAGATGTGCCCACTACCACACATTTGGACTGATTTGTGACCACTGTTTGGGAGGGATGGTTATATTGTGTATCTGGAATGAATTTTAGGTCTCTACGTCCATCCCATGGGGAATGGGAGCAAAAACAAAAGTGTTGCGTTTATATTTTTGTTCAGTGTATATATATATATATGTATGTATATATGTATATATATATTAGGGGTGCAACGATACTTGTATCGATATTGAACCGTTCATACAGTGCTTTCGGTTCGGTATGCACATGTATCGAACAATACAAAATTTTTAATTTATTTTATCAACTTTTCTTCTGACGATGCTGTCTGTGTTGAGAGCTCAGTGGATCTGCTTTCAACTACTCCGCTTAGGCTGCACTGTCGAGCACAGATCCGCTGAGCGCAGCGCAAGCTAGCAAGACAGAAGCTAAGCTCGTTGCAACATGGCAAATTGAACCTCCCCCACCCTCATTCAGATCTGGCCTTTGGAACTATTTTGGTCTTCATGTGAAGTATGACCCTGAAGGTAAGCTCGTCATGGACAAAAGTAAAACAGTATGCCGTATGTGCCATGCAATGCTCAATTACATAGGTGGGAACTACTGCATTAGCGCAGTTTGCTTGTTAAGGTGTCGATGCCGTCCAGCCCCATGCACGGGGCTATCAGGGGTAGCTCGTTAACGGAGATTTGCCGTGTTGTGGCGTTAACGTCATTTCAGATTAACGCTGACAGCACTAGTGGGAACAAAATGAATGTGACATCACCCTAGTGCAAAGACAAGTGGAAGCAGACAAAAACAACAAGCACCCATGCTACCAACTTCTCACTCTGCCCTGCTGTTGGCAGTGTAATGTGAAGTGGTGATGAACTACTCAACATCTGGACCAGATACTAGTGATCTTGATGAAAAACATCAAAGCATCATGGACAAACTACTCAAATCAGTTCTTGGTTGTCCTGTGTTTACTCTGTCAGGTGTCAGCAGCAGTGCTTTTCTTTTTAATTCTGGAGAAATGCGGTCCGTTGAGTTGACAAAATTGCAAAGCTCAGATGACAATGCTTTACTCTAGTATGCATGGTTTAACACTTTTATCGATCTTATGCTAACATAACTAGATTAGTATTGTTTTCAACTCCCCACTACATGTGTGATGTGGGTGTGAAAAGATGCATTCATAGGATGCATTATGCAGTATGAGTAGGAGTAGAGTAAGATTAGAAGATGGAGGAATTAGGGTGATCATAAGCAACAGCAGTATCCAGTAAAGACTGTCTCTACGAGCTAAAATTAAATTAAATTAAGTTTTATATATACAATAATACCTAAAGTAATACAGAGAATAATAATACAGAGAACCCCCAACAATCACACCACCTCCTATGAGCAAACACTTTGGTGAGAGCGGGAAGGAAAAACTCTCATTTAACAGGAAGAAACCTCCGGTAGAACCAGGCTCAGGGAGGGGCGGTTATTTGTGCTGTTGTTTACAACACAAATAGTTTAATAGGTGTACACAAAAAACATTTTGTTTTCAGGAAATGTATATTCTTGCATGTTCTTGCACCCACTAACAAGGCCACCTGGGCTGGCTGGAAGACTGTTTACTTAGCCTAGCAGGGCGAAGGACACTGTCTCAGCTGAACTCTGGACACGCACACACATACATATTTGCTGATATGCACACACTCATCCCCCCTCCCTTTCCAAACGCCTTCGACGCTTATTCCCTTCCGATGCTGACGGTGGATCACAGAGACCAGTCCACAGGCTGCAGGCCCGGATGTACTGTCTAAATCGGCTGTCTCTCACCCTTTACCCACCCCTGTTGCTTGTCATGTGTTTCTTTGGTGTATTAAGAGTTTTTTTCATGTGCTATGTGCAGAGGTGTTTTTTTCTGTTCTCAAACTGATCTCCCTGTTGGAGCTCAGTCTGGGGGGAGTTATTTTTTCTCCTTATCTTTCCTCATGTTGTGCATTTTCCATTGTTATACCTCTCTGACCTGTCTTCCCCATGTGATGTTTTGTGTAATGTATGTATGGTCAGAGGGCAAGATGGCGCCGCCATTGCGTGCAATAGGTTGGCAGCCTTATGAAATTTCCCCTTGTGGGACTAATAAAGGTATATCAATCAATCAATCAATCAATCAATCAATCAATCAATCAATCAATCAATCAATCAATCAATAAATCAGTAATTTGAACAGTAATTTCAAACTGTATGACATCACGTCACAATTCTTGAATTTCTTCTTAAAACAACTTTTTGTGCTATCTCTACAAATCTGTGACCTGTGGATTTCAGCGTTATTGCTTGCTTTCCAATCAGCCAGAACAAGTGATGCCAACTCAACAGAATGTATACATCTGAGTTTTCTTCAAATGATACAACCATAACAAACAGGTTTCATGGTTTTAAAATGAAGCCAGTTGGCTTCACTGGGTGGCGGTCTCCAGCTTGCGCTGGAACAGTTCGCTTCACCCTCGCAGTTCGAGTGTGAAGCGGTGGGAATGAGAATCAGCACCTCCAAATCTGAGGCCATGGTCCTCAGCCGGAAAAGGGTGTGATGCCCACACTGGGTCAGGGATGAGTTCCTGCCCCAAGTGGAAGAGTTTAAGTATCTCGGGGTCTTGTTCATGAGTGACAGAAGAAGGGAGCGGGGGGTCGACAGATGGATTGTTGTACTGGTCTGTTGTGGTGAAGAGAGAGCGAAGTATAAAAGCGAAGCTCTCAATTCACCAGTCGATCTACATCCTACCCTCACCTATGGTCATGTGCTGTGGGTAGTGACCACAAGAACGAGATCACAGATACAAGCGGCAGAAATGGGCTTCCTCTGAAGGGTCGCTATCCTCTCCCTTAGAGATAGGGTGAGAGGTTCGGCCATCTGGGAGGGGTTCAGAGTAGAGCTGCTGCTCCTCCACATCGAAAGGAGCCAGTTGAGGTGGTTCGGCCGCCTGGCCGCCTCCTGGGTGAGGTGTTCTGGGCATGTCCCACTGGCAGGAGGCCCCAGCGCAGACCCAGGACATGCTGGAGAGATTATATCTCTCGGCTGCCCTGGGAACACCTTGGTCTTCCCCCGGACAAGCTGGAGGAGGTGGCTAGGGAGAGGTGAGGTCTGGGCTTCCCGCGACCTGACCCTGGATAAGTGGAAAAAGATGGATGGATGGATGGATGGATGGATTTTAAAATGTGAAAAAGCACCTTTGACTTGATCTGACCTGATGAATATAAAGTAATCAAGTCTTTGTAATACCTTGGCCAACAACTATTTAAACACACCTGACTAAAGTTTCCTCTTTACATACCTCACACTCTCATTTAAAACAAAACTTCACATTTTCTTCTTTTTTTTAATCATTGCTCTTCTTCCACACTTTAAAAAAGTCTCCCCTCTGAAGTTTGCAGCCTGGGGAGTCTGTGTTTTATTTATTTCTTTTTTTACCTAGCCATCTCCATGTGCTCTGTAGGCTGTGAGGACTCGGGCCATTCATTTAATGCGGCGTGAGTTTTCATCGTGTGGTGAGATCAAGAGCCAAGCGAGCACAGAGTGAACAGGATCCCCATGAAAACCTCTCGCCAACTTTAATGGAACGGTTCCCTGCTGAGAACTGAGAACATCTCTGTCATACACACACAGACACTGGAAATCAAGACATTTATCTTCAATGAAGAGAGGGGAGAATTAAAGAAAAAAGATGTGGATGCAGGCACATCCACACCCTGCTTTGGGCCTCCTCGAGAGCCACTTAGAGTAATTGTATCAAAGTTATCATCGGATGAATGACGCATGGAGTAACGCACGTTAAGTTTTCCTTTTCCCCACTATTATACAGAGGCCAGATGCTTAAGAGCTTAAATAAGATTTGAATGAACTGGACAGCATTGAATATCTGGAGATGCTAAACAACTTGATGACAAGTTAAGAATTTGGTAAACAACAAGAGCTGCACACATTCTCTGTTAGCTTCATTCCTTACATTCCATTTCAATAATATGATAATGAAAATGTTTCCCGGGCATCAACATAACTAATGCGTTCAGAAAAGTTTACCCACTTGCAGTGTGTAAGGTTTTCTGGTTTTGCCCATAGAAACCACTGCGGTCAGGAGCAGCAAGGACTCCACTCTGCATAAACTGGAACTTGCTCAAAGCGTCATCATAAGCAGTTTTGAATGGAAGCTCAGTTTACACACAATTGTGACACTTTAATTGTAAACACTTGTGAGCAATATCTCCTGGGGCATTAGCCAGTATCACAGCAAATAAAGGATGACATTTTCACCTCTCAGATCTTCATAATTCCTAAGTTGGAAATGTATCCCGGAGAACGACCTTTATACCCTCAGTCCTGACTTCGGTCTCACTCTGTCACTCTCCTTTAAAAAAAAAAAGTAGAAATCTACTGATTAGATATATTTTCATGCTCCAGTTTTGCTTTTTAAAGACTGGATCATAACTGACGTCACCGACAACAACCTTAGTATCAATAAATTTTTTTGATGTCAGCTGAAATGTTGTGTTTTAAAAATAAACACTCCTGGATTTGTGGAAACTATACTGTGTACCCTGCACAGTCCAAGCCTGAAGATCCTGAGTATCCTTGCCCTGCAAATCCCGTGTATTCAGGGCCAGCCTCCCTCCGCCTGCCTCATTGAACGCTGAACTCCTTGACCTAACCACAAAAGCTGATCCCACACTGGCAATGCAGGAGACTGCTTCCTCACCTGCATCTGACGCCAGGACTCGACCGGCCTATGTCCTGGCAATGTCCCACTCGATGGCCCATGGGTAACAAAATATATATTTATATATTGAAAATATATATGAAACATCTTATGATAGAACTATAAGGGAAAAAGGTAAAGTTAAAGACTTGATTTGAAAGGTAACATCTAGTGTCTTAAATATATATTTGCTTATTATCAGGTTAAAAATTAATTGCAGTCTGCTACAAACAATTGTTTACACTTGTGTTAATAGTCCATTTGGATTTTGTTAAGACTTAACTTGATTCTATGCACAATATATATTTTTTGTTCTTTTAATTTTTTTTTATCTTGAATATCAAAGGACAAAAAAAATAATTAGTCTGACACGCATGAAAAGTAATTATTTGTCCCCAAACTTAAGGTCAGGGTTAAGGCACTGAAGCGAGGGCTGGGATCGTCACTGATGATAGCTTGGACCTCATAAAGTTAAAAAGAACATTTTGAATTATCAAAACGAAGAAAGCACAGATGGAATTAATGGTAGCTCAGTTTCATTAGCTGAGTGTCAGCCAGCATGAACAAAAGCGGGACCTTACCTAGGTGGAATGCAGCCATTTTTAATAAACCTGCTTTTCCCCACTGCAACAAGGTGAAATTTCTGCCTAGAAAAAGGTCTGTTGAAGACAAAGAGTGTGAAGAATACCAGAGAGTGCTTTTAAATATCCTAAAATGTTGTGGCAGTCTTCTGGTGACTGATACATTCAAAACATTCAAAATGTCATCTTATTCCCTCTTAAAGCCCAACCTTGTCTAGTTTTCATTGCTGAGGAAGAGCTGGATGATTTCCCAGCTTGGCTCCACTGGGAGGCTTTCTGCCGTGTCCACACCTCCTTATGGTGACAGTTTTTTCCAAAAGCATTGCTTCCTGCTTTCGCACACCTCCTACTATATCACACAGCTACACATGCATCCTCCACTATGCCACGCAAATTAGACTGAAGTCATTAAATCTTTATTAAGATGGTTAAATGTGTGTGACTTATGATTGTTTACAGTGTTCTCCTTTATGTCCAGATATTCTATGTTCAGATTCGGTCTTACAGAAGAAATATCTTATTAGAGAGGGATAATGACACTAAGTAATACTTTTTTTCAGGGTACTTCACAGTCTCAGGCCTGCTGCTACCAATTACCAGTCAAGTAATTTGACACAGTCCACACACACACACACGCAAACACACATTCACATGGAATTAAAGCACAGGCACACATGCACTATCCATACACTTGTGTGTAAAGTTGAAAGCAGCACTTATGGCACGATAATTAACTTGGACTCCATCTTCGGTGCTGTAGCCCCTCCTGTCTCCCATTAATCATTAACACTGTTTGTCTTTCTAACTCTTGGATGAACCACTCTCTGAAAATATGGTCTGAAGTCTCCAACAACTTTTATGCTTTCCCAGACTGGCAGATGCTGACCATTTGGAGCAACAAAAACAGAAAAACAAACATGAAATCCCTCTCATAATCCCTTCATTGCAGCTCCTGCTTTAAATCCAAATACTCCTGAACTTTTGCGATAAAAAAGCCTATTCTTTGCTTTGGTATAAAAACATTTATATTCTAGGCTGAAATTCGAATCAGCTGTCCTTTGCGTGGCAGCGATCCTCATGGCCAGTGAGGCGAGAGGTGAAAGTTGAAGGCGATGGCATTAATGCCTCTCTGTGCCACAGGGTTCAAATCCCTTCGTGTCACCAGGGTAGCTCCTAACCCACGCTTCTTTTGGTGTCAGAACATGTTAGTCCCCCTTTTCCTGCTTCGCATGCTGAAGTTTTATGCCCTCTAACACCAGTGGCCAAATATTTCGGAGTTCTCCACAACGGCAGCTCACATATGGCTGCACTTTTAGGGGTTTGAACATTTGTCCACAGTGACAGAAGTGACTCAAGGCTATAGAAATACGTCTAAGCTTTAGTTCAGATTTTTAAAGAACTTCAATGCAATTATGTTTTTTATATGGCATCACGTTACAACAACAGTAACCTCGAGGCATTTTGTAAGGTAAAGACGCAACATTAATACAGAGAAAAGCCCAACAATCAGACAGCCCCGTATGAGAAAGCACTTGGCGAAAGTGTACAGAAAAAGAATCCCTTTTAACAGAAAGAAACATCTGGAGGTCTTAGTAGTATATACTTTTGTTATACTTCATGCAATGAGTGGAAATAAATAAGTCTCCAGCCTGACTAGCAAATGGTCAAACATTTTTTAGCACTTGCTATCACATGATTCATCCCTTCTATTATAGTATTCCAGGCTTGCGAGAAAACTGAAAAAAGGAAATCTTACAAACATTTTAAACACCTAAATAGCTGAAAAACAGTTGAAAAATATTTTAAATGGTTATTTATATAGTTATTAGTTACTAGTTTGTTATTAGATCACAACTGCCATTTCAAACTATGTATGAGTATTTAGGGCTATGCACTTTTAGATTTTCACCATCTCCTTCTCATCATCTCTTCATCCTCCTCTTCTTCATCTACTGCCTCCACAACTGCTGCAAACTTCCTCATCTCCATCCCATCCCAACTGAAGTCAGTGCTAAAACATAAGACAATGTGTATTAATATGCTTTTCAAAATTACCTACATTGTTAATGTTAGCTCATTATCTGTAGATTAAATATGTAACCCTCCTGTTTCCAGTTAGCTAACAAGGAGCTGACAACAGCTATAAACTAAAATTATCAGCTAATGCTCAATAAGCTCAATAATTTTTCTAATAATCAAGCTTTCCTTCTGATAAACAGTTTGATCACATTTTCACTTTCAAAAAGTTTATTGACAGAAAAATTAAGGAAATCCTCAACAACTCACATCAGTGTCAATCTTATTGGTCAGAGTTAAGCTTCATTGACACGTCAACCCATATTAGACCAACAGCCCACACCTACAGCAGATGAAGGCCAGCAACCCTTTGGAGAAAGCTCATTTCCTCCACTTGTATCCACATTCTTGTTCTTTCAGTCACTACCCAGAGCTCGTGACCATAGATGCGCTTGACCGGTAAATCGAGAGCTTCATTTTTATGTTCGGCAAATCGGGTGATTCTTTTTGATACACCCTGTATGTGTTTTATCATGTCCTATACTTGTAATGAGTTTTTTATTCCGATGTGCAAAATCATCTGAAATAACCATCATAAGTCACTGCAGAGCATTTAACTCCAACTGACAACATCCAGCGGTCATCAGGAATGGCCCTATCCTGAGATGACAGATCAGAGGAAAGTGAGTCCCATTTCATTTGAGATTATACTTTCTATTCTTTTCCTTTTCCTCTCAGTAGCTTTATTCTTGCCTCCCCCTTCCTTTCCTCTCTCCATGCTGTGCAGTTTTAGCTTTCTTTTCCCCTCTCTATCTGTCTCCAGTCATCCCTGATAGCCCTCTGTCATCTATTGGCCAAGCTGGGAGTGACGCCAGACTAGATGAGCCTGGTGTCTTGCATGGCCCGCCAGGCTGGGCTTGAATGGAGAGGCAGAAAAGACCTTGGCTAAACTGGCACACACATCACAGGGTGTGGGTAATGGCTCCCTTATGCCAAACACTATATCCCTCTAATATAACTAATTCATCTGAGAGAAAGGGTGGTCAGATGGGGCAGTGCAGAAGAAAGGGAGGCAATCATAGAAAGTTAGCCTAACAGATCAACGATCTTTAGACCATGGTGGTTGTGCCACCTTGTTCCATGGATGAAGAGCAGGCTCAGTGTAGGGCATGTTCCTGGATTATTTATGATGTCTCATATCCATTCGTTTTTATGCCTCCAAAAATTGGCCATTACAGCATGTATTCCCTTCAAAGACCAAGAGTCTGTTCTTCCTTCTCTCATCAGAGAGCCAAATGCCCAATGTCTACATTCTACAAAGAGCAAGTCAGCTTTTCTATCATTTTCCTGCTCAGCTAGTTTAGATTTAGAGACTGGCCATTATTTCGAAGGAAATTGAATTCAGAGGAGATGATAAAAGAGCTTTAATTCAATATTGAACCTTGTAAGGGATAAAAAAAATAGTCAGATTCAAGATACTGAGATATCCTGACTTTAACAGGTCCCTGGCCTATGAACTGTCACACCATACGAATGTGAACACGGCATAAGACTAGCACCAGGATATAGGGCGACCCACCAGGATATATACAACTTACTGATTAGATCAACTTCATAATTTTCTGCCAGATGAATGTGATCATGTGACTTGCTTGAGCCTTCAGAATCCAACCCCTCAACCATTTTCTTAAGGACAACAAGCTTTATGTGGCACATGGATCCTTTTGTTTTGGGGTTAATGACACTTGAAATAGTTTACACCAATTGAAACATAAGGTGTGTGCTTTCAAACCAAAAACATGCTGAAACCATTTGAAACAAGAATCACTCCAAAGTGCAAACTTCCAGAGACAGCTCACTCTGGGAAGTATTTACTTTTAAGAGAACAGCATTGCATTTACTGTATATTCATTTAGGTTTTTTGGTTTCTTTTAAATGTCGTTTAAGAAGTTTGTAGAGCTGTAAAAACAAGTTAAAGGGCAGGCTTTTGGTATTTGCTCTGACATAATGTTGAGTATAATTATTTTTTATTTATGTGGATATACATGTGTTGCATTCGTTTCCCTTTTTTACATTAATTTAAGCCTTTAGCGATAAATATCAACTGGAGTATTTATTCAGGAACATTGTACATGCATTTAAACTGTTATATATTTAAACGGTTAAAACATGTTACTGTAATGTACATAATGAAGTCATAATAAATGTATGTTTGTGTTACATAAAAATATGTTTAGAATTCCCATTTCCCTATATATCTGTATGGCATATGGCAGCAAGGCAGCAAGAATCACAATGTGGCATTATATTTAAAATCCTTAAACAGTACTTTATATTATATTCTAATGGAGTGTTAAGCTGACCACTTATCCCAACAAAGCTCCATCAGAATTTATTCAAAACCTTTTTAAGCTATTGTGTTTACAGACAGAGTGATGCCATGGGTGCTCCATGCAACCAAAACCATAACCTCCTTGATGGAGATAATAAAGAAATGTAGAATTTTCACTTGAACAATATTTTTAGCTGTGTAGGTATTTTGAGTGTATCCAATGTTGACAATCAGAAAATAATATTTCTATGACTAATTTCCATTTCATAGATGATGCTGAAGTTGAATAAAGCTTCAGCTGAGCTGGACGATAATCAAACTTCCCATTAACCCACTGGATTTGCTCAGAATGCTTAATTCTTGTTTAATTCCAAAAAAATTAGAAACCTAAAGCTACCCGTATTGCAACTCAGTACCATAAATAATTTACCTTGAATTAATTTTTTTTCAAATTATCCATTTTTTAACTCCTTAGTGCAGTTTGGATCTTTGGATTTTTGGAAAGCCCTACCATATAGAAAATTGGGAAACTTGTCAAGAAAATGCCACAGACTATTGTTCAGCTCTTCTCCTGGACCCAGGCATTTAACTTGTGCCGGGAATTGGACTCTTTCACATATCAAAGTCCATACATCTAGTTATTTTCAAGGTCTGAAGCTCAAACCCAGATAACCTTAATGACATCAATGACTTAGTTTCTCACAGCTTCAAAATTCCCTCGAGTGCCTTGGAACCACTGTTTTCACAGACTGTGTAGTACTCTCCATTACCAGTAAACCCAATTTTCCTGTCTGAAAGCAGTGGAGTTCCCCTTTACTTGTAGAGGCCCGACATTAACCAAGCATTAACCACATTGGTTAAAGCTCAGAAACCATCCATGTATATAATTCCTCTGGGAAAACTCACATAGCCGCCATGCTGATGTTTGTAGGCTGCAATTAAATGTAATATATTTGGATACATATAGGAAAGTGGGATAGTGACATTTTAGAGTACATTAGACACACATACTTGCTTGTTATAGTATATTAAAATCTGTAAGCTTATTAGAGGATAACTTATAATCCACTGCTTCCTTCTGAACAGTGCATTCTTCGACCACATTTTTCTATTTCTTGTTAACATTTTTATACATCATGTAATTCACTTATTAGGAGTAGCATCAAGCAGTCTGTGGACAGAGATGATTACACAGCTCACAGACAGAACAACAGTCAGAAAAAGAGAGAATAGAGTGCACTATGTCACGTCTGGTAGTGTGTCAGCCCAGCCAACGCCTCCCCACTTACCCCAGACCACATACCAGTCTGGTTAGCAGTCTGTGCCAAGGAGCCTGTGCTACTGCATTAAGACTTATCCCTCAAAACTCTGCATGTGTGTCTGCGTGTGCATGAGTGACATTTAGACTCCTCCATTGCCATTTATGTTGGCATCGCAGCATACACCACAGAGGCACGTTGCCTGAGCCAAGTGTTGCTGATGACTCTCTTTATCCATTGCAGTAGGGTTGGTAATATCGCACAAACACACACACACACACATACGTACACACGCATTCACACACAGTGCAGCGATTAAGAATAGCCAACTGGCGCAGATGGCTGTAAAAATATATTTGGAGCCATAAGCCTTGAGGACACTGTAATGAACACTACCCAAGTAAGAAACTCAGAATGGCAGAGAACACGGCGCAGTAATACAGCAATTAATAGCCGGTGTATTATTGCAGGAGTTTTCTTCACTTTATGAGCCGTTTATTAAAAGTACACTACCATATTGCAATATTTAGTTCTGGGAAGGAGAAGGATTTATTTATCAGTCACTCAGTCAACATTAATGCCTAATGAAGTACAGTATTTAAGACTGGAAATGAGAAAATAATTGTAACAGTTATACACATTCTGTCATATTTCCAGTCAACTCACTGAACGTTGCTTTGGGAGCGACATACAAATGCTGATCGGGGCCTTCCTTTACTCATAAACAACCTCAGTTCTTAAACACAAGGTATTGGAAATGTTCCTGTCTCTGCTACCTTTCTGCTTCATGTTGAAATGATTGTATCACGGCATTTTTTTTCTTTCACAAATTTGCCAGCTTCATGCCTCCAATCTACCACAATCCGGTGGATTCAAATCCGGTGATGGCGGATGTTACAAAAGCCTAACTTTGCTCAGTACAAGTAGCCTTTAAAAGACAGTAAACCAAGGCCCAAAAGTTGAAGCACGTGGACTGAATGACTGTTGACAAAAGGCAGGTTTCCCCCCTTAGATTAATGCTAAACTCTGAGTAATAGGGGTACATTTAAAGTACTTTTGACCCCTAAAGATACACATGATTCTACCTGTGCTTCATATTGGAATCTATTTTGGAGCGCCATACTTTTTTGGAGGACCAAAAGTTTACAGGTACAGGTTTGGGTTCGATTAAAGTCTATGTCTTTAATCAAACCCAACCAAACTGAAAACTGCAACACCACAATGTATGGAATTTCATTTAAAACACAATATTTTATGGGTTCAGAAAATGTCTTCTGTGGCATGAGGCTAAAATAAGACCCAACCCTAACCATAACCATATACAGGTTGCCAGTGACCAGGAGGATATTAAGAGGTTAAAATGTCCACTTTTATACTTAATGGTACAAAATTATAATCAGATGTTCACCAATGGTCTCTGTAAGAAACCACATAAGTACTCTCACCTCTGTACAGAGCAAATGCTTTGATGCCAAATGTTGGCAGAATTGTAGATTCATCAGAACATGATTCCCACCACAGCCTCAGACTGTGTAACCTGATGAGGTCTTCCTGAAGCCCATTAACCTCAACGTTGGACTTGAGATGCTCGTTTGGTCAGTACAGTTGTAAAAAGGGGTTATCGGACTTACTAGAGCCTTGAAAGGCTGGTGCAGTGGTTAGCACTTTCGCCTCACAGTAAGAACATCTTTGGTTTGAATCTGTGTGGGTTTCCTACTCCTCTCACTATCCACATATTTATGTTTGGTTATTATTTTTTTTCAATTCAAAATGTAAAATATCCTGTTGATGTACACGTGACTGTGTGATGGAAAGGCAGCATAGCAGGGCTCTATAATGCTGTGCTATCAGGCACCTTAACACCCAAACCACTGCACTCTGTTTCTTTTCTGTCATGTTGAGAAATGTAATTTAAGGCCAGTGAATTCTGACCCCAAGGCTCTACTGTACACAACACTTCCTTCATGAGCTGCGTGTGCGGATGTGTGTGTGTAATGGCCTGGCAGACCCCAGGTTATTCTCTGTCCCAGCAGTGATTTTAGACAGCTGTGTCCCTCTCTTCCTCTGCCCTGGAGGCACACAGAAAAAAAACACACACACACGTAAACATGTGCAGTTTAAAGCCTAAAATCTCAGGGATGAATCCTCACCTGTGTGACATGTCTGAATCGTAATCTCTGAGGATTTCCCACAATCATTTTTTTAAAATTAAATTAAGAAAAGTAAATTTTCTATTTGCCAAAAGGGGGAAGCTTAAAACAGATCCTTGTTTGGGGGGGGGTGGGGATACCTTTTGGGACTGATGTGTCATCCGCTGCATGGGAGATTGCTTTGGATGCTTCAAATGCTAAAATCCAAACTTGGACAAGCCACAAAAAAGAAAGATTTACAGTTTGCAATAACTTCCTGATCTCTGATAAAAAAAAAAAGTCTTGCAGATAACATGGAAGAAACCATACAGGGAGTGCAGAGTTATTAGGCAAGTTGTATTTTTGAGGAATAATTTTATTATTGAACAACAACCATGTTCTCAATGAACCCAAAAAACTCATTAATATCAAAGCTGAATGTTTTTGGAAGTAGTTTTTAGTTTGTTTTTAGTTTGAGCTATTTTAGGGGGATATCTGTGTGTGCAGGTGACTATTACTGTGCATAATTATTAGGCAACTTAACAAAAAACAAATATATACCCATTTCAATTACTTATTTTTACCAGTGAAACCAATATAACATCTCCACATTCACAAATATACGTTTCTGACATTCAAAAACAAAACAAAAACAAATCAGCGACCAATATAGCCACCTTTCTTTGCAAGGACACTCAAAAGCCTGCCATCCATGGATTCTGTCAGTGTTTTGATCTGTTCACCATCAACATTGCGTGCAGCAGCAACCACAGCCTCCCAGACACTGTTCAGAGAGGTGTACTGTTTTCCCTCCTTGTAAATCTCACATTTGATGATGGACCACAGGTTCTCAATGGGGTTCAGATCAGGTGAACAAGGAGGCCATGTCATTAGTTTTTCTTCTTTTATACCCTTTCTTGCCAGCCACGCTGTGGAGTACTTGGACGCGTGTGATGGAGCATTGTCCTGCATGAAAATCATGTTGTTCTTGAAGGATGCAGACTTCTTCCTGTACCACTGCTTGAAGGAGGTGTCTTCCAGAAACTGGCAGTAGGACTGGGAGTTGAGCTTGACTCCATCCTCAACCCGAAAAGGCCCCACAAGCTCATCTTTGATGATACCAGCCCAAACCAGTACTCCACCTCCACCTTACTGGTGATGATCACGCTTCAGAAGCTTTGCAATTTTGAGACTGCTGCATCCCTCTGCAAGATATCTCACTATTTTTGACTTTTCTGAGCCTGTCAAGTCCTTCTTTTGACCCATTTTGCCAAAGGAAAGGACGTTGCCTAGTAATTATGCACACCTGATATAGGGTGTTGATGTCATTAGACCACACCCCTTCTCATTACAGAGATGCACATCACCTAATATGCTTAATTGGTAGTAGGCTTTCGAGCCTATACAGCTTGGAGTAAGACAACATGCATGAAGAGGATGATGTGGACAAAATACTCATTTGCCTAATAATTCTGCACTCCCTGTATTAAAAAAAATCATAGAGAGTGCACTTAATATTTCACTCATATATATTGTGTTGCTGTATTTAATATATAAAAATTCTTCACTCACCCTGTGGCTGGTCTTTATCCTTCAAGCTCTGTCCCCTACTGGAAGAGCTTGAGGGTCCTGCGCAGCATCCTTGCTGTCGCTAGGATTGCGCTCTTCTGGCCAGAGATCTTGGATGTCACTCCTGGGATCTGCTGGAGCCCCTCGCTGCGCCGATTACCACAGGAACCAGTGCTATCTTCACCTTTCACATCTTCTTTAGCGCCTCTCTCAGCCCTTAGTATTTCTTGAGCTTCTCTTATTCCTCCTGATGTTGCTGTTATCTGGTATAGCTACACCTATCACTACAGCTTTCTTCTTCTGCTTTTCCAACACCAATATGTCCAGTTGGTTAGCCATCAAAAAGTTGTCCATCTGTATCTGGAAGTTCAACATGATCTTAGCTCAGTCATTCTTAACCACCCTGAGGTGAAAAAAGTGAAGACCCTTCAAAGAAATATGTGCATTTGACTTGAGGCTTCACAAAGGAATTCACTACCCAGTGTGTGAAGCATCAACAGGTACTTCCACCTTTTGAATACAGTCTATGATGCAGTAAAAATGCAGTATGAGATATCTGGATATATGAAAGTGTTACGTCAACGTGTGGATGGCTAAAAGATTTTTATGTTTTAGGCAGCCAATGCAACGCAGGACTTGTATATAAAAAAGTGAGAGAGGTGCTGGTTGGTGGACTGTGAATGATTTTTGAGTTTTTCTGCATGTGTTCTTGTTTCCTATATTGTATTTTAAGGGCTAAAAGGGGCATGGGAAGATAATGAAACAAAAACCAAGCAAACAATAGCTGATAAAGTTCTCTCTCAATCACTATTTATTGTTTGTTCATCTTTACATCTTTATGTAAGTGTTTAAACCCATTTCGCTGTCTCTCTCTGCCTGCCTGACTCTGTGTGTTGTTTGTCCAGACAGGGGACCCTCTGTGTGATCTGGGCCTAGGCAGGGTCTCGCTATGGTTAGCAAGGTCATGGCAAGCCAAGTTACAGCTTAATTAGATTACTGCACGCATCCTGCTTAGAGGCTATTTACACACACACACACACACACACACACACACACACACACACACACACACACACACACACACACACACACACACACACATTTTCTCCTTTATCTAGCCCTGTATATGTGTGTTGTTGTGTGTCTGCGTGGGCAGGAAGTGAGTGGACCCAGACTGCAGCTGACCCTTTAAGGACTCTGACCAGTGCATAGCCAGAAACATCTGCAGGTCACACACACACACACACACACACACACACACACACACACACACACACACACACACACACACACACACACACACACACACACACACACAGTTTCAGAATGGCACTTCCTGATCATGTAGAAGCTTCTTTTTACAGCAATACCTTCCTTTTCTCTGCTTCTCCTCCACACAGAGCAATGCTTTCCTGTAATATTTGCCAATCACCCCTCAGCAAAATGCAGATTAGCAACAAAGAATAAATAAGTAAGATATAAGTGTTATGTCTTTGTATCCCCCGGTGTTTGAATCTAAATGGCAACACAAAAAGATGAAAAAGTGAAAATAAATTAACATGAGGCAGACGACACCTGCTCGAGAACGCAGTGGCAACCAGTGTTGCTTTTCACATGGACACCATCTGGAAGGGCTGAAATGGCTGAGAAGTGACACCAAACTGCTTCTCTAATGTTTGAGAATTAGAGGATACTAAACAGTTACAGGGAGATTCTTCAAGCCTAGAACCTTATTTCAGACTTCCTTGCCATTACTATAATTTTATTTTACTTAAATTTACCACCCGAGCAATTAGGTGGAGCAAAATAAGCAGACAGACCAATTAAGTGCCGTTTTTGGCAATTAGGTGGAAATAAAAGCAAAAGGGAATGGCATTTTAGTTAATGTGCTATAAATATAATGCCCAAACAATAACAGCAGTAATAATAATTACATTTTTTGATTCATAGATCATTGTCTTTAGTAAAATTAGCTTGATTGTAACTCAGTTATTATTACAACAGAGCAGTAAAACTTCCCATAACCAAGTTAAGCTTTGAAAAGTAGGGCCAAACTGTTAAAGCTAACATGAAGCTTAGACACTCAGAATGGAAGTTTCTTCCTGTAACAAGGAATTTTTGCTCCCTACTCTCACCAAGTGCTTGCTCATAGGGAGTCATCTGATTGTTGAGGTTTTTTCTGTATGCCTTGAGGCAACTGTTGTTGTGATGCAGTGCAAAATACATAGAATTGACTTGAACTAATTAAACCAAAACCCTAACCTTCGAATGCCAATCATCAGATGGATGTTAAACCTGTGAGTTTTAAGTAATCATAGATGATAACCCTAACCCTGCTTTAGGCATAAACAGCAAATACATAAGAAATTGCATAGAGTTAGCGGTAAGGTCATCACTGGCCAATAGCACCCACAGATCATTCTCAATGGTGTCAATTAATGCCAGTTTGTCAAATCTGCTGATGTGGCTGGTTTACACCGAAGGCAACCTTTGGCCTCTGTGTGGTCAGTGAGCAGAGTAACTGGTCTGAAGTGCCACCCCACCATGAAAAGTTTGTATTGCAAGTAAAAGCAGCTGTATTTATTATGACACGATTCCTTTTGTGAACATTCTGTTGTGATGTGGTTGCAATTGTCTTGTCTATTCCAAGCAACTGAAGAAGTGGATATGATGCGGCTTGAAGATGAAGGTTTATGAGCCACCAGGATGTCTTGCCTTCAACTTTGGAGCCCAGTAACTGAGATAAGAAGGTTATCTAAAATTTCCTGTTATTGGACGAAAGAGGATGACTTCTGCTCACATAAAGATTTTTCCACTGAGTTTGTAGAAGATGTTTTAACCATTTTAGAGAAGCTAGTTTTTTCAATGACTGTATTGAGGAAAAATGCTTTAAGGGTCAGCGCAAATCATGAACACAGAATTTGTGCTAATATGATTTGGCCACAATTGGCCAAAAGTGCTCCAAAGCTGACAGCACTTGAATGGAGACTATTGGTTTAAAAAAAAAAAAAAAAAACCATAAAAACAACAACAACAAAAAACCCAATCCTGCCCCCCCCCAAACAAAATCAGTTTCCATCCACTCCAACACACAGTCCTTTGTCTGACAAGCTCCTGTCTCACTTTGCCCTCTTCCTTCATCCCTCCTTCTGCCACATGCTGCAAGGCGACCAGTCCTTAATTGTTGCTGTAATCAGTGTGATTCATATTGCCTCATTAATATGCGTGTTGTTCACACAATCTTCCCACATGTCTCCTCACTAATGCATTCCTTCCGTCCTGTGCCACTCCTCTCTCCATCTCCTTACTTCCCTTTTTATCTCTCAATCCACTGTCACTTTCCCCTCTTTTCTCACATTTCCATCTTATTATTTCATCCACTTACGTGACCCCCCCCCCCCCCTTCTTGTTCGCTGATCACACATAAATTAACATTGAAGCCTTCCATAATTGCTTACGTAAAAACTCACACTAATGCACACAGTGCTGCGTATTTAACAGCCCTAATTTTATTCCCCTGCCCCGTATCACCCACCCCACTAATACACATAGTTTTTATGCTAAATGATTGATGTCTCACCATACCACATTTTCCACTTCATTAATAAAAAATGGTGTCTTTATTTATTAATGGGTAATATACATATACTTGTATTTATGATTCAATTAGGGCGACGATGGAACGGCAGTCAGGACATATAAGAGGGAATTTAATGTTTTAAGTTTGAAAATCTAAGTGGCTGGTTATATGCTGAGGTACGGTTCCTCACACGATGGAAAAACATTGTGTA
This sequence comes from Rhamphochromis longiceps, assembly GCF_057381845.1. Lineage (NCBI taxonomy): Eukaryota > Metazoa > Chordata > Actinopteri > Cichliformes > Cichlidae > Rhamphochromis > Rhamphochromis longiceps. The sequence continues at coordinate 30,243,711 of NC_140569.1, forward strand.
GTAAAGGTAAAGACTTTAACGTGACAAAACAAATGCAATAATATTGGACTGAATCTGAGCATAACATGAATATCCTCAGAATAATAAGAATTACAGAAGTTAGGCAGATGCTTTTCAGGAAATCAGTGAGCAATTGAAGGCCATAAAAGTCCAAAACTTTACCAACCTTAATTTTAAGGTCATCTTCTCAGGCTTGCCCAGAAAGCTTTTATGTTTTTAGAAGCAAATAACAAATAAATATTGAACAGTTACCCCAAGCACATCAGCAAATCTACAAAAAATGGCTCAAAAAACTATGTCAGAGACTATGAAAGAGACTTATGTATAAAATAATTGGCAATTACTTAATTCAAGTTGTTGCTGCTAAATGTATGTCTATGAGCCACTGAATCAAGTGGTGTACTCACTAATTCACAGAACTGTGAGGAACAAAATAAAATAATTATTTACATTTAAAAACACATTGTCCCTGCCTTAAAAATGACAGTCTCAACACTATATATCTGACACAGATTTGTTTTATTTGTTATTTAGTTTTAAACTAAGCCAATATTACCCATAATATTTTAATATAAACATTTTACCAGTCTAATTGTAATAGTGCTAATTGGTTATTTAAAGATTTACAATTAGGAAAGAACAGAAACATCTTCTGCATTTAAAAACTCCACGTACTGTCTCCATCCTTTATATAGAAAATGTAAGAAAAACTGCCAGGATATACATTGTTAATGTCAAGTTGTTCCTGTCAACTTGTATATTTAGGACAAGGGTTTGAACATGTATGGCTGTGACTGAGAAAATAACACTGTTTAAAGAAGCTCTGGTCGGACTACTAGTGTTTGTTGTCGCAGCCTGCAAGAGTTGGCTATGATGAAGTCTCATGACCAATCAGATGACTGTTAGTAGGTGGCAGTAAGAGGAAGTGGTGGCATTTTACTCAGCAGTAAAACTATTTTGACATAACTTTATTACATGTATAGTATAATATTATTTGAAGAAACTTAGATAATGCTATGAGAAGCAACAGAAAACTTGAACAGGGGACGGTGCCATGATGTAGTTGTTCAAGACATAGAATCAACTAGCTAAATAATGGAAAAATGTAAACAGTTGTTCCTCACACTGATGAATTGTTTGAATATGAATTGAATAATTTTTAATTCCTATTATATATAAATAATAATTTAAATATAACCTCCTGAGTTCTATGTAATCAGTGGTGATGACCCTAAGCATTACACGTATCCTAACTCTAACTCTAGGGTCACCATCTGTTATGGCTCAGAGGGCTCGGTGTGACTAAATATGTCTTTAGCAAACTGAGATAACTTCACTTTAGAGGGATAAAACTTAGTGGTCTCTACCTTGTGTTTATTACCTCAAGGCCTCAATGATGCAAATAACAAGGCACTGCACACACAGTTAAGTGGTGGGGGTGTACAACAAGAAAAAAAATGAAGGATCCTTTATACTTATCTCAGCAAAATAATACATGAATATTAGTCAGGGAGTAGATAAATGGAAACACTACGAGTTACTACATGTTCATATATCAGGAATGTGGCATTTTTCTTGTTATATCTTACAGCCTTGTCTTTAATGCAAAATACATACACACACACTAACACATTTACTAACCTCGTAAATCAAGTCCCAAAGAGGACACTCATTTGCTTGAACCATTACTGTTGGGCAGTATTGGCTACTAAATTAGCCTTTATTAGCAGTTTTTTTTTCTTTTTTGCAAATGTGTGCGTAACAGTGTGTGTATCTGGCCGCTAACCTAATAGAAGTCAGTATAACCCTGCTGGCAGACACAGGGCTAATAGAAAGATAATGAGTCCGTCCATACTCACGCCTCTATTAAATCTCCCCTTAATACTCTCTCCCTGGAACAGCGGGTGTATTAGCCTGCTCCTCCTTTATGACTGCAGCGTTATGAGAAAAGTGAGCCATCAATGAATATTCATGGTCCAACTCAGCTAAATAGCGAACTACCATTTGTGTTTATGGTGAGAAGTATATCCAATGCCAAGCTTTTTTAAAGGGTGATGGGGGGGGGGGGGGGGGGGGGGGGGGGGGGTTGGTAGTAATGCCTGAGCAAGAGTTAGTGAAAATACAATTATCCTGTGTTGATTTATTTGGGTAGGCATATAATTTGGAGAGATAACAGTTGTCCATACACCCTTTGGTCCCATTATGAGGGAAAGACTTACATTTAACCCCATATGATCTAAACCCAGTCCATGGTGATCACCCTACATGATGTTCCTCTAAGTCCCAGGAGTTGTGCTTGCAATTTCTCTTCTACCAATGTTCTTTTCCTTTAAAAAGAAAAAAATGATAGTTTAGAAAAAAGGGCCAAAATATATACAATTAGAGAATCTACATGGAAGTATATTTTTTATTTCAAAGAAATGCTAGAAAATATAGGGGGGGGGACGACAACAAAAAACACCCACCCCAACAGATGAGTATATAAAACATTCTTGACAAAATACAGATTAAGAGGTAACATTTAAGTTATTTTTGACAGCAAACACTACAGCTCATTCAGCGGTTCATCAGTTTATTTTTAGGCTCCAACAGGTTTGTTAAATGTATACTATTAAATGAATTGTTTAATGTGAATAACATACTTCTTGCAGCTCATTTTTCTCACTTGTGAAAGTTTACATTTTTACATTAGTGTTAACAAAATCCTACCTTACGTGTTACAAGCAGACAGAAATGATGCAGAATTGACTATGTTTTGACATTTTTAAACAGCACCGAGAGTCTCAAATAGAAAACGAAACCTTAAAGGTATAATATGGAAAATAGCTAGGGTGTTTGTATTTAAAGGCTACTGCTTAGATTCTGTCAGATTGAATCTGGCTATCAGGTTTCTTTCCTCTATTAAAAGTGATGGCAAAGCCTAATTTGTAAATGCCGACCACGGTAGTCTGAAAAAAAGTATACAACATTGTGTCACTGTAGCAACAACCAACAAATGACCTTGGACTGACCCAGTGGCTTGAGCTGAGGAGGCTTTCTTGCATTGACTTGGCTCGCTCTTATTTTGTAATGGATCTTCTTTTTTTAAACCCGAGGGTTTTAGAATGCTAAAATACCCAGATACACGAATTCTAGTTAATGGATTTGTCCCTCTGTCGTTCAAAACACCTTGGAGCAACCATGTGGCTTTTGTCTGACATTACCCATGCTTTAGCACTGAATTAACAGCACAAAACATGCACGCTCACATTCACACAATCTGCACAGCACTGTCTGTCTCTTTCTAAATTCACACATACGAATGCATGAATACAAACCCCACTGAGAAAAGCGCACAAAAATCCAAGAAGTTGGTTATTTAGATACGTGTTGGAGATGAGGATAATGTGATGTCACCTCTAATACCCAGATAGAGACACAATGTCCCTGCCGGTGCCTTCCCTTTACATGCAAGAACAGCAGAGGAGGTACATATGAATGACAATGTGGCTTGTGACAGTGGAGGCTGACTTATTGGGGATGTATAGTGCAGGCTGGGCCAGCTTCATTCACTCTGTTGTGTTATTTACCCTTATTTTTCTATTACCGGTGCATTTTTATTACAGAGGGAAACGGGAAGATGTAATTGCCTACCAGGTATCTGCTTGCATTATCAGGCCTAGGATGGCATTAACTATAAAAAGATAAAGGACATTATGCTGCCATATTGTGTACTGTGTGGGATGTGGGTGTGTTGGCAGGTGATACGTCGAGTGAGTGTTTCTGAAAGTGTGTTTTCAAGCATTTGTGTGTGCGTTATTTGATTTATTCATACTACACAGCCTATGGTTTATGACAGATAGGATATACAAATCTATTCTGAGGTTAGAATCAGATATTTGACCAGACAATGGAATAAGCTGCATCTCCAGAAGTGACCTGCATAAACCCTATGTGTGTGTGTGTGTGCATATTTGTGTGTGTGTGTGTGCGTGCCATTGGAAGTACTTTAGAAAATAATTCACAGTGCAATTTAAGTTCCTTTGCATTAAAAGGAAATGTGTGCCATGTGCAGAACTGCATCTTTCAAGCAAACTCGGTAGGGAGTGTAACAACGGAAAGCCAATGTTTTATTCTTTCTCCATTTCTTTCTTTCTTTCTCTCTGTCTGCTTCAGTCTGGCTATGTGGGCACAGACAAAGTCAAACTGCTGCTCACACATATTTGGGCGGCTATTTAATTAAAAGTGGATTACAAGAGTGTTGGGTAAACAAAGATCAGATTAACAAATAGGCCGTTGCTGCTTTCCCATTTGCTAATGCAAATTTGACTTGACGATGGGATTGGTCGTGCAGAAGAACAGCTCTGCCACTCCGGCAGAATATTAAGACCCGGTCTGGAGCTCAAGTTAAGTCGGGACGACTCGCAGAAGTTGGCTAAGCCCCCATCCTTATGCCCAGTGTGTTCGTCTCTGTGTGTGTTGTCTTTCAAAACACCATTCCTCATTTCTTATCTGAGAGGTGTGGCTTTTGATTTTGAATGATGCAGTTTTCACAACAGATGATGAACTACATAGAGCGGTTTTGTAAATGTTTTTTTGTTCTTATGAAACCCCCCAAAATATTTAAAAATTGGGAAGACAAATGAGACAGCAAAGACCACATTTAAAGTTTCCCCACAATCCTAAAAAACTGTGTTCGGTGCTAAACTGTTCTGCTGCATATTTTGACTGCCTGTGGTTAATAAGAATAAACTCAAATGCTTTGTAGACAGGGACAGGAAGGGGAAGGGTCAGCAACAGCATAGTTTGATGCCACATTGGGAGTCCTGGGTGGTAGGAAAAGGTTGAGACCTCATTATGAATACACCTTTCTACCATAAGAAAAAACCTTTGCAAACATCTTATGGCCAGAGGTCTTTTATACCTTGCAGTATAATGTTTTGGGGTCACTGCAATGACTTAAATGTAAATTAGAATTAAGTTCGTAGTTTGCTGCCATGATGCCAGGTCTCTCTTGGAAATGAGATTTTAATCTCATTCAGATTTTTACCTGGATTAATAAAGGACTAATAAAAAAAACCCCTTACCACCCTTAAGGAACCCTTGAACCACCTTGAGGACTGTCAGGATTCCTCAGCTGTGCAGTTTTACTTCTCTTATGATAGTCCACTTTACAGCCTTTACTTTAGAGTTGGGTTTGGGGTAAAAGTTTAAAATCATGTTGAGAATGCTACTTTTACTAACTGCCTATTATAATCCAGAAAATGTGTTGAATTGACAGAATCCAACTGTCCCTTCACACTGGAAAGCTTCGCTGGGGACATTTTTGCCCTCACATATCCCTCTTGGGCTGAATTCCCCCTCTTTCTATCGTACTGGCTGTCCCACACATGGCCGTCAGCTTAAATTAACAAAGAGTTGTATTTAGGCTTAGGTTAGATGGTTAAATGTAGCTTGATGTGGGCCAAATGCAGTCTGGGAGAAAATCCTTTGTTCTTCACTGCAGCTCTAGCACACACTAATAAAGTCATGCATGTGCATCATACGTACTTATTTGACAGTCAGCTGAGGAGGTTATAATATTTTATTTTATACTACCCTTTGGGGCAAAATACACAGTAGAGTAGAAAGATGATGGAAAAGTATTGCAGTGTCATAAGCACTTCAAAATATAATTGATGTGATCACACATACATAAAACAAGAAGTTAGCCACGTTCTTCGCCATGGTTTCTGTGTGAAACTATACTGCACTTTGTGTCTGCAGCTAATTAGTAAAAGCAAAAAATAACTAAATACATTATATATAAATGCAATTACACAAAAAACAAGAAAATAGAACTCAGTTTTAGACCTTAATAGCATTCAAATGGGGTTAAAAAACAAAGAAAAAAGCTTATACAATTTTTATAAAGTAGATGACAACTATTTTTTGTAGCAGCCTGTAAATATGTTTTTATAATGGCTGAAACTTGACATAATGTTGCTTAACAGCTTTGTCTTTCAGCTCTAAAGGCGGCCGTGTGATAGTGATACCAAATGAAAAGTCAACAGATTACCAAAAAATATACAACAGACATCTGTTTTTTATGTTGATGAATGCATACTTAAAGCTCAAAGACCTCAAAGCTTAAGATAGCACTGGATGAAAAGTTGTAGACTCATAGTCTGCATTAGTATCACTAATCAGCTGTAGACATTTTTATATGCAGAAATGATAGCTTACTTGCTTCTATAAAGATGTTAAAGGACTCCCAAAGCCAGCAGAAGGCATCCTCTGGGTTCTGTATATATCTCTAACAAATTTCATGACAGTGTGCACACCCATCCCTCCAACAGTGGCTGAGATGTTTCATCAAAAAACCAAAAAAAGAGAAGAAAAGTCACAGGATGAAACACCATGTAGCAATAATGCAAAACAACATACACAGTGTTTCATCTAACATTTGATGATACCTGTCATTCTGGACAAAGCACTGATGCCAATGGAGCATCAGTGCTTTGTCTCCCGTGGCCAAATAACTTATTTTTCCGCATGACAGAATAAGACGACACCTCTAAAACCCACTACTGGACCTGATTTAAAGATAAGACTCTATGGCCTTCCTTGTAAACCTCTCTATCTATCTAGACTGTCAGCATCTTTGTCTTTATTTCTTACTTCCCATCTCTTCCCATTTTTTCTCTCATCCTCCACATCCCTCACACCTCCCTGCCCCCTGTGTCCCAGAGTTTTGGACATCATTCGACCTTGCCATGATAGACTGTTGCTGTGTTCATTCCTCTTTTTCAAGACACCTCTCACCTCCTCGGTCACTGGAGAGCGAGGGAAAAAGAAGAATGAAGTGAAGTCAGAGGAGGAAGGATGGATTTATTGACTTGAGGCTCAGGCTCAGGTCGATGCATCAGAGTCTGGATCATGGTGGATGATGAGGCCTCAGGGTGTCAGGGACAACTTCATACAGGCCAGGAGCCTAGCATTGATCTATTCAGGGCTTCCACCAATCTATGCACGTCATTCTTTTTAGGTATGCTTTTTCCTTACTGCTGTTGTCAGATGATAAATCTATGAATTTGATACGATTGTGTCCATTTTGACATTCAGCAGAACTGTCCAGGGTTCAGATTAGAGTTTCTTTTAGTCTCATTTCATTCATTCTGTTAGACAGTGTTATATTTGGGTGTTCTAAATTAGCAGAAATTCTATCTGTAGGGGTTGATGTTACCTAACCCAACCCTCCCTTCACCCAAAATGACTCACTGTGTGTTAAGAGGTTAAAGAAACGTTGACCTTGTTTTCTCTACATTCTCCATCAATGATATTTGGTATATTTCAATGGAACATATTCACTGCTACCAGCTGCCAAGTTCATAAACATAAACACTTACTGTGTTAGAGGAGATGTCCAGTAGAAACACCTGATGGCTGCTGGGTTTTTAAAATTGGTCTCATGAGAAAAACAGCAGCGTGTTTCATTTTTGCAAGGCCACTGCGTACATTTTGTCTCAAAAGTTCCTACAGTGCAATGACTTTCTTATGTTGTTATGTTTTAGAATAATAACAATATTTATAACTGGAATACACATTCCACTTTAATGTATTTAGGAAAGTAATCTAGCTGTATACAAAGCTACAACAAAAATCATATCAATAACCATTAATGACAATAATATATATATATATATATATATATATATATATATATATATATATATATATATATATATATATATATATATATATATATATATATATATATATATATATATATATATATATGTGTGTGTGTGTGTGTGTGTGTGTGTGTGTGTGTGTGTGTATGAACATGTACATATATTCAAATTGTTCTTCAAAGACATGTAATATCTCTGACATTGTGTGCAGAGTTTATTTTGGCTGAAAGAGGCTCATATGAAAAGGTCAGGGACCAGTGTTGCACAGAAGGAGGGCTCATTGTGTTGAATAATACAGGAGATGATGTTACGGGGGGTGGGGGCATATGACGCCTCCTCCCATAATGCTAACATCTTTCTGTGGTATTTTAGTCTCTGTTAGAACAGGGATAGTCCATCTGGGTTTGCTGTATAGTCCCAGTTCTACAAGGACAGGACAAGACACAAAGTTCAGGATCAGCAGATTGACGCGATGTGCTGGGGGAGAAAGGATGATGGTTAGAGGGAGAGGAAGCAAGAGGAGAAGTGGAAAGGAAAAACAAAAAGGAAAAAATAAGATATATATTAAAGTGAGTAACTGTGTGCAAAAAGAACTTTGAAGAAACAAAATTAGACAAAAAAGAAAACTAATACTGCAAGCGTGGCAGGAAAGTTTGGAAAAGTGAGAAGGAAGGGGTGAGACTAAATGTGATGAGAAGGGACTAAAGAGGAAGAAAAGGAGAGATGAGGCTGAAAGAGGAGATGGATGTGATACTGAGCTGAGTTTCGTATTTAAGACCATGACTCAGGAGTAAAGAATAGAAGGGCTACAGTTCAGATTTCCAAGCAGAACATTTTCATAGAGTTGTTAAAAATCCCCAAAAGTGCAGTGGATGAAACAGTGTTGGTCATCATTAGCAGGCTAAACTGTGAGCATGACAATGCTTAGACATGTATAACTGGAAATTGGTGCTAATTAGAAGTCTAATAAACTAGAATTTCACTCATCACAACGGAACGTCTTGGATAGTGTCTAGCACACAGCAAACAATCCCACAAAAACAGCCAAGTGTCTTCAATTTGGGGAAGTGAAGCATAGCAAAAACCCTAATGGCTACAGCTACCTGTATGGGACACCTGTCAATCAAAAAGCCCAAAGTTTAAGCCTTAAAACATGTCTAAATAGGTGAATTATAGAAGAAAAAAAGATTTATAGGTCTGAATACTGGAGTCAGGGGTGCAGCTGCTTAGACTCACAGTTGAGACAGGCAGTTAAAGCCAATCACTGTTTCTCACAAGTGTCACCTCCTCTGATAATTAAAGGCAATGAACTGGCTAACATGCTTCTGCTGTTGTTTCCTTTTAGAGAATTTTTAATGTGAATCATGTGTAAAATAAGTTCTGCTGTGTCATACAGGTAGCCCACGAAGCTTCAGATTTGTTGAATGAAATTCTATCATTTTTGTTATTCTGTTTGCGCAATCCGTGCTAACATGTACAGTACACCATTGCAACTTTATTTGAACTTCATCCTCAGGACTCCATCCTCTGAGCTGCAGCAGATCATCTTCTTTCATCTCACGCTGTACCTAGCATCCTTCTCTGTCATATCAACCCTTGGATATACCTCAGTAATGAAGTTTAACAAATCCAGACACACATCCTCTCCCAGTGAGGATCATTTATCCGCTGCCGATTGCATTTCCTTCCTCTTCAACACTTATTGAGCACTTTTAAGGACATTTCGTATCACTGCTATGCAGATGATATTCAGGTATATATCTCCTTTAAGCCCCATGATGTTTCCAAGCTACAGATTTTGCACAAGTGCATAGACTCCATTAGATGTTGGATGGCTGGAAACTTTCTTCAACTAAATGAGGAGAAGACTGAAGTTCTTGTTTGTGCTCCTAAAACTTTTGTACCTAGTGTTATGGAAAACTTGGGTCCACTTGCTACATTTGCAAAACCGTCTATCAGGAGCCTTGGTGTTAGTATTGACTCAGCTCTGACTTTGGATGCCCATGTAAAATCGTTGGTTCGCTCCTGTTTTTATCATTTGAGAAACATTGCTAAGCTGAGTCCCATTGTATCGCGCTCCGAATTAGAAATTGTCATTCATGCATTTGTTTCATCTCGTCTGGACTACTGTAATTCTTTGTTTACTTGTTTATGTAAAGCCTCTTTGGATCGTCTGCAAGTTGTTCAGAATGCTGCTGCAAAGCTTCTGACCAAGTCCTCCAAGTTTTCCCATGTCACACCCCTGCTGATTCAGCTGCACTGGCTCCCCGTTAAATTCAGGATCCAGTTTAAGGTTTTGACCTTGACTTTCAGGGCCCTGCATGGACAAGCACCAACATATATAAGTGAACTTTTGCATCCATACATTCCCAGCAGGTCCCTGAGGTCATGTGACCAGGGCTTGCTTGCTGTCCAGCACACGAGGCTGAAAACAAAAGGCGACAAAGCTTTTGGAACTGTGGCCCCCAGATTGTGGAACTCTCTCCCTTTGAGCCTGAGATCTGTGGACTCAGTGGTCGCTTTTAAAAAACAGCTAAAAACCCATCTTTTTAAACTTGCTTTTAGTTGATTTTTATTTTTAGGTTTTAGCTTCTGTGAAGCACTTTGTGATTTTTATCTTGAAAGGTGCTATATAAATAAAGTTTTACTTACTTACTTACTTCCCACCTCAGATATCGAACTGGACTTACATGCACTTGTTCAACCCAAAAGACTAGATTTCTCTCACTGAACAAAAAAACCAGAAAATTATTTAGAAAAACTGGAGTAAAGTAAATGAACTGAGTTTAAAGTCTTTGAAATTTAGCTTAACTGTACAGTAAATGGAGTTTTACTGTGCCTAAACCACATTTTCATTGCCTAATTGTAACACTGACTCTTACCAGTAGCAGTTTAGAAAGAGGGAAAATTAATATGGAGCAGAATTCAGTTCAGCTCATTGGTGCAGCCCTTCACAACAGCCGTAGTTTCTCATGTGGCCCCTTCGTAAAATGAATTGGCCATTCACGCTATCATTAATATTATGTGTGTCTAATGTTGAATACTGAGAGGAGAAAATCTGTTTTCTCTTAGCATTTGGATTCATCTGATGACTGGCCTTTACAAATATTGGGAAGGACACGTTTCCATTTTTCATATGTGTGCTGTTGCCAACAGCAATTATGCACTTAATTTAGAGAGTCGCATAAAATGAAGTAAAGTCAAGCAGTTAGGAATGTTAAGCGAAGGCGGAGAGGATGATGACAGGAGTAAAAACGCTGTTGATGGAAGAAGAGAAGGGAGAGTTAGAGGGGACAGCGGGCCATGCTAGGCAACTCCTGCCTGTCATACTGCGTCATAGTCACGGGCAGTGTGTGCGTGTGAGAGAGACTGTCCAACATAAAATGTTTCTTGCAGTGGTGTTTCATTCCTCCCAAGTGTGCGTCTGTGTGTGTTTGCATGTGGTTTGGACTGAGGGCACCAGACGGGCAGGAGGGTAATTTGGTTTGGCACTAATGCAGGGCCGAGGATCTATGCTCTGGGTGAGAAAAATGTCTCTCGCGAACACTTACCCACTTTTTCCAATGTAATCAAAGTGGACGGTTCAAAGAAGCTCTGCAGCTTCCCGTCTTGCTTCACAGCTTGTTCCCAACTGTACATGTGTAGCTCCACGTACTGTCTTTCATCTACCACCTAACTGTATGTTTTTTAAAGTGTGTGTCATATGCTTAATTATGACAATGCGTGTGTATTTTTATATAAAAATTATGCCTGCGGCCGAGCCAGGCGTTTCTTACCTATAGCTGTGTGTTTTGCGTGTGAATGTGTTGCTCTGCGTGTGGCCACACACGTTAATTGCGCAGGTGGCTGTGTGAGGGTCTCGCACCCTGTCAGAGCTGCTCTTCATCCTCCTTTCCCTTCCTTCCGCTCACACCGCAAGCAGGGCGATTATAGCCTTGCCACCGTCACCCTGTTTACACCTTACGCCGCCACCAATTACCAAGTTTGACACCCGAGCTGTCACCCAGGGTTGGGGTGTTGGTTCGTGGATGAGGTGGGGTGAGGTGGTACTTTGGGTGGCAGATTCACACCCTTGGCGAAACTGTCACAGCTTTACCTGTGAACGGATACACAGGAAGCAGAGGGAGGGGGGGCAATTAGCTGGACAACAACTGAACGTGCTTCATCTAAATGCAAACAGATAAACGGATATATTTTTTTATTATGCAGTGCAGTCAATTGAACAATTCAAAAGATAAATCACAATACATTATTATTAATAATACTAAACAACCATATTCATCGCAGCTAGCTCCAACATGGATTGATGGATGGATAGACTAGTACAGCGTAACTGGCAAAGCTCAACAGATAAGCACTGCCTGGGACCTCTGACTCTTATGAATACCATCTGAGTTCATTTATTTATGCCGTTGAATGATAAGCCACTTTATTTAGTTAAATATGAGTTTGTTTAAAAGAAGGAGAGAAACCCCAGTGAGAACATGGATGAATTTTTCTGTGACTTTTTAATCAAAGTAGTTTTAAGAACTTCATTCAATCAGGAAGTGAAGCTTCTAACCTTGCATGCTTCCTAATTTGCCACACATCTGAACTCCTGGAGAAAACCCACACAAGCGCAGGAAGAACAGACAAACTCCACACAGAAGTTGTAGTTTCTGTCTGCTAGGCCAAGGCTTGAATGTCAGTTGGATTGTGGGTACTCCACATAATATAACCTATTCCTTGAAATCCCCCACTTATCAGACCTGAAATTCCTGCATACAATTACAGTGATCTAATAATGTTCAGACCAGCTTTTGATAGGCCAGAAGTGCTTCAGAGGTGGAAATACGTCTGACCTGGACAACACCTGGTACCCTTTATCTCTCCCTCTTTCTGTGAGATTAAGAGCTCCCTCTCTTGTTTCAGGAAGCCTTGCTAGCACTCACGGACAGGCTATAAAGATGTGAATTTTAAGGTAGGCAGACATGGACTACTTGCTCTAAATAAATCTATCTTAACTTATGAGACACTTGCTCAGAAGTCCAAGTGAAAGTAATGTTAATGATGTTAACCCTTGGGGTGCTCAGACACTTAATGCTAGCGTTATTAACGCGATGCAACCATCCATCCATTTTTTCATTATCCAATTCGGGGGTGGAGCCTATCCCAGGACGGCTGGGAACGTTTTTACAAATCAAAAAAGCATGGGGTCATTATCCCATGGACTTCACACTGGGCTTCAGATTAGCTGTGAATACTATGCAAGAACAAAATGTTGTTTGTTTGTTTTTTTCAGAAATAACAGAACAAAAACTAGCACGCTCATGAATTAATTTGTTTTTTAGTCACAGGAAGATAAGATAATATCAGAAAATAAATGTGTGCATTTCTTTTTACCTCCCCAAAATGATTCGATGTAGCTCCAAACTCTCGGTCTCTCTCTGTACTGTGTGTGTAAATGTGTGTGAGGCGCTTCACAGAGAGGTGAGTGTGGTCCATTGTGTGAAAAGGTGGGACAGAGGGCTTGGCCTGGAGCACAGCTATGATTAATGGAGAAACACACACAAACCTGCTCCACCATCTCTCTTCGCTGTCCCACTCTTGGGTCATGTCTTTTTAACCCCTGTAACACAATGACACACACCTGGCCCAGTTTGCGTGAAAGAGTCAAGCTTTTTTCTTTTTTCTTTTTTCTTTACACATGGGAGAGGAGTGGCAACCTGGCGGCCGCAGTAATGGCGCACTCAAACATTAGCTAAAAGTGGACAATAGTGAGTGTGTGTGTTTTAATGAGCTGACCTGTTTGGTCCACCTGCTCTCCCCAGCTGGCCAGGCTGCGCTGAAGCTGGATGCCGTAAATATCTTTAGGAGACTCTACTGGGCTTTTGCTTCAGCTGCTTCATCCCTCTTTTCTCCAGTCTCCATTTCTGCCCTGCTTGCCTCTGTCCCATCTTGCTGCACCTTCCTCTCTCCATCATGTCATGTCTTCTTTCTTCCTCTTTCGACCCTCTTTCTTCTTCTCATCTCTCCATCTCACATCTTCTTCATCTTATCCTTGATGTTTTCGGCTTTTGTTTTCTCCAGTTTAACTCACCGAGTTCTTTTCCTTCTCTCTACTACTTCGCTTAATTTTCTTTTCTCCTCCCTCAGATTGTTGTCTAACCCCTTATCTAATGCTAGTTAGTATCAACATCAACTCTTCCACGATTGAAGATACCCATGTTTCTTTAGTCAATTCAATTCAATTTTATTTATATAGCGCCAAATCACAACAAAAGTCGCCTCAAGGCGCTTTAGTCCAGTTCCTGAAAAGGTATTGATGGACAATATTCCTTCCCCCCTCCTGACACACTGTTGGGAGAGCTATAAGGCTATGGATACCATTCTAGGAGATGGGAATGTGCTACATCTAGATCCTTCTGTTGGGATGATGCTCTGTATTTGATTGTTACATGTTTGCAGTGTCACAAACTGAAAGGGCTGTTAATATATTGTGGTGAATAGTTCCCATTAGACTTGGTAATGATGCGTAATACAAGAACGGATTGTATCAAGGGTCAGCTGCCCTGATATGGAAAGGATGCCACATTGTTTGATAGCAATGTACATGATCAACTTACAGGGGGCTCAATTAAAAGATACCCCAAAAACCAAGGTGAAAAACTGATGCACTCCACTTCCAGGTGTAGGGTCTGACAATGGATCCAATGATTTCATCCTGATACTGTCATGCTGAACAAGCAGACCTCCGTGGCTTCTCCAAACCTTTTCACATCCATCACACACTGAAAGTGAAGCTGCTCTCATCTGTGAAAAGCACAGGACACTAATGGTGGACCTGCTGATTCTGGTATTCTGTGGCAAATGTTGTTCAGGTTCCACGGTGCTGGACAGTGAGCTCAGGCCTCACTTGAGGACGTCGACTGTCAGGCCACCCTCATGAAATCTGTTTCTGTGTATGGTCAGACACATCCACACCAGTGGCCTGGTGGAGATCATGTTGTAGTCCTGACAGTGCTCATCCTTTCCCTCCTTGCACAAAGAAGCAGATACTGGTCCTTCTATGGCCCTGTCCAGCTCTCCTAGAGTAACTGTCTTTCTCCTCCACGCTCTTGAGACTGTGCTGGGAGACACAGAAAACCTTCTAGCAATGGCATGTATTGATGTATGATCCTGGAGAATTTACACTACCCGTGCAAACTCTGTAGGGTGCAGGTATCACCTCATGCCATCAGTAGTGACAGTGACCCTAGCCAAATACAACACTAATAAAAAAAAACTGTCAAAAAAGATGAGGAGGGAAATAAAAGTCTGTCCACCTGTAAAAGGATTCATGTTTTAAGGGTTGTCTCATCTTTGCCCCTCTGGTGCCCCTGTTGTTCATTTCATTAACACCAAATCAGCTACTTGACTGACCACATCAGTATCCCAGAAGTTTGACTTGATGTTTTGTCTGATAAAAGTCATTCTGGATTATTTTGTTTTGCATTTTGGCAAATTAAACTTTGCGAAATTTGCTCTTAGGTGAAGTAAAATCTACCAAAATCCTATCAACGATATCATCGGTTGTGATCACAATGAAGCAAAAATTGTCTTTAAAAAAAATGTAACAGTGTGTCTCCAAGGTTTTAAATGAACTTACCTTAACTACCACTGCTGCTGCTCATGTCGATGAGTTGACAAAATGAAAACAAGTAACTTCTTGCTATATTTAAAGCACCTGCTTACATCTTCACACGGTGTCACCATGTCTACACAGACGGCGTAGTGTGAGGAGCGTTAGCAGGAGCTCCGGTGCTCTTTTTGAGATGTCGCTTGAATTTTGTAACTACTCAGTGCTCAATACACAATCGCTGTACGCAGAACACAGATACATGATTTCACTCAAAGTTTCCTGACTTCTATTTCAGTTCTGAACATCTGGAATATAGCCTTAACTTCTGATAAGTAGAAGACTTATCAGGGAAAAAGTTGTACAAATTAGAACATTGCGGCAATCCATTGTTTGTTTTTAGCTGATTCCATCTGTTGAAAACCACCCCTAAGTTTGTACAGGCGCTTTATCCTGCTAGCAGATCCCAGTCCTTCTACTGGTGTTCAGCACCAACTTTTTGTTCTTTGCTCCTGTCTTCTTCAGAAGGTGAAGTCGAAAGGAAATCAAAATTCATGTTTTTTGTCTATCCTAACTTTAGTGAGTAAACATTAGATTTAATTAAACACTGTAGTCACTGTACTGTAGCATGGACATAATCCATTTGGAAAAGCAGCTCATTAAATCACATACCATTTTATTTTAGCATAAAATTAAATGCACCGTGGTGTGAATAGAGGAAACTCATAAAGCAGTATTTATTTCATGTGAACATTACAACAGTAACATTCGCTGAGCCTTTTATATCTACAAATTCAGTAGTGAATGAGCCTCCAATCAGAGACAAATTCATTTCAACCAGAGATTGAACTTTTTTTTCTTTTTTGAACCACTTAACACTGATGAATTTATATAGCTCACTACGTGTAATAAAGGCACTTATTACTCGGCATACTTTTATATTGTCGTTAATAAAAGATGGACATAAAGATTACTTTTTTTACTTAAAACTATTCATTTTTGATGAGAAGCAGTAAAGCAAGTCAGCCAATCCATATTCACACAGGGCTTCAACAACAGAAATTATTTTATTCCCTAAAGACAATTTTGGAGCAAATACTCAGGGAAAAATGTCCAGTTAAGGAGGTGCAAGTGAACCACAACCCAAATAGGTCACTGACGACTCTGTCTGACCAGATATGAAAGAAATTTGGTGAAATATTAACTTGTTCTTTTAACTTGCTTATTTAAGTTCAAAGAAAAGTACTTTCTAAGAGGCTTAAGGTTAATTTTGCACCTTTTTGTAAAAGTTGCATTTTTGTAACTTTGCATGAAGGTACAAGATGGGTACAACAGCACTACATGTGAATGCACAATATAGTACTTAGACAATACTTTTCTTAGACTGCAGAACTTAATTAAACCATCAGCAAAAACTTAAAGTTGGTATCTGATGAGGCCTGACAAATACACTTGGGAATCTTTTTTTTTTTTTTTAATTCACTAATTAAGATGTCTTCTCATCATTTAATCAATATTTCATGATACTGCATTGACCAAAGCTTACAGCAGATTGACTAGAAAATTAAAAAAAAAAAAAAAGAGATTTTTCTGATGGGAAAATCTGGCTTGTCAGGTGATGCATATCAGGCTGCAATTTTAAGCTTAAACTGTCATTTTAAGAACATCTTAGCAGTGACATTTGATTATTGTATTAATCATTCAACATGAAATATCACGTTGAAAGGCTGACATTCTTCAGTCATTGTAAAGTTGCCAGAAATATTAATGAAGTTAAAATGTGAATAAACTTTTATTGTTGAAACTTAATTTCACTTTAATTTTTAAAAATTTCCTTCAGCAGGGTTTAGATTGAGCTGAGTGTTGATTTGGAAAATCTTTTTCATTACCTAACATGGACTGTATGATCATGACTCTTATGGTACATACACATTTATAAAACCTTTTATAATTAAAATTCTTTCCAATTTGTGAAACAAAAAACAAGTAGACAAAAGAAGCCTTCTCATTTCAAACTGCTGACCAGTGATGTTTCTGCAGTGAGATCTGTTGCTGCAGGTCAGCAAGTTATCTCAAAAGGCTGTAGGTAAGCAGTAAAAAATGGAATGTGACCACTCGACTGGCCCAATGTGTAACCACGTTCTGCACACGTGTGGAGATGAACCTTAAAAACTAGTCTTACATTTTGTGTGCCCGTTGTTGCTCAAAGTGCCACACATTTCAAGCAGCATTTAAAAAACGATTTGGTTATATGATTAACGCACGCTCAGCTGCTTAAAGAAAGTACAGTAAAGCTGGATTTTAATCTACTTTCAGGCGCTTTTCATGTAATGCATTTGTGCAGGAATCCACATGAGCATGAACATATATCCAGCGTTTTCTACAGTAATTGACACCTTTCACTTTCATATCAAATACTCAGTTTTTCAGATTTCTCTAAAAGATTTAGGATTATAACACTCACACACAGATACACAGACTGTAGATGTGCTTTTATTCATTTTACTGTAGGTCTGCCAATGTTGACGTGATGAGTAATAACATAAATCATAAATACTGGCTTGGCAAAAGCTTCAGGAAAGCTGTAGCTAATTTTGCCAAACCACAGTGTAACAAAAATTAAAAATAAATATTAGTAAAAGTAATGCTGATACAGATTCATACTTAAAGGAAAAACTGAGGATTAAACATCCATCAGTCTTGATCAATAAATCTAAATATGGCCGTAATTATTTCCATTTTATATTTGATTAATTATAAAACACTGAATATTTAAAATATATTTCATATATATAAATACAGCCTTTGCAGTGTATTGTCAAGATGAACCCTGTGTGCTTTGGAGCTACAGTCATAGAGAGACAGCAAAAGAGATACAGAGAGCGAGAGAGGAAGAGCCCTCACTTGGTAATGAATTCAGTTTTGACTCAGTATCAACTGACACAGTTAGGATACTGTGTGGGAGTCCTGTGTGTGTGTGTGTGTGTGTGTGTGTGTGTGTGTGTGTGTGTGTGTGTGTGTGTGTGTGTGTGTGTGTGTGTGTGTGTGAGAGAGAGAGTACAGTAGGTGAGTGTGTGTCATATGCTGCACTTCCAATGGCCTTATATAGCTTAAGTACACACTTTCATACACATTTTGCAAATAAACAGCAGTGTGTGTGTGTGTGTGTGTGTGTGTGTGTGCCCGCTTCCACGTGTGATCCTCCACACACCTTGCGATCTATCCTCCAATCTCTATTCCACTTGGTGTGTATATATGTGTGTGTGTGTGTGTGTGTGTGTGTGTGTGTGTGTGTTGTACAGTACTGCAAGGTGTGTGCTCAGTGTGCCTTTATGCAAGGCAGGTGAAAGAGGTAAATTGGGCCGTTCCATCATGCGATGCGGGGAGGCCAGGCTGACATGCTGATCAGGTGTGCATGCATAATGGCCACCAAAAATAAGCTCTGTTTTGAATAATGCCCCCCTATCCAAAGAAAAAAAGAAAGAAAGAAAGAGATGAAGAAGAAGAAATGCGGCAGTCTGCTCCCAGTCTGGCTGGGATCTCATCCATCTTAACAATGAATGGAAATCAGAGACAGACTGCCACCGACCAGGGTCTCCGCAGAGCCCACTTACATCTCTTTCTCTCCCTCTCTTCTTCTCTATCTCCCTATCATCCCTTTATTCTTTGACCCTTTCCTCTCCTCCTCCACTATTTTCTGTTTTTCCTCCTTTTTCTTCACTGCTGTGAGGTTTGTTTGTTTTTTTCCCAACTGTCACAAACTCAGTTTTTTCAGTGTTTCTCCCTGTGGTGCAGTGTTGGAAAACAGTGTATTTTGTTTATTGACTACATATGCAGACACTACCATAGGTAGAAGAAACTGTTAAGCCGGGGGGTGGGTTGATGAATCCCACTGTTATATTCCTGTAACGTACATGTTACCCCGGCCGAATAAACAATAACTGGTCTTTTTTTCCGTGAGCAAATGTAAAGCAAAGCTGCTTGGTAATTTAAGAGGTGTGTGGCAGTACAGTGGTGACAGTTTCACAGGTCTTTCACTCCTAACTTGTCTCTTTTAAATAGTGAATTAATATTGTGAAGGGGTGTGTTTTATCTGAAACCATGGCTTTTTGTGGCTCCACTGCAGCTAGTCTCGCTAGCTTCAGTGACTGCAAATTTTAATTATAATTACAAAAGTTGCTATTGACCAACAGCTGTGTAAAAAAGCGACATGTTGGTGAATCATGTACATTTAGGGGCCCTTAGGGATCAGGAGCTACAGAAGCTGTTTCTTAGTTTTGCCTTTGACGATATATCTTCATACTTTTTAGCTCTATTTTTATGGCTGGTCTAACTAACAGTTCTTATAAAAGCCAACTTACTGCTTCAGCAATGTTCTTCCAACTTTGTGTCAACCGTTTGCAAAACCAATAAATGTGACTATTCTCTCTCACCAACCGGTCATGGCAGATGGTTCCCCCTCCCTGAACCTGGTTCTGCCAGAGTTTTTCCTTCCCACTGTCGCCAAAGTGCTTACTCATAGGGGGTCATATGATTGTTGGGTTTTTCTGTGTATTATTGTAGGGTCTACCTTATAAAGCACCTTGAGGTGACTGTTGTGGTGATTTGTTGCTGTATAAATAAATTGAATTGAACTGACAAACACATGCACATCTTTATTGTCTGTGTGTCAATCCAAGAAAATAGCTGTCTCTGCCCTTCAAGAACAATACTGTAGCAACATAATAATAGTTTAATGTTTAACAATACTTCTTTTTTTTTTTTTACTTTATTAAAATTGGAAAGGTATGATGGTGAAAAAAGTTGGGTCTTTGTTAAGCAGAGGGATCATAGTGGAACCAAAAAAGTTTGCAGACAGATAATTGTCTTTTCCAGTGTAGGGTCTAACGCGTTATTACAGTGGGGCAAAAAAGTATTTAGTCAGCCACCGATTGTGCAAGTTCCCCCACCTAAAATGATGACAGAGGTCAGTAATTTGCACCAGAGGTACACTTCAACTGTGAGAGACAGAATGTGAAAAAAAAATCCATGAATTCACATGGTAGGATTTGTAAAGAATTTATTCGTAAATCAGGGTGGAAAATAAGTATTTGGTCACCTCAAACAAGGAAAATCTCTGGCTCTCACAGACCTGTAACGTCTTCTGTAAGAAGCTTTTCTGTCCCCCACTCGTTACCTGTATGAATGGCACCTGTTTGAACTCATCATCTGTATAAAAGACACCTGTCCACAGCCGCAAACAGTCAGACTCCAAACTCCGCCATGGCCAAGACCAAAGAGCTTTCGAAGGACACCAGGAAAAGTATTGTAGACCTGCACCAGACTGGGAATAGTGAATCTACAATAGGCAAGCAGCTTGGTGTGAAAAAATCAACTGTGGGAGCAATCATCAGAAAATGGAAGACATACAAGACCACTGATAATCTCCCTCGATCTGGGGCTCCACGCAAGATCTCATCCCGTGGGGTCAAAATGATCATGAGAACGGTGAGCAAAGATCCCAGAACCACACGGGGGGACCTGGTGAATGACCTGCAGAGAGCTGGGACCAAAGTAACAAAGGTCACCATCAGTAACACACTACAACGGCAGGGAATCAAATCCCGCAGTGCCAGACGTGTTCCGCTGCTGAAGCCAGTGCATGTCCAGGCCCGTCTGAAGTTTGCCAGAGAGCACATGGATGATACAGCAGAGGATTGGGAGAATGTCATGTGGTCAGATGAAGCCAAAGTAGAACTTTTTGGTATAAACTCAACTCGTCGTGTTTGGAGGAAGAAGAATACTGAGTTGCATCCCAAGAACACCATACCTACTGTGAAGCATGGGGGTGGAAACATCATGCTATGGGGCTGTTTTTCTGCCAAGGGGACAGGACGACTGATCCGTGTTAAGGACAGAATGAATGGGGCCATGTATCGTGAGATTTTGAGCCAAAACCTCCTTCCATCAGTGAGAACTTTGAAGATGAAACGAGGCTGGGTCTTCCAACATGACAATGATCTAAAACACACCGCCCGGGCAACAAAGGAGTGGCTCCGTAAGAAGCATTTGAAAGTCCTGGAGTGGCCTAGCCAGTCTCCAGACCTCAACCCCATAGAAAATCTGTGGCGGGAGTTGAAAGTCCGTGTTGCTCGGCGACAGCCCCAAAACATCACTGCTCTCGAGAAGATCTGCATGGAGGAATGGGCCAAAATACCAGCTACTGTGTGTGCAAACCTGGTAAAGACCTATAGTAAACGTTTGACCTCTGTTATTGCCAACAAAGGTTATGTTACAAAGTATTGAGTTGTATTTTTGTTATTGACCAAATACTTATTTTCCACCCTGATTTACGAATAAATTCTTTACAAATCCTACCATGTGGATTCATGGGTTTTTTTTTCACATTCTGTCTCTCACAGTTGAAGTGTACCTCTGGTGCAAATTACTGACCTCTGTCATCATTTTAGGTGAGGGAACTTGCACAATCAGTGGCTGACTAAATACTTTTTTGCCCCACTGTAAGTAACGCGTTACAGTGACTACATTATTATTGTGGTAACGAGCACGGTAACTAGTTATTAAAATCAGGAATGCGTTAATCGTTACTGGGATTTAGATAGTTATTCGTTACTTCGTGTGGTGGCATCGCGGAGCTTCCACAGATTCAGTAACGTTAGCAAGTGGTGGAGGCAAGCAGGTGGAGGAGGCAAAGGGGAGGCAGGAGGGGGAGAGACCCGAGGCGGCCGCTGGTCCGACTGTCAGGTGAACTGAACATTAGGTAAGAAGTTATGACCTGCAGTCTGTCTGGGTCAGATATAAACCAAGTTTAGGTGGAGTTTATTTTCATTGTGCTGACTTTTTCGTCCTGCGTACTAGCTAGCATGACGGAGTTTCTATACAGCTGGGTGGGTGCTGTGATGTTACTGATGTTGAACTTTATTTTGTTCATAAGGTTAGTTATTAGAGTTGCCAACCGTCCCTTAAAAAACGGAATCATCTCGTATTCAGAGAAAATTCAGAGCATTAACAGGGAGAGGGGGGCACAAAGAAGTACCTTTATTTCTTATTCTCATTTAAAATGTCTAGCTTTTAAAAAATAATTATCTGAATCTTACAACAAACGGTTGATAGACTGATGCATATATACCATCAAAACAGTGTACATCACTGTCACAACAGCGTTTGTTTTCATTGAAAGGCTTTATGATTTTTCCTATAATGGTGGGCCGGTCTCTAGTCAAAATCTAGTTTTGTTTTTGTCCCAATCCAGCTGTGTATGCAGCTCATCTGCAGTCTGGTGTTACCTACATCTTCCTATTTGGAAGGCAGAATTTCCGAGTTCTGAGTACAATCGAAAGCACCACGACTGCAGTTTTTGTGTTGGATTGAAAAAGCGCACATGACCTGTGACGTAGGCTAGAATCATGGCGGCGGTCAACGACGGTCCAGGCGTGGGATTTCTCTCGTGGAAATATGCACGTTATTTTTTCCTTTCTATTGGTAGGTGGCACAGTGCACTTGTGGAAAGTAGGCAAGCTAGAAGACTGGCAATCTTGCTGGTAGTGATGTGTCGGTCGGGAACGAAATGGCTCTTAGAGCCGGATCTTTGACGTGAACGGCGCGAGCCGGCTCCTTATCACGAGCCATGTTTTTTTTTTTCTTTCTCTCACCCTCTCTCTCGCACTTTTTTTCCGCTTCACTCTGCATGCGAGCCTTGTGCTTTGCGCTGGGCAGAGGGGGGAGGGGCAGTAGTTACACTTGCAGTAGCACAGGAACAGAGCGGGAGGGAAAGAGAGAGAAAGAGAGCCAGAGACAACAACGTCACATTAGAAAGGCATAGTAATCATCCACAACTATTTTCAGTTGCGGATGATAAAGGATTCAGAAAGTTTATTCATGCAGGCTCATATGACAGAGAATATGCATGTTCTTTTTGTTTTCATATTTTAATTTATATTTAATTGTGTTGTGGTTTGCAGTGTTTTGTGTTGTTGTAGTAACAGGGAAATGAACATTCTTTTTAAATTATTTGAATATATATGAGAGCTTGTGTATAAATACACAAATCATACACATATGCTTTCATTTGTGTAATTTAAGTGATCTAGGTAGCTCTGTTTTGGAAGTTCAGTTAAAGCTAGAAATGTGTTTTGGAGTTTGTACGTGCTTTGTCTCTAGGGGCCACCACATATATTTATATATAAACATATATAAATAAAACCACTTTTTTTAGTAATTCCTTTTGTGCATAATTTTATATTATTGTTAATAATAAATTAATTAAAGCAACAAAACAACCTGAAGAGCCAGTTCGGAGCCGAAAGAGCCGGCTCTTTTTAGTGAGCCGAGCCGAACGAGCCGGTTCTCTAAAAAGACTCGGAAATCCCATCACTGCTTCCTGGGTATCCAGTTATGGAAGCAACACATTAACAAGAGAATTCTGAGTAAAACCAAAGTTACTTTCCCTAGTAACTAGTTACTTCGAAAGTAACGAGTAACTTGAAGTAACTGAGTTACTTTTGATAGAAGTAACTAGTAATGTAACTAAGTTACTAATTTAAAGTAACTTACCCAACACTGGTCTTTTCTAGTTGGGACCAGATGAACCTGCTCAGAGAACCCAGGGAATAATTACTCTGTAAATTATTTCCAAGTGTATAGAATAAAGTTCTGTATGGATGCTGGCTTTATTACAAACTGCTCTGAGTTGTCAGTAAGACTAGGGAAGTGCTATGTAAATGCCAGGCCTGCAAGCTCAGTCTCACAAGATGAAGGATTGAAGATGTGTCACAGTTTACATTCATTTCAGTCCCAAATTTTAGTTTACTATATATAGTACTGATGTTACCTGTTAGTGGCAAAATCAGCCAAGGTTGTGCTAAGTTTTACTCACTATACAGGTGGTTTCTGCAAGACCCACTCACTGTTACTGTTTTACTCCTGTTATAGTGAGCTCTTTATGTTATTATTAATTAAGTGTTTTGAAGTGAGTATTGTCATATATGCAATTAGATCTGGCCTCTGTACACCAGCACAGTAGATTTGAAAACAAACATGGCACGAGTGAAGTGCAGACTAACTTAATTCAAGGTGTATAAAAGATATTTCCAAATCTATACACATTGCAGATGCGAGTACAGGTGATTTTAGCCAGACCTGTGATGCTTTTTCAAATTCTTCTTCTTTTGGCAATCGTTAGGTTACAAATGGGTGACATATATTAATGTGACACAGGAAACAAATGTAAATGGATAATATAACATTGCATTTCACGAGAATAATGACTATGAAAATGAAAAGATTTGCAATTTATAATGAATCTTTTTTAAAATGACATAAATGTAAATAAATGCTATAAGTGCAACAATTTTTTTGTCCTCTCTCAACCAGATGGGTGTTTCTCCATCCCACTGTTGCCAAGTGCTACAGTATTTCACAAAGGGTCTTCTGATTGTTGAGGTGTTTGCTCAGTTATTATATATATTTATTATTGTAGGGTCTTACAGACATTGACCACCATTTTCAGAGGATCAAAAGTAATTCAAAATTGACTGATAAACAGTTTCATGGTCAAGTTGTATTGCCTCATTATTCCAGGAAAAGTTAAACAGGAGTTGAACTTTTGGTACCTGGGCAGCTGTTCACTGGAATTCT
The DNA here is from genome assembly GCF_057381845.1 of Rhamphochromis longiceps. Classification (NCBI taxonomy): domain Eukaryota; kingdom Metazoa; phylum Chordata; class Actinopteri; order Cichliformes; family Cichlidae; genus Rhamphochromis; species Rhamphochromis longiceps. The sequence continues at coordinate 30,268,596 of NC_140569.1, forward strand.
TCATATGGAATCCAAAGAGATGTCAATGCATGAAAACTAGTTCGTCATTAGGCTGAAAAAATAAACCTGTCAGGGTAAATAAAGGGAACCTTAAATCCAGTTCTTTGTGAAAAAGAAAAGAATATACAACATGACAATGCACGTGGGCCCTGAATGTGATAAGTAGAAGAAAATGGATGGATGGGAGAACATAACACAGCATTTTTTGGTCCTAATATCAGTTTTTTTCACATTTCAGCAGTCCATAAACATCGAAGAATGTACAAGTGAATATAACATAATCTTGTTTTGACAGAACATTAAAAGGCGCTGCAGTTGTATTTTATTGCTTCAAGCTTTTTAAGTTTATTAAATACCTGCAGATTCCACAGGTGTGTCTCCCATCTCTCTATTTATGCACACGGCACAGCAACAGTAACTTCATCATTTATTCATAACTGTCAGGGAATTTCCAACATAGAGAGAGGATAGTAAAGCAGAATCTACTTATCTACAACTGAGACAGGTGAGCTGCCACATAAAGAGTTGCAGTTCTACTGTTAAATTATTTAATGGTCGACCTTAGATTCAAAGAGTCCTAAGCTCTATCAGAGCTTTCAACCATGTATTTTTCAAAAATAACAGTATAATAGTTTATTGTTTTTGTCTTCAAAGTCAGGATTTGCAGAGGTGGTTACTGTAGCAACACTGTGTCCATGTGACCTCCCCAATCATTACTATTTAATACAGTAGGTCTTTACTGGTCTGAACATTTAAATAAAGACGTTGCCCAAACTGATTAATATGACAGTAAGATGGATGCATATTAAGTTTGAGCAGTATGTATCTTTTGTTATAGAATAAAAATATATATTTTCTTCAGGAAACTTAAAAATACAAATATTCTGATGTATTTCTAGAGAAATGTTTGCTTACTGACATTTTTTCTAACCTTCTTCCAAGTATGGTTCAGTTACAAACATGCTTTTTGTTTGGTCCATAAACCTGGTCATTGTCAAGTGGATAAAATCCATATAATTCTGTTATATTCACTAAGAAACGTCACTTTACACTTGTGAGACTAAAATTAGTTCAGTGCTGAACAGAAGTCACACTTTGCATGAAAAGCAAACTACAAAAGTGGACTGTACAACTGCACAGTCTCTTTCTGTTTTTCTTTTATGTGTGTCAACATGTAATTTTCTTAATTTCTTCGCCACCTCTCCCCTCTAATCCCTCCTCCCTCCATCTCCCGGGCAAAGAAACGAGCTGGCAGTATAAGTGTTATTCATGGGTTGGACAGAGGGTGAGTTTTACTGCAGGTAGATAAAAAGATACTGTCCTTCTGCTGCTGTCTACATGCACTATGTACACTGTCGTTAATATGGGATGTGCTTCTCTGCAAAAAATAATGGTGCAATTAAGATACTGCAACAGTGTCACTTTAACGTGAAGAAAAAGAGTAAAATATAAATAGTGTACTTTACATAGTAGTGTTGGGATTGGCTGTAAGCTGCTGAGTGTGTGCGAATGCATGGAAACCAATATAAGCGTATCAGTTTGGTGTTTATAAGAAAGGCTGAATCGTGCATAAGTGGGGTTTTTTTTAATGATCTGTAGTTGAAAATACATACAAAACTTTATAAATACAAACCTTGTAAACCTTTCATCACTGGTTAAAAGATTTCTTCAATTTAATGTTTTGCCTCAATTAAAATAAGAGGGTGGTTTTTACACTTGTGAATTTTAAAACAGGTGAAATCTAGACTAGGATAGGCTGGCTGTGTCATTGAAACCAGTCATCCCATGATAAAATCAAAGCAGATGAGTCATAAAAAATTTCACCTAATCTAAAATGGCAAATTACACAAAAAGACCAAAACTGTTTTTGTTTATTTACTCTCCAAATTATGGATTTTTGTCATGGGACTCTATGAAAAAAGAGACACTGTCAGTTGGCCATTAGTGGAAATGCAGTTTTTGGCACTTCCACTTTGGCGTTGTTATTTCAACCCCCAATCCATAGTCAGTACATAGTAATCCCATGTAGTCCCATCACTTTTCCTGTAATAGATTAAAGAAAGGTGACATAAAAAAATGTGACAACAATGATAATGCTCCCTGCGCTAAGTTCTTTAAACAATTTAATTTGTTTTTTATACACCAATATCGTATTTAAACGACACTCATTATGCCAACATATTACCAAGCTCGTGCAGGGCTTTGTATAAAAGGGAAACTCAATGCAGAAGCTCTAAAAATAAAAACATTTTCACCACTACACTGCACCCCATATCATGATCCTGTACAAACAGTACACTGAATTTTTAAATGAGATGATAAGTGCTCGCAGGAAAGCAATATTTTCTGCCACCTAGCTCGCTCTTCTTTAACCTATTTCTCATAATTAAAAAAAATCCATTGTTGCTGATGAAAGGCTGATAAAGGAGAGGATGAAAATGACCTAAACCAGTGGCGGTTTCAACTAAATCACTGGATCTGGATTCAAGTGAACTTTAAGAATTATATTTTGTGGAAAATGACACTGAGTGTTTAAATAGTAGTAAAAAAAAAACAAAAAACAACACACCTACACACCTAAAACTCGATTTAGTTATCTAATGCCAACATGTAACTGTAAAATTAAACAGAGGAGGAAAAATTATAGCAGGTGGAAAAAAAAATTGAAAGCACTATCAAGAGAAGCATATGGGTGGCCCCAGAAAGTGAAAGCAGAGGAGAAAACACAGTGAGGAATGAAATAGAAGAAGAGAGTAAAGGAGAAATACAGACAGAATGAAGCAAGGAGTAAGGACAATGGTTACAAGGGGAGGTGGAGGAGGAAGTATGGGAGATGGAGTGGTTAAGGATGGAGCGTAGACGGAGAACGGAGAGGAGGACAGGAGGGTGGAAGAGGAGGAGGAGGTGGTGGTGGCAGGGCGTGTTTTTATGTGTAAGCGTTTCCTTCAGCTGGGGTGATTGAGCACCTCTGCCCTGAACTCTGGGTAATGAGCGGAGAGGAAAAGGAAAACTTCTGCCCTGGAAACTTCCCAAATTATTTAGAGGCTTATGGTGGCTGGGAAAAAAATTACAATATGCACAATCCACCTTCTCGATACTGGATGAAAAATAATGAAATTCTTTGTGACAGCCCTTCCAACCTCTAGCTGTATAATGATTTTTTTTTGCCCCCCCCCCATACACATACACTCCACCCACCACCCACCACCCACCACCCTCCGCCCCTTCCATCCTGGCTGGATCTTTGTTTCCCTCTCTTTCTTTCTCTCTGGGCCTGTAGTATCCGGGTACATCTGTTTTGCATGAGATGCATAAAATGACAGGACTTAGACAGCCACTGCATCTAGTGACAAAGATTACTGTCAGCCACCTTCGCCAGTTAATACATCATTGCCACTGGTCCGTTCCCTGCCTCTGTCTCCTAGCGACAGCCTATCCCTTGGTGAGGCCCGGGCCATGTGATGAACCCCCCCACCGACTCGACTTGAACCCCCCCACCCCCCCACCCCCACGTGCCTCCCTCACTCCCAGCACACCTCCCTCTGCTAGTCTTCAGCTTACCTTTTACATTAAAAAGAAGGAAAGAAGAAGAGGAACTGCTATTTTCAACTTTACATTTTTATCCTATTACCATAAAATATTGGTGAGAGCACAGCATCGGCATTCATATCGGAGGAATTTGATTCCGCTGGTGATTATACCGTGTTTAGACTTGTTAATGTGCAGCTGCATGAGAGAGAAGAAAGTGGGGGCAGAGAATAATATTTGCTTTTGGATATTAGTTTTTTCTCCCCTTATTAGATACAGGACACAGAAACTTCTAAATGGTGCCAGAAAGAAGGGCAGGAAATATCTCTTAAGATGCAAATGATACACTGTTATCAGATAGTCCACTGGTTAGAAAACAGTTGCTTTGATGTGGTAGGTTTTTAGTGAAGCCATTGCAGTAGTTCTCCTGTTTTCTGAATGCACATGCAGCGTTTCGGGCATGGCGAAAGCGGCCTAAGAGATGGCTTTACATTTGGTGTGTGCCAGCAAACCAATATGGGAAATCTGTTTCTTTAAACAAGAATCAATTTGAATGTTGGTTTTTAGCATCATGTTAATTGTGAATGTAAATGTTGATTTTCCTGTATGGACTGTGTTGGGGCTACAGGTGGGTGCAACGATCCACATATCGATAGTATCAATGCCAATGCAAGTATTGGCATCGGATCAATACTTGGTCTGTCTGCTAAGTTTAGTATATTGGGTATATATATATATACTACATTTGGTAAATGATCCAATATAATGCATCAATACCAAAATTTGCCAAAATACAAAGTACTAGCACTGGCACATAAAGACATAGATAATTGTACTTTTTGACTTTTTTTTTTGCATCCATAAAGAACTCAGTAACAAGGAGTTTGTTCAGCCGGCACTTTTGACCAATATTTTGAGGAAACTTTTGAAGTGGTTTTCCTGTGTTTGACCAATGACTTTCATACACCTTGTCCCAATAACCTTGGAAAATAAGTCATGGTTCTCTTCCCATTTATTTAGACATTTGTCCCAAAATGATGTGATCACGTTGATATAGCAGAAGGAAACTAAGAATAGCCCAGCAACATTTTGAAGAAACTCTTTTCTCATCAGTGTTTTTTACAACTGGACAAAAAGGCAGGCCTTTCAAAGAAAGATTTTTGCAAGTGAATTAAACTGAAAGCTGGAAGAGGGGAAAAATAAGATTTGACAGTTTTCATTCTTAACCATTACTTTGATCATTAGTGTGATGGCCTCTTAGAGTGAGATGTAAGATACTGTAGAATGTGAGTTAAATGTCACAAAATTTTCGGGTTTGAAATATTTCTAGTTTTTTCTAGAAATATCCAGTTTGACACTGAATTCATGCCCATGAAACATACCAAATGACTTTACCTTATTTTCAAAGGAGGTTGACATAAAATGCTAAAGATTTCCAATGACTACAATATATAGAGTATATAAGTTTGAGGTGTCATCTTGGCAGTTTGATATGACGGCAAGAGGTGCTTCTGACTGTGAAAGCACACGGTTGGTCTTTGGCTAACAACTTGAGTTTGAAAAGTCATCAACCAATCCAATCGGTATATCCTGGACCATAACAGTTGTGTTTCTTACAACTACTATAATTTACAAAATAAAATTAGGAAAGGCTTCATGTTTTGTTAAATATAACATGAAACCAGCAACTGAGCCAATAAACTCATCAGAAACTGTTTACTGCAACCACAGCAATCTACCCTGGTGGTCACTAAATACAATGCAAATTAAATCAAATTTCTCACTAATCATTGTACGTCAGATAGACGTGCAGATATTGGGTCTGTTGGTCCACAACCAGTTCTGGACATCTACCCAACATTCAATCTAGGGCCACAATTTGGATGTCTGACCATGACCCAACTCGGATGTCAGTACGAAGTTCGACCTTTGAACTTCAGACTGGTTCTAGGGGCGTCATGTGGACATCTATGCCATGTGCATAGATGTCCACATGACGCCCACATGTCCACATAAATATCAACATTGTTTACAAATATCAACATTTTTGTTATCAACATGATGCATATGAATCAGATTAATTAAAAAACAACAATTACAATTTATCATCTGTTAGCCTATTGATTTATTCAGTACATTTTTATTTTATTTTACATTTTCCTGGTTTATTCATGTCAAATAATCAACTTTCAACACATTCTTTTATTGAAATGTGTTGAAATATCAAAAACATTGAAATCCATGTTAAAATGTAAAATAACAAAGGTGTAAGTATTTTTTAAACACACTGACAAAATTTGTCTAAGTTTAAAAGAGCATTTGCATTATATGGTTCATTTTTCAACAGTTTTATTGTGAAAAGCTTTGTAAGAGGAAGTGAATGTGGTTGTAGACAAGGAAAAAAGTGGATCCAACATGCGAAAATGAGATAAAATGTTATTTTGGAAAGAGGGTTACTAGAATTCTGAACATTGGGCGATACATTTTTTTAAATATGAGTAAGATTTTTGACAAAATAAGTGTTAAGATTTAAATTCATAAAAGGTTTTCCATCCATCCGCTTATCAGGGTCGCGGGGGGCGCTGGAGCCTATCCCAGCTGTCATAGGGCGAAAGGCGGGGTACACCCTGGACAGGTCACCAGTCTGTCGCAGGGCTAACACATAGGGACAGACAACCATTCAAACTCACATTCACTCGCACATTCGCACCTAGTGGCAATTTGGATTATCCAATTAACCTATCCCCACAAGCTGCATGTCTTTGGACGGTGGGAGGAAGCCGGAGTACCCGGAGAGAACCCACGCAAACACGGGGAGAACATGCAAACTCCACACAGAAAGACCCCAGCCTGATGGTGGAATTGAACTCAGGACCTTCTTGCTGTGAGGCAACAGTGCTAACCACTGTGCCACCGTGCTGCCCACATAAAAGGTTTTATTAGTTTTAAATAAAGCTAATAGATGATTAGCTTTATTCACATCAGAACGCCTCATAGTTAATGTGACAGTGGCTATGTCCATATTTTATATATACTTCGTGCTCTAAAGATTTTTCAACTACCATCAATAAAAAATAACCAAACTGACACACTAGACATGCTATAGCCATTTTTGTCTCAGTTGTACTGTGCGACGACTTCAATGAAAAATAACTGAGTAGAGGCTTTGATTGAAATTTGCAAGTTTTTCTAGTAAAGAAGTTTTTTTTTCAGCGTTCACAGTGTGGGAATTTAACAGTATAGTAGAAAGAAAAAGGACTGGCACTTTCTATTGCTCTGTGTTTTTTTTAGAGTCAATAAAAAAAAACAAACCCTAAAATCAACATTTTATATTATTGAAATATGGAAGATTGTGAAGCCTTGGAAGCATGTGCTCCTTTAGTCCTTATTTCTGCTTTCCTCACTTATTAATTCGGCTAACCTGTAATCACACAGCTGTAGACACACACATACAAACACCGATCCCTGCTGTGTGATGCTTAGAAAGACGTGGAACAAGACAGCAGCGAGAGAGAGAGCGGCTTTTCATTCCACCATCCTTGTTCCTTGCTCCTTTGTCTTCTGCTTCTCTGTTCTCACTCTGATTTTCATCGACTGCTTCTCTCTTGTCATTATTTCTACCTTTTTTCCTCCTCTCATCCCTCTCTTTTCTCGTCCCCCGCCTTCCTCCCCTCCACTGACATTGTAACGTTACTGCACACGACTTTATCTTGCCTGAAAAGGTGAAGCCATGAATGATCTCTCCAATTTAAAAGCACTCAACCCTCACGCCGCCTGAAATGAATATTTTGCATATATTCATGCAACAATGATTCAATTTGAGGATATTATTTGCAAACAGTGGCTGAATTCTCCGCAGCATTAATAACCTAGTGGCAGGGCTGATATCACCGGGATGAAAAATGTATTTATTCTGACATGTTTAGAATGAACCAGCGCGATTAATTAAAAAGTAAACAATAAAGAGAAGACTCGGATGGAAAAAGAGAGAGATGGGTTGAGTCGGTGAGGGGACAAACACCTCGCTGGAGGTTGTTCGACTGTGGAACATGACTTTGTTACCATCTGAAGTTGTTTTCTTGTAAACTTTTTGGCCAGAAGGTGAGAGAAGTGAGATTGTTGGAGTGACTTGTCTGTATTACTGAAATGTAGCAGAAGAAAATCTAATTTTAGGGTTGCAAACATATAATTTCATCAGGAACAGGCATGGGAAAAATGGAAAAACCTTGTATTTCTTGCATTTCTTGTGAGAAAAAAAATCCCAAAGCATTTCTTTAAACAATTCTCGTCCAGTCCGTGACTGCGCACGTTCATACCATGGCACAATTAGTCTCCAAGTTAATTCACAAGTCTTGCAGTTACGTGACAAGCTGCAGTTGAGGGAGATGGGGATTAGAGCCGTTCCACAAGTGAGCTTTTTTTCCCTGTTAAAACAAACATCTGTTCGGTGTTTTCTCCTGCTAAACTCCCATCAGTTTGGGATATACAGTGAAATACAGTGCAGCAACAGAAAAAAAGAAGTTTTTGAACAACAAGGCTTAGTTCTTTGTAAAATCTCAGTTTGTGTGCGTGTGCAGTCACTGGACAGTGGTGTCAAAAACACAACCCTTTGTCAAATCAAATCAAACTTTAAGCCTGATAGTGATCACATCTGCGCACAGCAGATTGTCTGTCATTCCCTCCTAAGTAGACTTAAATCAGAGCAAGCGTGTAAAAGTTATAAAATTGAACAAATACAACATACTTGGTGTTGCAGTGATGGGTGAAGCATGAAGATTTCAGACTCTTTTCATCTCAACCTTGTCTTATATCTTATGTCTCTTATATGCATTTGAACTTCTTCATATGAATTTGGTTTTAGTCGCATAAGTCGTGCTGATCAGACATCCTCTATCAGAAAATACTTGGCGATGGCAGGTAGGAAGAATTTGATTTTAACAGGAAGAGACCTCTGACACAGCCAGGCTCAGGGAGGGGCGTCCATTTGCTGTGACCATTTGCGGGTGAGGGGAAAGAGCAGAGAAAAATGAGAGCATAGAGAAAAGAAAAACAGCAAATAGGAAAAATGCAAACCAAAAGGAGTGACCAGAGAAACATTAATGACATGCAGAAGTGGCATTTATGTGGCACATGCTTTTCATTGGTTCAGCACCACTGTGCTTTGTGAGTGTCTACTGTAGCTTCCTGAAATGACTGTTTTTTTGACACACCGACACATTCTTTAGTAATTATGTATCCTTTATATACTGCCCTGAAACTTTGTCGACCACCTGAAAATTAAAGGCAAATCAAAAGGGTCACTGTTCAAGCACACCGGAGAAGCGCCATTGCCCATTACAGATACAGGCGCAAAATTAAATAACGGAACCCATACAGAAAAATTAGTTGTTAGCACCCACAGAGGAAAACAGTCCATGGGTGTATGGGAAGATGCTCTTAAGTGGGAGATCTGCCAAATGAAAATGAGGTAAAGTTCCAGATTTATAGAGATTAGTTCCAAAACAATGTGATGTACATATGGCAATGACTGATTTAGCCTATCTTAATTTTATAAACATATATAATACATTAATACATTACAGCAGCTTTTGTCTACAGCTGTGCAAAACTGGTGCAGAGAACTGACAGCAAGTCGGCTAAGGCCTAGTAGGCCAGAAACACTGGAGAGGCCTCTGAACAGAAACGGAGACACTGAAATGGTAAAAGTTGTCAGAAGGTTTGGAGCAGCTACTGTTCACAATTAAATTTCTGTAATATAAAATCAGATTTTAGAGTTTCTTTTACTGATCAAAACCAAAGGAAAAACCTCTTCTTTAAATAAATGAAAATCTTTACATTGTGTGTGACAGACATATATATATATATATATATATATATATATATATATATATATATATATATATATATATATATATATATATATGACATAAAGACAAGAAAGCTCCTTACCATGCATGGAGGGTTTCACCCCAAATCCAGCACCCTGAGGCTGTACGCTAAGCGGAAGGAAGGGGGCCGGGGACTGGTGAGTGTCAGCACCACAGTCCAGGATGAGACAACGAACATCCAAGAATACATTAGGAAGATGGCCCCAACTGACCGAGTGCTCAGTGAATACCTCAGGCAGCAGAAACCCAAGAAAGAGGAGGGAGACGAGGAACCATCATGGAAGGACAGGCCCCTGCACGGTATGTACCACCGGCAGATAGAGGAGGTGGCTGATATCCAGAAATCCTACCAGTGGCTGGACAAAGCTGGACTGAAAGACAGCACAGAGGCACTAATCATGGCAGCACAAGAACAAGCTCTGAGCACAAGATCCATAGAGGCTGGGGTCTATCACACCAGGCAAGACCCCAGGTGCAGGCTGTGTAAAGATGCCCCAGAGACAATCCAGCACATAACAGCAGGGTGCAAGATGCTAGCAGGCAAGGCATACATGGAACGCCATAACCAAGTGGCCGGCATAGTGTACAGGAACATCTGTGCCGAGTATAACCTGGAAGTCCCGAGGTCAAAATGGGAGATGCCCCCAAGGGTGGTGGAGAATGACCGAGCTAAGATCCTGTGGGACTTCCAGATACAGACGGACAAAATGGTGGTGGCTAACCAACCGGACATAGTGGTGGTAGACAAACAGAAGAAGACGGCCGTAGTGATCGATGTAGCGGTTCCGAATGACAGCAATATCAGGAAGAAGGAACACGAGAAGCTGGAGAAATACCAAGGGCTCAGAGAAGAGCTCGAGAGGATGTGGAGGGTGAAGGTAACGGTGGTCCCCGTGGTAATCGGAGCACTAGGTGCGGTGACTCCCAAGCTAGGCGAGTGGCTCCAGCAGATCCCAGGAACAACATCGGAGATCTCTGTCCAGAAGAGCGCAGTCCTGGGAACAGCTAAGATACTGCGCAGGACCCTCAAGCTCCCAGGCCTCTGGTAGAGGACCCGAGCTTGAAGGATAAACCGCCCGCAGGGGCGTGCTGGGTGTTTTTATATATATATATATATATATATATATATATATATATATATATGTTATATATATATATATATATATATATATATATATATATATATATATATATATATATATATATATATATATGTTATATATATATATATATATATATGAATGCACTCTCTGATGTTCTAATGTTTTTCCTGTGTATTTACTTGTGTGTGAGTGTGTGAGACCACAATGTTTTCAGCTGTGATCGTCAGCAGGATTATATAAAGAGGATTACTGATCAGTTAAATTAGCAAATAATTTAGTTTTAACATTTTGCAGTGGAAAGATCTAATCCTACTTTTCCTCTACTGAAACAGGAGCGTAGTAAGCTGTGTGTGTGTGTGTGTGTGTGTGTGTGTGTGTGTGTGTGTGTGTGTGTGTGTGTGTGTGTGTGTGTGTGGGCTCTACAGAAGTTCTCTCTGTGTGAATCAGTTTCCTGTGTCATTAGTCTACATCCACTCTAATGATGGTCCCACTGGAGCGCCACTTCTCACACACACACACACACACACACACACACACACACACACACACACACACACACACACACACACACAATCTGAAATCCAGCCTGCGTCGAGTGCGACAGATATGAGAGGCTGCAGTTGCATATGCGAGCATATGTATGTAAATTCCCTCATTTATGGCATTATCTGGAGGAGGTATTGTCTCTCCAACGTAATGTATGACTGCCAGGGAAACATGAAAGAGACGGAGTAAAAGAGAGAGTCTCATATGCATGCAGAGAACCGATACGCCATAACATATAATGACAGTTCCCGCATGTGGAAGAAGAAACACGGAGGCAAATGAGAAAGAGAATTAGAGAGAGAGAAAGTAGTTAGAGAAAGAGAGAGATGAGACAAAGAGGGGAGAGAATTGAAGAGCCGTGGAGGAAGAGTGGAAAAGAATAAGGCCCGACTGATTTGGGACTTCTCAAGGTGAAGAGAGATTTTTTTGGATTTAAGATATTTAATAATAGTGTAACCAATTTCAAGCTTGTAATGGTGTAATAGCCTGTGCTGCATTACAACAGAGGTGGAATGCAGAGGTAGGATGAGAACTTGTTTTAATAAAAGGCCAATATCAGACACCTAAAACAGCAAGTTGAAAGAATGGCCTAAACCCAAGATTAAATTGTGGAAACAAAAGGAGTAAGAGAAAGAGGCGGCTGAAAACCTGGGGAGGGCGTGACAGAAGCAAAAAAGGAAAATGTGTATGTGTAAATGAGTTCAGGCATGTATTATGTTCACAATGGTGCATGTGGTGTGCATATTCGGGGCCTGAATAAAGAGAAAGATACGGTTTGGCTTTGAAAAATGGCCAGGTGGGATAATATGACTAGCTCAGCCGTTTTGGAAGACCTTAAATAGTGTGGGAGAGAAGACCTGTTTTTTTTTTATGTATAGTCATATAAATAGACACACACTGAAAAGCTGAATGTGGTGCAACTTTAAGCGTATTGTGAGAAAATCAGTTAACCTCTTTACATTCACCATTCACTTATGACTCCAAGTTTAGCTCAAGTTGAGATATTCTGGAGAATTGCTTTTTGCCCTTTTCTCAATAAAACGAAAAGTTGGGTACTGCCTTCATATTTGGGTATCAAACCTGGGGTAGGCAGGGTTGACCCTGTCTTTGGCCCAGCTTAGCAATCCATACAATAATCTATAAAGTATAAATCAGAATAAAAAAGCAAAAGAAAGACATGGACGTGTTAAATAGCAGACTAGTTTTAAATGAAGCTGGAAGGTGAATTTGACTTTTCAATATTGTTGAATTATGGAGCATTTGGAGGGAGGGATTGTGCAGGTGACTTCACTATGTTCAAATTTTGATTAGGGTAAGTGTTAACGCTACGTTGTGATAGTCACCAGTGATGACTTGGACCTCGTTTCAGAATTTAGCTGCAACTCAGTTGGGGTAACAGGGAAGCTGTTTTGTTGTTAAAACATTAGCATTCTCCTACTGCATGGTGATTTGTCTACATGTGTATAAAAAGGAGTTGATTATTTTGGTTAAGGGTGAATGCTAGCAGAAGGCTGCTGCTAGGCATTTCTTGCCGTTGCTAGTTTCTTTCTTGAAATAAAAATGGTGGATACCGTAGAGTAACTCATGTTGCTGTGACATAAGTTATCCTTACAGAAAGATATGTGACTACAATTGATATAAAGATATATAAATAAATGATGGGACCTCTTGATAATCCAACAAATGCTCTTGATTAGCTGAGGCTAACATAGCATAATGACGGTAACCATACAAAATTGCTAATTAGGTTTATTTCAACATAAAATATGCTTAATCTTTATCCTCTCCAAATGTATATAAAAATGGCAAGTGCGTACACATAATGTGCGCTCCACAAGACAAATCAGAACATGGGAAAGGAAGTAGGAAATGACCAGCAATTACCTGGAAGGAACTAGGATATGCTTTACTTTAAAAATGAATTCTAATTTTGTCTATGCCAGGAATAAAAATCTGTTTTAATTCGTGATAGCAGGAAAAGCACACGTGTAATCGAAAATGCTACTGATGACTACATTCCACTTAACTGTCTCTGTAAACCATGTCTATGTCAGAAGGCTGTATAGTGGAGTCCTGGAGTGAGGAAATCTGAATGGAATGTAGCATTGATAAATGTTATTAATTACACATGTGCTACTTCTGCTATGGTGTGTTAAGTTAGCTATGTGAAAGAGAAAAAAAAGCTCTTTGACAGTTGAACTGAGTGACTTTGCAGTGAAGCTCTGATATACCTGCTGCACTCCTTTTGCTGCTGTTGTTGCAGTCGTCCAATGATCTTTGTGCCTGTGTTCTTTAAACCAATCCCTAGTTCTTTAAATATCACTTTAAATCTGCCATTTCACCTTTCAGATCTTTGAACCTTGATAACTAACTTAAAGTTTTCACTGGTAATCTTCACCAGTATCTAAAGTCCACGGGGCTTCTGCCCTATCCCCTGCCTACAATTGGGTTAAACCTATTATCAGTCACCCAAACATATTAACCATATTATTTAACGTTTTTACTTTTACATCATCTCTCCATTTGGACCTCACTGATGGTGTGAGTTGAATAAGGATATCCTGTCATTGTGATTCGGACATTTTGACCTCTACTGTTTGCACAGAAGATTATCTAACCAAGCAAATATGTGAAACCTTGGAGTCATATCCACATTTGATTGGTTCACTGGATAATACAAGAAGATGACACTGAGCAGAACTGGCTGAAAGGGATTTTTGCACTATAGAAAACTTTTTGTTATAGGTCATGCTATGTTCCCTTTGAAGACAATCCTTATTCAAGCCAACTATCTGAGCAATGTAGAAACTGAGTGCTTCCACCTGTTAATGTGGTTAATTAAAATCAATTCAAACTGCATTACAGCAGACACTAATCTTTCATTTCCTGATTTCAGATATGAATATGGCCTTGTTAGATCAGCAGAGTTTCTCTCAGCAGTCCCAAACAGTGCTGACCTTTGAAGGATCGAAGCTCAAAATACAGGAGGATTCCTTATTTGGGACTGTCTTTGAAGCATGAGTCTAAAACCATCAACAAAAAGATATGGAGGGCAGTTGCCACACGGTTTAATGACTTCTTGATTTGTTTAAGTCAACGAGCAGTTCATTCACATACTTTGTCTGTAGCTCCAGGTTCTCACTCGCTCAACAGAGTGCCTCACACTATGCCAGTCTGATGTGTTTGGCAGTGTTTACCGTTGTGTATGGTGCAATGTGCAGTTCGGACTGTCATTCATACTTACACTGTAAATATGGGAAGCAGTGTAGTGGAAGGGATCTGAAAATTACTCCGCCGCGTGCCTCGGTGACGAAATTAATAAACGGAGGCATGGGAGCGTAACGGGTTTTGACAATGCAAGTCTCTCTCTCTCGTCCCATCTCTTTCTTCTCAGCCCCGCTGTCCTATTTTCCTCTCCCTCTGTCTCGACTGTGGCCTAATAAGGCTCAATTACACAGAGGTTCTTTCATTCATTATAGGCATGGGCCCCAGCATCTCTTTGTGGACTCCCTAATAAATACTAACGCAGAGGAATAGCCAGGGCCTGGGCTTACTTATGAACCCGTTAATAACCGGGTGCTGTTGCCGTGATGGAAACAGCTTTCTCAGCAGCCTGTCTGGCCACCGTGCGAACACAAACACAATGGACAGGGTTAAAAGAAACCAAAAAAGCGAGCTAGCGTTCTAGTTAGCCTCTGAGAAAATGCTTTGGCGAATGACAAGCGCCGGCAATTAGCGCATCCACAACGCAGGGGTAACCCTATACATCTTTGTCTGTTTCAATCACAGCGAGACGCCACTCATGGCAAGAATTAGTGCCGAGGATGCCATCAATTTCCCTTAACCTGTTTTATATTGCTCTGTGTAGGTGAATGCATGATAGATTGTTTTTGTCAGCCTATTAAAAGTGATGTTGGATGCGTTAAAGGCTGGAACGCACCCGTTGGGTCTAGAAGCGGCTGTGGGGTTTTTTTTTTTTGCATCTGTGTGTGTGTTTGAACTCTTTTTAAAAAAAAAAGCCAATTCACACAATTTATGTCCCTCTCACTCTCTTCCGCTCCCATGACTAACCTTGATATCTAATGTAAATCACACTCCATACCACAAAAGACTTTCAGCTTGCTACTGTCCATAACATTATCGGCTGATACACACCCCCTCCTCTCTACACAACAGCTCAATCTGCCGTCCCAGAGCCTGTACACTGTCATTGGGAATCAGACAGACAGGCTCTTTATGGCGGTCTTTACGACTCCGACTGAAATAACTGTATTCCCCGGTGGGAGATAGAGTGGTGGTGGGAAATGTAACTGTATACATTTACTACGGTGAGCGAAGGAGTGGAAGAGAGAGAGAGAGCATACGTAAGATGAGAGATGTCCCACACTGGTCAATCAGAAGGACTATATTCATTCAAAACGCCATCTCATCTTTCCTCGCCCCTCTCTCGCTCCCTCTCATAAAGCGGGGACACGTTTCATCTGTCCGTCTCCTTCGTTCCCTCCTCGTTTTTGTCCATCCTCTCTTAAACCAGCAGCCGTGGCAGAGATTGCCGTCCGGGGTTGTCTTGCGAGATGAAAGATGGCACGGCTGTGGCGCTCGGGGACGATCGCACCCTCCGTGACGCGCACACACACACACAGTCACACACACACCTTCTCCCTCTCTCTTGCACCCACGTACGTCCCGCTCTTTCATTCGCCGCCGAAATGGTCCCTGCCTGGGCTAATTTACATAATACACTTCTGACACCTTTACTTTATTCATCAATCACACCCAGGCAGCTTCTCCAGGTCCGGGCTTTTGTCTGAGCATGTCTGTGGCTGTGTAAGGCTCGGCACAAAAGATTAATTTCACAGCTTTTTTCCCCCTCTCTTCTTCTTCTAATTCTTCTTTACCCTGTCCCTCTGCCTCCAACCCCCCCCCCCCCCCCCCCCCCCCACCCTCCCCACATCATACTCCTTCCTCGTTCATCCCTCGCTTTCATTTCACAGATGCAAAGCCCACAGAATGACAGCAGCCAGATAATGAAAACAACAATGCAAGCATTTTCCCCCCCTCTCCTTTAACTCTGCCATGTCATATTCTGAGATTCTCTCAACACTGTATTATTCTTCTCTTTCACAGCTTCCTCCTCCACCCCACCCACCCCCCCAATGTTTCTCTGTCTTGTTCATCCTCTTCCTCGTCTGCACCTCCACCATCTGTTTGCTGTATTTTTTTCATCTTCGTCATCCCTCCATACTGTACTCGGGCCGACCAGAAACAGATTCCCTGTCAGTCCTCATCCTGCTCTCCTCCACCTGTCCAACTTCCTCTCAGTTTCTGCGTTTGAATTTAAAACCTCGCACGCCGGCGGCGAGAGTTTGAAGTTGTTCAACTCTTGTAAAAAAAACAAAAAAACAACAGTAACCAAAAAAAAAGAAAGCGTGAGGAATATCATAAATCATCATATGTGATTAAAACAATGAACACAGCGTGTTGTTTATTGGTTCCCTCCGTCATTATCGACCAGCAAGTGTGCCTCACATTTCAATTACCTGAAATAAATGAAATAGGGCTTGGAAATCTCACGCTTGTTCGTCGATGGAGATGAGAGGGCAACTGTCGCTCAGATATCAATTTTTGAACAGATGGGTTACCATGAGGGGCCATATCTCCCTTTCAATTAAAAATCTGAAACAGTCATTGTCTTAACTGTTGTTCAAAAAACCCCACAGATGGGTTTTGTTTATGTCCACGTCGGACTGAGCCTTTTGTTTTATTTTATATATATATATTTATATATTTCTTTTCTGGCCACCAGGGGACATCTGTGGTTGTAGTGGGTGGCTCCCAGCTTGAAATGGGCCCCAAAAGAGCATTCAGGCAAGTGAAGGAACAAATAACAATAATTTTTAAAAAAAAAGAGCAGCTGGGTAAATCCAGGTGAGGACAAGTCTCTGCTCTGTAGAAGCTCTGACCCTGAGGTCAAAGCAAAACGAGCGTGGAGACTGCACACCTGGGTGACACTGCCTCATCACCCCCTCCCCCCAACCGCACACCATTTTTGCCCTTGCCCCATGCCCCTTCAGCCCCTCCCACACCTCTCACACTGTGTGGCATCTGAACCCAGCCAACGGGATAATTAGCCCCAGAGGCCAGTTTAGCAGGATGGAAAACAGCATTTCACTGAGTCTTCTGCACCAAATAGCAGTGGAACTCTGTTGGCATCAACATTGCTTGTTGACCCCTTACTGACTTTCGGTGTTGTTATTAGCGTCTGTGAGTCCATAGCACTTATCATTTTCATGGAGAGCAAAGGTCAAAACCCAAAATAAATCAGATTCCTTTGGAGGATAGAGCTGGAATGTGCAGCTTGACCTGGGGCATCTGAGCACAATTACAAAGATAAGTAGATGTATTGATTGTTGATCAGTACGGAGAAAAAACAAAGAATGTATGAGGATGTCTCACTTTTCAGTCATGGTTGGCCTTTGGTTTCTTAACTGCTGGCAGGGCTTTAATCATTTAGATGAACTGGCCCTTTAAATAGTAGAGAATTGCCAGTGTGTTTAAGATAATCCCCAAATTATTAATTTGTGAGTATCAACACAAATCTACTGTGTGTGTCGCTCACAAAACTGTTTCATCAGTTTATTCATGATTTCCAAAATACTGAAAGTTCTGTTTATGTAATGATTTTGTAATTTTGTAATTTCCCTGACTTTAGAAGCTAAATGTATCTGTTATGATTACTAAAGCCCAATCTTGGTTTCATATTAATCAGTTTGACTTTTATTTGAGTTAAGCTTTTATGCCAAAGACCATCCGTCTACCCATAAAGACTGTTGAATTTAAATATTAATAATAAAAAAGGTCAAGTTGGTTACATGTAATGTAATAATGTCCAATAATGTCCAGTAATACTGACTTTATTTTTCATTAAAAAATTAATTTCAAAACGGTAAATACACACAACTTTATTGCTCTAGAGAAGAGCCTGTGGTTTCCTCTATACCTGTTTGTATTTTATCAACTCATTGAAGCTGGAAGAAACAAAACCAGCTCCTGTTAACAATTTAACATTAGTTTTTTTTCTACTATTGTAATTGATCAAACTTTCAGGTCCAAATTACTCAAAAAAAGCAGATTGTGATTTACTGTTAGGTCCTCATTAAAACGCTCTGTGATGAGAGTAACTGATTAAGTCACACCAGTTTTAGGCTACATTCAGTCTCATTAAAAACTCACTGTTACATTATTGTTTGTTCATTAGAGGCAGAGGCTGTCGCAGTATATATTCTGACTTGTTTATAATAGCCACGTCTTGCAGTACTGAATTTTATATGCTTGCCCTCTGGCTAAAACTAGTGCATCAGCCCACTATACAGAAATTGACAGATTTTGGTATTTGGTGTTCTCGACATGACCGTGCAAAAATATCTACTCATCACTGGTTTTTATTTCACATAGATGCTCTGGTTTTCCATAAAGTACACAAGGATGAAAACTGTTTCTTTTCAACACCAGTTTAGCTCTCACTCACCAGTTAAAAACTTAAATAAGGTGTACATAACCTCTGTTATAAACTTAATTATTAGCATGTTATAGCTATAGCTAATAATTCAGGAAAACTAAGGCCTACAAACAACGCTTGAATAGATTGAGCATCATTTGTTAAATCTGTTAAACTGTGCAATAAGTGAGATGAACATGTGATAGACCTCCCTCCCAATATACAAAACCCATTCAGTAACACTAAAAATCATTAACAATGGCATATTGCAAGTGATTTTGATCACGAATATGCTTATGCATCAGCACAGATAACGGCATTTAAGTAGAATGAAGCCTGGAGAGACAGCTGTAATATATGTACATATGAGTAGATGCTGATTGTCAGAGAGACACTGATGCTGATTAGTAGTTCGGCCAGCAGCTTGCAGCCAGTCAGTCTGGAGTGCTCGCTTCAGTTCAGTGGGCTTGACAGATGTTGATTGTGCTTGGTTCTGGACTTTGACAGAATATCCACATTATCAGTCCACCCTTGTGGAAGTGTCTTCTACCAAACACTTTGGGACAGCTTGCAGGACCAGTCGTTCCTGAGGAGAGATGATTTGATAACCTTTGTTTTGTAATTCATACCACTGGCTAAATAATGTTTAGAGATTGTTCAGAAATATAGCCAACAGAAAAAAGACCGGAGAATCCAGAGTGACTTGAGTGGATATATTAGGGTTGGAGTAAAGAGGTTCAAGATCTGCTATAATGATTCCTGTATTTGGATTGTACACCACAACTAGAAAAAGGAGCTTTCTACTGACACAGCTAGCCTAATTCTATCTTTTGCCTTTTGAGAAACCACCCATATTTTAATGACTTTGAAAAACAAAGGTTATGGCGTGTGATGCAGCCAGTTCCCCTGGAAGAAGTTGACTTTGAGTTTATGCCAATAAACTGAACACATTCAATGTACACCCACTGAGTACATTTACAGATTCCATTATATTGCCAACTTCATTTGACTAGATTTCATTAAGTTTTACATTTAACATTGCACTTAACAAAATTTCATAGAAATTTACACGTGAATGAATTACTTAAAGTTAGTATTTTGAGTGTAAATACTTTTTGGATCTACCAACACCTGGTTTACACTGGTGAGATGCTGGTTTCTATCCCTTTAAGGAACCTGTCCACATTTCCAAAGGTTTGACGAGATTCTGCTGATGGACGAAAATCTGTGGGAGGAAAATCAGAGTAAAGAGGAGCTATGGGTAATATTAGCAAATTATGGTTGAATTTTTACATTTGAACACTGAAATTTTGTGGTGCTGGACATCTGCTCACCATCTGGTGGCAACATCTTCTTTCACTGGGCAATAGGAAAGTGGACTTTTCATTCCTACTGGTGGAAAGTAGCAGAAGTAATCCCACTGTCCCACAGGACTATCTTAAGATGCTTTTACTTTTATTTTTCTTGAGCTAGAACATTTAGAGAAAGACAGCTGCAGGTTTTTTTGTGTCATGTATGGTATGTGAGGCAAAGACAAATGGAGTTCCACCTTCTTTAGCATAAAGAAATATGGCATATTTGGCATATATATAAGCTTTACATGTCACGACTCTAATAGCATCTTTTTACGACATTGGAGATAAATGACATTGGAATTCTATCTTGTTTATTTTGTTTTTGATTCGGTAATGCATGACAGTCAGAGTCTGCTGATTGGCCCATTTACTCCTGCATGGACAGCAAAGTTGATCCTTCGTCGGGAGTCAGGGTCATTATTAAGGAGAAAACTCACTGTCACATCATGAGATCCTCGTGCTTTTCATCCCAAGGACTTTCCACTTCTCCAAGCAGGTGTTTAGAAGTCTGGATTAACACCCCACCATCGCTACACACTCTTTTTTTCGCCATTGTTCCTTCCCTCCCCTCCATTTCTCCCTGAAGAAAATTAACACTCTCCTCCTACCCCAGGTGGCTAGGGGAGGGGCGGCCGGGATGGAGAGGCGGGGAGGGCGGAGGAGTGTCGAGAGCTGATTTATCTGAGCCTGTCAGGCCCTGGGAGGCCTCGGTAGGTGTTTGTGTGTGTTGGGTGAGGGTGGTGGTGGTGGGGTTCTGTGTGTTTACAATAGGTGCAGGGAGAGAAGTGTCTCTCCCACCTTGGCCCCTGGGTTGGCACAGCGGAAGCCCCTCTCTGTCTCATTAGGATGTGTGTATGTGTGTGTGTATTATACAGGGGTGCAACAGTGTGACAGTTCAAAGTGACATTCACACTTTTTCTCCTGTCCTCTTTCTCACTTTTACACACACAGCAAAACCACACACACACACACACACACACACACACATAAACACAAAGGAGTGGGAAAAGGTGTCAATATGTGACGTTAGTCCCGATGCCTATATGATACCTTGATTCGGTTGCAAAGCCAGCAAGTAAAGATTGGTCATCCACCAGCTCTTCTAAATGGGCCACTTATATATACACACATAATACGTCTGTTAGGTGTTTTATTATTTACTCATTTCACACTGAAAAAGAAAACTGTTATGTTTGTACTGCTTTTCATCACTAAGGGGGAATCCCCGTCTTTTCATATTAACAGTGTGGTAAATAACCTCCACTTTTAGCACATTCTTAGGCTTAACTCTAAACTATTAATTCCCCAGGGATACCACATGACCCTCTTACAACATACCAATTACCCACTGCTTCTCAAATTCAATTTTTAACCTTGCAAAAATTAGGCCAAACTCCTGCTAGATTTAGTAAGTGCCTATCTATAGCTGTATGTGACTTTTTTCAGTATCTGCCAAGCCACCGTCCCCCTTTTTTGATGGGAACTATATCACTGGTAGCTTTATTTCTCCTTCTTGTGAAGCAGGATAGACAACAAGAATGCGTGCGATGGTATTTGTATGGTGGAGTCGGAGGTTTAACATCATGAGTCATGAGTCATGAGGTATTTCTGGACAATGATACCCCCAATGATTGTTGGTATACCATCTGAAATACTTGTATATTAAGCACCACTGCTTTGTGATTGGGCAGAAAAAAGTGGTGTGGCTTTGTTTGGTTTCACTATATTGTGAAATGCAGAATTATTCCATGTCAGCCCACCTGGACATACCTGTGTGACAGCACCTGCAGGGTTACTGCACATTCTGGCACCCAAAACTGAATCCTGGACAGAAAACACCTGTCCCATGACCACAACCAACTTCACACCTGATAAATGGTAACACGAAGACTGATGTTAAACATAATTGTTACCCTCTTTTTCTTTTTATAAAAATATTTCCTCTTCCATCTTGCTTTTGTAAATCACTATGATGTGGACGGGTTTGTTTTTGGCAGCCAGTCAGAGGCAATTTCTCTTTCCAAGATTGGATTTTTGAGCAGATTCCCTCTTGAAGCAGATTTTCTCATCTCTCTTTCCTCTTCTTTTATGTGCTCTGGCAATATAGAGGTACCTCTCTGGCGCCACCTTGCCAGATCACACTTTCTTCCTGGTAAAAGTGAGTTTTTATTCTCCACTGTTGCCAGATGCACATACTATATTTGGTTTGCTGGGGTTAGTCTGTATTTTTGCACAGTACTTACCTTACTGTATGAAATGGCTCGAGATAACAGTTGTAAAGAAGCAGTATATACAAATAAATGACAGTAAATTAAAATTGAGTAAGCTTTAATTACTCAATATTTGCATTAAGAAGAACACATTTGTACATGTGGAAATTTACTTTATAGTTCTTGGACATACAAAAAGTTTAAACTGAACAAAATGTGCATTAAAATCCATCATATGTGTCAATAACTATCAGTCCTAAAATAGTTTATACACTATTGTTTTTTGCAGGTGTGGTAAATGGTAATGATAAGTTAACTAGTAGTAACTAGAACTTTTCAACTCTAACTGAGCAATGATATTAATTGTAAAGTGTGTTGGTGTTTTACTGACACAGTCTACTACAAGGTGATGACTGGTGGTGCAAAACACTGCAACATAGATAGGCACTGATACAGAGACCTGTAGATAGGGATACATGCCTTTAATACCTGTTCTAGAAACTTGGAGATTTCTTTGTTGTTCAGAAATATGATGAGCAGATGTCCTACATTATGTCAGCATTTTAAAAATCACACACCGTGAGTGATCTGAGTGTGAAATACTGAATGCTCGTACTGTAGCAACCTGTCAACTACAAAGTGGGCCCACCCTAAAATATATTCTGTTTTATTATACCTTATCTTTTATTATGTTTCTGGACAGTAATGAGAACCATAATTTACACTTTGAATGTCATGTTGTATGCAGTAGGGCTTGAAACTAGAGTGTGAGACCATGAACTCATCATACTTACATTACAGATAAAGTGGTGGGGTTGTTTTCCCAGAGACATCTCTAAAATAGGACTTGTGGTCATTAGAAAGAATGCAGGTTTCAACACTGTCCATATT
Source organism: Rhamphochromis longiceps (assembly GCF_057381845.1). Lineage (NCBI taxonomy): Eukaryota > Metazoa > Chordata > Actinopteri > Cichliformes > Cichlidae > Rhamphochromis > Rhamphochromis longiceps. Next base: position 30,291,615 of record NC_140569.1, read on the forward strand.
CTGTTTATATTATAGTCTCTGTATAAACACAACTGCTGTTTTCAAAGTCATACAAATAGTTCAACATAACCAAGTAAGGTAAAAATGTACAAATATTTGACTCAGTGAAAATAGCCTCTTATTACAAATATTTGTAGATATTTGAAATCGATCAGTGTCGCTTTCTAAATCAACCCTTTTTTTCCCCATTTCCATTTCCTTTTTTTTTTTTTTTACACTTGAATTGTGCAGCGGTGTTTATTTAACTGCTGCTTCATTGTCAGCAGTGCAGTTATTAACCCAACACCTCCTGTTTGGGCCTTCCTCGCATTAGCATACAGGATTTATTTCACTAAACCCATTAAAACTAATAAGCACACAATTACCAAGCACGTAGCAGAGAAATATGCATATCAAAAACGCCAGAACTGTCATATTGTCCTGAACGTGTGCCAGGCTCTCCATCCTGACCATGTGGTCCGGGATTATAATAAAACTGTTCTCTGAAGAAGGCGAGTACTTTCACAGTTAGGGCTGCTTACTAATTGGACAAACATAATTACTGAGTTCCGAGAAAATGAGCATTGTCTTCATTCATCATGTTAGAAAATCTTTATCTTTTCTTTTCCTTTTTTTAAACAGCTACCTTGCGTGTGTGCAGGCACTTAAAGGTAAAGGTCGTAGCATATGGTTGCCACAGATGAAAATGAGGTTTAAAAAAAGATATCAACCAGGGAGCTGTGAGAAAGCCTTTTTTTAACTGACAGGGAGCAACAATGAAAAGATGAGGGCTAGCGATAGCATAAATTAGTGAGGAGCAACTCTTTTCTTTTCTGATTTCTTCTTCCAGATGCCCTCTCCCGCTCACCCCCCCTCACTGTCACTTGCAATCTCCCTCCCCTTCCAAACCCGGCTTCCACTCTTGATCTATCTTTCTCTCTTTAAAGATGGGCAGAGTGTCACAGAAGAGAAGGAAGGAAGCGAGGAGGAGGAGAAGGAGGGGAAGGGAAGGGAAGAGGGGGGTATGCACTATGCAAAGCAGGGCCTCAGTAGCCAAAGTCGGCAGGCTGAGATGAGGTGTCAGCATTGCACGGGCGCACTGATGTATGAATGCGGCGAAATCAAACGCGTCACTCAGCAGACAGGAGGGGGCTGGAAAGGTGAAACCGCGTGCCGAGAGAGAGCAGCTGTACATCGGCGTCAAGGTGCTACCGTCCCTCCCTCCCTCTCCTCCGCTATCACTCTCCTCTTTTCTTCTCTTGTTTTCTTCTTCTTGTTGTTGTATTCCACTTATTTATTTATTTGCCTGCTCTTCTTCATCTCCAACTCTGTGCCGCTGAAGAGGCCACAGCCCTAACAAGGTACAGCGGTCACAAAGAGGGAGCGACAGAAATAAAGAGACACAGCTACTCAGAAAATATTAGCATATCCCCTAAGGAATACCAACTAAATTGATACCAAATGAACCCAACCCCTCCTCGTCTTCATTTTCACTCCTCTCCCCCTCCTCTCCCCCGCTCCCTCTTCTGTCTCCCAGACCTCTCCCAAGGTGTCACGGTGTCTTATTCATTAATATGTGTAAATCCTTGTTTTCATCAACACGGCAGACGGCGGGCGACATCGGGTGGGCCGGTGTCACCGCCTATCTCCGCAACTCCGGTTCATCAGCTGAGGCTCATCGCTAGGATGAGTGAGAAGAAGCTGGGAGCAGGAAAATAGGGAAGGCACAGAAAAGGGTAAACAGAGTGTGTGTGTGTGTGTGTGGGGGGGGGGGGGGGGTGGGCAGGTAGACTGAGAGAGACAGACAGCTTGTTTGATTAGATGGTGACTTCATTTCAATTGCAACATATTTGTTTTTTGTTTGCTTTCTTTTTGCTATCTGTTGTGATGTTTGTGGTTTAAGGTGTCGCTTAACTGCTTCCTAAATAGGTGTTTAGATTTTGCCGTGTCTGTAATCGTTATGTAATGTGGCATATGTTTCTATTGCAGTGTGGATGTATGTGGTGAGCAAAAGGATATTTACAGCACTAGCAAACAAATACTGTGGGAGGCTGAAAATCCAGCTGTAGAAATAGAATGAGCAATTTAACAGTCATTCACCAAAAAAACTTCTAGGAGTAAAATTATTTTGGGAATTTTAGACAGTCATTGAATTGATACTTACATAGCACCTTCCTACTCAATTTGGCCACTCAAACTGCTTTCTACTACAAGTCTTATTCATCCAGTTACATAGTATTCATACTTTGCTTTTAAGGTGGTGTCGGAGAGGCGGATGCTGTCCAAGATAAAGACAATGTTGGACAATGTTGTCACTCCATGACATGCTGGTCAGTCACAGGAGCACGTTCAGTGAGAGACTGAGATTACCGAAAAGCACCACTGAACGACACAGGAAATCATTCCTGCCTGTGGCCATCTCCCTGTACAACGCATCCACTTAACACACTGTTTGCTGCTACAGCTACACATGTTTCTTTTCCAACTATTTATTTATGAGTGACTTATGTATGTATGTATGTATGTATATATATGTATATATTGTACTATTCTTAGTTAGTGTATTGTCTGTCTTGTCTTAATGTTGGTTTAAAATGGAGCACTGTAACAAAAAATAATTTCCCCCAGGGATCAATAAAGTATTCTGATTCTGATTCTGATTATCTATACCTAAGCAATTTTATCTAACATTCACACAAACACTGTGATGGATGCAACTTGTGTTTCAGAATCCTTCGATGCTTCTATACATGGGCAGGTGGAGCCAAAGATTGATCCACCAACCTTCAACTGATAAACCTAGAACTGGTAAACAACCCACTTTACCACCTGAGCTATCATCACCCCCAAGATGGATGTAGTCACACTGACATCATTGGTTTGCAAAATTCTAGAAACTAATCGAGGCCTTAATTTACGAAAGCCAGGTCTCATGGTTGATATTCAGTCACTGGGAGACTCTTTGGTCTCTTAACATCTAGTGTACCATACAGAATCAGCTTGATTTTTTTCCACAATATACTTTTAAGCAATAAATTGTGAAAATATGCTGGATGTACAAATATGATACAAATTAAACTACTACTTCAGTAGACTTAACTTTAAAAAATTCTTGCCATTATTTTAATTGGTTCAGGCTATAAAGAGCTAATGTGTATACCCACCCCTGTATACCAGTCAACAGGATCATTTACTCTCACTGGTAGCTGCTTTTCAGTTTCAATCTGGTCGCCACAACACTGATAATCTCTTCCCGTGTATGTAGCCTGTTGCAGCTTAGTTAAAGTGTGGACTGGGGTCTTAGATCAAGGGCTGAGGGTTGTTTTCCTGTACACTTTCATACGACTGTAAAACTGTATTGCCTTTGCTGACTGTTTGAAAGAATGCATGTTCAAGCACTGGGCTATAGTTCATAGGGGAAACGAGGTGCAAAAAGGGGGAAAAATGGACAGTGTCAGCACACAAAATGACTCTGTATTTTATTCATATTCTACTTTCTGATACCAATCTGGCGTCCAGGTACCTGAATTGGACTTTTGGCACCAATTTGTTAAGGTTTCTGAGTGTGGCACACTCAGTGGAGAGATTAAAATGCAGCTCCGTGTTTCATTCCTGTTGGATCAAATTTGAGTGGAGTTGCAGGTGAGGATTTTAGAACAGGTTAAAAAGTATCACCATTTAATGACTAATTGTTAAAATGTTGTTATTCACTCTAATTTACATGTTTGAGCAAAAGTAAACATGACAAGTTTTGCTGGAGTTTTTCAGATATTAGTAGTTTTTTAATCGGTCCAAGAAAAGTGTCCATTATATTTAACCATTACTTAACCCTCTACAAGGCTACAATAAACAGACATGGAACAAAAATACAACAAGTACAAATACAAACTTAGGCATAGCTGCAGCAATTCTCGATGTATTACTTGTTACTACTTGAAGTAGTATTCGTGTATGTTACTTAATTATTCCCTGCAAAAAGTAATTAATTACACTTCTAGTCCTAACGAGAACACACACGATCATTCTTGATCATTCTACATCTCAGTGATTCCACTGTAGATGAAGTCCAAGTCTGACTGCGTATCAGAAGAGCAGGCTCTGGCTGCTTGGCTGACCTACACTCAGTGTTAACATCAGTGTGAGTTATTCACTAGCTTTTTGTAAGAATGCTGTCCGAGCAGATGCTGGCAAAGACCTGATTCTGTGTTACAGCCTGTTTGCACTTGGCAGCCATGTTCTTGCCCATTTGTTCAATAAAAATAAAAGCAATGTCCACATCTCCAGTCCTCAAGAGATCCACTGTTTTCCTTCACCCTGCACACAAACTGAAGTCAGCTGATTGCAGCAAGTTTGATCATTTTATTTTTATCCACCGATTGTGCATGAAATTGAACCTTTGTAATGCAAGTAAATACATAATTGCAATGTGAATACTGAAATTAGTAGAGCACTTTGTTGTGTTTCATTTCTGTTGGATCATTATATTACTTTGTATTACTTTGTAATGTATCACGGCCAACAGCCATCTGGAGGAGTGATAGTTTATGGCTCTGTCATACTATACTACAAATAGAAAGGCAATCTGTTTGTAACTAGGAAAAATCAGTGGTTGCCTATTAATTGCACTGTGTTTTTTTTTTTAGTCAGAGACTGTAGTTGCACCCGACATGGACACACTTGTTGTAGAGGTGATTGTATAAGTCACCTGGTGGGAGGGAATCAAAAATCTCTGGGATCATCAACATGTTTTTTTGGCAAATGTGAGACGAGCCTTTGTTTCTCAACTCTTTTTTTATATTGTGGCTTGAGCTGCTGCTTTTTGAGATCTGTTAGCTTACTTTGTCTCTCAGGTTCTATAGTATAGGACATGCAGATAGCAACAGATTTACAACAAGCAGCAAGAGATTTGTGATCTTTTTCCCAATTTCTTACAGTTTATCTTCACATTATCACAAACAAATTGCATATAATTGCCAACTTGACCATAATTGATCAACTGTTGGAAGGCTGATCCCATCTTATTGTGGTTTTACCTGTATCACTGTCTTCGAAGCGCAGCGGCACGATGGTTAGCACTGAAAAGGTCCCGAGTTTGACTCCACCAGGTGGTCTTTTTGTGTGGAGTTTGCATTTTCTCTGCATGTTTGCGTGGGTTCTCTCCGGATACTCCAGCTTCCTCCCACAGTCCAAAGACATGCAGTTAGTGAGGTTACGTTAATTGGTGATTCTAAATTGCCCATAAATGTGGATGTAAGTGCGACTGGTTTTCTGTGTCTCTGTGTTAGCCTTGCAACAGACTCGAGACGGTGTATCCATGCTTTATCCCGCCTCTTGTCCAATGGTAGCTGTGATAGGCTCCAGCGCCCCACGACCAAAAGCAAAAGAGAATAGATGGATGGGTGTCTTCAAGGGAACAGTTTCATAGGCAACACTGCAAGTTCATTGCACATGTCACATGTTTCAATAATTATGGTCATGCTATGGTCTCCAGCCGCTGTCTTTGGTGAAGACTATAGCATGTGTTTAGCAGTGTGACTACAGAATGTAGAAACCAGATTATAAAGAACACAATAATAATAACAACATGGTGTTTAATATAAAATTAATTTGATATAAAATATAAACACAGTTGAGAGGAGGCAGCATGCATGTAAATACTCCTATATTGAATGGGAGAATGTAGCATTAATCCTCCAAAAAGTTTTTAAAAGTTAAGACATTATATGGGCATCAGCAATTCTACTTTTGGTCGCAGATTATAAATTCTCTTGTGTTGCTAAAATTCACAAATTTACATAAAAATATCTCAAAGGTCCTTAAAAGTGAACCATGACCCTGCCGTGTACTGTGAAAACAAAATGTTAAATCGTGGACTCTCCTCTACATCATCAGCGCTACGATACGGAAACACTGACGCTAAGCGCTAAATCTGACGCAAAATCGTCTGTCACTTTTTGCCCTGAATCACATGTATTAGCACATTTAAAAGCAAATCAAGTTGCTTTGCCCCTAAGTGCACTCATGAAGGTATTTAAGATGAGTCATCCCTTTTAAGAGCACATAAGTGGAAACAGTCACAGCCACATTTGAAACCACTTAGTTGAAACAATAGAAAAAGAATGCAATTTGCACTGCTGGAATTAGGTTGTCTGACTAAATGTGGTGATCTGGCTTCTTGAAAAAAAAAGTTTCCCATACAAGCAGAGCCTGTTTGCTCCTGACATATGCTGGACATATTAAATTATACAACATAGAGGAAAAAATCAATTAATGGCTTAGGCAACAAGTAATAAACTGTAGCTGCTCTGACATGTCGGGATGGAACTCTTGTGACACTAATACATGCTGCGTTATTTGAATAAGGGCTGAAGGCTTACTCCATTGATTTTATTACAGAAACAGCAAATTGATTTAAATAACACTGCTAATGGGAGAGTGAAATGTAAAGGTTGGATGTTGTAGTGGAACCACTGCAGGGTTCCTATCCATAAAGGCTTAAAGTAGGGACACAGTTTTATTGCTACACCTACTTGATAATTGCAGCTAAGCATCAGTCTCCCATTCCTGAATATAAGCAATTCAACCTGTTAGCATCCACCAGGTCAACGGGAACTAGTAGTATGCAATACTGTAAATTTTTGTATTGATCCAATACCAAGTAAATATTGCTGATACCAATGCTGATACTGATCCTTTTAACCTAGAGAGCAGTGTGTCATGACTCATGGAATCAGTTGTCACCCGTTTGCAAATTCTGAACACATTTTAATGATCACTGGGATTTACACTTTCCACAATAATTAGTTAACGCAATAAAACACACCTTTCAGCTTTTCATGTATTTTGAAACTGGGATTTTTGGAGCAATGGAATGTAATAAATGACTTTGGGTCAACTTCTGTCGGTAAATGTTTTATGAGCTCTCAGTTTCAACGATACCCCACCTCCAAATTTACACAAGTCACTAGAAACCTGGTTGGTGTGGAGGTGTTAATAAAAAGACTATAATCCTGAAATCAATATTTTAAAAAACATCTTTTGAATTCTGAAACAAAATCCAAACCTGACCCCACACAGGGTGCGTGTGTCCTAATGGATCTTAAGAAGCAAAGTCCCTTTGCTCATCAGCGCCAGTAATACGGCGATGGCCTCCCCACGCAGTTCTACCAATATCCCAGCAAGGGACAAAAGGCAGATGTCTATGTATCAAGAGTCTGCTACCATTCACATTAATCCCATGTTGCATTGCAAACAGCTCCTCTATTACCAATGCTGCCCCGCCATGAACTCGCCACTGAGCGCACGCAATCCACACGAGGCATGAGGGATGCATCGTGCAGTGCTAGTATGTTAAGATTTCATTTAGATTTCATTCATGCTTTAAGATATTTCTTGTGTGGAAGCTGTACAGGAATATATATTCCATGAATGGGAAATACCCAGGCATGGATGTGTGTTTGTGCGCATCCTGCACTAGAGGGCCATTCGTCGACGAACAAGGCCCTTGCCGTTTTCAATTTCCAGAGGTGTCAGCCGGACCCGAGGAATGCTGGAAGCTGATACATCAGCTGAGCCGCCAGCCCTATTGTGTGTCTTCACTTCATACACAGATAGCCTGAAATGTATGGGCGTAAATTCTGAGCCATTGTCAAAGACTAATGCTGGCAGGTGGCAATAGCGGTGGCTGATGCCTTGATTATATTCATAAACAACAGGTTAACTTGTTATGCAGGACATAGATAGAGTCAGGATGGCATTCAAAGCACTTTTCATTGATGCTCACAAAGATAAGAAGGAGCGCATTTGAATGGGTGCATTATTTGGCAGGAAAGATGCATTCATTTTTCTCAGTGTGTCTGTCTGTTTGGCTACAGCTTGCTCCACTCTGTCCGACATCGTGTGCTTCTTTGTCCCGATGCAACAGCAACATCTGCGTGAAGTGTGGCGCACAATGGCTGCACATACAAGCATGTAAACACACAAACATTTTGCTACACATCACTGGAGGTGTCGTGTTATTTGACACTTGCTGGCTACTTATCGCAACTTTCCTGTCACTACAAACCTGACAGCATCTAGTATATGGTCAGCTTTGGCAAATGAACCGGCCTTTTAAATAACATAAAGGGAAACATAATGCTGCACCTTTGAGGGAAACGTCACATCTGTAAAGCTGGAAGTCCAGCAACACAAAAATAAAACCACAACTAATGAATTCATAAATAGCCTGCCTGTCTACACTAATGTTTTGAATGCTACATTTCTATGCACGTAATAATAGAATCATAATAAGTACTGCAGATTTGATGTAAGAAAAGAAAAATGAAAGAAAAAGAAATACTAACAGCTGTGCTGAAGCTTATAGTTAATCGGGAGATGTAAGCAGTGATGTTTAGATGGTCCTTTAAGAAAAAAGGAAAGAAAAGATAAACAAAATGTTGTGTATTACTACATGTAAAATACAGTGTCAGTATTGTTTTATGGTTGTTTATTGGGTACAGTGGATTTATACTAGGCTGAGACAGATCACAGACCTGTCCATGGTTCACACCCGTATGACAGCTGGGATAGGCTTCAGCCCAGCCACCCGCTGCCCTGAACTGATTAAGCAAAAAATGTTTAACAAATGCATGGATTCATACTTTTTGTTAAAGAAGGAACATTAGAACTGCAAATTCTTCTGACTCCATCCTGACATGCACCCTCCTAGAGTGTAACTACACATCACCATCATTGTAGCCATACAGGTATAATGCTCTATGTAGCTTCACCACAGCCAGTAAGGTGGATGTACTCACCTGGAATACATCTTGGACAATAACAGACTAGCATGAAGAGAAGTGACTGGCAATAACACAAGGTCTCTCCTTGACAGCAAAGACTGCTTATTCCCTCTTTGCCTGCAGATTTCACTGTGGAGAGATTTTATTTGAATTTCATTGTTCAAATGCTATAGATATGTGCTAATGTTTATTTAATCTTACATAGCTAGGTAGATAGATTGCTTCTTGTCAAGTCGTCGAGGTCTAGTGTGATGCACAAAAGGATTCAACTGCTAAGAAACAAAGAAGCTAAAATAAAATCAGTGATATGGTTATAACAATATTACTGACAAAAGATAGTCAGCAGATACAGCTCTTTGTTTTTGACACATACACCCTCTTTCTCAACACAACTACCTAGTAGATGATAGCAGATAGATGGCAGTCATTGCGACTCTGTGTTGCCCTTAAGGCATTTCTCTGAATAAATAGGTTCATAAGTTTGAAATAAATAATTCTAAAAAGATTTGCCATTAAGAAATTAATATGTGTTGTTAATATGAATAATTCATGCTTTACATACGTTTTAGTTAAAAGGAAAATATCGCTAAAATGTATTTCCTGTTCTGGCGGGGCACTTCCGGTTCCGGTCGAGCACTTCCGGTTTTGGTCAAGCGCTCGGTTTTGCTGAGAAACAGGCTCCTCATGCTAAAGGCAGTATGGAGATGTAATCTAATGCCATCTACTCCGAATTATCAGGCCGGAACGCCGTAAGTTACTTTATATGACAGTCTGTACAGATAACTTTGGATATTAATGTGTATTTGCTAACATGAATGTTTTAGTGAGAGTAATGCACTTTATTGATGTAAACATGCTTCTGCCTGTTGAGATGGAGTTTATTTTCTGTCATTTCAGTTTTCACCACATGTTCATGGAGACAATTAAACAAGCTGCAACTAAACTCCAGGGTCTTCATTTGTGGTTTAACTCGGTGTCACCAACATCCTCGTTGAAAACACTACAGTGAAAAGGCGGCTACTGGTGATTCATCACGGTCAAAATGGCATCCAGTAACAAGTCTGCACGCAGTTTAAGGACCAGCCGCTCATCTGGATCAGCAGTAAGCGCTGCCCATGCTCGAGCTAAAGCAGAGGCTGCCAAGGTGAGAGCATGCTATGCAACAAAAGAAGCACAGTTAAAGGTTGAAAAAGCTCAAAGCGAACTGGAAAAGGCAAAAATAGATGCAGAATTAGAAGTGTTAACATTACAGAGGGAAGCTGATGCTGCTGTAGCTGAAGCAGAAGTGCTAGAGGAAGCTGAAGCTATACAAGAAGAACCTGAGAGTAGAAAATCTCCATCAGAAAGCGTAAAATTAGAACGTACAAATGAATATGTACGATCTCAAATGGACACCAAGCTATCTCCCAGTCCACAAAAATTACCAACCACTTCTTGCCCCCAAGCAAGTTCACCGAACACATTTGTAACGTGGCATCCCTCTGAAGAAGGCAATTTAGAGCCACAACCCATCAACTCTGAAACAAGACTTACCAAAGATAATATCGCTGCTCTAAATAAGCCCAGCCAGCTGAAAGGTGAAACAAAACCTAAAGTGGAGAAACAAAATAACCCTCTCAACCCATGCGGCTCACCATTCATACCTCAGCATAACTATAACACCACGGCCAGCATTTTAAATCCAGCAGAACCCTTTGCCCAATACATGGCACGTCGAGATTTAATAATCTCAGGCCTTTACCAGTTCGACGATAGGCCAGAGAACTACAGAGCATGGTGCTCTTCATTTACCAGTGCGACAGCTGAAGTCCAACTCACCCCCATTCAAGAGCTAGATCTCATGACAAAGTGGTTAGGGAGAGAGTCGAGTGATCAGGTGAAACGCATACGTTCAGTATATGTCAACAACCCCACATTAGCTCTATGCAAAGCATGGGAAAGACTGAATGAATGTTATGCAGCATCAGAAATAATCGAAAGGTCACTTTTCCAACGGTTGGACAGTTTCCCCAAAATAACAGTCAAAGATCATGTCAAGCTACGTGAACTAGGAGATTTACTGCAAGAGATTCAAGGCGCTAAGGAAGACGGCCATCTGCCTGGTCTACTCTATCTGGACACTTCTCGTGGAATCAGCCCAATCGTAGACAAACTCCCATATGGACTTCAGGAGAGGTGGATGTCACACGGCTCTCAATATAAAGAGAACAACCAAGGCTGTTTCCCACCTTTTGAGTACTTCTGTGAATTCATATGTAAAGAGGCAAAGAAACACAATGATCCAAGTTTCCAACAGCAAAACTTAAAACCAGAAAAACCTTTTGCAAAAAACTTAAATTCCAGCAAGTACACAAAAAGTACTGTACACAAAACCTATATTTCTCCCCCTAACAAGGACTTTAACCGGAACTGCCCACTGCATAACAAGCCACACCCGCTCAAAAGATGCAGAACATTTAGGAATAAAGCACTGGACGAAAGGAAGGCCTTCCTCAAAGAGAAAGGATTATGCTTCAGATGCTGTTCTTCAGATACTCATCTTGCGAAGGAATGCAAATCTTCAGTAAAGTGTTCTGAATGTGACAGCACAAGTCACGACGCAGTCATGCATCCCGGTCCTCCACCACAGACCAACAAGGCTCCACCTCCGGCACAAGAGAATGGCGGGGAGAGAGAAAACAGTCATGACACGGTTGATGTCACAACAAGCTGCACAGACGTGTGCGGTTCAGGTCAGTGGGGACGTTCATGTTCCAAGATATGTCTCACATGGGTGTACCCTAAAGGTTACAAGGACAGAGCTGTTAAGGCATATGTAATACTAGACGATCAGAGCAATCGTTCTTTAGCCAAGCCTGAGTTCTTCGAACTTTTTGATAGGGCTGCTCAATTAATCGAATTTTAATCACGATTACGATCTGGGCTTTCAACGATCATTAAAAATGACTGAGCCGATTATTAGCCCCTCCCTCATTTATCCGCGACACCTTAAAGGCCGGTCCGTGAAAATATTGTCGGGCATAAACCGGTCCGTGGCGCAAAAAAGGGTGGAGACCGCTGATTAAGAGGACCCGAGGGAAGCTCGGAAAGCTAAGCAGAAGTTATTTGGAGAGTGACTGCCGTTGGTTGAAAAGAGTTAAAAAAAAAAAAAACTTCAGTGGTGTTGCACACTATTTTATATTATTTTTTTTAAAGTCATTGTTAACCCTTTAAAGCCGGTCAGAGCAGCACGCTCCGTTTTGCGTAACTATTTTTAAATCCCTGTAGAACCTGAACCGTGTAAGCTAGCGCAATAATTTGTTTTGCATATGAAACCGGAGGAGTTGTACTTACATCTGATGCCATCAGCTTGTCCTCGGTCACGGTTTCGTTCCACATATAGCTTTGCAAAAACTGCATAAAAAGCGCTTGCAGGAACAAAAACATAATATTCCAGAAACACGCTTTGCCGTTCCTATCAGCTGTTCGTAACACTTCCCACAGTGAAATGATGCACATGCTGTTTTCTTTGCAAATTTGCATCATAGGATTGTTTTTTGTTTTTCCTGCAGTATATAAAAATTGCTGTATCTCCAAAATAAAACTATGAAGACACTCAAAATAAATTTCCTGTGGTGGGAAACTATTTTTTGCAACTTTATTGTATTTAAAGTTTTGAGGGATAAACCTCTTAAACTTCTCCAAGTAGAAATATATGTAAACAAAACAAAAGCGATTTTCAATTTTTTTTGTAGTTTATTGCACTTTTTTGCAATTTATGTAATTACTATGCACTTAATGCATACATATTATTAAAATATGGGCTATAACAGTGGTATTGATGTATAGCAACTTGAAATGCTCCCACAAATGGCACTACAGCATGTAAAATAAATAAATAAAAATAATATAAGCTCTGGTGGACTTGGTTCTATAGTAGGTCTTAAAGGGTTAAATAAATATCGTCAAATAATCGTGATCTCAATTTCAGTGAAAATAATCGTGATTATCATTTTTGCCATAATCGAGCAGCCCTACTTTTTGACATTAAAAGCGAACCTTTCTCCTACAATCTTAGAACACGCTCTGGTGTTGTAGAAACATGGGGTAAAATAGCTGAAGGCTTCCATATCGAGTCACTGGATAGGTCAGTGGTAATTCCTCTACCATCGCTCATAGAGTGTCAGGACATCCCTAACAATAGGAATGAAATCCCAACTCCCAGCGCAGTGCTACACCAGCCGCACCTCCGTACCATAGCAAAGTTCATCCCTGAGCTAGACCCTAAAGCCGAAATACTCCTGCTGCTAGGGAGAGACATTTTACAGGCACACAAGGTCAGGCAGAGAATTAACGGCCCCCATAATGCCCCCTTCGCCCAGCGCCTAGACCTAGGGTGGGTTGTAGTTGGGGAGGTCTGTCTGGGTAATGTCCATAGGCCTACAGTCAGCACCCTGAAGACAGTCGTTCTGGAAAATGGCCGCCCTACAGTTTTCAAACCAGGCAATAGCCTTCTGCAACTCAAAGAAATGCCACACACAAACAGGCCAGGTAAAGCGCCCGAACAAACTCTGGGTCAAACAGTTTTTAACCGGACAGATAACGACAACAAACCAGCTCACTCAATACAGGACACTCTCTTTCTAAAAATGATGGACAATACTATGTACAGAGATGTGGACAACAGTTGGGTCGCCCCACTTCCATTTAAGGAACCCCGCCAGCAATTACCAAACAACAGAGTACAGCGCATTCGCCAGTCATCAAAGCCAGAACAGTGGCATTATGTGCGCACAGAGGAAAATCCAGCAGACCATGCGTCTAGGTCACTGTCGCCATTCCAACTAAAAAAGTCCACCTGGTTCACCGGACCTCCCTTCATCCACCATCCTGCTGCAGAGACAACACAACTGAGTGGAATGTTTGACCTGATTGAACCAGATAAGGACTCAGAAATTAGACCAGAAGTAAAAACTCACATCACTCACCTCCAAGTACTCATCTGTAAGCGTTTTGAGCACTTTTCTACTTTTCAGTCTTTAGTCAGAGCCATAGCAAATCTTATCCACATTGCAAAGTCCTTCAATGGGACTAATCCAAACAAAAAATGCAAAGGCTGGCACAAATGTCATCTGCCTCAAACTCCAGAGGAGATTGCTCAAGCAAAAACTGTCATCTTCAAAGAGACACAGAAGGCATACTTTGAGAAGGAACTTTCTGCCCTTGATGCTGGCAAGCCAATCTCAAAATAGAGCCCCCTCAAGAAGCTCAGCCCAATGTTACAGGACAGTCTCATTTCTGTTGGAGGCCGACTCAAACACGCAGAAATTGAGAGTGTTGAAAAGAGCCCAGTAATTCTTCCAAAAAACAGTCACATCTCCCTTCTGCTCACTCGCCATTACCACGAGCTAACAAGGCACCAAGGTCGTCATCTGACGGAAGGAGCAATCAGAGCTGCTGGGCTGTGGCTTTTAGGCGGCAAAAACTAGTCAATTCAGTAATCCACAAATGTTTAACCTGCCGCAAACTACGTGGAAAACAAGAACAACAACTCATGGCGGACCTACCACCTGAACGCCTAAAAACTTGTCCTCCTTTCACCTACGTCGGCCTTGATGTCTTCGGACCGTGGTCCGTAACAACCAGGCGTACCAGGGGCGGAGTAGCTGAAAGTAAGCGGTTGGCCATCATGTTTACCTGCATGAGTTCGAGAGCTGTGCATATTGAGGTAATCGAATCTCTGGACACATCCAGCTGCATAAACGCCCTCCGCCGCTTCTTCGCCCTGAGAGGCCCCGCCAAACAGCTGCTATCTGACCGTGGCACCAATTTTATTAGCACTTCAAAGGAACTTGGAATGGATAAATCACTCCAGCAGTACCTAACTATCCAAGGCTGCAGTTGGGAGTTTAATCCACCACATGCATCCCACATGGGAGGCTCTTGGGAGCGCATGATCGGAGTCGCCCACAGAATCCTGGACTCCATGCTACTACAAAATAAGATTCAACTGACTCACGACGTGTTATGCACACTCATGGCTGAGGTTACAGCCATAATAAATGCAAGGCCGCTCGTCCCAGTGTCCTCTGATCCAGAGAACCCTTTCGTCCTATCCCCTTCAATGCTCCTTACGCAGAAATCTTGCCTCCTATCCCCACCTGGAGACTTTTCGGATAAAGACCTCTACAACAAACAATGGAGACGGGTCCAAGCCCTTTCCAACCAGTTCTGGACACGCTGGAGGCGAGAGTATCTACCCACATTGCAGCAAAGGCAGAAATGGACCGGGTCGCGCAGAAACCTCCAAGTTGGTGACCTGGTTCTGCTCAAGGACAAGCAGGTTGCACGAAACAGCTGGCCCATGGCCAGGGTCACTGCCACATTCCCAAGCAAGGACGATCGAGTAAGGAAAATTGAGGTAAAGACATGCAATCAAGGGTGCATAAAGACATTTATGCGACCAGTTACAGAAGTTATCCTCCTCATGCCAAAGGACTGAATGCATAATGTTTGTTTAGCATAGTGGCCTCCCGAGGCCAGGCGGGGAGTGTGTTGCCCTTAAGGCATTTCTCTGAATAAATAGGTTCATAAGTTTGAAATAAATAATTCTAAAAAGATTTGCCATTAAGAAATTAATATGTGTTGTTAATATGAATAATTCATGCTTTACATACGTTTTAGTTAAAAGGAAAATATCGCTAAAATGTATTTCCTGTTCTGGCGGGGCACTTCCGGTTCCGGTCGAGCACTTCCGGTTTTGGTCAAGCGCTAGGTTTTGCTGAGAAACAGGCTCCTCATGCTAAAGGCAGTATGGAGATGTAATCTAATGCCATCTACTCCGAATTATCAGGCCGGAACGCCGTAAGTTACTTTATATGACAGTCTGTACAGATAACTTTGGATATTAATGTGTATTTGCTAACATGAATGTTTTAGTGAGAGTAATGCACTTTATTGATGTAAACATGCTTCTGCCTGTTGAGATGGAGTTTATTTTCTGTCATTTCAGTTTTCACCACATGTTCATGGAGACAATTAAACAAGCTGCAACTAAACTCCAGGGTCTTCATTTGTGGTTTAACTCGGTGTCACCAACATCCTCGTTGAAAACACTACAGACTCTATGTGGGGATGTGACTCTAAAGCAGGTGTCATTTTAATAACATGTGTTAGAATGCATGCAAAAAGACAAGGCAGTGCTAAAGCGGCTGTGATCAGATGTGAGTCCTAGTGGCTAATGGCTAATGCTTCTTTATGAAGTAGAGGTGTCTGAGGAGGATGCTTGCCTTATGAAGCTCTCTTATATGAAGACCACACCATCTTTGTGCTGTGTGGCTCAGACGACCGGGCCATAGACCTCACTAGGTGTTAGCAGCCTGGATTTCTGTTTATTATATTTGGAAATAAGAGCTTCATTTTGATTTAATGTGATTCCCCATATATTTCATAAAGCCTGATGTGCTGGTGGAGTTTTGTTGGACGTGGAGAAATACACAGGGCTGATATGCAGGGAATCATTTTCAAAAGTAGATATTGCCAGGTCAGTTGATGTTGTCGAAATTTGTTCCAGAAGCTTGTTCTCCAGGAGATTTGGTAGCTTTAATGCGTTCAATGATATATGATTTACAGAGGTTTTAAGAAGCCTATGTCAAAAAATCTCTAGAATACTGTGAGAATGACTATGCCACTTCTCATAAGCGCTATATGATTCTTCCCCTGCATATAATATGTTAATCTTTTATTCATAAAGTTTTGTTTTTTGAATAAGGAGAGCAATGCACATCATAATTTAACATGAATATCTTTATTAATTTCTTACATACCATGTACTGTTTGATTCTTTGTACTTTTGTTTCATATGTTGTTTGTTTAATTTAAGACTAAAAAAAAAAAAATTAAATGAATGAGAGGTAAAACTTGAGGGGGTAGGGACAAATAAGTAAATACTTCTGCCTACTCCTTTTCAAACAAATAATGGAATGATATTTTGTAATGATTGTGAAGGCACATGTTTGAAATGTTTGAAATAAAAATGAACTGAACTGAACTGAATTCTGTCAGATCAAAATAATTTACAAAACTGAAAAAAAGCAAATGCCTGTAAATACAAGACTGTTAGATTTTTGTTAAGTAAGATACTGAGTTTCATTAACATTTGCGAATTTGTATTTCTTAAGCCTTTAGTCCATTTAGTATAGATTTCTGGTCAATTTTAAATAACATTTTAACTTCGAACGTAAAATGAACTTGAATTCTCAGACTATTCACCATATTAGTACGAGTTGCATACAGTCATTTTTCAGTCATTTACTGAGAATTTTTCTTATTTGTAGTGTACAGTCAGTGATCAGGATGTAAGCGGCTGTCGGTCTGGGAGGGTAGTAACTGATATTCTGTAAGAAAAAAAATCTTCTTAGTCATTGAATTATTATGCTTCACTTCTTTAACCAACACGAAAGAAAAGGAATCTGTTCAAACCTGTTGGCAGAACTAAAGCTTAAACTTGGCGTCTGCTCTTTCTGGGGCAAGAGTTGACATCATGTTAGGCTATGTTGTGACAAAATCTCAACATTTAAGTTCACATGCCAAAACTAGCTGGTAAGCTGTAAGAAAAGATAATGCTGAACTAAATTGATCTAAAACTAAAAACTAAATATAAAAGTAACAAAATTAAGAGCTTCAGATGTAAGCTCATAGACATGATGTAATATTGATGTTTTTGTATCAATATTCCTCAGCTAATTTTCTTTTTCTAGTATTAGCATAGCCAACGATCTGCTAGTTCAAGCATCATGAAAAAACATGTTTTCAGTATGCAGATTGTTTTTTTCAATTAAACATATTTCCCAAAGTGAAACATTAAATAACCTGTAATTCTTATATAAATGAATGAGGGCTTTATATATGTAGTGAGCTTCACAAACAAGCGGAAAACATTTTCAGAAATGGAAAAGTAACATTGTTAGTTACAGCTCCTCATAATGGCAGCTAGCAAGAAAAAAAGTAATTATGCCCTATATAAGTTAGTTTTTATTTAATTTATTTATACCAACATGTGCATTAGATATAACAAAAAACAAACAAAACAGTATTTTCAACTGGGCAAAACAAAATAAAAATTGGATTTCTAAAGCACTGTAACACAACAAAAACAATTTCTGTTCAATAAAAAGAGTTGCCATTTTATCTCAAGGGAAATGGTGCCTGTGCACCTGCAAGGTTATTTGTGATGAGTGTCTTAAGGTTTTAGCTGTTTTATTTTCTTTTACTCTTAATCTAAGACTAGTTGAAGTAATAGCCTTTTTAAAAAAAAAAAAGTATAAAGGCCAGAAATAAAACACTGGCTAAAAGCGTCTTTGTCATATGTGAAGAAATCAGGTCCTACTTTAAAGTACCTGCATAAAAATATTTACTCTCAACCACCATCTCTGTGTTTTATTAGAAAAATAAATACCATCTCAAAATGCAGACATAAAGCATTCCATCTATACTAGGCTTTCCTAGCTGAGCGTTGCATGCCCTTCTAATTTAGCAGGCCGCAGCTTAAGGGCCCAGTTACAGTGGGAAAGGATTTTATGAGTTTACGGGATGCTGTTTTTATGAGTGGCTGAGGAGAAATAATGGGGTCGAGTGTCTCCCTCCGTTGTCCTTCCCTCACTTCATCCCTCTCCCTCTCCCCAGGCCTCTCCTATTACCTGCCGGCAGGAGGACTCAGGAGTATCGCTTAATAAAAGTTAATCATGAGAAACTTGTTCATTAATTACAGTTCAGGCCGACTGCCTGCCTGGTTGCCTTTCCTTTCCTTCCTGATGCTAAGATATGTCTTCCTTCACTATGGGATTAGACTCTTTGTTTTTATCCTTACCCCCCACTCTTGATCATCATAATTTTTTTATTGAGAAAATATCCTATCAGGTAAGTATTTCCTGGCACATATTAGTGGGCGATATAAGTTATGGAGGCCAGTAAAAAGGGCGAAAGGGACATGATGTAATATTGATATAATTCAAAATTGTTGCAGCTTTTAGAATGTCTGGTTAAAATCTGAGGCCGTCGTTACACAAAATTCCTGTGAGTTGATCAGGGAATTTCATACCTGTGTGGTCTGGTGGAGATTTCTCACAAGTCTGAATGTCTTTTAATGTTCAACTTGGGTACATTGGTCTAAAAGGCAAAAAGAAAAGGTTTACGTAGTAATATTAGTGTTTTGGTTTAGTTGACTAAGTGGAAGGAGCAGGTAGATCATGTGTTTATTATTAAATTTGATTGGAACACCTGTGTCTGAAGAAGCAACCGTGATATGTGTGAACACCTTTCTACAGGTTTGGCTATGGCTCAGAAGATGTAATGAGTTATCTACCTATTGGAAGGTTGGTGGTTAGATCGCTGGCTCCACCAGTGCCTTCATGTCAAGGCATCCACTGGACTGGAGTGTTAAGAACATACTATTTAAATCCCAGTCCATTTAACACTAACATCGGTGACAGCAATTATGTGCTGGCACCATGGGACACACACTGACCTCATTATTTGAAACTGGACTTTTACACAAACACCACTGTAACCGTATCTCTGGCAGAAAAAGTGCAATAAGTCTACTTTTAATTTAGGAAAAGATCATAGCTTGTGCAGCCAGACCTCACCAGAAAAAGGTCAGTTTTAAAGGGGTTTAGAAAACTGATGTTGACATCGGCCACCATTTAAAGTTGTGTGAATAAGTGCATGTAAAATCTCTGACCTTTTCAGAACGGCTGTGTCGTCACAACTGCCTCGGGCGGGCCTAGTCACCCCGGTAACCAAGATACATTGAAGTATGTTTCTTTTTGCTATGAAAACCATGCAATGCAGTGTTACAATATTGTAGCCTTTTTACATAGTTTTACATAGTTTAGACTGTGTTTTCCAGCTGATTCCCTGGATTCTGGAAAATATTAATTACCTAAAACTTAGCTGGATGCCTAAGCTGGCACTTGTTTTAGTTATTCTTCTTACTTATTATATTTGGGTTAATTACATTATCTGGTTGTTGGTTTTTTTTGTTCTTTCAACAACAGATGTCTTTAAGTGCAAAATATTAATTTTAGATTCTCCTGCATTTATTCTAAATTACACTTAAGTCATGATCAACTGATAGTATGACCTCTGCACCATTTCATGTGCACAGACTAAAAGCAGGGAGAGCAGGCACCAATGAGAGAAGATACAATAACACCCAAGTCAGAAGCAGTGTGAAAAGCGGCAGTTAGGATGGAGGTGGGTTGCAAAGCAGCCTGTAGTGTCAACAGCAAGTGTAGGCAGGTTAGAGAAGCTTTAAAAAGTACACCCTAAGTGATTTACCAACTGGATGTGCAGAAGGGCATCAGCCAAGCAGTCAGCTCATACTGACGGGAAGCAAATTTAAATATGTCGTAGAAGCACACAAAGCACAAGAGATATTGACTAAAAAGAGCCACCTAAAAATTCTGAGGAAGGTTTTGTTAAATTTTAGGGATCCTTAAAATAACATTTGTATACTTTGGTTATACTTACTTATACTTTGGTATACTTTACGTTTAAAACCAGTTGGAAAACTCACTAAATGCCTGAAAACTGCAAATTAAGCTACATGTAAAAATAACCGTAAAATGACATCATAGTGTTGATAGAACCTTATTCTTCTTGCTGCTTCCCTTTAGTCTTTACGTTTATGTTGAACAGTTCTGTGCAATTAAAAGCCACATTGTTCATCTGAATGCATACATTTCTTTATGTATCTGAAATAGCTGTAAGGATGGACAGTAAGCTCTAATCCGCTTAACCATGTGTCTGGTTTTGATGGGGTCCCGCTGGATCTAGACTGGATCGTAGCCCTTTCAGCCATATGCTGCATCCTCCTGACTGCAGAGGAGCATAATAAAAAGTCAAATGCTGTAGATAAACACGTCCTTCAGTCAAAACCAGCGGGGTTTGGACTTTGCTTTCTCAGGACAATGAGGGAAAAATAGTCTCTCCCGGTGCTTCACTGTGAGGTCAAGAGGCTCTCTCTCTCTCACTCACACACACACACACACACACACACACACACACACACACACACACACACACACACACACACACACACACACACACTCCCTCAAAAATAATCAAGCTTAGTAAATGTTTTCATTGACATCTTTCAATGTAAGGCTTATTTCAAGATATGTTGAGTAAAATGAGCTTGGCGTCCTCCTGGATGTTTTCTGTTCTTGTTCCTTAAGTTCCATTTGTTTCAATGAAAGACTAAAATGTTTGCTTTACTTAGTGAAATGATTTTTCCCCACTCTCCCAAGAGATTAAATTGTAATTTGTTCATTTTTTTGTTTGCATAATTTATTTAATTTACTTTGTTCATTTGTCTTTTAAATGAGCCTCCAAACATCACAAAACAAAGGCATTAATCCAGGAATGCAATATTGTTGGGCTTTGTAGATCTCTCTCAATGCAAAATGCTGCTCACAGTTGTTGTCTATACCTTTTGCAGTTGGTAGTTTTTCCTACTAATTCTTCCAGATGTCATGAAGCGTTCTTCACTTTGTTTAAAAAAATCAAAAACACTACATAATTACTGAGATACCATGAAAATAATATCTCAGATCTAGGATGTACTTTTATATCTATATATGTGTTTGTGCTTACTTGTTGGTGACCTTTGACCTTTTTTAGACCAAGCACCACAATATAAACAGGAAGCAGTCAAAGAGAACAAAATACTTGCATTCACTGGAAAATTATTGTACATATATATTAATATTTTCTTTCCTTTAACGTTTGTAGCGTGGTAAAAAAAAATTATTTGCCCTGTGGAAACCCCTTTTAGTATACTAGATCATTTTGAATATAAATATTTGTTATTACTTTTTAATCATGTGCATTTATTACATTTCTAACATTCATGTCATTGTTTAGCAAAAAATTGTTTGAATATTTTGGAAAAAAATCCTGTGAAAGGTTTTTTGTTCACTGCTTTATTTTTGTTTTGATTTTTAAATTAAATATTGACCTGGAAAGAGAGGCCAGAGGTCAAATGGGACACATTTTAAATCTTTATATGTTACTTTCTATATATTGACCATAAACACCACACTTGTAAGAATCATACTTTCTTAGTTATACAGCTGTTTGTCAATTTTCAATCAATAATTCACTGAGTTGACCTTGAAGACCTTGGTGGACTTAAAACAAATTTGAATGGATTGTTAACATGACCCCACTCTACACTCCTACAAAGCTTTATTGGAATTCATACATCTGCTAGATACACTTTCTCTGAAAAATAATAAAAGTGAAGGAAATTAAACTGCATTTCCCACAGAATGGAACACCTTGAAGGCAAATGTGCTCCATGTAAATTTTCTCTAAAGCTTATATGTTTTATTGGTGATCAAACTTGAAACTTAGTTGAATCCATATTGATCTGCCCTCAGCTTTGCAAAATCAAGATGAACTGAGAGCCCACCAGGTGGCACAAAGTGCTGTGCTGGGAATCTTAAGAAACTGAATTGAAGTATCCAATACGAGGTGCACATCTCTCCCAAATGCGGCTAAAATAACTTTAACCTTGAGACGTCTGTGCGATCGTCTGTGAGAACCCAACCCTTTACTCCAAATCTAACCCTAAGTTTTGAAGACAAAGCGTTTTTTTTTTTTTTCAGGAAAAGAAAAGGAAATTCTACCTGATGGAAACTGATTTTGAAGATGCAAGGGAATAATTTGAAAAATAATTGTAAAGAAATAGCAGAGGGTTGGAGTTAGAAGATTTTTTAAACCTCACAGGCCTAAAACTACATCATGCTTGTTGACTCTAATTCAGAACTGCAGATTTGAACGCAGTGCCACCAACAATACAATTGAGGATATGTTTACATCGACATGTTTCACATATGCACACTAGAACTTTGTAACATCAATTTCCTGATACCACGAACAAGAGCTGCTTTGTCTGTTGTGTTTGTCTGGGCAATATGAAAAAGAATGTGTAAAATTGTGGAACAAAGAATACTGCTTAATAAGGCGTCCAACTATACATCCATTTTCTTCCACTTATTCAGTTGAGGGTAATTGTCGAGCTGGAACATATCCCAGATGTCAGGAAGGGTGCACCCTAGACAGCCCCCCCCCCCCGACTGTTGGACAACCATTTACGGCCAACTTGGCATGCGACATGGATGGTTTGGACTATAGAGGAAGCTGGAGTACACAGAGAGAACCCACATAGAGGAAGAACATGCAAACTCCACATAGGCCCAGGACTCAGGACCATTGTTTTGAGACAACAACACTAACCATTGCACACTGTGCCACCAGTCAGCCAATGACATATGCCTGGTCTGGTGTACTGTTCTACCAACCAGGGGCTGGTGCTTTGGTCCACTGGTGTTAGGCAGTGTAAATCTTTGGAAGGTTACTGCTGGATTAACGAAGATCAAAAAATTCTAATCAATGTTCCCTCTAATTTTTCATGTGTCTGAGTGAACACAACTCCCTGAGCGGTCCCTTGGACCACTGTGAGCAACAGCAGACGTGTGCACTGTGGTCACGCCAGCATCGAATCCATCCAAGTTACATGGTTTATTAAAATAATCAAATTACAGCATTTGCATTTATGTTAGACTACTTTTAATTAACTGCTTTAGCCCACTTACAATGAAAATGTCAAAAAATCTACACAACACACTAACTACAAAAGATTTGCGCTAAACGTCACAAATCTCTCACATCTCAAAACACCGCCGTCACTCCTAAAACTCCCCCCTTCCTAAACAACTAAATGCCATGTTGCCATATCATTTTTTGATTGGTCGACATGGTACTTTTTTCGACCAATAGGAAAGAGTGGGTGTGTGTTTGTGTGTGTGTGTGTGTGGGGGGGGGGGGTTCTTTTTGCTCACAGGCGGAGAGCGCTTTCGAGCATTTTCCTTATAAAACGCTGTTTTTACTGTTTCTTCCCGCAGTAAATATAAACAACGACAGTATTCAGGAAGAAAACCAAACATTGCAGATATTTTTATCATAACTCTGGTTTTACGTGTTTTCAACACAATTTAAAAACTGGTATAAAGTCCACACTTTTTCCGTCAATTGTTCCGTCTGTCCTGCTCACATCTCCAATGGTTGTTCACGTTGTCATTAACGTGGCTTCACTCCACAACAGCCACGCCACTTTGCTAGCTAAAACACCGGTGTCGACGCATAAGGACGCCGTCATAGCCTGTCAACGACGTTGATTAGCTGTGTATATACGAATGTGAATCGCATTATTGGCTGCACTATGGGGTAAGGTGGCATCGTTCTAATCCCATAGCAGCCAGTCACTTACTGACTAACACTGCAAAACAGAATTGTTAAAGTTTTTATGTTTTTTAATGTCAGTTCAGGTTAGATTTTTGTCTGTGCGCAGAGACGGTGCTAGCAGTGCGCAATTGCGCACACGCGCAGCTTAGAGGGAACATTGATTCTAGTCTTTATTACCCAATAACAGAGAAAAGGATTATTTACCGAAACCTTTTTGGAGGATTGGATGAAATATTGGGAAAGAACTATGAAAGATTTTATGAAAATTTGCCTTTCATAGTGGCCTTTATTAGTACATCTGTGTGCACATGCAGGCTGAATTAGGTTGCCAGATTTGGGGCAGAACAATAAAGAAAATAGTTTCATAATAAATACACAGGACAAGAGAATAGTGGTGCCTCCAGTACGAGGACACATGATCAACAGTTGTATACCTGGCTTGCTATTTTGATCAGACTTCAAATCCAGAGTCATAAATTATTTTAGTGTTAAACAAGTTAAACTTCTAATAAATTAATGTACATTTTATATGAGGTTTATTCTCTCCTTTACATAACCAGTGCCGCTGCATTATGTATTGTGAAAATGCCTGCTGGGTCAAAGTCAGTGTTAAAATATGCAAAAATCTTTTGTTGGTACTGTGACTGTAAAGATGTGATTGTGTTCCACTGGAAGAGTCAAATCATTAATGCAGGGCAGCTATATTGTGTTATTAGATGCAATGCACTTAATTAGTGTATGCAAATAAGTGCGAGATCACACCTTGCTCAAGTATGAGACAGTGCAGTTGTGTGTTGCATATGTGTGTTAATTAGTGAGCCCACTGTCTTCTAAAGTGTGAAGAGGAGGTAGTGGGGCTGATTCAGGTTGAAAAGTGTTGTCTGACAGCAAACATTTGCACAGAAATTGCTCAGACTGTCCCTGGATTTAAATACTAGTTTTTTTGTTTTTGGTAATGCACCTCGATGCTGTACGTCTGCATCAGCATAAACAAACACATATGATGCATATGATCCCGGCTTTCAGGGTGACACACCACAGGTAGGAAGCTGGTAGGACATTGTGGGGGGAATCTAAAAAGCTAATTTTCCCAGTGGCCTTCTCGCACCTCTGCCCTTCATATACAGCCATTTCCATAAAGTGCTCCCCCTGGGGAACCAACAATAATAAACAGTTATTAGTAAATGCATTATACCAGCACGTCCCTTTTGCCCTCTTGCCTCTCCTTAATAGTCAACCTACAAACATTCACAGCGCCACCGCAGCACCCAACTGGACCTGACACGGGGATGCATTTGTGTGTGTGAGTGTTTGTATTTCTGACCCAGCTCACCACAGAGTACTGAATTCGTGAGGGAATTGGGCTAATGCTCATAATAGCGGTGGCCATTACAGCAAAAAGCTTTGGACGCTGTACGCCTGCCAAACTCATAACTGTCATGATTTCATCTGATTGCCTAGTGCTTTTAGTTATGAAATCCATTCCTATCACTTTTTTCTTTTATTTATCCGGTTATTTTGCACTTTCCATTAAAGTGGGCTAAATTGCTCTGAATTAAAATTCAGATGATATTATCCCTGATGTTTAGTGATTCAACCTCTTCAATTAGTGATCTGAGACTGGTCACCTGTGTAATTGGAGATGATACTACACCTGGGTTTGTACGCAGCCATATTGTGCCTAAAATACAGATGGATTGGGGTTTATTTTAATAAGCTAGCTAAGCTAGGCTAGGGTCCAAATTTTGGTCCAATTTTTTCAGTTTTGTTTTGTGTTTAAAGGTGACTGGTGACACATGTTTACAAAGCTAAATGTACAGTACCAAAACAGTCTTTGCCCTTACTGTTTTTTTTTTTTTTTTTTTTTGCATGTGTGTGTTTTTGTTGTTATCATCAGTGCTCATGGGAGCAGGCATGCACACAAACACACCGGTGCACATGCAGCATCTCATCTCCATATGGTGAAATACAAGCGTCCTTTCAAAAACATCTGAACTAGCCCTTCGTCCACATGGAAGGATGGGAGCCGGGGTGAGAGAGGGGAGACAAAGGACAAGCACTTGGCCAGGCCTCTCTAGTGTGAGTGCCCTAAACAAAGGTCCCTAAATGCATGAACTTATTTACATCTCTATTGATTCTGGGAAATATAGGGAGGCTGGGGTGGTGGGAGGTGGGTGGATGTGAGGGCACACAGCATGCCTACCTGAATGAAGCTGGCCTGTTGTGGGTTAGTGGTAAAATATTGGTCATCAGGGCAGCTGGAGATGCACTCAACGCTCAAAGATTCTGGTTTGTCTATGAGTGTCTGTGGACATGTGCCTTTGTATGTGGGCCTATTCACCACATCCTCTACCTTAATCTGCTCTGCCCCCATCAGGCCTGTGTGGCACTTGTGTGCAGATATTGTAGTATAAAAACAGTTGTATTTTTTAGGACAATCATGGCCTATCCACTCTTTATCCTAGTCTGAGGTTAATTGTGTCATCTGTACATGTCCTTAAATATATCTCTTTTAGCACTTAGCATTACATTAGTTTTATAAATATTTTTTTCAGAAACATCATTATTTGTTTTGCATGTGTACTTTGGTAGCTCACCAGTTCTACAGATGAGCACTTTTAGCATTAATGTTTGATTCATGTGCTCAGAATTGAGCGAATTATGTTTTTTGACTGCCTTTAAAAATGCCTTTATATGTTTGCCCAGTCTTGCTTGATATAGGACTTTAGCCGTCCAAGGTCTTCTTTTACTTGGTAGGAACGTGTGTAGAATGTGGTTTTGCTTTGCCTTTCTGAAATATGTGTTTGTTTTTCTTTCCTCTTTTTTTTAGTCTGACCTACTCATTAATTTGGTCTGATTCTTCAAAATAACAATTATATATATTGGGGTGCAACGATACACAAAATTCACGGTTCGGTTTCGATACTTTGGTGTCGCGGTTCGATATTTTTTCGATACAAAAAAATGTTCATGCTTTTTTAATTTGTCATTTATTAAAATTATAAATATATATTTTAACTCAAAAGTACAGTTTTTAAATGTAATGTTGCTGAAACAACAAAGTAATAAAAAAAATAAATCTATCTGATCGAGAAATCACTCATCTTTGGAAAAGAGAGTTTATTACAGAGAAATGGCTCTTTCCAAAATAAAAGCTACACTATACGCTTCTTCTGGGGTATACTCTCAGCAGCATATTAAACATATCAGGTCCCCATAAGGAGAATCATGTGCTAACGGCTGTCTAAATGACTCGGGTAAAGTTTGTAGCATGCGTGCTTGTTGTTTTTGTCTGCTTCCACTTGTCTTTGAACTAGGATGATGTCGGAGTAAATGTGCAGTCATATTCGTTGTGTTCCCACTAGTGCTGTCAGCGTTAATCTGAAATGACGTTAACGCCACAACAAATCTCGGCAAATCTCCGTTAACGAGCTACTGCGGATCACCGCGTGTGTGGGGCTGGACGGCGTCAACACGTTAACGAGCAAACTGCACTAACGCAGTAGTTCCCACCCATGTATTTGAGCATTGCGTGGCACATCCGACATACTGTTTTACTTTTATCCATGACGAGCTTACCTTCAGGGTCATACGTCACATGAAAACCAAGATAGTTCCAAAGGCCAGATCTGAATGAGGGTGGGGGAGGTTCAATTTGCCATGTTGCAACAACAGCTTAACTTCTGTCTTGCTAGCTTGCGCTGCGCTCAGTGGATCTGCACTCAACAGTGCAGCCTAGGCGGAGTAGTCGAACGCAGATCCACTGAGCTCTCAACACAGACAGCATCGTCAGAAGAAAAGTTGATAAAATAAATTAAAAATTTTGTATTGTTTGATACATGTGCGTACCAAACCAAAAGCACTGTATTGAACGGTTCAATATCGATACGAGTATCGTTGCACCCCTACTATATATCTATATCTATATAGATATATATTTTATTTTATTTATTTTTCTTCACATAAAAAGGATCCACCAGGTCAACAGTCCACCAGTGAGATTTATGTTTTTTCAAATGAGGCTGGAAATGCCTTACTAAAACATATTAAGACCAGTTACCTTGAGACCAATCTAAGAACTGAATCCATTCATGTTGAAACTGATTAATCCTAAAATAAGATATTATGACTTTGTTGGCCTTTCCAAGTCAGATTTAATAAAAGGTATGAGTAGAAGTCTAACACTTGAAGTTCAATTTTTAGTCCAAAGGTACACACACACGCACACACACACACACACACACACACACACACACACACACACACACACACACACACACACACACACACACACACACACACACAAAAACCGCCACTTGGATACTGAATTTAGTGTGGACTAGAAGTATTCTATATGTGAGCAAAGATTTAACTGAACTCATCTTTAACACATCTCATCATAAGAAAAAATAACAAAGACAAACCTCTAAAGACATTAAAACAAATGATACACAGAAGGAGAGAGCGAGAGTAAGATGGAGCAGTGTGGTACAAGCAGTACTCATAAACCAATGAAGGTCAGGGAGGGAGAGATGGACAGAGAGAGAGAGGCGGAGTGGTCTAATTTGTACACGGCTGCTAAGTAAGGAGAGGAGGCTAATTACTGGCTGAACAGGGCAGGCACGGGCTGCTCATGTCAAAAAGGACAGAGCCACTTATTAGGCATCAAAGTGCATTCATATCACAGCACAAAGGAGATGGGGGCCGAGGGGGCACGAAAGAGGGGTGCAGCATTTGTAAATGGAAACATGTTGGGGAGTGGCTGGGGGTGGGGTAATGAATGTCATTGAGAGGTGCATTATGGGACCCTCTCCTTAGGCCCGTCGCTGTTTTAGGGCAGCAGGAGGGTGCAGAGGGTTGTGTTGCTTTGATTGTGTCCAAAAAAGAAGCAGAGGAAATGACGGCGGGAGAGAGGGAAGAACAGACATATAAAGAGGCCTCGTGGGAGGCATTTACAGGAAGTGAAAGGGCCAAAACACAAAAGAACTTGGCTCTCAGGTGAGCAGGTGAATATGATCTCGGCACAGTCTCAGAGGCCCAACGAGTCAGGGGTTTGTAAAAAAGCAAAATGACCACAAAGAGAAGCGAAGCATCCAGCAGCACATTATTTAATAATCCTTTCAGAACTTGAGTTGTAGAGGAGTCAGCCTTTGAGAGTTAAATATATAGCTGAGTTACCTAAAAGCAGTGTAAAATATTATTTAAACTTTTATTTAACTAAATTGGTTAAAGGAGTAAAACTCTGCAGATTCACATTGTTGACCAACTCATTACTTCCTTAACTTTAACTGTATTGTTGTTGGCAACATGTACAAATCCTGTCTTCCTTCTCTCACCCCAACCAGTCGCAGCAGATGGCCCCGCCCCTCCCTGAGCCTGGTTCTGCTGGACGTTTCTTCCTGTTAAAAGAGAGTTTTTGCTTCCCACTGTCGCCAAAGTGCTTTGCTCATAGGGGTCATATGATTGTTGGATTTTTTCTCTGTATGTATTATTGTAGGGTCTACCTTACAATATAAAGCGCCTTGAGGTGACTGTTGTTGTGATTTGGCGCTGTATAAATAAAATTGAATTGAATTGAATTACAAATTAAAGAAATCAACTAGAGGTGTGAATCAGAAACGGAAAGAAGAAAAGGTGATCGTTATCTATGGTTCTGCAGAACTTTCTAACATCATTGTTCTTGACTGGTTTGAATTGAAGGGATCAAAAGGTGATTTAATGATCAAGCAACCAATTTAACAGAGGTGTGGACTCGAGTCACATGACTTGGACTCGAGTCAGACTTGAGTCATTAATTTTATGACTTTAGACTTGACTTGAAAAAATGTTCTAAGACTTGTGACTTGACTTGGACTTTTACACCAATGACTTGGGACTTGAATTGGACTTGAACCGGTTTACTTGAAAAGACTTGATATTTTACCCCAAATATAAAATTTAACATGCATATTATATAGAGATTGAAAATGTGACGTCATTCACGGGTAGAACCGCAAAGGATTCTGGGAACTCGTGGCAAGCGGTACTAGCGCACGCAGGCTTTCAATTAAAATCAGTTATACAGCGATAAAAAGAAACACAAAAATGTCAAGAAGCCGTTGTATTATTAACTGCAATAGCCGGTCGCATGACAGCCACGGGAAGCCGACGGGTAAAGAGATCGGTTGTTATCGGATTACGACGTTGAGGAGAAATTGTTCGAGCCATGTTTCCGAAGTAACAAAGGCGACTGGATTTCAGCCATTCAAAGATCAAATATAACGTCCCAGAACACTCCAGCTCACAGGTTAGTCTGCTCCAAGCATTTACACGAAGGTCAGTGTTTTTTAGTAGTTAATACGTCATTTTCATAACATAATTAGTGATATAGGTTACAAGCAAGTCTGGCGCTGAACAGAAATTGTCGCGCTATGCTCCTTTGTTTATTGTGCATAAATAGTGAATTGTCCTGACACAATATTGCGTTTCGCTTCTGTTATTATGGTACATTGACAAAAACATATACTTTTATTCACAGGATAAAACAGGTTTTTTGTATCACTAATTGCCCAGTACGATTACAGCATACAATATTATTGTCACTGCTACATTTCTGTGATGGGTACCAGAAATTATTTCCACTGCTAATTAATTACCGTTGAGCTCAAAGGTCCTATTAATAAACGGTTAACGAATGTGTATTTATGACGACGATTTGTGAGACTGGTAAACTTATGATATGTACGATGGTCTTTACTTTCTACACGGTGCATTTCATGGTCCCTGTACCCATCCATCGGTAAACTGTACCTGGGCTTGTTGCAGTGACCTGAAGTTACTAAACTTCATGAGTGTATGCACTCACTCCAAGAACCGTATGATTATAAATATGCATATAAATATGCTAAGATGAGATAGCTGACTTCATCTAACTAGCAAATGTTGTACAGGCTACGTTGGTGATACAGTTTTTTTTTAATGTGTATGATATTTTTGTCATGCAATTTTAAAGCCGGTCCTACAACCGCATCCAAGAATAACATGCAGCTTATCTCAGAACTGTCGGTGAAAATTATTCTTGGAGCTAGGTTTAATTGAGCTGCATTTTAAAGAGGTGCAATTTCACAATTTGTGTATATTTTCTACGTTCACTATTTTGTCATGTGTTGAGAAAAACACAGATTTTAAAATTACATGGTCTAATGTTTACATTTAGCATATAACTGCAACATTATTTTTTCGTTTTTGTTTTTTTTAAAGACTCGAAAGGACTTGAAATTCAAAGTTTCAGACTTGTGACTTGACTCGGACTTTTACACCAGTGACTTGAGACTCGACTCTGACTTGCCTGACATTACTTGAGACTTGACTTGAGACTTGAGGATAAAGACTTGAGACTTACTTGAGACTTGCAAAACAATGACTTGGTCCCACCTCTGCAATTTAACTTCATTTTTATGAATGTGTGATTCTTAATAGCATGCTGTTCCTTCTAAAATGATGCATAGCTTCACCTCATATGAATGAAATGAACAGAAACACTTTTTAATCTCATGCACACATTACTGCCAAAAGTTTTTAAAAGGCGCCACAAGGTATTCTTCAATACATTTTCATATTAAGGTTAAAACCATTAAAACATAAGTGTTAAAATACTTAGGCTTAGACAAATTGAGGTAAATATTTTTAAATACAGCGTTTCTAGAATTGTCTAAGAATCATATGTCTTTTGTCCTGTTTCCCTCGCCTCACCACCAAATGTTCTGATGAGTTTTATACCCTGTTAGAGGGGACTTTTTCTTTCCCACTGTTGCCAAGTGGTTGCTTATAAGGGGTTGTCTGTTGTTGAAGTTTTCTCTCTGTTATTGTAGAGCTTTTACCTGATAGTATAAAGTGTCTTGAAGTGACTGTTGTTATTATTTGGCACTATATAAATAAAATTGAACTGAATTTAAGTTAGTATCTCTGTTGCTGTTTGTATATTAAGGCAAATTGAATATTGGTGTTTTTCCAAGCCCAGTCGTATAGCCAGTGGATTAGGAATTGTGGACTTTAAAACCCTCTGCTATAGGCAGGGGTGGACTGGGACAAAAAAATCGGCCTGGGTATTTTGACTAGAGACCGGCCCACCAGGTATTATAGGAAAACCCATAAAGCCTTTGAATGAAAACAAACGCTGTTGTCACAGTGATGTACACTGTCTTGTTGGTATATATGCATCAGTCTAATAAACTTAAACCTACACCATCCTCCCTATTCTGGTATTCTAAACAGTACCCAAAAGTAGACTGCTTGGTTGAGTTAACCTCCTAAACTATCTAGAACACATGGTGAAAACCTGAAATTAAGACAGAGAAGACTAGAGGTGAGACATAATCATTACTAATTACTGATGATAGATTTAGATATATTTTCATAAACCATTCATTTGCCACATCAATTAACAGCATGGCAGGGCAAAATATTTTTTCTAACATGGCAACCTTTAAAAAGTGAAAGGAGACAGAAAGACAGGTGAGAAAGAATAAAACTTAATTGACTTTTTGATGGCATTTTACACACAGTACTGGTACAGAATCTAGAAAATGTGGGTAAATACTGGCATCAAATACAGTACTTAGCTACTTCTGAAGAAATTATGATGGGACCCTAAAAAAATTACTACATACAGTGGGGCAAAAAAGTATTTAGTCAGCCACTGATTGTGCAAGTTCCCCCACTTAAAATGATGACAGAGGTCAGTAATTTGCACCAGAGGTACACTGCAACTGTGATACAAGTAATACAAGATGGCGCCGAGTATGGCAGCCTCGCCGCGAGCTCCCCCAAGCAACGGCTTTCTTCTGTGTTTAATTTTACTTTTCCTTTATTTTTTCACGAGCAGCACTTGTCTCCTTGTGTACGACCGACAAACCTTACTGGACATAAAAGACGGTCTTTCTTATAACTTTCCGGAGTTCAAGTTTTGCAACACGGACGCTCCGTTTGCAGACCCCCCATTCATCTCACCTGAGACGCCTTTGTTCTCTGGCCCTGGAGGCCGCAAACGCCGACGCAGAGGGAGAAGATCTGGCGTTCTGGTTCGACTGAGACGGCGCACTTACAGACCACCGTTACCCAGTTTATTACTGGCTAATGTGCAGTCTCTGGAGAACAAGCTGTGCGAGCTTCGGGCACGGATCTCATTCCAGCGAGAGATGCGGGACTGCTGCGTGATCTGCCTCACAGAAACCTGGCTATCGGACAAAGTACCGGACTCCGCAATACAACTGCCGGGGTTCTCTGTGCACCGCGCGGACAGGTCACAGGATCTTACTGGGAAAAGCAGAGGCGGTGGTGTGTGTTTCATGATCAACAACAGCTGGTGTGATTATGCGAACGTGCACCCGGTCAAATCCTTCTGCTCACCGGACCTGGAGTACCTGATGATTAAGTGCCGGCCATTCTGGCTACCGAGGGAATTTACAGCAGTGATCATTACGGCTGTTTACATACCCCCACAAGCCGACACTGACCACTCAGGGAACTGTACAGCGCGATCAGCAGCGAGGAAACCGCACACCCAGAGGCAGCGTTTATCACAGCCGGAGACTTTAATAAGGGAAACCTGAAGAAAGTCTCACCAAAACTCCATCAACACATCCTTTTCAACACACGTGGAAACCGGCAACTCGACCACTGTTACACCTCTTTCCGGGATGCGTACAAAGCCCTCCCCCGCGCCCCATTCGGCCAATCAGATCACTGCTCCATCCTGCTCCTGCCCGCCTACAGGCAGAAGCTGAAACAGGAAGCTCCAACCCGGAGGGCGGTGCACTGTTGGACGGACCAATCGGAGTCTGCGCTGCGGGACTGTTTTGATCACGCGGACTGGGAAATGTTTCACGTGGCCGCCAGAGACATTGATGAATACACAGACTCAGTCTGTGGATTTATCAGGGAATGCGTGGAAGATGTCGTCCCATCCAGAACAGTCAAATCCTTCCCAAATCAAAAACCCTGGATTAACGGAGATGTTCGCGCGGCACTGGCGGCACAGAACACCGCCTTTGCCTCCGCGAACACATCGGACTACAAACACGCACATTACCAACTCCGGAAGACGATCAAAGCAGCCAAACGTGAGTACAGGGACAGGGTGGAGCAACAGTTTGACAACCCTCGGAGTATGTGGCAGGGACTAAACACGATCACAGACTTTAGAGGGAAAACCAGCACACCACAGACCACGGCCTCTCTGTGTGAGGATCTAAACGTATTCTACGCTAGATTCGACACAGCGAACACCATGAGACTGGACAGTGTGCGCACCGCGGATGACGTCAGTGCGCACACTGTGTCTGAGGAGGATGTGCGGAAGTGCTTCAGGAAGGTGAACGCGCGCAAAGCTACTGGTCCGGACGGGATTCCCGGCCGCGTCCTCAAGTCATGCGCGGCTCAGCTGGCTGGAGTGTTCACGCACATCTTCAACCTTTCCCTCTCTCTGTCTGTAGTCCCAGCCTGCTTCAAAATGGCCACCATCGTCCCTGTACCCAAATCCTCCACCATCTCCTCATTGAACGACTGGCGACCTGTAGCCCTGACCCCCATCGTAAGCAAATGCTTCGAGAAGCTGGTCAGGGACTTCATCTGCTCTGCACTACCCGACTCACTGGACCCTCTACAGTTTGCATACCGCCACAACAGGTCCACTGATGATGCCATAGCCCTGACACTACACACTGCCCTGTCACACCTGGAGAAGAGAGACACGTATGTGAGGATGCTGTTTGTAGATTACAGCTCAGCATTCAATACCATCGTTCCCTCGAAGCTGGACAGGAAACTGCAGGATCTAGGACTGAGCAGCTCCCTCTGCAGCTGGATCCTTAGCTTCCTGTCTGACAGACGCCAGGTGGTCAGACTGGGCAGCATCACCTCATCCCCCATCACACTGAACACTGGTGCTCCACAGGGGTGTGTACTGAGCCCTCTCCTGTACTCACTCTACACCTACGACTGCACAGCCACTAACAACTCCAACATCATTGTGAAGTTTGCGGACGACACTACAGTGGTGGGTCTTATCAACAACGGTGATGAGACGGCTTACAGGGAGGAGGTCAGCGCCCTGACCCACTGGTGTCAAGACAACCATCTCACCCTCAACGTCGCAAAGACAAAGGAGTTGATAGTGGACTTCCGGAGGTGCA
Organism: Rhamphochromis longiceps; assembly: GCF_057381845.1. Taxonomy (NCBI): domain Eukaryota; kingdom Metazoa; phylum Chordata; class Actinopteri; order Cichliformes; family Cichlidae; genus Rhamphochromis; species Rhamphochromis longiceps. The sequence continues at coordinate 30,326,839 of NC_140569.1, forward strand.
GAGAAGTACACACCCCCATCACCATCAACGGCGCTGCTGTGGAGAGAGTGAGCAGCTTCCGGTTCCTTGGTGTACATCTGGCTGAGGATCTTACGTGGTCAGTACACACAAACAAAACAGTGAAGAAGGCGCAGCAGCGCCTCTTCTTTCTCAGGAGACTGAAAAGATTCGGCATGAGCCCCCGCATCCTCAGGACCTTCTATCACTGTGCCATTGAGAGCATCCTCACTGGATGCATCACCACCTGGTATGGCAACAGCACCGCCTACAACTGCAAAGCTCTCCAGCGAGTAGTGCGGTGCTCTGAACGGATAATTGGAGGTGAGCTTCCCTCCCTCCAAGACATCTACAGGAAGCGCTGCCTGAGGAAAGCGGGGAGGATCATCAAGGACTCCAGTCACCCCAGCCATAAACTGTTCAGACTGCTTCCATCAGGAAGGAGGTTCTGCAGCATCCGGTCCCGTACCAGCAGACTGAGAGACAGCTTTTTCCATCAGGCCATCAGACTGCTGAACACGTCATAGACACCTCACCTCCACTACTGGAACTTCAACATTATGCACTCCACACTGTATATAAATGCCACTGTTTTGCACATATTCAACTCTGTATATTTTATATATTTTATTATTATTATTATTATTATTATTATTTATTTTTATTTTTTTTTTACTATTTAATTTGTAAAAATGTGTATACACACACACACACACACACACACACACACACACACACACACACACACACACACACACACACACACACGTAGGAAAATATTTAGTATACACATCCAGAAATGCATACACTATTATATATTGTACATATATTTATTAGTTTCAGGTTGGCCATTCTTGTATTTTGCTCGTTTGTGTTGTTGTGTTTGCACATCTCTGTTGCTTGTGGGGCTCGCACACAAGAATTTCACTCGCATGTGCTGTGCCAGTGTGCCTGCACATGTGATGTGACAATAAAAGTGATTTGATTTGATTTGATTTGATTTGATTTGAGAGACAGAATGTGGAAAAAAAAATCCATGAATTCACATGGTAGGATTTGTAAAGAATTTATTCGTAAATCAGGGTGGAAAATAAGTATTTGGTCACCTCAAACAAGGAAAATCTCTGGCTCTCACAGACCTGTAACGTCTTCTGTAAGAAGCTTTTCTGTCCCCCACTCGTTACCTGTATGAATGGCACCTGTTTGAACTCATCATCTGTATAAAAGACACCTGTCCACAGCCTCAAACAGTCAGACTCCAAACTCCGCCATGGCCAAGACCAGAGAGCTTTCGAAGGACACCAGGAAAAGTATTGTAGACCTGCACCAGACTGGGAAGAGTGAATCGACAATAGGCAAGCAGCTTGGTGTGAAAAAATGAACTGTGGGAGGAAATATCAGAAAATGGAAGACATACAAGACCACTGATAATCTCCCTCGATCTGGGGCTCCACGCAAGATCTCATCCCGTGGGGTCAAAATGATCATGAGAACGGTGAGCAAAGATCCCAGAACCACACGGGGGGACCTGGTGAATGACCTGCAGAGAGCTGGGACCAAAGTAACAAAGGTCACCATCAGTAACACACTACAACGGCAGGGAATCAAATCCCGCAGTGCCAGACGTGTTCCGCTGCTGAAGCCAGTGCATGTCCAGGCCCGTCTGAAGTTTGCCAGAGAGCACATGGATGATACAGCAGAGGATTGGGAGAATGTCATGTGGTCAGATGAAACCAAAGTAGAACTTTTTGGTATAAACTCAACTCGTCGTGTTTGGAGGAAGAAGAATACTGAGTTGCATCCCAAGAACACCATACCTACTGTGAAGCATGGGGGTGGAAACATCATGCTATGGGGCTGTTTTTCTGCCAAGGGGACAGGACGACTGATCCGTGTTAAGGACAGAATGAATGGGGCCATGTATCGTGAGATTTTGAGCCAAAACCTCCTTCCATCAGTGAGAACTTTGAAGATGAAACGAGGCTGGGTCTTCCAACATGACAATGATCCAAAACACACCGCCCGGGCAACAAAGGAGTGGCTCCGTAAGAAGCATTTGAAAGTCCTGGAGTGGCCTAGCCAGTCTCCAGACCTCAACCCCATAGAAAATCTGTGGCGGGAGTTGAAAGTCCGTGTTGCTCGGCGACAGCCCCAAAACATCACTGCTCTCGAGAAGATCTGCATGGAGGAATGGGCCAAAATACCAGCTACTGTGTGTGCAAACCTGGTAAAGACCTATAGTAAACGTTTGACCTCTGTTATTGCCAACAAAGGTTATGTTACAAAGTATTGAGTTGTATTTTTGTTATTGACCAAATACTTATTTTCCACCCTGATTTACGAATAAATTCTTTACAAATCCTACCATGTGGATTCATGGATTTATTTTTCACATTCTGTCTCTCACAGTTGAAGTGTACCTCTGGTGCAAATTACTGACCTCTGTCATCATTTTAGGTGGGGGAACTTGCACAATCGGTGGCTGACTAAATACTTTTTTGCCCCACTGTACAATAATGGATTTCTATACATTTTACATCAGATGAAAATGTTTGTTGTAAGATTAAGATAATTATTTGTTAAAAGTGAGACATTTTAAATGAGAAAAAGAAGGAAAAGTATTTCTTTGTGCCCCCCTCTCCTTGTTAATGCCCCTACCTGGCCCCCCTGGCAAAACTTTGCTAGATCCGCCCCTGCACAGTTACCAGCTGTCAGCTACTTAGAAAAGGATCCTGGTGTTATTTGTCTCTCGGAAACAGTTCATAACTTCCCTTCAACTCATTCATGCCACCTAAAAGGTAAACCTGTTTCTCCGTCACAGCTCTGTTGATTCAGTAAGGACATCTCCTGGTTTCATCTTCATGTTTCCCTCTCACCACATAACCAAACCATATCATGACCAGCAGCTTTTACAGCTGTGGCTCCAGGAAAAATCAGCTGATACTAGAAAGTAATATTAAATAAATTCTAACAACAGCTGATCAAGCTTAAACGTGCTGCTGTTGTTTAACGCAACCTCCGCTGGTTTCATCTTTCTGGCGCAAAGTGAGCGATAAACAAACAAGAGAGAAAAGCCGATCAGCTGATCATTGATCAGTTTTAGGATTGAAGTAGAAACAGGAGAGGGAGGGGAGAGAATGAGAGAAGAAGAGGCAGCTGTGCAGCAAAGACACAGAATAACTCCAGCTTTGTCTCTTTTTCATTGTAGCTGAAGTACGGGACAAACTGTGTTCCTTTTCACTTCAATACGAAACCTGTAATATTTTCTCCGAATATGAGACGATTCCATTTTTTACAGGACGGTTGGAAACTCTAATAACTAACCTTTTAAATAAAATAAGATCAAACAAGTTCAACATCATTAACATCATAGCACCCGCCCAGAAACTCCGTCATGCTAGCTAGTACGCAGTACGAGTTACTGTAACTGACTGTGAAAAGTCAGCATAACAAAAACAAACTCCACCTAAACTTGGTTTTTATCTGACCCAGATAGACTGCAGGTCATAACTTCTTACCTGAAGTTCAGTTCACCGCCTTGGTTCTCTGCTCCTCCTGCCTTTCCGTCATCCACCTGCCAGCGTGTTGCATCTGCTGGCCTCCACCACTTCCTAATGTTACTGAATCTGTGGAAGCACCGCAATAGCCACCACCAAACAATTGAGTTATTTTTACACATCTGCCAGCATCTGGCCAATCCACCACCTTTCAGTGTTTATACCATTATGGGAAAAAAACGAAAAAAAAAAAAAACTCCATCGGCCCATAAAAACAAAAAATCACCATCAGCCCACCGGGCAAATGCCCGGTATGCCCAATGGCCAGTCCAGCTTCATACGTGTATGTTGCTGAATTGGAGCTACTGGCTATGGCAGGATCATCTGTATCAGAGATAACCCAGTGGATATTCCCCAGCACTGAAAGAGATGAGAAACCGACTGCAAGGAAGGAAATGTGCCGATTTCATGTCACCGCTATAGTTGAAAAGCAGTTGTTTTATTTTTCTTGCCAGTGTCGACTTAAAGCTGCTATTACACTGTAATCCCAAAAGTTATTTGCATTCAAATGGTTTAGCTATAATCACTGATGGTAATTAATTTTCTTTGTAAAACTAAAATCATATAACTGTGTCAGACAGAACTCATTGGTGGAAGCTTTTTGCACTTAACCTATATTGTTTTGCATGTGATGCACTAAAATGAATACATTTAACATGGTCCTTTCTATTTTAAGTTTATTCTAATAAATAGTTTAAGTTCAATTTCTTATAAGAGAATAAATTTTAAACTCAACACTCAAATAATAAAAGTAAATTTGATGTTTACTGATCATGTTTAGTTGAAAGCACTTTCACTATTTTTAAGTTTTTGTTGCCCCTCCCATATTTTTCCCGGCACTGGAACCGAAGAGACATCTGGACTTGTTTGTCAGGAAAAATTCGTTTTTGGTGGTTTTGCCTGGGATTGGACATGTTTGTTTCAGTCTACAGTCGATAGGGAGTACTTTTCCTCAAACCTCCACGCAAACTGGTGAGTTAAATCTTTGTATTTCAACTTTAAGCAAAAATAGTTGCATGTTACATTATGCAAATGTGCACGCTAATTCAATCTACAGTGAACCCTCGTTTACCGCGGGGGTTACGTCCCAAAAACAACCCGCAATAAGTGAAATCCGCAAAGTAGTGAAAAGTATTTATTATAAATGTTTTAAGGCTGTAACCCCTCACAGCCTTAACCCCTGCTCATGCGTAATGGTTCTAGCATCTTCCTCGTCCATCCAAACCGCGCGGTTCCATTGTGTGATGTGAGCACATCCAAACCGTGTTCAGGGTTAGCCCGGGTCCGGACTCCGGCCCTGGTCAGAGGAGGAGGACCAGAGCACGGCCGGGCACCTCCAGCCATTCACACGGACAAATAAACCTGTCATTATTCTCTGCACAGCCACGCTCTGACGCTCAGCCCCTCGCTGAGGCTCGAGGGGCTGAACACCGCTCCTCTGCACCTGTACGGCCTCTCGTAAAGTTTACTTTATTAACATGTGCGCCGCTGCAGCGCCATACAGAGCTGAGCAGCGTCTCGTCCTCGGCCCTCGCTGCTCCGTGCGGTACATCGTACTGAACTCTGCAAACGGGACTCGTGTTTCAGAAAAACTCGTGTTTTTTCCTCTCTCTGGACTTAACACTTTACTGAGGTTTGGATGTGACAAATAGCACTTCATTTGACATTTGACTTCATTTGACCTTTTATACTTGTGTTACTCTCCACCAACAGGTTAACTCACAGTTTTTTACCCCCCTCTGTAGAATGCTGCTGATGGTGACCTTGAAATCCCAATAGGAATCATCTTCAATGGTGAAAACGGAAGTCCAGAGCAAGAACTGAACCCCTCCCAGCTGGGGATCCTTCTAGAGGGCAATGTGGTAATGGATTCCATCTGCAGTCTTCCTTTGGCTATGTGTCTCCTGTTTGGACTGACTTATGCACTCCACTTGGAGTACCCAAAGTGCATGAAGAATACATTCCTGTTTATCCAGCAGATCATGCTGAATCTGGGACGAAACGAACCTCCTCCAAAACTCCAAAGGCTAAAAAATGCGCTTTCAATGTGTGCATAGATACATTGAATGTTCACTCTTCATTGAGCAGCTTTTTCTCAAATTCAGGAAGTCATTATTGTGTTTGTAATTGTCTTTTTTTGTTTTTAGTGGATGGCAAAACCAGGGCTTAAAGGAGTAGTTCACTGATTTTACATACTGAGATATGTTCTTACCTTAGCTTTGAAGAGTTGATGCATACCTGTCTTGTCTTTGTGCGAGAGAAAGGCTCTCCCATATATTCCAACTACCTCCACTTTTTGCTCCTTTTAGAAGCTACCAAGCTCCTCCACGTTTTCCCTATTTATGTAAAATTACATGAAAAGTTACACTATCTAAGTTTAGTTTCACTAAATTTAACGTATAGATTTTTTAAGCCGATAAAAAGGGGCACTATATTACAAGCGCGCAGTAACCCTAGTGCACTCTGGAGCATAGACTGAGTTACTGGGGGGATGAAGAAGTGCTCCTACAGTGTTATTACACCTTGTAATATAGTACCCCTTCTTATCGGCTTAGAAAATCCACACGTTAAATTTAGTTAAACTAAACTTGGAGAGTGTCACTTTTCCTGTAATTTTACATAAATAGGGAAAACGTGGGGGAGCTCGGTAGCTTCTAAAAGGAGCAAAAAGTGGAGGTATTTGGAATATATGGGAGAGGCTTTGCTCCATTTGCATGACTGAGGGCACGCACAAAGACAAGACTGGTACACATCAACTCGTCAAAGCTAAGGTAAGAACATATCTTATTATGTAAAATCAGTGAACTATTCCTTTAATTTCATTGTCTCACTGGGGCCATTCCTTATTCCATAGTTTTTATTTTTCCAAGTTAAAATATTTGTGAAAATAAGTTTTACTGTTACAACTTGTTACCCAGAGTGTCGCACCAAAGTTCTTTACTTGTGATACACAGTTTTATCTGTTTAAAAGGATTGTTTTAAAGAAAATGTTTTATTGGAAGTCCAATTGTGCAAACAAAAAACTTACTGTTCAAAAAAAACTACCTCAGAGACCACAAATAAATTCATGTCAAAAAGTGGCTAGGAACAACTGAAATATTGTGTTTGTTTCTGAAAGAAATGTCTTCTTAGACGCGCCATGTGTAAAAATTGGAATACTGTTCAAAGGAAAACAAAAGTCTTGTTTTGTTATAAATAAAGTTAAAAAAAAAACCAAAAAACACTTTAGTGGTCTTTGGTTTTGAGTGTGTTTGCCTTGACATATTAAGTTTTAGTAATAATAATACATTTAATTAAAAGACACTTTTAATTAAACACTACGCAAAAAAGTGAGTTTTGTAATATTAGCACCACTTAAACAATTTAGTTTTTTCTATTAGTATTAAGTTAACTGTACTTAAACAAATTATTTTTGAAATATTGAATACTTAAACACTTTAGGTAGCGATGACTCAATATAGTAAATTGTGACAATTTTACTTTTAAGTTTACTTGACTAAATCAGTTAATTTTTTGTTTTGGGTTGATTACTCAAATCATTTGAAGGGAATCGGTTTCCTCAAACCATTTAAGTGTATTGAACTTATCCGGGTTTACAGTGTACCTGACAAATCTTTAATGTGTATGTCTGTAATAATTCTAGTGTTCCAGTATATAATAATACTTTAGCTTGTTTTTGAAAACAGGGTTTTATGACCTTAACGCCTGAAGTCAATTTCATGTTCGTAATGAAAAATACATCTCTATAAATGCACAATGATAATATATGTAACTTTAAAATAAAACTTAGACATAAACATTTTCATATTTATTTAATAAATAAATGTAAATCTTTTGATCATGAGATTGACCGCCAACATTTTAAAGTTTACAGTTTTGTTCTCGGATGACAAACATAACACAGATATTCTTTAACAAAACAGGAACAGGAGTCATTATTTGATAAGAACTGTGTTCTTTTTGATTAGTGCCATGTATTAAAGGTACCACCCCTAAAAAAAGGAAAAGGTAAAGTATAGGAGAAAAACATATCTTCTATTTCATTACTTGTAAAACCAAAGATAGCATTTTATTAAATCCTAGAGTCAGCTGTAAATTGCTCCAGCATTCTTCTGTAATCTAATTTATTCGTAGAACTCTCTCTGCTATAGTGTGTAAATATTTGGTGGGGTTTTTTAGAATGGATCATAGCTGAATTCAGCCCAGTCAAAACAGCTTTCTTTTTATTTTATACTGTGTTTTCTTTCTTTCTTTGAACCTCTCAACATCAGGAGGTTATTGGGGAACTATCTCGGGGTAGTGACAGGGTTAGAGATAGGGGTGGAGTTCGGTTTTGGCCACTTGAGAAAAAAGTTCCAAACAGGTAAAAAAATGTGTATATTTGTGTTTCCAGAGAGACAGAGAGAAACTAAAAAGACGTTCAAATGACAACAAACTGTTGCAAAACAACTAGAAACTGATAGAAAATTATGCACGACATCTGTGATATACAGAGCTGGAGACAGAAAATGCTAGAAATGACATGGATCGCCCAGGCTGCTGCAACTTTTACACCACTGTATCTTGGAGCTCGTTATTTCATAATCCATCCAGATCTTGAGTTGTGGAGGAGTCAGCCTTGGAGGGTCAGATAATTCATCCAAATGTATTACACCTGGGTAAGTGTAATGCCAAAATGTATGTGATTTGTAAAATTATAATGGGCTCCAGCTCCTGCATGAACCTGAATTTGATAGGCGAAAGAATGGACGGATATCCTAAAATTAAAAATTTTGTATGTTTAGCTTGTGGCTACATGAAAACCAGCCCTAATTTGCTCATGACCTGTTGAATGTTGAAACGCTAAATAGAAATGCAACACTCAAACAACTCATTTATGTTATTTGAGTGTTATTTGAGTGTTGACTGATTTATCTGGCAATGAAAACGGATGTTCTCTGTGCCACAGATTTTATCCATGAATCCATATTATAATCGATAAACATTCCATTATGTCTTTGCATTGCAGAGTTTCTGCACAGCTGTATTCCCAGGCAGCGAGTGATTTCATCAAATCTGATGTTGCATTTACAGTCTCAGTCAAAAGACACTAAAGACAGACAGAAAGGGAGGTAATGGGACCCACATCCGCTGGTGGTAAAGCAGGGAAGTAGATCGTAAACTGTTGCTTCCATCCCAGAATCCTGGGTTTGCTGGATATGAAGCAGGGAACCAAAGGAACCAATAAATCCTGGAGTTCAACCCCTAGCTGCTCACACCCGGCCTGGGCTGGCATGGGATGAAAGGCCAGCTACAAACCCCAGGCCCAACCGCACACACACACATCTAACCATGACTCACCCCCCACCAGCCCCCTGCCTGGACCCTGGCCCGCAGCCCAGCGCCTATGGAGCGTTTATTAGAGAGAAGACTGAGCACCATGTGCTGTGGCCGGGGCTCAAGGAATGTGCCTGGTCAACAGCAGATTACAGTGTGTAGCTATCTGCAAAGAAGGTACTTATTTGTGCTTCTTTGTGCGTGTTTTTGCGTACAATATTTACATGTTTCCTGCCTTTATGGTAGCAATAAAAATGTGTGCATATGTTGATGTGTCCACATTAGTGCACATGGTTGCAGGAAAAAAAGCTTTACATCCATTTGTATATAATTGAGTATGGCCCATATGTATGCTATTACTGTGTGTTTGTGTTCGTCAGTGGGGAGGCAATGTATTAGAGACGTCCAAAAAAATAAAGCCTTCATGTTACCATGAGTGCTTTCATTCATGAACGTGTTAAAGACAAATCTGTTCTTGTTTTTGTGCCAATCTTGGAGTGCCTAATGCAGATTTTCCATGTATGTCTACTGAATGTTTCACCAAACAGTTGTATTCTGATTTACCCTGGAAGTGGGTTGGACACTGGAAAGTTCTTGAAGTCTGCACTTCACATTTTAAAAGATTCCCACTGCTGATACTCTATATTTTGTGTGATTCCTGTCAGTTTTAACCATGCATGAGTGTGAATTAAACATTTAACCATTATGAAGTAAATGTCGATTGCACCGATCAGTTATAGTGGTTGGTCTATAGAAGGATGCATGGCTGATGATTTTTGTAGTCCAACCTGCACAATAATTATCTTGGCTTTTGTCAACCCTGTGGGACATTTCCATAAGCACAGTTTATTTTCTCTGATATTCCAAGAGTTTTGTTAAATAAGATCATCTCCACTAAGTGATGACACTTATGATTAAAAATTAAAAATTATGACAACACAGCAGTTGTCTATTGCTAGTTCATACCAGAGTTTAGTTTTCTGTTTACACCCATTTTCATCACAGAATCATACAAAGAAAACTTGCAGATGGCTGGAAATCAGCATGTGTTATTTTTCTGGGTGTCCATGGCTCCTGATGTAGACCAGGTCATCTACTAAGGATGAGGTTAGTGGTCTGATTCCTGGCTGCTCCAGTCTGCAGGCCAAAGTTTCCTTGGGCAGGAAACCGTGTGGGAATACTTGATAGAAAAGCACTTGAGTGTAAAACAAAAAGCAGTCTCAGATTAACACAGTATATTAGATCCCTGCAAGGATCAAAAGCTGGAATAAACAAATACCAGACAATTGAATTCATTAGAATTCTGCGGCAGAGAGGTTCAGAACTTTTAGTACGAGGTTAGAGAGTTGTGTGAAAATTATTGGGAAGCCTATAAAAGCTGATTGGATGTGGACTGTCATGTAAAACATTAGAAGTGGATTCCAGTTGGGTTTTTGTTGCTGATTTCAGATGACTGCTACTCCCTGAGATCTGCTGGAAGTTTTTTAAAGGTAACAAGGAGTTCTTTCTCCCCACTGTCACCACATGCTGTTCAGCAGAGGTCGTCTTGAGGATTGTTGGGGTTCTCGCTTTGGTATTATTTGATCTGGCTTATCAGCCTAACTTGGGCAGATGTCACAACGACACATGGGCGAAAAGTGTCAGCAGGAGGTTTTCTTTTGCTACTGTATCTCGTAAGTCTTAGTCTCTATCATGTTACTTCCTGCTTTATTTTTATGGTTATTTTTCCCTTGTCATATGTTCTGATTCAGTTCAGCTGTGTTTTGGCCAGTCTTCATTTTCAGACTGTTTAATTTTTGTCCTTTTTCCAGACAGAGCAGGGAAGAGTTGATAGGAAAGCAGAGGGGGAGAGAAAGGGGAATACATGCAGCAAAGGACTGCAGGGTGGACTCAAACCCAGGATGGTCTACCTCCGCCATGAGGCTCATCGCAGTGAGCTAAACTGGCGCCCAAGTTTCGGATTTGTCTCATCAGTGTTCCCAGTTTTCATGGGGTATCGTTTCTGGCTTGGCTGGATGAGGAGAAACAGGGCAGGATGGTGCCGGCTGGGGCACCAGTTGGGGAGAGTGACATACGCACCTATGCTATTCTCTCTCCACATATAGTAGGTGCGGGGCCGGAAGAGGACCAAGATGATTATAATGAAGCACAGCACTATTGGAAGTTGATTTTAAGAGTTGAAACATAATGTTTGGGATATCCACATCATGAAAGGTCCTGCAGGTCCCGCTCACTTAATGGGAAAAAAATGTTAGTATGTGGAAACTTCACTGATTTCTCCTAATTTTTCCACCACACTTTCTGTTGTTTTATAACAAATAATTATAATACATATATCCTAAAGTTTTCTGTTTTTGTCTAATGTTTCCCAAGTTACCATGTGTTTATGGCACACATTCTACACACTGGATGTCATTTCAACACATCTGTCAGCTCAACCTGGCAACCCACCACAAAATGATTCAAGGATGGTGTGCACAGCTGCTCTTGGGAAAGGCAGACAGGCAATTTAGGATGCTTCACCACTTCAACTGTCTTTACTTAGCTAATAGCATCAGTAACAATGGTTTAGAAGACCGTGGTCATGTTTTCTAAAATGTAAAAAGATAAGAAATTACAATGACTGAAAATTTATTGCAATTTCAAAATTTAAACCAGTCCTTGATAGAAAATTGAAATCGAAAAAATTACATCAGGAGATCTCTTTTTCAATTTAGCCCTGAAAAAAAACCGTGCTGTTGGGTTTGTTGCTAATTGCAGCAGGTAAAAGGCAAATCCTGATATGAAAAACATCCACACATCTGTTCAGAGCACTTAATTTGTTCATATAAAATAATGCAATTGTTTATTTCCCCGCTTTATACAAGTGTGTAAAACAACAGACAACTCAGCAGCAGCTGGTTAAGAGATTACAATGTTCATGTTTGCAGTTAATTAATGAGACATCACTAACAAACAGCTTTAAGGCACATACTAAAACTGTCTCGCTCTCTCACACACACAGATCTATATGTATACATAGAGAGAAATTTAGTTCTGATATGTGTGTGTAATACACACAAAACACATCTGTATCAGTAAATTACCAGAACAAAATTTAAATGCATAATTTGTGTGTATGTATATGTACGTGTGTGTGCGCGCGCGTGCGTGTGTGTGTGTGTATGTATTAGTAAATTAGCATCCTGGCACTCTCATTCTCACTCTGGAATTTTCAGCCATCAGGGTCAAAACCATATTAGCAAGAGGTGAGGCTAAACAAATGAGATTATAGCTGAATTAGCTAATTATCATTATTTCCATCCCCTAACAACCTGTAATATTGTCGGCATAATGGTGCTTGTCAGATTTATTGTTGTGTTTGTCTGGGAAGCCTTTGCCCTCTGGTCTCACCTGCTGAAACACATCGTCCATCCATTAGAATGCATTATGGAAATGAAATCTTTGTTGTTGTTGTTGTTTTTTCTTTTATTACCAGCGTTGATATGACAAGTTGGGTTTTTTCATTTCCATTGTTTTCTTTTTTAACAAAGAGAGTTGAGAAAAAGCAGGGATAGAGTAGGTGTAGAGAAAGAAAGACTACAAGTATATGGGCCTTCTCTCAAGGTTAGAGCAAGCTGGAATTGGTGAAGTAGTACCTATTACAGACAGACCTTTCAGAGGAAAATTGGACCCGTCTACCTTTTAAGGACGACATGCTAATTCATGTCAAAAAGGCTTTTAGTCAGGAGGACAGGGCCGGAGGAAAGGCTGTTGTGTTACATTCATATGGGCTGATGTGCACTCACTTCCCGGATAACGAAAGCAAAATATTGATGTCAAGATTTGCCTTACAAGACTAAAGAAAAAAAAGAAAGGATAAAAAAGAGACATATTGTGTTTTCATTGCATTTAAATTGCATTTTATTAAGCTTCTTATTCAAAAACACATCCAAGGTTCACTGGAAATAAAATCGCAAATGATTGCTTTTCCAGTGAAAATCATTTATTTCTGCAGTTAGTGAGTTTTTTTTTAAAGATCAATCAACATCTATGTACTTTACAAATGCAGAATATGCTGAGAGGGAAACAGGCACATTCGTTACATCATAATTAAACCTTTTTAAAAAATTATTATTTTAAAAGGTTAGACCTTTGTACCCTTAAAAGCAAAAAAATATTATTATGGTATTGTGGTACATCAGGCATTCATTTCTCATGACTAAATCAAGATCACCCAGGAGCTCTGATTGGGTAAATCACAGATTAGTTGTCATAGATACTACTGTTACTTTTAACCATTTTAGATCCTGCTGTGTGCTGTGTGAGACAGGTGCAGCTGACAGTATGAAGCTGCTTCAAGTAATTGAGTAACACACATGCAACTAATCAATCACAAAATATTTAGAACTGGATATGAAGTTAACCATAATACTTAAAATACAGCCACTTTGAAGAAGCCAACAGGTCTCTGCTAGGCATCCTTTTCTTTAATTCCAGTCACTCACAATCATTGAGCCTTCAAAATGAGGACTCCAGTGGGTAATGTCACAAAGGGCACATCCATCAGTATGTTTAGGCTCCACTTCTATGGCAATTTGAAATGGTACCGTCTGCTGTGTTTAACACCTCGAAAAGGTCCTATGGAATACCTAACACTCTATAAAAACACGGTTAAAGTCAAGTCATTCCAAATTCACAATAAGCAGTAGCATTGACTTTTCCACACCGTATTCTCATAAAGTTGTGTGAACTATCTGAACAAGGTAACTTTAATAGCACATTACATCGTTATCCACCTATGTTATCCATATTCAGCTCTATTGATGTTTATATGCTAAGTCACGTGGAAAGAAAATTATTTTAGGCTCAGCCATTTGGATTCTTTGAATCTGTGTCATGGGACACATCAGTGTTATAATTCAGAACTTTTCTGACAGGACAGGCCAGGTCACGTTGTGCGACCTAAAGGTTGATTCGGTCCTAGTGGCCCTGCTTAGTGTGAGCCCTGGACCTCCTGGGATCCTGCAGCTGTGAGAACTCAAACAAAGAGCTGAAGATAGGTGGGGGAAGAAACTCTACCACGGCTGATAACCTCTTCACCTGGCTGGCACTGGCAGCTCACACAGAGTATACTACTCATGCACATACTCTGTAGCAGTCCATACTTCTACAACATTCAATTAAAGGTAGCACGATATATTTGCTTTATTTTTCATTTTAATTAGTTTCTCTCTGCTCTTGTCTCCACCTATGCCCCTCTTCTTTCTTTTCTTCCACTGAGATAGAAAGCAAAGGGTCCTTCATTTTTTTCTGACACTCTTGTCCTTCAGCCTATTGATTGGCCACCGAGACGGCAAGCCCCGTCAGCTGCTAATAGAAAGTGAAGTTCATCAGCCTTTCCCTTCCCCAGACACACACACACACACACACACACTAACTGAGCCTTTCACCACTGAGGGACCCTCCCATCAGCAGACAGCCGGTGATCTACTGTAGAAAGGCCAGCAAACTAACCTTTGTAACACTAGCCTTATTTCGTGCCAAACCTTGCTCTCCAAGTCTGTATATTTATTTTGGATGGTTTTGTCCCTGAGTTCCTGTCTCCTTGTATTATATCAGTATTGGGACCACTTGTTAGTATTTTTCACTTGAATTCAAGGACAAATAGAAATTCTTGTCCTTATGTTAAATGTCCAGGAATTTAAAAATAATGTGTTATGGGAAATGCTGGACTCAGAAGTGTGCCTCAGTTTGGATACTGAGTTTCCAAACTGAAGCGATTTCTGTACACTTTTATATAGTACACTACCTTTTCTTTCTTTGCTTGCAACTACAATTTTTGAGCGTTTGCAATTTGTCTGCTTCTTCATCAAAATGCTCTGTCTTCATGAGATAACTTGCAGTCCAGAAAAATGTGTTTACAGCTGCTCATTGAGCTTAAACGTGCTACTTTCATTACTTTCTTTGTTTTTTGAAACTTTTTGAATCTATTCTAAGGAGTACTGAAACTTTCCAGAAACACCTTGCCGAGATGTATGTTGATTTTTTTTTCAAGACTCTGTTGTTTCTCATCTGTACATCATTTTTATGTGGGACATAAACAACCACGCTTTAGGGAACCCATTGTGTTCGAAACCGAAAGTCTCTCAAAAAGTGTCCATGTGCCATAATTTGGGGGAAGAGACTATTGATAGAGACACCAATGGCTGTGAAAAAATGGTAGCATTAAATGGTGTGGGTAGACTGAGCTCATTATGTCATTATTGACATGAGATGGTGATGTTAGCTCAAACTGTACAGACATTACTTGCTTTCCACCAGTTTAAGATGAATTATCCAGTCAAAGGCTAGCATCTGTTTTGCTTATGGGTCACCTGGGTTATCCTTTCATGGTAATCATCTTAAAACACACATATCCACATAGTTACCAGTCAGCAGCAGAGGTGGGACCAAGTCATTGTTTTGCAAGTCTCAAGTAAGTCTCAAGTCTTTATCCTCAAGTCTCAAGTCAAGTCTCAAGTAATGTCAGGCAAGTCAGAGTCGAGTCTCAAGTCACTGGTGCAAAAGTCCGAGTCAAGTCACAAGTCTGAAACTTTGAATTTCAAGTCCTTTC
Organism: Rhamphochromis longiceps; assembly: GCF_057381845.1. Classification (NCBI taxonomy): domain Eukaryota; kingdom Metazoa; phylum Chordata; class Actinopteri; order Cichliformes; family Cichlidae; genus Rhamphochromis; species Rhamphochromis longiceps. The sequence continues at coordinate 30,342,304 of NC_140569.1, forward strand.
GAGTCTTTAAAAAAAAAACGAAAAAATAATGTTGCAGTTATGCTAAATGTAAATATTAGACCATGTAATTTTTAAATCTGTGTTTTTCTCAACACATGACAAAATAGTGAACGTAGAAAATATACACAAATTGTGAAATTGCACCTCTTTAAAATGCAGCTCAATTAAACTTAGCTCCAAGAATAATTTTCACCGACAGTTCTGAGATAAGCTGCATGTTATTCTTGGATGCGGTTGTAGGACCAGCTTTAAAATCGCATGACAAAAATATCATACACATTAAAAAAAACTGTATCACCAATGTAGCCTGGAAAACATTTGCTAGTTAGATGAAGTCAGCTATCTCATCGTAGCATATTTATATGCACATTTATAATCATACGGTTCTTGGAGTGAGTGCATACACTCATGAAGTTTAGTAACTTCAGGTCACTGCAACAAGCCCAGGTACAGTTTACCGACAGATGGGTGCAGGGACCATGAAATGCACCGTGTAGAACGAAAGACCATCGTACGTATCATAAGTTTACCAGTCTCACAAATCGTCGTCATAAATACACATTCCTTAACCGTTTATTAATATAACCTTTGAGCTCAACGGTAATTAATTAGCAGTGGAAATAATTTCTGGTACCCATCACAGAAATGTAGCAGTGACAATAATAATGTATGCTGTAATCGTACTGGGCAATTAGTGATACAAAAAACCTGTTTTATCCTGTGAATAAAAGTATATGTTTTTGTCAGTGTACCATAATAACAGAAGCGAAACGCAATATTGTGTCAGGACAATTCACTATTTATGCACAATAAACACAATAAAAAGGAGCATAGCGCGACAATTTCTGTTCAGCGCCAGACTTGCTTGTAACCTATATCACCAATTATGTTAAGAAAAATGACGTATTAACTACTAAAAAACACTGACCTTCGTGTAAATGCTTGGAGCAGACTAACCTGTGAGCTGGAGTGTTCTGGGACGTTATATTTGGTCTTTGAATGGCTGCAATCCAGGCCACCCGTCGCGTCTTTGTTACTTTGGAAACATGGCTCGAACAATTTCTCTTCAACGATGTAATCCGATAACAACTGATCTCTTTACCCGTCGGCTTCCCGTGGCTGTTATGCGACCGGCTATTGCAGTTAATAATACAACAGCTTCTTGACATTTTTGTGTTTCTTTTTATCGCTGTGTGACTGATTTCAATTGAAAGCCTGCGTGCGCTAGTACCTCTTGCCACGAGTTCCCAGAATCCTTTGCAGTTTTACCCCTGAATGACGTCACATTTTCAATCTCTATATAATATGCATGTTAAATTTTATATTTGGGGTGAAATATCAAGTCTTTTCAAGTAAACCGATTCAAGTCCAATTTCCAGGTCATTGGTGTAAAAGTCCAAGTCAAGTCACAAGTCTTAGAACATTTTTTCAAGTCAAGTCTAAAGTCATAAAATTAATGACTCGAGTCTGACTCGAGTCCAAGTCATGTGACTCGAGTCCACACCTCTGGTCAGCAGTTTCAAATGTGTGATATAGTCAGGTGGAATGGCAAGAATACTGGGTTATTTTCTTGTTTCCTCCCAAAAAACAAAGGAAAAAAATCCCCTCTTCCTGTCTATGATGACATTTAGAGTTTAACTCTGTAATCAATGCCATTCTGTCCAGTTCATGAAAACTGAATTATGCAGTGAACCACTGGTATATCAACCAGTGGTGCATGGTCATTTATTCATACGAAAATGTCACATATTATTACTTAAATTCACAAAAAGTCCCGAAGAACCCTCAGGCTCTAAAGAGTGACAATTTACCATCACATCGGTTTTAATGAGCTCTCCTTGGCTTGCTGCGCTCCTACGACACCCACTGTGGCTTTGCTTACATTCTACAAGCAATCGTGGCATTGTAAGAAAGTTTCACCTCTCACTGAGCATTCATGTCTAAAGGACAAAGTTGTCTGCACTTTTTTTAAGGGGGTGGGGGCTGCTAAAGCTGGAACCCACCTTGAAGTGAGAGAACATGCTCACTCATTTTCTTCGTTCTCAGCCTCCCTTCTGTCAGGTCTTAAGCCAAGACCAATGACTCCTATTAGTGAGTGTGGCAGGGCAGCTGACAGGCTAGTCAATATCCATGAGAAGGCCACTTCATTAATGATCCCTACTTGCTCAGAGAGATGGAGGGTCCAGAGAAAGTGGCCTCTGACAGGCCACAGAGAAACACAAAGGGCTTGGGCTTTATTTTCAGTGAGACACAGTGAAATTGTTGGGGTGTCTGAGATTTGAGAAAAATATATATCCAGTTTCTATTTTAAAAGGAAGAAACTATGTAAGAAGGACACAAATTAGACGGTATTTCCAAAATAAAATGTAGGAATGTATTACAGAAAAACAGCTTCATGAAAACACTCAGCCCTTTGATCGCACTCATCTATCACAGCATCTTCCTGTGGTTTTAACTCTATGGTTGCCAAGGATGACCTTTTGAACTACACCGAGCTGGAGTTCATCCACAGAATGAAGATTTATTAGAGATAAATTTATTGCTTAGTTATTTGTCACCTAGCAAGTAGATTTGTGGATGAAAACCTTATAGATGGAATAATTGAATGAATAATTTCAGTCCATAGATGCAGGTATATATGAAAACAGCTCTAAATACTCATTCTGTATGAGGTCAGAGAGATCTGACATCCTAATATGGTCATCTCAGATATGGCTGTGAGCACAGTAACCCCACCCACCAGCTGTTAAAACCATGTTGTTTTCCCTGCCAAGTGTTTTAAAGTCTAGGTCCATTACTTTAAAAGACATTTAGCCTTTAGAAATTGAATCTTCCTTTTGATATGCCGTGTATTTTACAAAATAAGCAGACAACACATTTAAATCCAAACACATTTATACTGGAGTCATGTTTGCTCATATGTTGCTGAAAGAAACTGCCATCTAAGGCAGCATGCTGTCTGTACACAGACCTGAGATGGCAGAGGAATGATGGGGAATTACAGCGGTTTGGTTGGTTGTGGGATTGCAGCGGCGATATGGTTTCGTATAAACTGTAATACTGTGGAGTGCGCTCTCTGGCAGCGCGTTCTGTACTGAAAAAGAAACTGATAAACCATTTCAATGGATCGCAAGTCGTTTAGATAAGTTGCTCTTTCTGGACCTTGGTGAATACACATCCCTTTTCCCCACAAAAAATGCACAAACACAGCTCAGTTGCACACCCACCTGCCTTTGGGCCCTTGTTTTCCATCGTGTTGAGGCGCTCGTCAGCAGGTGTGTGTTCCGGAGGTAAAATGATGTTTCTGCCCTCGACGACATGGGAGAGCTATCTGTGTAATAGAATTATCTGGAGAGGCCACTCAAAATTAACATAATACAGACTCAAAATGTAAATTGTCTTTTCTGTGAAATGTAATGTGCATATGAATCTGCTCTCTTGCTCTTCTCTGTCTTATCATCCTCTCTCTCTCGCTCTCTCTCTCCCCCCTACACTTTCGCTTTCTTATTTCCTGTTTCTGGGAACTGATAAAAATCCTCTGTGTTGATGTGGCCGCACACACACGTCCACACATTTTGGGTGCAAATACTTGAGAGGTGTGTGTTCCGCTGACACGTGTGAAGCTAAATGCCAACGTACCATTTAAGAGAGAAAGGGCAGCAGCACATCCAACCTTTGTAGTGTGTCATTCAGCGATGTTCACAGCCGTTCACATATAAAAATGAGGTCTCCTCTGTCCCGGGGAGCAGCGGATCCCTTTCACCCCATCAGGCAAAGGAGAGGAGGGGATGTTAACAACCACACAGACATCTGTCGAATGGAGGGAGGAGGGACAAACAAGAACAGGAAAGACTTTCTCCCCCCTCTTCATTACCCTGAATTTAATATGGTCATCTCGTTCCTTCTCAGGATTTATTTCACCTTTTCCTTGTTTCCTGCATGCTCGTCTCCTTATTCCCTTCCTGTCACACTGCCATGATGAGCACTTCCAGAGTGTTCAACTATTGCATTTAGCCATTCAGAGAGTTTGATAAAGCTACAATCCCCCCCCCCCCCCCCCCCCCCCCCCCCCGTGCCTCAGAATTACATGGCAAAGGGAAAAGGCCACCTCTTTTTCACTAAATGCCTCTCCCATTCATTCACATGACAGCAAAGTAGTATGTCTTTTCCCACGGTAAAATGTCAGATTTGAAAGCCCTCTATTCGATTAATGTTTAGAGTAAGGTTGTGAGCCACCTTTAAACCGAGAAGTATTTTACAGTCAAATAAGAGCACCTCTAATTTGGGGGATGGGAAGCTGGATTGGCAGTGGAATCACAAATTTTTCCCTATGTCTTTTGTAAAGAGCACTTCCACAATGAATGTATATGGATTTGCTTGGAATGGTTCTGAATGCTGTCAGCTTGGCATTCAGACTTTCTATGTATGTTGTTATTTAGCCGCCTTATTATCTATCTGGTCATTGGTGATCCATCTAGGGTTCAGGCTATATCCTCCTCGTGTCTTGTCTGAGCCAAAAGACTGCAATGGCAAAATGTTGAGACTTTGAAAGGTAAGATGTTGTCCTTTCATATCTACGTATTTAGCATGAGGCTAAAACAAGCCTAAATCCTGATAAGGACAATGAATTCTCTTTCATGAAATTAATGCTTGGCATCGATATCATAACTCTTCTGACTATCAAATGACAGAGAGGAGAAGCCCACACAAAGAAATGAAAAATAGGGGTACTGATCTTTGTGTCATTCTGGTACAGACATACAAGACCCCAGAACGTTTACACGTTAGCATTTTACCCTGTTTGGATATATCGTTGACCTATGCATCTCATACTGCCAGCTTGTCTTTAAGAGAGACTGCGCTCTATTGAACGAGAAACCAATATCTCTTAAAAGGTTTTGGCGGCAGTTAATCGCAATTTGAAGCAATTTTGAAGTCAACATGCCAGCATCAAACATGACTCTCATCTCTCTCATCTCTTTCTCAACCACATGGCTCTGAAGGAGCGAAACACACTGACAGAACTTTGCAAAATATTTCTAGAAACAAAGGGTTTCTACTGCCCAAAACCTGCTGTTGCAGTTTCTGCTACACTAACATGCATTTGAGGAAGAGTTACGGCTGATAACTTTTAAAAGAGCTTAAAACTTTACTTGGGAGCTCAGGAGGTTGGAGGTTCAATCCCTTGCTGCTCCAGTCTGTGTGCTGAATATACTTGGGAAAGATGCTAATTCCAAGTGTACACTGAATGTTATGTATAAAGCCTTTAAGTACAGGAAAAAGTGAAATAGTCCATGGTCATTTTTCTAATCTGTTCATGTAGTTATCAGTTTTACTTTAAAGGAAAGTCTCAACTGTCTGGTAAAGAAACCCCCTATGGTGTCATTTGATTACTTTTATTGTTGTTATTATTGCCCCAAATAAAAATAATGGATTGGATTTATATAGCGCTTTTCAAGGCACCCAAAGCGCTTTACAATGCCATTATTCATTCACTCTCACATTCACACACTGGTGGAGGCAGCTACAGTTGTAGCCACAGCTGCCCTGGGGCAGACTGACAGAAGCGAGGCTGCCATATCGCGCCATCGGCCCCTCTGGCCAACACCAGTAGGGTAAAGTGTCTTACCCAAGAACACAACGACCAGGACAGAGAGCCCGGGGATCGAACCGACGACCTTCCGGTTACAGATACGCTTCCAAACCCCTGAGCCACGGTCGGGACATTGTTCTTTCTTTTTTGTGTTTGTTCCAGGTGTTTTGTTTTAATTCAAAAACTACTAGTAAATTACCTGTACTGTTGTACAACACATTTTAAAGCAACTTTATAAACTATACATATTTCATAAAGAACCAGCAAAATGCAGAATTTCATTATCTGCAAATGAACAAAGTATTTTTTTTATTTAGCACGTATTTAACACTGTAGAACATAAAAACCCCTTTCCAATGCGAAAGAAAGTGAAAACACAAAATCTAATAAAACAATGCAAAAGAAGAAAGAACAAAAGAAAACAAACAAACAAACAAGCAAACAAGCAAACAAACAAAAACACTTACTGAGGTTTTGTAGTAAGTGTTTATAAAAGGGTTTTCAGTCTGTTTTTAAATGTATGCACAGATATAACTGGTCTGAGGTCAGGAGACAGTTTGTTCCAAAGAACCAGACCACAATAGCTGAAAGCACCTTCAGCACACTTGGATGTGATTCTGAGAACAGTTTATAGATCTGCGCCCGATGACCTGAGTTGTCTGACTGGTCTGTAAACTGTAACCACATCAGCGATGTACTGGGGGCTAAACCACTGAGAGCCTTAAGAACTAATGAAAGTATTTTAAAGTTAATTCTATATTGCACTGGGAGCCAAAGAAGTGCCTTCTGTACTGGGGTAATGTGGTCAGTACAGATACGTGTAACTCATGTTTGCTTTTGAGCAGCTGGTGTTGATTCTCAGCTTCCAGTTCCTGTGTTTCTGTCCTTGAAACGCTTTTATGCTTTCATCCTTTTATGGTTTTGATCAAACTTTCATTTTTGACCCATCATGTTTGTCTATAGTACGTGAGTGACCAAGCCAGAGGTCATTCAGACCTTTCAGGTTTTTATTTTTCTGCCATTCAGAAAACAAAGCAAAACAGTAAGTCACACACTGCCTCTTTCACTGTTGCTCTATAATTCAGCACCAGTGTTTTTAAAATTGTTTTTTATCAAAGACTGAAATAGCTCAGTGCTAACAGTGTCTTTAAAGGCTTTTAAAAAGAGTTCAGACCGAGCTCTTGTCAAGTTTTACTACCATCTTGAAGAAGGTCAAGGGTTGTTTTTCTTCACTGACATCAACATGTACCCCCCCCCCCCCCCCCCCCCCCCCCCCCACCCTGTTTTTTATACTTTTTTTTTCTTCTATTCAAAGACTTGGTGGTTTCACTCCACAAATTACTCCTTATTCAAAAGCAGTGTTTGTGTTCTTCACTTGTGAATAAATGTTGGTGGTGAACTGTACAAGCTTCTAGCATATAAACGGAAGGTAGGCTCTCTATGCTGCTAAAATGCAGAGATAGGTTGTGTGTGCTAGTCAGGGCACAGCTATATCCTTCAGTCAAGGTTTGCGCCGGTTCCACAATGCAAGACCAAGATGTGGGAAAAAAGGATTCTTTTACTGCAAGTTTTTCCTCTTTTTTTTAAAAAAAATTCCTTCAACTAAATGACTGCACTTCAGGCAGAATGTGCGTTATCATTAAATAGCTTTAAGGCAAGGACCACTCATGTCATGAATTTGTACCTTCAATATCTCTGAAAGATAATGATTGAGGAGCTTGAGAGATGCATCAATTTGCCCTCCTTGAAATCACTGTATTTTATTGAATTGACACTTTGTCAAGGCGTTTTCTTCAGATCAAGGCATCTATAGGCTCCAACTCTGAATCTTTTCCTAAGTAGCACTTATAATTCTATGTCCCACAGCTCAAAGGTCATCATAGGAAAATCTAATCGTAGAAAAACTCCAGAAAGAGGATATCAGCACTGATGCTAAAGGCTTTAGAGTTAGTGTACTGAAAAAAAGTGAAACTTTAATAATAAAGAAAAAGCAAACATTAGAAAGATGCAATGGAGATATAAAAATATACTCCCGCATTCTATTTTAAATACATCTCCACTTGAGATTAAATGTTTTCCGGACATGCAGAAAGTGTCCGTGTATAGAATATCTCCCATATACACCCATTTTAGAGAATCTATAGCTCTTCTAAGGTCTTCACTTATCTATCAAAGCAATGACTTTTTGTACTTGTGTCCTGACACAAACGTTCCTGTGGTTTCACCCCAAACATAACATTTTTGAGAGGGGTGAAAGAATTCTGGTCCTCACGTAGCCCTTGGTTCCTCTGGTAGAAACATAGGTAGAAACTTAATTCCTCTAAAGGATCTTCCCTGGGGACAGTTTCTGTGGAGACAAGAGCATACACAGTCTACTGGTTTTAATTCTCACAAGATAATCAATATCATCTCCATGCTATATGCTGTGTTCCATTCAGACTGTCTTAGTCTAAAAGTAAGCAATTTTTAAAATAGATCTTTATGATTGATATGATAGCTGTCTGATGAGGCCAACATGTAAAACTGTAACCAATACACAAGTACTTATCCACTTTCGCTATTGAGTTGCTGTAGATCTACTCTCAAAGCCTGCAGAGGCCACACTGAACGAACTGCAGTGGCCTCATGAGAATTCACGCTTTTTTGTTTCTCATTTTCCACCAATTATGTCCTGGAGACAAACCCAAAGACAAGGCTGAAATAAATACAGAGCAATACAAACACTCATTTGTCTTTGTTTGGCTGCAAAAGAAACACTCACACATTTTTTTCTTTGCATTTTGAGATTTCTGATTGCAAAAGTAGTCAAAGAGTATAAAGCAGTGAATAGGAACTCATACATTAATGATTTTTTGCTTTCACATTTACAATAAATCCTCAATACGCACACATCATCTGGAATTCCTAAATTGCTTAAAAAGTTCAATTCAACAGTGTTTTAAAGAGACCTTGTCATGTCAGGCTGGACAATCAATGATTTCCCTCTGGCATTAACGGTTAATCAATACTATTGATCGGCCAAGTAGGAAGACTTCAGGAGTTCATTCACTTGCATACATTTCTGGTTTTGACTTGGTGAAGCACTGTCCATTCTTGATGAGGTTTTGGCATTACAAGGCCAGAACCTAATAATTTCCTTATTCCAAATTAAATATTAAAGAGTAATTAGCCACAGGCTTCAATTTCCTTTTATCATTTATATTTTCAGGAGGCTTAAAATAAAAATGCTTTAAACTTAACAGCCAGTTAAGATTAAACTGTGGCACCACATGGAAGCACACAGTTTCGGGATTTTATTCATGCAGTCTCTTTTCTGCATTTTTCCAATAAAGCACAAAGGAATTGGATTTAATGTCTTGTATACCATATATTTGAAGGTGGAAATTAAAAGCTATACCTCTCTGGGGACATCTCAGGCCCTCCAAGGTATGGAGGCCTATCTCCACCCACCACCACTTCCCCTGCCAGTGGCGGACTCCCGCAGACGTCGGTGCTTTGGTGGTTCTTTGTGTCCGGGGATGGGCGTCCAGGTACACACCGGCTCACTCCTTGGCGGCCGCTTATCGGGGCCTGGAGCCCGGGGCTCGCTCGGGCCACTTCGGAGGTGGGGTGCCAGCGGCCTCTCGGCCTGGGGCTCGGTCACTCAGGCACGGCTGACTGCCGGCGGAGCTCATGGGCGCGTCACTGCAACTCCCCCTGGCTTCTGCTCCGCGGCTGCTGAGTGACCCCTCATCTGGGACTCTCCTCAGCTCTTACTGGGACAGTGGCGCGGCTGCCCCTCTGTTGGTCTTCCTTGGTCTCTTGTGTTCTGGGGTTCTTTGTAGCAACTGAAAATAAAATAAATTCATAATTATAATAAAGGTCAATCAAAAGGACCAATATGGCAAGGCCATGATGATCCACTTGGTAAAATAAATCTGCTTGGCATCTTTCTTGGCCTTAAGACAACAATTCTGATGGCTAAAGATCCAAACGGGACACAAAAAAAAAAAAAAAAAGAAAAAAAAAAGAAATTAAAAGCTATGTACATTGTTTAAAGCATTTTCACTGCTTTCTCTCCACTATATGTATATTATACACAGGCCTTTAAAGAAGTGGCCCATAAATTACTATTAGATCAACATGATTTTACAGTTCTATGGACAAAGCAGTTACAACGTTTGGGCCTGTTGTTGTTGATTACAGACTGTAGTAGTAGTGTCATTGTCAAAAAGGCTATATCAAAGAGTGCTGTATCAAAGCTTATTGAAAGTTGACCAGAAGGGGAAAGCTTAATAGGAAAAGATGCACCAGCAGCTGGTATAACCAGGATTGTATGGAAAAGATGATTCAAGAACTTGGGAGAGCCTTCCAAGCAGTGGACTGAGGCTGATTTCAGTGCATCAACAGCCACTATGTACACAGCAGCTTCAGGAGAGGGGCTACAACTAATGCATTTGTAATATGGCTCTTTATGTGCATATCATGGTGACTACGGAAAATGGGGAATCAATTCAATTCAATTCAATTTTATTTATATAGCGCCAAATCACAACAACAATCGCCTCAAGGCGCTTTATATTGTACAGTAGATCCTACAATAACAGATACAGAGAAAAACCCAACTATCATATGACCCGACAGTGGGAAGAAAAAACTCCCTTTTAACAGGAAGAAACCTCTGGCAGAACCAGGCTTAGGGAGGGGCGGGGCCATCTGCTGTGACCGGTTGGGATGAAAGAAGGAAGACAGGATAAAAGACATGCTGTGGAAGAGAGACAGAAATTAATAACAAGTATCATTCAGTGCAGAGAGGTCTATTAACACATAGTGAGTGAGAAAGGTGACTGAAAGGGAAAAACTCAATGCATCATGGGAATCCCCGGCAGCCTACGTCTATTGCAGCATAACTAAGGGAGGATTCAGGGTCAACTGGTCCAGCCCTAACTATATGCTTTAGCAAAAAGGAAAGTTTTAAGCCTAATCTTAAAAGTAGAGATAGCGTCTGTCTCCTGAATCCAAACTGGAAGCTGGTTCCACAGAAGAGGGGCCTGGAAACTGAAGGCTCTCCCTAAATACTCTAGGAACAACAAGTAGGCCTGCAGAGCGAGAGCGAAGTGCTCTAATAGGGTGATATGGTACTACAAGGTCATTAAGATAAGATGGGGCCTGATTATTTAAGACCTTGTATGTGAGGAGCAGGATTTTGAATTCTATTCTGGATTTAACAGGAAGCCAATGAAGGGAAGCCAAAACAGGAGAAATATGCTCTCTCTTTCTACCCTACAGATAACCCAATGGGGTACTGTCAAGAGGAAGATGAGAAACACAAACCTTTTATAAAATGGTAGTATTTGAACAAACAAAACTCCTGTGCCATCGCCTGAACCTGAAGTCTCATTGTGAAGCCTCAAGTTTCATCCTTTGCCATGTTGGGATTCTGACCAGACATGAGTCATGAGGTAGGCCCACTCTAAAGGATACCCTAATTAGTCATCTTTAGTAACTCTAATGTGGACTGTAATATTGAGTGTAAATGAATATCATGTTGTCTTTAAGAAGAGTTGAAGTTGTTAAAGACAACATGAACCAGAACAGTGTTTTCTAAGGTCACAGAACAAGAGAGGGAAATGGTTGCTTTCCCAGGAGTTTTTTGTTTTTATTTATTTTGCAACCATAGCAGTGGAATCCTGTCGGACTTTAGAAAGGCAGTAAATTTGAAATCTAGTAGACCAAACAGCACTGTCTGCAACTGAAATCAAACAAATAATTTCCTCATTAAGTTGATGTGAAAAAGAGAACCTAAATAGAAGTACAGTACATTGCTTTGATTTTCTTTTTCAAAACATGCTATAAAGAAACTGTATTGACAACCAAGAGTTTAGCCCAGAGGTGATGCTGAAGCTGAGAGGTTCAGGGAGGTTTTTTTTTTTTTTTAACGCATTAATGATACATCCATCACAATGACCTGAGGACTTACTGTGCACCTCATTGCACCTCATTAAGTAAACTCAACCATGTTTTCTGTGGATGATGTGTGCTACAGTGGTGCCATGACAAGGACAGGGCATTTTTATGGGTAGCTTCAATGTGAAAGAAAAATAAAATAAATAAAAAAGTCATATGAGCCAACACACTGCATAGATGCTAGCAGGTAAATCGACTGCTGCATTTAATGATTCAATTTCAGATGATCATAGTAGCACATGAAAATGTTTGCCAGAACACATTTTGGGCATATAGTAGATGTGGTGATATGGACATCTTTAACAGATTTGGATTTTTGTAATATTCTGTTTTTGTGGTTGCGCATGTTAACATCCTATCCAGACTTATGAAACTGGGACAACCTGTTATGTGTGTGAACCACTGTGTGCATACATCTTATCCAGATTTATGAACGTGATCAATTACAGCCAGGTTGTACAAAAAACAACAGTACAGCTTTTATTTACTATCTATGATACCCGCTAGTCAGCTGAAAAATAGCTAAAAGCTTAAAATATTTAATGTAAAATCACATTTTGTGTGTATAAGTGGCTGACTTTCTCCACAACAGTCAACTGATATAACTATTATACTCACAGTGATGTCAGGTCATCTGCCATTGCTGAATTAATTCAGCTGTAACATATATATGTATACAGCAATGTGAAATATGTCCAATGCAAGCTTTTCTTGTGTTGGCAGCATGTCACTGGTGTCAGGGATGTTGGCTTTGATCCAGGGGCACAGCAGGTATCTCAGGTCCACAGACGGCCTCCCGCAAGAGGACCAATAAATCACCAGCTCTGACCTTTGCTGGCATCAGAAACCTCAGTGCCTCCAAATGCTAGAGATGAGAGCAAGATTGAGACTTGGAGAAGTGATGATGAACAGCAGATGGCTACGCTCACTACACACACACACTACTGCATGCCACTCACCTCTTTATCTAGCTATATGTCTCCCTCTCTGCATTTGGCCCTGTTAGGTTTACTAAACTGTTTTTCAAATGGATGCATTCAAAAGCTTTCCACCTATTTGGCATGCCCACATTAAAAACATTATAAGAGGAAAACTGTCCAGCAAAAATTAATCCAAGTCTTGATTTGAAAGGTAATAGCTTCCTGTGTATGAAACTGAAAAGTTTGTTAAGCAATTGGCTAAACTGTAATCTAACCCTACCCCTAAGAGGTTCATCCATGACCTGGTGGACACTAACAAGTTAAAGAATCGGGTAAATGTTATGCCATAATACCATTTGATCTGTTTTGATTACCAGTTGAGCTACTATTTAATGTAGGCCAAAATATTTCTCAGAATGTAGGTGCACAATTAGGAAGCTGGGGATTCATTTGACTCACTGAAGTTGGAAATGCAGAGTGGCAACACCAAACCCAATGCTACAAACCAAATTGGTGGTTAAGAATGTAAAGAGTAGTAAAACTATCACATTTTATAGTTATTTAAAGCAGTGACCATGGTTTTGCCACTTTAACACCCTGGTGAAGAAAGCACATCATTGCTTATACCATTTCAGACAATTAAAGACTTTAAACTCAGGGTGCTCATGAACTTCTACACTTGCACCATAGTGTGGGAGTATCACCACCTGGATGGGGACCTGCAGCTGATGAGACCAAAGTCCAACCTTCCCAATCAGCAGGACATTTACAAACAATGCCGATCTAGAGCCAGGAGGGTTCCAGGGGATTCCAGCACCCCAACAACAGTCTGTTCTCTGTCTGCCATCAGGGAGATATCACCGTCTGCTGGCTGCCAAGACAGAAAGAATGAGCTGGAGCTTTTACCCTCAGGCCATCAGAAACTGTGACTTAAGACCCCCCCACCCACTACTGAACTACTTAATTACTCACTCCTGGACTATGGTTGTACCACTAGTAACTGTAACTGTAGTAATGTTGTCTGTTATTACTTAAAAAAAGGAATGTTGATTACAATTCTTTTCTAACTGTATCTTCTTTTTAGTTGTGTATAGATCTGAAAATTGTTTTTAGAAAAATAATCTTCACTCATCCCAGCCTGAATGCTCGGTGCACACTCCTACGGCCAAAAATGTTCTTTCCAATGACCGCCATGAAACATATATTTTGCCCTTTTTTTTTTGCCACGCTTTGGATCCCATTCTCTGACATGTATTTGTTTCTTTCAGTGTAGCTCTCTAACTGGCCCCACTGCCCTCCCTGGCTCTCCCTCTCCACCGGTGGCAGAAGATTTCCATATGCGAGCTGTCATGGCCTGGCGGATGCATACTGTCAGGCGGGCGTGTCGTGCCCAGCATGGAGCTTGGCTGGGCAAGATGGAAGGTGAGCCAGCCAACCACGCCACACGGCTGGTGGCCACATTAACCCGTACGTGTCAGAGTGTGCAACACTGACGAGAGGTTGTTGCTCTGGTGTTGCTACATACGTTTGCTGTCTAACACGTCCTTCTTTTCTCCAGCACACACACATAGATTAGAACCCCTGTGGTGCAGAGAGTGTATACATTTATCCTGCCAGTAAAAAAGGGGGTGGGGGGGGGCAACACGAGGTCTGGGGAATCAGTAAAGGGTAGAGAACAGAGAGAAGACTGGGAAGAACACAGAGGCTCTTTAAATAAACTCTGTATGGGTTGCATGTAAAGTGCTTTCCACATAGTTTCCAAAGTAAGGGCAACACAGTGAAGCCTGGAGTGTCTTTCTTTTATGTGTTTTGTTATTGTGCACTGAAAATGTGGTTTTAATAGATTTTCTCACTTGATATTTTGTGTAAGAAACAAAAAGAAACAGAGAAAAGAAGTGGCAGCTAAGTAGAAAAATAATAAAGCAAGATTTTGCTGAGCTCAGTTTCTTGCCCTGCAGTTTCCCCTTACCTGCTTTGATGTTCAGACCAATGGTAAATGATTAATCGGGTGGCTATAAATATAATGAGACTGATCAGACAATGATAAAACAGGAAGTCGAGCACTACAGGAAGAAATTAAGAGCAGATTAAATGTTGGAATGGATTAGAAAGTAAAAGCTTCTTTCTCTTTTTATGGGTTGTTCAGTGACTCCATCAGGGATGTTTTTGGAAGCAGGTTTCATTTTGCGTCAGCCCCCAAACATCTACCAGGATCCTAGGTTGACCCAACAAGCTTTAGGACTGAGTTTAGGATTTTGGTTTTAAGTTTACCCCTTTTTATTATTAAATTTATTCTTGTTTGGAATACCCAATGGAAAAGCCTTCAATAGAAACACAACATCTTGCACACTCCAAAAAAAACTGTTGTTGGATGAACACAATTTAATCATGGCACCTTTTTCCACGTGATTTAACGAAGTACAATAACCCATTTTTGACCATGTTAAACCAACACATTTGGCATTTGGTGGCTTAATGTAATCAGATTACGTTGGCTCAACGTAGTATACTTACATTGACTTGAAGTGATTTATTGAAGTATGTAAAGTGAAATTTGTTTTAATTCATTCTACACAAGTTAAAAACTTAGGAAAACACAATGAAATCTTATTGTTTGAACAACTACTTTGTTAATAAAGGCAATTACTGCTAGTCTTGCTTAATGAACCAATTTGGAGGTTGGTGATTTCATAGAGACAAACAATCATTTGCACTTATATTCATGGATAATTTAGAATCACCAATTAATCTAACTCTAGCTGTATAATTACACACAGCAAACCAGCCAGATTGTGGATTTGAACCCAGGCCCTTCTTGCTGTAAGGAAACAGCACTAACCATCACACTATCAAGCTGTCAATCCAGGTTTAACAAAAGTGTCGTGGTCTGGGTGGTTTTCCACAGCATCAGCTCCTCCCCACTGGGTGGAGTCTTTGTTGTTCCTCACCTGATGGCAATCGGACCAGCAGTATTTATGACCGGCGCACTCAACTGGTCTTCGCCAGATTATCTGCCAACTTTAGTCAGTTCTCGGCCTCACGTCCGTTCCTTGGTGACTAATCGTGTGTATTAACCGTATCTCTGTTTTTTTCGTCAGCCTCTGAAAACCACCTACCAAGCTCTCCTGGATACCAGTTTGCTGCCACCGGTAATCCCTCTCCATTTTGGAGCTGCCATTTTCTCCTGCCTGCCTCCCTGCCTTGCATGCAGCACCCACCTGGACCTCTCCTGCCTCCCCCCTCCACGCAACCCCCACCTGCAAGCTTGTAAGACAGCTCAGTGTACTATTTTTTAGATTCACTCGCAACCCTCTGTGGGATTCCCCTGACTGCTCTGTCCTCTGTTTCAGTGCCCGGGCCCGCCACAGTTTTCCCTGCCCAGTACCTGCACCCAGTTATCCCTGCCATCTAGTTTTCACCACAGTATTTTTCTCTCGCCTCAGACATCTAGTTTATGTTCATTGATTCTAGTCTGCACTTTCTGTTAGCCTCTGAGCATTGTAAAAATAAAGTCTCTTTTCGTTACACCTCACCCCTGGCCTCCGGTTTTGAATCTGCGCTTGAGTCCATCCCATGTCCACGGGCCACTGCGCCTGACAAAAAGTGGGAAAGCTATGATTAAAAGGCTTGATGCAGAATTTTCTGTACGTTTTTGTCCTTGACAGGTTAAACCACAATAAATAGCGATAGCATACATGTGGTGTGGGTGTAGTTGTCTGCCTCAAACAAAACCCAATGCAACCCTAAATGGATCACTGGTGACCTGGAGGGTGTTAAGAGCCAAACCCATTTGGTACAACCTGAAATCTTGTTTAAGTATATTTATTTTTAAAGTTTTTCATTTTTTGATCTCCTGTCAGCATTATTAACATGTGTTTTGTGTGTCATACATTTGATTCACAGGTTCAAGTCTAAGACATGATGGCCTATAAATAAAAGCCTATTTCTTGCTAGTAATTACCCCTAGCAGAGTGACGTGAATGTTTTTGCCCAGATGACAGCTTGTATTTACAGGAAATTCAATATGACATGAACTCTGCATCACTCTTGGCAAAACTGTCAAGCCACTGTTTATTAGGTGTAACTATTCCTAATCAATGGATATACGTAGGCTGATAATACATGGTGAAACCTGCCATTAGCTTATTTAGAACCAAGTGGCAGTTTCATTATATAAAATCAAGATTTCCTCACATTCCAGGTGCTATTTCTATAATTTAAAGTTATGAATAAGTAATGTGGTGCTATTAAATATATGCATTTGTTTTCACACTGCATTATTCACCAAACAAGTAAAAAAAAATATTGTGTTAACTATAAGTACTGACCTTTCCATCACACCCTCCACCAGGCAGATCTGTCAAGATGGCATCTGAAAATAAAACAAGACAGAGAAAGCGAGAAATCAGAGAATGATGTTAATGCCACATGGAAGATTTGGAGCGGTGACTCATGACTAACTTCCCAACGACGATATCAACCAGCTGTCACCATGGCGCTGACCTTTACTGTGGCCCAGGGTGACCAGCGCTTTAGCGTCAATGTAAACCTGACCCCTGACATTTCCACGGCTCAGTGCCATCGTGAGGGAGTGAAGGGGGGCAGCAATCAGGAGAAATGGATGTGGTGTGTGCATGTGTGTTTCAGCAAGATGGATGAAGAGCATACAAAGTTCATTACCATCACACCTGCAAAGAAACACTCAGCT
This sequence comes from Rhamphochromis longiceps, assembly GCF_057381845.1. NCBI lineage: Eukaryota > Metazoa > Chordata > Actinopteri > Cichliformes > Cichlidae > Rhamphochromis > Rhamphochromis longiceps. The sequence continues at coordinate 30,359,471 of NC_140569.1, forward strand.
CCACTGGTGTCTGAATTGTTAAGGTCATTCATATTTTTGATGTCCTTGTGATTTTGAGACACCACAGAGTCTGAAACTGACAAGCAGGGGAAGAGGATGAAAAATAATTTCTTCAAGTGTGTCTCCTCTCTGTAGAGGTCTGCCTGGAGCTGGGTTAATGAGGACATAATTGATTGGGTTTTTTTTTTTTGTTATTTTGAAACTCTTCTCCTATTAAAGAAGCTTCTAGGTTCTAAGGCATAAATATCATTATATCTACAGATAAGTACACATGTTTAAACGTACAGACACAGAAACATGCAGACATTCATTTGAACATACACACATCCATACTTGTATACAGTTGTAAAGTATGGCCCAAAATAAAGCGGAAAGATTAATGGAAAACTAACCTATAAAAGTGTGTTTTCAGTAGCTGTTTAAAACAAATCACAGAATCAGCCAACCAGCCTTGAGGAAGGCTGTTCCAAAGTTGGAGCACCATAACCTCAAGAGCACAGTCACCTCTGGTTTTAAAATGAGAATGTGGCACATGTAGAGTTTTACGTGTTAATAACAGGATTTTAAAGTGGATTCTGAATTTTACTTAAAGCCAGTGAAACAGCACAAGAATTGGTGTGATATATAAAGGCAACTAGTTTTTGTTAGCAGTCTTGCTGCTTGTTTTTTGCACCAACTGGACGACTGAGCAATGCAATACACCTCAAAAGTACAGCTGTGTATCATCTGCATAGCAATGGCAGAAAATCCCATCAAACCTTCAAGTAGATGGCCCGGGAATAACATTTCTAAAGAAAACAGAAAACAGGTCCAAGGATTGGTCCCTGGGTAAAAAAAACACATATGATTGGTACAGAGGAGGACATACAGTGGCTTACAAAAGTATTCGGCCCCCTTGAACTTTTCCACATTTTGTCACCCACTTTTCAGTTATTTATTTGTAAAAAATGTTTGGAATCATGTATGATTTTCGTTCCACTTCTCACGTGTACACCACTTTGTGTTGGTCTTTCACGTGGAATTCCAATAAGATTGATTCATGTTTGTGGCTGTAATGTGACAAAATGTGGAAAAGTTCAAGGGGGCTGAATAGTTTTGCAAGCCACTGTACATTGGTTAATATGAATTCTGAGTATCTGTGTATATATGAAAGTATGAAAGCTATTTGAGAGCAGTACCATTGACGCCAACCCAGTTTTGAAATCTCTTGGTAGGAGTATGCTTAACATGGCTTAACATGTATCATTACCAGCCACCAAGACAGGTCTCACAACTGTTTCTTCTCGGGGAAAAGCAAAAGGTGCGCCAAGAAAACTGATCATAATAGAGTTTTATTAAATTAACATGAAAAAAGCTTCATCGGTTTCCAACAACCACAAGTTGAAATCTAATAACTCTGATCCAAACATGTTTGACAGCTGTATACGGATCAAAAACTTGGCCCAGGAAGATAAACTTAAATGCAGACAAAGAGCTAAGACTTTGTCACCAGGACTAAACTCATGCAAGTCCATATAAATATTCTGTGAACAACAGCAAACACAGTGAACTTGACTAACAGTGAAGCACTGGCTTTATTAAGCCTAGCTGCAGTTGCGGAAATATGGAACAGTGTAGACTCACCAGTGCATTGCTTGCATTTTCTCTCAACTTTGCTGCCTTGGGCATTGCCAACAAAGTTAAGCAGAGTAGAGCAAAAATAAAAATGCATAAGCAGGAGAACTACTCTTCCATCCATGCCAAACATAGCATACCATGACATTAGCTTTCCACCCGTTTGCACTCAGTATCTAAGTTAAACCCTGCATCTTCACATTGAAACCTATGACACACACCAACTGATCATGGTGCTACGTCAAATGCCAACTAGCCATTGTTTCTCTAAAGCTGCTAGAACTCTAGAACACCGATGGAGCGCTGACTAATACCAAGGGGAAATGTTATCTTGGTACAGTATGCTCCACCTGAAACCCCCTACAACAGGATAAAAACAGCAGTAAAGGTGAGATGATCTCTTGTTTCTCTTCCTAGTTTTCAAGTAGAAAATAGAAGTAAGGAAGTAGCCATCTATGGAGCAGATAATAAAGAGTGTGTGTGTGTGCGTCCACATGTGCAAAAAAAAAAAAAAATGTATATACCGCCTTAATGTTATTCAAGTTCTATATCTTCTTTTTTCATGTATTTAAATTTTTACCCCCAATGCTTTAAGGCATTGTATTGATTTGCCCTTTTAAAAAAGGGTTTCCTTATTGTTTGCAGCTCAGTTTTTTTTATACTGTTTTAAATGTGTGTGTATATGTATATATATATGTATATATATATATACATATATATATACATATATGTATATATATATGTGTATATATATATATATATATATATATATATATATATATATATATATATATATATACATATATATACATATATGTATATATATATATGTGTATATATATATATATATATATATATATATATATATATATATATATATATATATATATATATATATATATATATATACATACATATCATTTAAAACCAATTAATAGCTTTATTATTGCTGATGATGACTCAGATGATAATGACAGACAGTATTTTATCCAAATAGAAGCAAAATTTCCATGATGTTGACACTAATTGTTATGAAGATTATAATGATGGCATTTGATTGGATGATTAAAATTATACAAGAGTGGTGGTATTGATTGTGATGAGTGTAAAAATGTTAGTGATGATGATGATGAGACTTGGAATGATTTTGATTACAATGATAATCATGATCTGATGATCGTGATAATCATTCTAATGAAATGATGATGACGCAGGATTTGTTTTATTTTGGAAATGAGAATTATGAATCTATAAGCCTGAGATCTCTAAGTCATCACAGGTGACAAAACTAACCTTAGACGGAATATTGGGAAAAACCAAATGGGCTTTTTAGAAAAAAGGAAAGTTATTTTTATATAAGCCAGAATCGTTGCTTTCTTTGGTTCATTATTAATAAAACTTGAAAAAGAAATGAATAAACAAAATTACTAAATATACACATTCTGTTTGCCAACAGTTAGACTTGGGGTTTTAACCAATTATGATTTCCTAGGAAAACATGATGGGGAAAACCGAGCGGACATGCCAGCAAGAGAAAAGTGAGGGAGTCAGAAAGGATAGAAGGAGAAAGAACATGAGGTGTAAAAGCAGCCAGAAAAAGAAAATGTAAGTGATATTAGTCCCAGGGATGGAGATAAAAGCTGTATTGCAAGAACCTAATGGTGGTCTTCACAAGAAGTACATGAATCACAGTCCTCGCCTGAAGTGAGAGAGAGACAGAAAGAGAAGGAGAGAGAGAGAGAAATACATATGCAGTTTAGTTAAGTGGAAAGACCTTTGAAGTAGTAGTTAGTGAGCTGGCAGCTTCGTCGTCCTTTGTCTGCCTAACACCTCTGACAAAAGTGACCAAAGAAAAGGAGCTAAAGTGAAAGAAAAATACTAATTAACAAATATTTAAAAAACAAACAGAAAAGAGATAGACAGTGTAAGCACACACTTCAAGTATTTACCGCTTTGATTTCATTCAGATGAATGTTTGGTGGGTTTTTGGTCACGGTTCTTCAAAGTATCCAGAATAACAGCAAAATGTGGTATCTGCTGAGACACGGCCTCATGGCAGTGAAACAAACACAAAAGCAAGATAATAAGAGAAAATAACCCCCCCCCCAAAAAAAAAAAATGTTCAGCAAAACAGTGAAGGAAGGTCAACAGTCAAGGTGGTGACATGTTAGCTAGTTAGCAAACACTAGACGATTTTCTCAGGCAGGAAGGTTAGTGTTGTGATGTAGGTTACTGTGATGTCATGATCAGAGATGGGCTGTAACAAGTATGGTGAGGAATTAGTATTGCAAAAAAGTAATTAGATTACTGTTACTTTCCCACTGTGCTACTAAACTGTGATTCTGTTTGTGAGAGTGTCACATGACAATGACGTACGAGTCTGCGATGTCCATGGCAGCAACAAACAATGGATAATATGCGGGAGAGAGTATGACCATGTAGCGTTTAAAATTTGAAAGTACTTACATTACTTTGAGTTTGACTCCATAAAAAGTGACAAAAACATTAGTGTCCGCTGTACACTCTGTGTGGGAATAAAACTTTCTTTAGCAAACAAAAAAATCCCCGCCACTGACATGACCGCTGCAGCACCGAGCAAAGCAGCACCGGCCCCTCTCCTGCAAAACAGGTGACAATAGAGTTAAGAGTGACAGGACTCAGTGCTGCTGAATCTTTGATTTGATTTATTTTTTGCTGTGTTTTACTTGCATCTACTTGAAAGAGTGAGTGTAAACACAAAAAATATTTTATTTTATATGCTGGAATATGCAGAAAAAAGGTTTAAATGTTAAACAAACTTCTTCCAGTCAAAGACTGTTGCATATAATTTAATTTTTGCTTGATGCAATGTGCATGAAATTAACAGATTAAAACTAAAAACAACTTAAAACACGTTTTAAAAAGAGGCTTTTTCATGTGGTTCAATTTTATATGATGAATTATGCAGAAAAATTAGAATTGGGCTGAAAGGTCTATTGCTTTATTACGTATTCAGGTTGTGTAAGCATGTTTTTATAGAGTAACTAAAGTAATAAAGAAACTAATTACTTTTTGAAAATAAGTAATCAGTAAAGTAACGGGATCACTTTCTTGGAGAAGTAATCAGTAATTAGTAACTAATTACTTTTTTAAAGTAATTTGACCAACGCCGGTCTTGATGCTGGTTTCTGTAAGCTTGTTAAAGTGGTTTCTTTTCTATTAAAGAGAACAACTTATCTTTGTGTAAATGTATAAACAAACTTCAATACTATTTTATGACCTACAGTAAAACAAGTCATAGTTAACATTCTCACCAGTTGCTGGCTTGTTAAGCACACTTTGCATCAGCATTCAGTTCATGATTATGACAAACTTCTTAATGACATTAATGAAATAATACTGGAAGCTCATATGCTTCTTAAATGGAATGGATATCATGTCACTGCTTTATTGTATGTAGGATAATTAAACTGATATTTAGTGCTTAGTATTTAAATTGACAGTGGATATAATTACATTTGCCCTTTGAGGTGTACAATAATGTGAAGCAATTACGTTATTTTAAAAAAATCCAGAATATAATAGTAACATCAACATTTGGTTGCTGATGTTACAAGGGAAAATGTCACAAACTAAAATACTGTGACAAGTAGTGAAAAGTAGATAAGGACTGTGGGTACTTAACTACATTTTCGCTTGGCCTATGGGCATTTTGAGGGCTAACATAATAGCCAATGCTCTTCCAGCTTGTTTGTTTGCCATAAGTTGTGGTTCCTTTTATCTTGGTTAGTGCTACACATTTAAACATGTAGAAGCATACACGACAGCACTTGCTCTTGGAAGTTCCTGATTTTAAAAAAATTAGGGTGAATATACTTCTAACCTCTGGAACAAAACATGTAATGTCACATTGTACCTCAACTCTCTATGTCAGCGTATCTTTTAGTCAAATTACCTGCAACTTTTGAGCGCACTTTGGAAATTTGACATAGTAAAGTGCCCAGAATTAGATTACATGACATACTGCCCACACACAGAATTAATGACTTTCACTTAACTGAAGACATAAAAATGATATTTATGTACACATAGCCCACTGGAAAGATCCCACAACAATACAACCCACAACTCTATACTGTCCTCTCGATTCACTGTTCTCTCAACTTGGGCCTGTTGTTCTGTGAATAAATCTCTGGAATTTGAAAATGACAAGGAGGAGATTTATGAAAGCATAACTGTCTGATTCTGGTGGAATTTATAGTGCAGAGCAAGGGATATGCAGATGAGTGCAAAGGGGGTTGCAGGTATGGGCAGATGTGTTTTTGTGTGTGTGTGTGGTATGACAAAGGGGCTTACAGCACTTTTTTAATCATTTGAATGTTATTAAATGTGACCTAGTGGTAGCCAAGCTGAAGTAATGTAGAGAGCTTGTGGGATCCATGCAGTCCAACGCAATGTGAGCCAGAGCAAGTAGCTGCTCACCAGGCTTCAAAGTACTGTGTTAGGAAATCAGTGGATATTCTACTTGATTTTAACTTATATACCAAATTGTTTGTATCTTACCAACACTTAATTCTTTTCAGTTCTATATTGTTGTTAAGTACAATTAGAAATTTAAGCTTTAAAAAAAAAACTAAAACTTTTTGTTGTGGAGCGATAGCCATACCTGAAAGGATTTTGTGAACTTATGGAAAAAATAGCCTTAGTTTTGGTATTTCTGAATTTGGTAAAATGTGTTGTCACAAACTGCCTTTTCTGGTTGCTTATGCTTTACTGGATGTGTTTATGCTTCCTACAATGCAAAGTGATGTATTTTATAAGTCATTTTTGGACGTCCAATTTTGGTCCACTGAAGGGGTTTTGTGACCCCAGGCAACGTCTTTTTTTCAACATCTGCTGAATGTGTGGTGTTGACGTCCATAAGACCTCCGTGTACAGGCTATTGAGAGTGTTCATTGAGAGTGATCAATGGACATCTCCAAGATAGTGCTGGCTCTTGAACTAAAACATGAGAGAGCAGCTGCTCTTTGGATTTGGAGCAGAAATGTCCTTAGCTCCTCACAGGCAGTTTGCAAAATGTCACATTGACAAAGACTGTTGAGCAGATAGTTCACTTCATACATACACACTTGCACAAACGTCTCGTACTTTCTGTTGCAGCCACTCTCAGTCCTGCTACTCATCACGACTACATTTACTTCCTCCTACAACGTTCTTCACAATTAAACAGGATACCAACCTCACTAAAAAAAAAAAAACAATGCAAATGCTCGTTTAAACGTATTAAACACATTGTACTTCTTTTAAAAGGAATGCCAACAATGTGTAACCATTCTTGTAATATTTTTAATATTTCAACTAATTTTAATAAATGAGAGTTTTTATCTGGTTACAAACAAATAAGTTGATCAATTGAAATAAATAAGCCAGTTAAATAAGAACAGGAAAATGTAAAATAACAAAAAAAAGTACTGAATAAATCAATAGGCTGAAACATAATAAATCATGTTTGTTGTTGTTTGTTGATATCAACAATGTTGATATTTGTAAATAAAAAAATATTACATTTATTAATCATGTATATTTCCTGTACCTGTCATAGACGTCCACATGATGTCCCAAAGAAATCCAAGTTGGATCTTGGTTGGACATCCAAATTATGGACCAAGTTTGGACCTCCAGAATTGATCATGGACCGACGGACCCAATATCATGCATCATCTGCACATCTATCTGATGTCCAATGTTTAGTTGGTTTGTATGTCTACAAGACTTTGAGTCAAGCGCGTATTCACTTTTCAGAGAATACGTGCTTCTTTTGTGCTTCGGACTCCTTCTGACATTTCTTTGGAGGTGAAGGAACACCAAAGTAATTGCTGAAAGGAGCTTCTTCGACATCTTTAAGAGATCTAAATAAATGTCTGTCGTCCTCCAGAAAATCTTATGTACGCAAACGCACGTTGCAACTTCTTATCTGGTGCGTGTCTTTTATTTTGACAGCGCATGCGCACCTGCAGACCACTTATGTGCACCCCTGCATATAATATAAGCTAAACTGAAATATGCAAACTCTTTATGAAAATTATCTGAAACTAAATGGAATTAACCTTTTTTCTGCCATTTGTATCTGCAATCTCATATTTTTGAGTTTACATTCACCTGAATTAATATTACATGGATGACTAGGAAGAATAGTTTCAAAAAATACAAGACGAACCTATAGAAGTAACCTGATGGGTAGATTGTGAGTCCAGAATTTTTTTGTCAGTGTATAAAGTACCACTCCATAACCCTGGCATTAGAATCAGTTATCTGAAAACCTGCACAATCATATAAACTCAACAGAAGTGCTGGAGTGTCACACGTATAGTCTCTGTGCACAGTGCACATATTATGGCCTATCTTTAAACATAATAACTGTGCCTTTTGTTTGATTCATTAAACACACAAACTTCCAATGTCATTTTAAACAGGCTCTAATCACATTCATCTGTTTAAACAGAGGCGTGTAGAGACAGAGTGAGAGGGGATGAAAGCCACACGGAGTGAAAGAGAGACTGTGGTGAGAGGGCTAATGAAAGAGTTGACAGTGTTTACTCAAGCTGTGGAAAGTAGGCACAAATACAGAGAAACAATGGTGGAGGGAGTGGCGTGGATGGATCGCAGCAAGTAGTTGGTACCCATTCGTACTATAAATACAGTAAATTCTCAAATAGAAGCCTTAGCCTTTATTTACTTGAGCTGCAGAGAGGACCTCTTCATTGCCTTTCCACCCTTCTCTTTCTGGTATATTTTGTACTCGCTATGTTTATTTAATCAGATTTTTACTGAGTGCTGTATCTCTTTCAATTTTAACAAATGGCTACAGATGTAACAGGTAACCAATTTTTACATCTTGTTTACATATGTTCTGATCTTGATTGTTACTTTCATTGGTTGCATTTTGCTTTTTCTTTTAATTTTTTAATGTAGCAGGAAACACAGTGGAGAGGTTCACTTTCAGTGACTGGAATTCCTGAAGGTGAAGCCTATGTGTTGGCACACCTGTCAATCAAAGCAGCCATGGTCCTAAGGTAAACCTCACTGATGTTCAAATCGGAAAAAAATAATAATAATTACCCACCAAAGAAACTCTTCAAAATGGCCAAAAATATTTTGATGCCAGCCTATAAACTTGTTAATCAGTGCTTTCCGACACTTTCTGTGAAGTTTGATGTTCTTGTGGAGTGAGCCTCAAGTGGCCGTTGGGGGAACTGCAGTTTTTAGCACTGATTGAAGCAAAAACAGATCAGGGCTTGAGTGCATTATTTTACTGATGCTGTTTCTTTAGAATTTTCTATTTGAGGCATATACAAGCAATTTAGACTCTCTTCATTAAACCTGTTGTAAAAGACTTTTACAACAGAGTGAATCAGTTTTCACTCTGGAAAACACTTGCTTTACATCAGTATCTGCTAACTCATTATTTTTCAGTGTGGTAGACATGAATTGCACTTTGCGTTGTGCCAGCTTTTAGGACTTACTAATAAATTAAATTAGTTTATGCTTTGCTGTACAACCTTTCATTCTGTTTGCATATGTGAGTGCATCCATCGCGCAGTCACATATGTGTGGAGAGGAGCATTTCTGTTCAAGGAAGTAAGATAGAGCAGGCCAGGGCATATTGTAATTACTCGCTGCATTAAAATCGCTCTGTGTTATGGATCACAGGGGGGACAGTGACGTCTGAAATGGCTGACAGCCGTCTGCTTCAGCGATTGTTACTTTATTTGACAGCAAACATACAGCACACAATTCAGACAGAGGGCAGCATAAAGGGGAACATTTTTATACTTTTATATCGAAATACCTCGATAACCTGACTTTTTCTGTTCAGCTTTTTCCATCCCGGAACTTCCCTTTGTCTGGCCATTTGAGGAGAGCTTCTCCCTGACCTTCTGCTACAGAGAGTGATGACAAGGACAGCCCACACTGACCTTGACATTCACCATGCTAAATGGCTCTTTCCACAGCCAGTCAGCAAACACATAGGCAGGCAGGCAGGCAGGCAGGAAGGAAGGGGCACCTCTTCTGGATAGTGGCTATGTGGCATCTTACTGTGGGAAGAAAGATGCTATAAAGAAGAGGAGGGATGACTCCAGGAGGATGTTTTAATACGACCACGAGGGTAGTTTTAATAGGATCTTTTAGTTTATTGGTATGCAGAGGTTATGCATACAGTCATTCCAGTTTTGGGCAGTTTTGTGTAGTGCAGTGAATAGAGCCAAGTCTCCAGACAATGCAGCAGTAACCACAGTGAGATAAAAAAATCACCTGCCTATCCCTCAGCAAACACTGTGTATGCTACGCTTAAATAATGACATTTTGTAACACACCGTTAAAGTACAGAAATAAAGTTACATTGAAACCAAGCACACCTTTGTTTTTCTTGTGACATTACCAATAAGTTTGATGTGTCACATGGCCCTCTTCCTATTGAAAAAACAAAAGTTGTATCCAAGATGGCTGACTTCTAAATGGCCACCATGGTCACCACCCATTTTGAGGAGTTTGCCCCCTCACATATACTAATGTGCCACAAACAGGACTTTAATATCACCAACCATTCCCATGTTATTACGGTGTATCCATATAAATGGCCCACCCTGTAGTACTCGTGTAGTATTACAATTTCTTGTTTTTCTGTTTCTATGTATTCACTGAAAAAAGACAATTCAGTTTAACACAGTTTCAACACAGAGAATGGGAAGATTTTCAGCATTCAATTTCAAAAAACCAAAATACACTAAAAATACACAACTACAATAAATACACATATTAGGAAAATATAGTGTTAATTCCAAAAGTATTAAAAACTGTAAAATTATAATTAACTAAAATGACTACAGCTCTGATTTACCTTTAATAAACCTTTGGCGTTTACTGCAAAAGATTTGACATCCGTCATCAGAATCAGAATCAGAATACTTTATTAATCCCAAAGGAAATTATGGGTTACAGCAGGCAGCACGCTAATGGCGCATGCGCACTTACAAAGGAACCTTCTGATCAAACTTTACACAAACATCACATTGGGAAGACATGTCAGACGTTGACCTTACCTGTTTATTATATGAGAAGAAAAATGTTCCACCAAAACAAAAGTTTATTGCTATTACATGTAACCATTCTAACTTTAAACCCCTTACGTTGTCGAACACATTTCAGACATTAGAGAGATCATCACAGAAGTGTCTTCTTAAACAACAAAGTACGACACTGCTGGTAATTCCTGGCTTGCTGTCCCTTGTCCCTAATGAGATAAGATAGTGTTGGGTGAAAACAGCGCTAACCTTTCTGCTTGTTTACACTCGTCGCTGACATTACCTGAGGATGGGCTGGGGCGAGGGATGAGAGAAGGAAGCGAAGGGGTGACCTCTCCAAAGTTTACCCAGTAGCCCCCCTTGCTCTGTACCCGATCTCCCCTCGAGAATCTGCGTTTGGGCCTTAATGAGGGACCCGGTGGAATAGTAGGGACGTCGTCTCAAAGAGCACTGGGATGTTGAGACCGGCCAGGCGAAGGGGAAGAAGAGCGAGTATGTTTGTGTATGTCTGGCTTTTGTCTTTGTTACCGGAGGAGCTTTTGGAAGGTAAAGCGCCCAGGGAGAGTAGCCATATTCACAATGAGGATGTTTGTGAAATATATGTCTCCTTAGATGATTGTAGAATGTGGTTTTATTTGATCTCAAAGCCTCAAACTTCAGAGTAACACTGAATTCAATAAACAATGCTTCACAGATTTCCGCTCTTTTTCAGTGTGCGATAAATCCGGCCTAAGCAATGAAATCTTAACTTTTAGAAAGATTTAGGTCAGAATTAAATCCACTTACAAACACTAATACCATCTCCTAGAAATTAAGGTTTTACACATAAATTCTTTCACCAGTACGTTTTGGTGTAATGTAGACACTGTCTTGATTAAATAGAGGCCTGATTTTTTTGTTTAAATTAAGTCAAACAAATTAATTAATTAATTTTTTATTTGTGAACTGCACTGGTTCAACGGGAGGTGTTTGGGGTTTGATGACTGGTGTACAAAGCACACTCTCACACTAGAGGCTGAGGTCCGTATCAAGACTTAATTAAGGCAACAGAAGAAGTTTGATTAAGGTTAAAGAGAGACTAGTTGGAGCACATATGTTGTGACTCACATTACTATGAACAACAAATGTATTGTGTCTGAATTTTGTCTTTTTTTGTTACAGTTGTGTCTCTGCTGCTTCCTGGGACACTCAGGCTGTTTTGTTGATCATTGTTGTCGTTTTGAAAATCATTTAGTACAACTGGGAAAACATAAAGATAGAGCAAATATCTGGTTATTTTTCCTTTCTGTTCTTTAAGGCCACAATCAGCAATTTCATACTGTCAATGAATAAAAGAAAGACAGTCTTTCAGGAAATACCTTGAGTTTGAAATGTTCATCTGGTTTGTTTGGAAATGGCTTTTTGTAGAGACAAGAGTGAAACAAATACCAGCCTTGTTCAAAGTTTCTTTCTGAAGTTAATATTTCTGAAGAGAGTGTCGACGTAAAGGAATTAGAAGAATGCAGATATCGAGAGGTCTGAATTTTCATTTTATTCAATGTGTTATGAATGGGGTTTTTAAATTAAAAAGAAAAAATCGAAGGCTTTTTTTTAACCACTGAACTCTTCGTTTGTCCTTCACGCTATACAAAATCAATTGCCACTGACCTCAGCAGGTCTTTTGATTGTAAAAGTGAAGAAGTAAGTGAGAAAAGTAAACTGTTGAACCAGAGGCGGAGCCAGACATTTGAAACACCCGGGGCTTAGCCCAAAGAGTAGTATGCATGTGGGATTTTTATTTTTTTTATTTTTTATTTTTTTTTTTGGGGGGGGGGGGGGGTGTAGAAATGACTGAAAGATTAATAGGCTCTGTTCAAAAAAGAATGACTTCATATAGGGAAAAATATATATCACATGTGCAGGACACCTTAAACTAGTTTTTTAATTAAGCAGCAAGGCAGAACAAGGTCAGGGCTGTATCAAGACACGAGGACTAAACCCCAATTCAACCAGACCCAGAACTGATCCAGAATTAAAACAGGACTACAACAGTTCAAAATCAGGACTACTGAGGACTTAACCAAGACAGAACCAGAATCAGAACTAGATGATAGTAGCACTAAAAATCATCATAGACCTGCACTACACTTGTTTTTTTAATTCTACCAAAGTCCACTATTTAGATTGAGAAAAGTTTATATAATTATTTAGTCTTGTTGTGCAAACAAGCCTGCAGAACTTAATAAATACAGAATTTGAAAAATAACAAACCTAAAAAGAAACACTAGGTACGAGATACATGAGTACCTATGATACGGTGATACTTTTGGTAAACAACCATTTGACTAACATGTGTGTCTCACCTGCTCTTGTTCATCTGTTCTGTCCTCGTTCTCCTCTCTCTCCCTCTTTGTGCTGACAATCATCAAATATACAGTTGAAACCAGATATTTACTCTTCAGATAAAAACACTTTTTTAATTGTAACATCAAATCAGACTAAATGTTTATTTTTTTTAGATAAATATAAAAACATATTTGTTAACTTTAAGAGTAAAGAGAGAAACTATCTGTATTTCTTAATTGCAAATGGCACCAAATTGTATTCAAACTTGAGCCACATTTATGGAGCTCCACAGTTCTTTTCCTGGTGTTTTGGTTGATATCTCTTGATTTTCCCATGTCAAAGAAACAGGCTCTGTGTTTTGCCTTATATGCATCCACAGGTGTGCCACCAATTTACTCACATGGACTCTACTAACCTATCAGAAGCTTCTTCAGCTCAGAATGGAATCGTCTGGAGTTTTCTTATTAATTAACAATAAATTTAGTGTACATGTACTCCTAAATTTGATGAAAGTGATAAAAATAGCTCTGTCTCTCTTTATTCTGAAATTTAACTAATTCAAAATATATTTCAATATTTATCTAAAACAAAAATTTACTCTAAATTGATGTTGTACAGTAAAAATGTTTTATGTTTTCTCCCTAAAGTGTATGTAAATATCTGGTTACAAATGTGAATATCCTGCTGTGTACTGAAATCCCTCTTGTTTTGCATAGAAATATACTGAACAACATACAAAGCATAATATATAAAATAACATTTACCTGAGTTTTTTCTTTGAAAGAACCCTCTAATGTCCATTCTTATGTTTCAGTACATAACTGAAACCGATTTAGTCGGGGAGGGTAAGAACTGAAAATATGAAATAAACACATGTAAGCTAAGACTCTCTAAAAAAAATAGCATTTGTTCGGCTTTTCATTTTGCCATTTGTTGATTCACTTGAAGAGCAAGTAACGTAATATTGGTCAAGTGATCAGTTTGATATCAATCTTTCGTGATGCACCGTCATATTTACATTATTTGTACGGTACGAATGATTTGCTTTGGTACCTGGTCAAACTTAAGCTCTCCTTAGTATGGCTGGCTCCGTCTCTCCAACAGCGCACTCACGGGCAGCAGCTGCCCCGCCCCCTCGCTCAGTCGCTTAGTGCCTGAGCTTGGATCATACCAATATCAGGGGGGGATTCACGCACAGTCGTAAATTCCCACAGTGTGCACTATGTGCTTCGAATATTGTGTGTACTTTTTGTTTTATACAGTTGTCAGCCAGGCATCTAACTATGAAAAAATTACACTCCAAAATACCCCGGGCTTCTGACAAAACAACCCGGGCTTAAGCCCCGTAAGCCACCCCCCCGCTCCGCCCCTGTGTTGAACTTCCGAAAAATGTCAAGATTTCCTTTTTCAACATTCAACGTGATGTTAGACTTTTGAAAGTGAATGACGTCACAGACAAAGGGCTGCAGTATGAAACTTGAGCTAGGAGCAGCCCCCTCATTGTGTGAGAAGAGTTAAACAATCCCTGTATAGCCAAGAAGTGTGAGTGTGCGTGTCTTAAGAGCTCTGGGAGACTAAATATGACTCATGGCTTTATGAGGCTCTTTGATGGGCATCTGAAACTGTGAACCTGGCTGAACTGTACATTTCCTTAATTGCTCCAGTCCTTGTAACAGGGTAATTGCAGAGCTTTCCTTCTCTCTTTTAAATTCAGTCTGCTTGGATCTGTAGGGTCGCTTGTTCCGCTTGAGACCTCAATAAGGTTGGCCGAGAGATGGAAAGAGAAAGAGAGAAAGAGGGAGCATATTATCCAGGAGTGATGCAGAGGGAGGGATGGGTGGAATGAAAGCAGTGTTTTATCTAAATGGATGTTGGACGATGGTCATGACAGGTTTAGAGTTTGAGCTGAGTAGGACTGGAGACAGGTGGGGTGAGGTTGTTGGACATTTTTATATGCAGTTTTGAAGCACCACATGGAAATCAGACACAATAAAGAAACATACAACAACATGACGTTTTCTCACATGCTCTTTTAGGGGACAAATTAATAAAATCCATGGCTTAAAGATTTTAAAATTTAGCAAGTTAACACTGTAAAATATGTTAACACTTCTTTAAGAAACTTAAATGCATGGACTGTGTGTGAAAGATGGACATATCTTCCAGTGTGCAAAGTGAAGCCAATGGGAAGACTCCTTAAACTGCTTTCTTTTTAGTAGGCAGCAGGGGGCGAATCCTCTTGTTGCAGTTATTTTGAAATCTAATCATAAAACTCGCTTGATAGATGAAGTCAGTTAAACATTTTGCTGATGGGTTTATGGGCTCAATTGCTAGCTTTGATGCAACATGATGTTCATTTGGAAATTATGGTCCATGGTAGTCTCAAAAAAGAGGGTATTCCTTAGGGCAGGGGTGTGATATCACCCTGGGTCAAAACACCTGAATCAAATTACCAGGCCTCTGGAGAACTTCAAGACATGTTGAGGAGGTAATTTAGCCATTTAAATCAGCTGTGTTGAATCACGGACACATCTAAAACCTGCAGGATACCGGTCCTTGAAGTCTGGAGTTCCCCCACCCCTGCCTTAGGGCGTGCCAGTCTTGTCTTTACAAGTCGCAATCCTTCATCTTCTCTCTAAAATTTAGATCTAGCTCATCTCGTCCTATATAAAAACACCAAGATGTAATGGCAAGAAACCATTACATCAGGACTTCACCAACCATGGGTGACATCCAATGGTACATCCACATTTTAAGTACTGGCAATGGTTTAAGGAAGTGAACTTTATACATGCGCCAAAGAAGATATCAGGTTAGCTGCTTCCCCTGTTTCCAGTCTTTAGACTATTTTTCTTTTCAATTAAAATTTTGATATTTATTTGAAATCCATCCATCATCCATCCATTCTCTTCCGCTTATTCTTGTCAGGATCATGGGGGAGCTGGAGCTTATCCTAGCTACCAGTGTCCCAAATGACTAAATGTCATTTAGCATGGATGTCTAAATGATTTTAAACCATTTGCTAAAAAGGTATTGCAGTACCTTTTTAGGTACCTTGTGCCTAAGTATACAGGGGCTTCATTCACTCTAAGACTTTAGGTTACACACTCCAAGTACTTGTTTGCTGCTTTTATAATCTTAAACAACACTTACTCAGCTAATCAAGCTTTCTGGTTGCCTTTTCAATGTATTATTTAAAATTAGCATGATTTCAACAATTTAGTCAGGAACACTAGTCAAAGAAGATTTATATTTCTATTTGCAGTGATTTCTATTTGTTGGCTTGGAGTGCAGAACAGAGCGATCACCAACAGCAACACATGTGACACTAAGTCAGCTACAAAGAACAGAGCTGGATTGGAGGTCGTTTGCAAAGTTGCTTGGATGCGATGTTGTTCCATGCACAGCGACTCTGGGCAGGCTAAAACAGCTTAAATAGAAATCCGATATGTGATTCTCTAATTAGATGTTCAGAAGGCTAATCTCAGTTGAATGATAAGTTGATGTTTTTTTTTTGATTCACATGTTATCTTCATTTTTCACTCTAGATTAGCTGATTAGCTTCCAATACTAAGACTACCACACTACCAAAAATGGGGCATTTCTTTGTCATTTTACGGTTTAGTAGTTTGCCAGGCATTTGAGGCAAAGTTTACATGTGCCAAAGTTCTCTGTCCCATTACCATTATTGTTTTACATAAACAGAAAAAAGCATCTGTACCAGCGGTCATGCCCAGAGGTCATGTTGGTGACCTGACCTTGAGCTGTGAGTGTGTTTGCATGCACTTGTAAACACCATCAAAGGCAGCATCTGTGTTTTGGTGTGTGACTCTCCGGCGCTGAGACTGAGGCCCATCAGGCTGTGCTCGCATGCAATTCAGATGAGCTCTGCAAATCCAGCATGAAATTAAATTTACGACTTGGACCACAACACACACTCCCTCTCTCCCCTCTGATGGCTGCCTTGATAACACATGGCCCTGTGTGCATATGTGTGTGTACGTGTGTGTGTGTGTGTGTGTGTGTGTGTGTGTGTGTGTGTGTGTGTGTGTGTGTGTGTGTGTGTGTGTGTGTGTGTGTGTGTGTTTTCGCTCTAAACTCCAACAAAAGCATTAAGTGACTTTGCAGTATGCATCAATATTTTTGCACTGATGCCATGATTCATATTTGCTTTAACGGTGTGATGTGTGGCCTGATAGTGGCTTCATGATTCAGTTCAATGACAAGTCGAATATTACAGAGATATGTTTGTGTGTGTGTGTGTGTGTGTGTGTGTGTGTGTGTGTGTGTGTGTGTCCATTTGCCTTGCACCTCCATATTTCTGCATGTTATGGATATTGCCCCACCCTGGCCTGCTGAATAATAGAACATTTCCAACAATAACAATAATGCTAATGGCTACCAGCATTACACCACAATTGTGGCCACATCCATAACAAATGCCACACACATACACGCTCACACACACTTCAATCAACACCGAGTCTGGCCCAATCATGTCAGCTCTAGCTCTCCCCATTTGCATAAAACAATTACCCCGGGTGGACTCAGGGTTCAATGTCGTCTAGACGACATGTTTCACCGCGGTACCATCAAGCCTGTGTGTGTTTATGTGTGCGTATGTGGGGGTGGGGGGCGGTGGGTGGGTGGGGGGGACACACTAGGTTGGTTGTAAATTAGCTAGGGTATGGTTGCTCGGGCAGTGGCCGCATCACATCACCCTGAGGCGCATGGGGCTTGGAAGGATTTATTCACATAGATAAGACACGCACACACACACACACACACACACACACACACATGCACACACACACACACACACACACGCACACACACACACACACACACACACACACACATGCAAATGAGGAAGTCTGGACATGCAAACACACACACCCATAGCAGTTAGGGGAGAACCAATATTCATATGGGGGCATAGGGCAAAAAGAAGGCAGTAGAAATGGGATTTTGTGTGTGTGTGTGTGTGTGTGTGTGTGTCAGAGAGCACACACACGTTTCCAGATCTCTTTTTCTCTCTCCATCTCCCTCTCTCTCTCTGTCTACTAAGCTTTCACCACCCCATTATTTTCTGCTACTGAGCCTCTGCGATCAATACACGCAACACACCGGGCATCAGAGAAAGAGAGTGAGAGAAAGGTTGGCTCCCGCCTCCCCCCTCCCCCCCCCCCCCCCCCCCCCCCCCACACACACACACACACACACACACCTCCTCCCCTCTGGCTGACCAGAGGCCACGAAGAAAGAAAAAAAGCAAAAGAAGGAAGGAGCAATAACAAACGACAGGACACACTTTTTGCTTATTTGCCCCAGAACTGACTTTTGTTTACAAGAGCCGCCATTCAAGACCAATTAGGAGACGAGAGCAGAGAGCGCCCCTTGTGTATACCTAATGTGCGGACTTGTGTGTACGACTCCTGCCATGTGAGGTCTGCCACAGACACACAGACAGGCTGGAAGCTTATTCCTGTTGACCCTCTTCATATCCAACAAGTCGACAGCAAACCACTCAGGTGTAGTGCTGGGGTTAGGTTGTATTTTAGCCACATGCTAAACAATCGAACTTTACACATGATGTTAATCCAAATCAACTACTTTTATATGTATTTGACTTTTCCTTGTGAGCGTTTCCTTTACGTATGGCATACAGGTGAAAAGTCAACAAAACCAGCCCTAACTCCACCCCCTCAGTCTGAACAGGTCAGGTCTTAGTCCCATCTTTGATTAGTCTTTGTTTTGGTACTTTGGAACTTTTACTTGGCTAAATGCTTTATGCACATGTAAGATGTGGGAAGTGTGATAAATTCTTCTTAAAGCAAGTCATTTTTTTTTACATAAAGCATTTAATACACATCTGACTGCTTAAACTGATTTACTTATTTATATAGCTTAGTGCATGTGGCTGTAACTGTTACTTCCAATAAACAAACTACAGTTTGAATTGCTTGCTTCACTGTGACACATTGCTATGCTGTTATTAGATTGTATGAAACAACAGTTATTACTGAATGGGAGTCCATAATTCCCCCAGTTTTTTTTCTTTTTTTGCAAGGATATCTTGAGTGATCCTCATGCACGCCCTCAGAGTGCATGAGGACTTAGACATCTCCAAGCCAGTTTTGTGTGTGTGCGATGCCTGACCTGTTTCATCCAGTCCAACCTCACCTCCCAGTCATCGAATTCACGCCAGAAACTTGATTTGAAGGCTAATGCTCCACTTTCTGAAATGATGCACTCGTGCGGCTAAAATCCACCCTAACCCTAAACTTTCCCAAAAAGGTGGTTTGCGTATAACCTGGTGGATGTGAAGAGGTTAACTGCAATGCAATTCAAAGATTGAGTGCATTTTCTGTGAAGAAAAGAGATGTCTGACAGGAGGAGGTGGTAAAGAGGAGAAGGAAGGAAAGGCTGGGGAGGGGAAATTACCCCTGGCAAAGGGGGTGGCGTGGTCTGAATGGAGAGGCAGAGCGATGGGGCACAGGATGACAATTCCTTGCCCTTCACACACGCGCACACACGCGCACACACACAAACAATAACAGAGATAAAGAACGGGAGTGCTAAAGAGAGGGCAGCTGAGGGAGGGAGAGGCTGTGCCATCCCAGACCCAGACTGCAGGATTAATGATGAATAAAAAAGAAAGAAGTGCACACAAAGGAGTCAGAGGGAGAGAAGGACGGGGGGGGGGTTTAAAAAAAAAAAGAAAAGTGAAACAGAGAGAGACTGAAAGAGAGGAAAGAGAGACCCTTTTTTTATCCCACAAGGATGGATGAAGTGGTATTGCAAGTCAGGCCTCCTAGGGGTGCAGATCTATAGGCGTTCACATGCGCGCACATTTGCACACACATTTCAAAAGAGCACACACACATAAACCGCATGTGAATGCAAGTCAACACAGTGATGGAAATAAACACTTCCTTATCTCTTCATCCCTTCATTACAGTCAGCTTGCAGCATGTACAGTAAGTATAATCCCCTTGCATTCGCATACAGTCACACACACACATACACAAACATATATAACACAGCCTACTCGCACTCATGCACAAGTGCATGGCACTGTGAATCAGGGGATGCTTAATCAATGTCAGAATTCAATCAATAGCCCAGCCCCATGTGACGGAGGGGGCTCTCTCTACCCCACACCCCCTCTGCCTCACCCCCCTCCTGTTCGTCCACTCTTCTTACTTTTCTCTCCATTTCCTGTCATCTCCTTTTCCTCTGCCCTTCCCCATCATTTCCTCTCCTCATCCTCCTCTTCATTTCACCTTGCCGATGCCCTAAAGTCACAAAAGGCACTCGCTATATACTACACAACCACCATGGTTCCATCCCCGCCGCACAAACCTGGGACAAAAATGCTGCTTGTGGAGTTGAAAACAACAAATCTTTTGATATCACAAAAAATATGACATGAAAAAGACTTCAGTCAACATGTTGCATTTTTTGTGTTTGTTGCCGTTATCGTGCTTTTATGTCTTGTTATTGTTCAATATTTGATTTGATGTTTTTATTTTTTAATGTTTTTAGCGGAGATGATTTTTTTTTATGCCTCATTATGCTTTTGAAATGTTTTTCATCCTGATTCAAACATGTAAATGACTGAAAGTTTATATTCAAAATATTGTATAAATTCATTTTTTTCTGCAAAACATTTTAGTCTCTTTTTTTGTCAATAACAGACTATTTTTTTAATGTTTAAGCTTTTATATGGCTTTTAGAGGCTCCAGTAAAAACTGAATATAGAGATGAACCATAGTTACCACTTTTGAAGACAAAACATTGGAATCTTTTGCTAAATGACGGAATTTCAAACTAGTCTGTGCAGCAGTAACTTCTAAAAACTTGAGAAACTTCTTAAACACACACAAAAGGTTCTGTTGTGGTTTATCTTAAATGTAATTATTTGGCATCAAGCGATTGTTTTCAATTCGGAGATATATACATACTTTTTATTTAGAAGCAGGGAATGAAAAGTATTTCAGCACTTTAGCTATAGGTGCTCATTCATTCAGAATATTCAGAAAACTGCTCTAATGTGCAGCCAGTGTTTGTATAATAGGATCAACATGAAGTAGAATGGCAGTTCTAGCTAACTTCTTTTACTGATATATTGATTGCAGTCTTTGCTTGTTTTCTCACATTGGTAGAGATGTATACGAGCGTACAGTGGAAGTGAACTGAAAATAACATGTCAGTTCAGAAACATTTCACATGTCGTATTTTTCAGTTTTTAGTTTATGACAACAAAGTTGCTAGGGTTAGGATAAAGGTCATGACTGTTTGTCGGCCAAAACTAAATTTCTGAAATGAAAAAAGAATGAAAACATTAAAAAAAAGATGGACACATACGTCATGACACAATGCATCAGGATGGCAGGAATCCAAAATTAACAAGGATTTTTTCCCCCACCACATGGCACCTCTGAGGCTACAATATTTGTCCACAAACTAACCAGGTCTTACATCTCCATCAATAATAACAAGTGAACTTACCTTGTAGATGCTACTGACAACTAAACATGGTCAGTTTCAAAGAATGAGCTCAGCATATATGTAAGAAATTCCCAGCGCAGCCCCACCTACTTGTTTTGTTGGTAAAGTGCAGCCAATTAAATGAAAGATGTCATAAAGAGACTGGAAATGGAGTTAAAACTTATCTAATACAGCTGATGAGCCGAAGGGGTGCACCATAGACCAGCGTAGAGAAAAATAAGGAATTATTTTGAACTGTGAATAATAAAAGAGATGGCACTGGAAACAAGCATAACAGACTGTTTTTAACTGTGACAAACTGGAATATTATTTTTATATATTATCCAGGCAAACAGAAATTTCAGTGATGGTCAACACCTATTACAGATAAAAGCAGGGACATTACTTGCTCACAATTCCTGATTTAGATATAGTTAACGTTTCCTGTACCTGGGTTGAAAGAAAAAGCCTTATAAAGAATGCAGCAGGTAAAATGTTTGTTTACTGGTAACATATCGACTGTGTGCTTAATGCAGTAATACACCTCATCTTGAAAAAAAGAAATAAATAAAAAAAAGTCTAGTGCAGACATTTCAAAGATAAAGAGTATATGTGTGGATGTGTATTTGTCCCCCACAGTATGTAGACATGACAGTTCTGCTTTTCTCTGGCTTCCATTGGGACTTCAGTTGTGTGTGTCTGTGTGCCTGCGTGTGCACTACATAGTAAGTTCATGAATACTAAGGCTCGCAAAGAGTAGCTAGCAATAAAGTTGCATTATTAAAAATTCAATGTTATGTGAGCTTAATGTGATTGTACCATAATATGTGCTTATGAGGATGTAAATGGTAGTGTGGGGGACTACTTTACATAGCTGTTATTGTGTTGGGTAGGTTTAAATGACAGAGAAATAACCTTTGCTTGTCCGTCTGGAATAATAGCTTTCCCCATGTTCATAAAAATGCAATTTTTGATGAGCAGTTATGAGGTTATGTCTGTAGGAGAGTGAATATGGTATTGTTTTGGAACTTGACCAAACTGCATCTTCAGAGCGCTGCTTTATTTAAGGTACTGCAATCTGAAGCTCCTTACTGAGGACAAATTAGAGTGTCCATTTCCACTGCTCTGCGGGTATCATGTGGGTGGAAGCACAACTAGGGGAACTCTTTAAATGACCCCTCCAAGCAGTTTTACTCTAAATAAAGAAAAAAATAGATGCCAAATTATGGTTTTTAAAATGTTGGTGTCACATAAAAATGTCTTAGTAGTTCTACATGTCATTAGAGATTCAAAGTACTTATTTTAAGTTTTTCCTTTTTTATAACTCATCCATTTGGATACTGTTAAGGCTTAAAACAGGACACTTTCAATGACAGTGGGCCAACAAAAGGGAGCCAAAGTCTATAGGTATGTATTAGGTTCCCTCTCCACTGATTCAGTACTTGTGTGTGGTAAGGCAAAAAGTTTGTCTCCAGAATTTTTATATTTGTGTGTCACCTTGTACTAATTCAAAGGTATTTGTGCAATGCACTAATACAGTTTATGGATGCAGTCCGGTAACCAGTCCTGCTGGCTACAGCTAGCAATACCCCACTGTTAAAAACCTGTCACCTCTTGATGGTTATTGTTTAGTTTACTTTGCAATGTTTCTGTAGTTTTTTTTTTAACTGTCTCATTTTGTGTCTTAACCTATTTGACCACTTACAGTGCCTTATAGTACAAACTCAACAGCTATCACTTCAACAGCTGGAAACAACTTGGCAAACCCGACGACACCCCAAGCAACGAGTTCAAATGCCTTCTCCAAGTAACAAAACACATTTGGGATGTTAGGGAAACTCAAACACTCACGTAAGTGTTTTTAAGAGGGACTGACAAGTGATTTGACTAATCTACATTACTATCCTTACCTAAAGCCACACACTGTGGAAGTCACCAGAGAGCAAGGTACTGAATAGTCGAACTGTCTCTAGGCTCACCCTTACAGACATGGTGAGTCATTCGATCAGACTAGAGCTGCTGTTCTTCTACATTGTAAGAGTGCAGTGAGATGACTTGGGTGTCCAACAGAGATGTTTCCTGCGTACCTCCTAGGTGAGATTTCTGAGGCATATCCTTTCTGGAAGAACGTCTTGCGGTAAACTCAGGACATGCTGGAGAGGTTATGTCTCTACACTTACTGTGGATGGATGTATTTATGGAGGGATATCTCCTTGTGATCTTTCTGTGTCTTTGTAATCATTCTGGATCTCCAAGGGATCAGGAGCCCTGGGCCTGAAATTACATAAAATATAATTTACAGAATGAACTGGCTTCTACTTACAGATGGATTAGGGAAACCTTTCAACCAGAACCTTCAATAACATAGCATTGTCTCTGTAAAGTTTTGCAACAGTTAGCTAACATTACCCATTGATTAAGTTCTGGACACACCTGATTAGTACAATCATTCTAAACAAGTTACATTTCTGAACAATTGTTTGTTGTTGTTGTTGTTGTTTTTTAGTTCTCCATTAACACTAAAATGATTTTTCCCCGCCAACAAAATCAGACCTTTTCCAAAATGGCCTCCAGAGTGATGTAAATGCCAGAAAAGCAAAACTCATAGCAGAGCTGTTGACCTCAACCTCATCGTATGTTGAAAAAAAATTGTCAGCAACTTCTTTCAAACTTGTTCAGTTTTCTAACAATAGAAATAGACAAATATTTAAGTTAACCAACAGTGTGCAATTTATTGATTTATATATCTACTGATATATCATCAATTGAGGCTGAATGGAGGTTGGGACACTGGGGAGAGTAGACACATTTGAAGTATCTTTGCTCATATTACATTTTACTGTAACATTCAGAGTTTGGCAATCTTTCATATCCAATGAGCACAGACTGTTTGATTGTACATATAGTAGATATATTTTGCTTGCCTGTTCTGCCAGCAAACAGCAGGTGTTGCAGTGTTTCTGTATATTTGGATTCAGCATAGCTACGAGGAACACACTCCTCCCTCCGTCTGGCCTGAGTGACTCACAGCAAAACCAGTAGATGATCCACACAGCACACACTCACTACAGTGCAATTACAGTGTCTGACACATCACACAGAAGTAGCATAAACTAACAAATCAATATATGCACATGTTCTAGTCAGGCAAAAGTGTGTGTGCAGCTTGTCTGTGTGGTCTACATGCATGTACGGAGACCATTTTACCACCGATACCTCTCTGTGTCTTCAGTGTCAGAACAGATTTAGCAATTGGATGAAGGGGAGAGAGGGTGAATGCATGCAT
The DNA here is from genome assembly GCF_057381845.1 of Rhamphochromis longiceps. Lineage (NCBI taxonomy): Eukaryota > Metazoa > Chordata > Actinopteri > Cichliformes > Cichlidae > Rhamphochromis > Rhamphochromis longiceps. The sequence continues at coordinate 30,384,251 of NC_140569.1, forward strand.
GGACAATGTGACCCGTCAGTAGTTATGGCTCACGTGCGTGTGCGTGTATGCCTGTGAGACTACATGTGCATGTGTGCATATCTCTGCATGTCTATGCCTGTGTGTGTTTGCATGTGACCAGGCCGCCCCGAAGCAGCAGATTTGATCTTTGTAAAGGCTAACATCTGTCGCCTGTCATTTTAGCAAGATTGATGACAACTACCAGAATGGACGGGTAAGAAAGAGGAAGAGGAAGGAGTGAGCTGATGTCTAGGACAGCGGAGACAGAGGGGAGTCTGAGAGTGGTTGGAGTTGGATAGGTGGTAGTAATGGGCAGGCCAAAGTGGGGTCATCGCAGACACGAATAATTAGGCGAGCCTCTGCATCTCAGTGAAATGGATGCTGACTGGATTGAGATGCCAGGGTATTTTTTTTTGTTCTCTTTAAGTTGAATCTGATCTCAAATATATTACATTGAGTGTATATGCTTCTGCTTTTGAGCCCTAAAAGTTTTATGGAGCTTTCATAGATTTGTGACAGCATTTATGAAGTTTTTGTCAGGCTCGTGTGCCAGACGGCGACCTGGAGGGCTTTTCTTTGGTGATTTTACTGGAGGCCTTTTGAGTTCCCTTTTTTTGGGAAAAGTTTCAGGTTCTAATTCAACTTCAGAAAGTAATTTCAATACTAAAAATACAATTGAACAAAATATGGTATTCTGAGCACTAGCAATAAAATAGCTGAATGAAAAAAAAGAAAAATTTAGCAAAAGCATTTTGATTGTCAAAAAACTTTAATGACTGTATTTTTATCTACAATTGCTGAAGAAAATCTCAAGTTTTTCACTGCAGGATGTAGAAAATGCCTCATGTGTGAGAAGGCATTAATCATTTAAAGGCTGACATGAACAGAATGTAGGCTGACTGTGCCAAATTGCCAGAACTGCCACTTCCATACTACCATGATTTTTCTTTTTTGCTCAAGCACTTCCATTTTTTTTAAATGAGGGACGAGACCTTTGCACAGTCCAGTTGTTCCTGTTCAGAAGATGCAGAAGGGGATCTCTTCTGCTGTTTCATATGATCATTGTAAATTCCCTCTTGTCAATTTTGATGAAGTCTCTGATTTGTAATTGGATATAAAGAGTCAAATAAATTTGATTCAGTTCTTTTGTATAGTGCCAAATCACAACGACAGTCATGTAAAGGCACTTTATTTTGTAAGGTAAAGACATATAACAACAGAGAGAAAACCTCAACAATCAGATCACCCAGTTATGAGCAAGCACTTGGCGACAGTGGGAAGAAAAAACTCAACAGGAAGAAACCGCAAGAAAGAGCCATCCTGGGGAGGGCCAGTCATCTGCCGTGACCACGTGAGTGTGAAGGGAGGGAGCCAGGACAAAAGACACTGTGTAACAGAGCCATAGATGAATAATAATCATTAAAGGCAAAATGGTGTTTAAAAATATAGAGAGTGAAAAGCATTGACTGATGAAGAAATGCCCAGGGCATCATGGGAAGCAGTTTGGGAAGACTATTGCAATTAACTAAGGGAGGATTCAGCCCTAAGTATATGCTTTACCAAAAAATAAAGTTAAGACTAATCTTAGAAAGGGTCTGTCTTCCAAATCCAAATTGGGAGCTCCTCTTCCAGAGCCTTAAAGCTGAAGGCTCTGCCTCACATTCTGCTTTTAAATATTTTAGGAACTACAGGTGAACCAGCAGTCTGAGAGTGAAGTGATCTGTTGTGGTGATATGGTACTATGAGCTCTTTAAGGTAAGATGGGGTCTGAATATTCAAGATCTTGAGAAGGATTTCAGATTTGATTCTAGATTTAGATCTAGAATTTGAGCCGATGTAGAAGCTAACAGGGGAGAAATATGCTCTTCTAGCATGTGTCAGCACTCGCGTTGAACCATTTTGGATCAACTGAAGGCTTTTCAGGTTAAGTTATTTGAAAAAAAGTAATGTGATTACACGTCACTGCCCATCTCTGCTCGGCACAGCAAGAAAAATCATCATAATCAAATTTTTAGCAAATTTACACAATGTCAATATAGGGTTCAATATATTTGCAACAAATCACAAGCTAACAACATTTACTACTTTAACTTGACTGAAACACCACATTTAACACACCCAGGCACGACCCAGTTGGACGGCAGTCACTGAATACTATAGTGGGGAGTTTAGGAAAAAGCTTCCTTGCATTAGGAACGTCAATCTGCACCTGGTCATAGCATTGCAATGTGGAAGAAGGGCTGAATACATTAGCTGAAAAAAATTGTGGGGCTGAAGTGACTGTAAATAACTGCCACTTTTATGAGCTCCTCTTGAGCTCTTTATAAGCACAAACCAAATTACAGTCCTCCTTAAAGAGTCGAACACTATCTTAATAAAAGTACTAAGAATGTGTACTCAGAGTTCTGTAACTGAAAATGAAAAGAAGAAAACGCACGGTGAGAAATTACATGTTAAGAGGCATTGACTACAATTCTGTGGCATGTTATATTAGCCACTCAGTATTAATTAAACATTGACATAAATGAATGGAGACCAATGTGTTGTAACACAATGGATGCAGGCTGCTGCATGACAGTTGTGTTATTCTTTGCTTGTCAGAAATGTAGCTTATAATATTTATTCTTTCAAGTCACAAGCAGTAAATTGAGAGTAATCATAAAGCTGCTCTCACCATCATGAATAGTCACCTGTTACATTAATAGCATTTACAGATATGTCAGAGAACCTGCAGCAAATCAAGTGAGGGAGGTATGAAGGCAAGAAGCAGATGCCAAAAAAAGCCATTAAGTCTTTTTTCTGTTTCTTTTTTCTTTTCTTTTTTTGATAACACCACTTTCATACTGAGTGTGAGGGGCAATGACATTACAGTGAATGTTACTGATTAATGATACAACAACCTGGCACTGGCAGTAAAATTTAAGAGGTACATTGCCAGTGGCCGGTGATGATATACTGTATGTTGTTTCACTTGGAACTTAGATGACTGATGATTAATATTGTGTAACTGCAACAGCCGACAGCATATAAACAAGATAAATAGAGAGCAGTAAGCAAATTTAGTAAACGAGCATATTGAGTGTGTAACAGAAATAACCATGCAGAGTTGTAGAGAAATGGAACATAAACGATGGAGGAAAATATGCAGATATAGAGAGGAGTCATTCAAACTGCTAAACTATTAATGTAAGAGTGTGCTTTTCACAAGAGTATTAGTGTTTTGTTTTTGATCATATCATCTTCATTTGGGTCTGCTTTTTTATGCCCGATGCTCACAAGGCCAATATTTGGTGTCCATTTATTGATTTTATTGGTCTCCATCAAGAATCACGTGTTTATCTGCTTGCTAAATACTGCATTCACCTGCAAGCAGAGATAAGCAAAATATAACAGTTTTCCTACTGGATGCTGTCAGTCCTACAATCAAGCATTGCTCACATAATCAGAGAAGTGCTTTCTGTATGTGCAATGTATGTGTAGCATGCACTTGCCACTGCCGAAAGCAATACAGAAACCTTTTTGAAATCATTTTGGCATTCAGCCTTCTAAGCTATACTACTACAGACTGTCCTCCTTAAAGAAAGAGCCTCATGTGTGCAAGCAATTTCAAGACCGACGATTTCAAATTCGGTGACTTCTAGTCTGTGAACAACGTTTCTCTGGCACAGACCTCTGTTTTGGTCACTGTGGGTCAAATAAAGTATGATTCTGTTTATGCTAGAAAACAAAGATCACCAAATAAATTTTTGAAGACATCTTTAAAAAATTGAGACTGTATATGTGAACTGAGGCAGCAATAGTTATACAACAAAACTTCCTGAGAAGTAAAGCAGAAACTCTGGCAAACTTGATGGTTTTTTTTATTGAGTAAACTTTATTAAGCTTAAATTCAAAGGTCACTGAAAAATGCCAACTATTCCCTTTTAGGACTATTCATAAGTTTTTTAGTTTAGATTTCCAGTGCACCCCAGTTATGAAATTGTATTTAATGGTTCTTTTACTGTGCCAGTCATCATAAGACACCTTATTACAATCTACAAGGTAAATCGTCTTTAAAAGTGACCCCAAAAATCTCTGTTCTTCTGTAATCCACTACACAGACACAAACACACATTTTCTGTGTGTAGATGGCATGCTACACCAAATATACTGGAGGCTACCTGGGGACAGCTTTATTGAATGCACACTAGCTCCAGTGTCTTGGCCATGTCAGTAGTTTTGCAAAAGTGGCAGTGACATATGACCCTTGACCAGTGACCACAAAAGAGGTTGGTTTGAATATTAAGAGATGAGTTCTTCTTGTTTTCAGGGCATTCTTGTATTTGTGTGTGTGTGTGTGTGTGTGTGTGTGTGTGTGTGTGTGTGTGTGTGTGTGTGTGTGTGTGTGTGTGTGTGTGTGTGTGTGTGTGTGTAAGATGATTTTAAAGGTTCGGTGAATCTTTTCGCATCCTTTTGGGTTATTTGCACTAATGAAGTGTAGAAGCTGTGTAAGGAGCAGCCATTCTCTTGCTCAGTTTATACCTCCCTTTTGACAATCATGGCAGTGGCTAGTAGTCAAAAACACTATTGCTTTAACAAGAGTGGGTGTTATAACTTACTTTATGTATTTAATTACCATATTCATTTTATCTTAGGAACACGGTCTTAAATGAAAGGTAAATTTCTTTGTTTTTGTTTGTCTGTGATCATCACCAGTTTATCATAATCATATAATTACTCATTCAGATGCATGGATTCATTTTGTTTTTAGATCAGGTAACTGGGTGCAAACCAGAGCAGGTTCCACCTGGTGCTATCACAACCACATTCACTTCCAGATCAGGTCAGTGGGCTGTTTACTGTGACACTGATAACTGCATTTGTCATTGTTATGCTCTGTCACTACACATTTTCCTGTACATAGTTAGATGACCAGATGTGATTATAGCAGGGCTTTATTTTTGTGGATGTGTTTATTAAAGGGATGTAACATTTTGCTTTGTCTCATAGTGTGCACAGACATGCTCATGTTACGGTGTATGGGATGGAACAAATTAGAAGAGCGCACCATGTGCAGCACACTTCATAAAAGTTCTCTGAACAGACACAACCAGACTTACTGAAGAAAAATGACAATTTTGGTAATGCACATGTTTAATTTTCACATGTTCACAATGTAGAAAAGGTGTGAGAGAGAATTAAAGTCCTCGGAGCTGTCACTTGATGCCACACAGACACATCAGCTGGTTCGTGACATTCAGGGCTGGGCTCAGATGTTCGTTTCCATAAAGTTAAAGTGTTAAACACATCATTAATGTAATTCATTTGTTTTTATAGAATCAGGAAGTCAGGACAGATGAAAACAAAGCACTTTTGTCAAGCACCAAGTCTAGTGCCCTCACAATAAAACAGATACACTGGTGTGGTGAGGGTGTGTTTTCCTTAAAACACCAGAAGAAGACATTTTGGTGCCAAACTACCGTACTAAATGAACATGTTGCCATGGTAGCAGGAGGAGACAAAGTTGGGCCACTGGAGGTGACATTTATGTTTTCATATAGCAGTTGGCCTTGTGTGCTTTGCATTAGTTTTGTTTTAGTTAAGTGCACTATCCCTGAAGATGATTTAATAGCAAGTAATAAGTGTCCTGTGTTCTTTTAATTTAGAGCATGGTTGGTATTCTCTTCAAAAGGAAGGTCTTTGATAAGGTGATGGCTGTAAAAAGGCTCCAGGAGGAGGATGTGTTACTCCTGAAAGAGATGATGCAACTCTGGAAGACTTTCAGGTAAAAGGAGCTGAGTTTGCACATTGCCAGTGTGAGGCGCAAGGCAGTGACAGAAGAGAGGCTGTCCTAGCACAACGCCTTATGTTTTTAGGCCTTGTCCTTGGAGGTTTCTAAGCAAGCCAAAATATTCTTCTGACTTACTGAAGTTTGAAAAAGTTGCAGCTATTTATTTTATTTTTTTTAAATGCCCGTTAGAAGGTCATTGTGGTATACTTAGGCCTGCTGCTTACTGTTTTTCTTCATCTTCCTGGCATTCAAAAACTCCAATTTCAGCTGTTGTTCAGGTTCTAAAAACCCAACATTCAGTTCTTGCTTTCATGTGGCATGTGTGGTGTTTGTCATGTGAAAAGTAATTAAAGTTTCCTCACTGTACTGCTGTGCCTTTTTGTGTGTAAAGCTGATGTGTGAGGCCTACCCTGCCAAGCATGCTTCATGTTTTTGAGACAGTTTCTAAACCAATCACATCATGTGACAACACATCAGAACCTTTAGCTGTGAAGTCAGCCGGTGAAGACCAACTACGGTTTCTGACGCCAAAATTTTGTGACTCCCTGTTCTCCCGAGTATTCTTTCAGTCATCACTGGTGATCAGTGGTGTGCAGGCCTTGCTTTAGCCTTCATCACAGTATTTTAAAATCTGGGCACTAACTTTAATGAATTCAGCTATTTATTAATGATTTTGTTCTTGTATGGTTAAATTGCCATGTAAGTGTTACTTGTTTGAACAGTGTTTGTGTGTACGTGTCTATGCAGTCATTCAGGTAAAAGGTACTTTTTTAGTAGGTTCCCAAATAAAGGGCCTGGTCTTTCCACTGGAACAAAATGGAAAACAATGACTTGACAATGACAAAAAAAGGAAAAAAGGGATTTATTTTGTCACCAATTCTGTTCGGAATTTTTATGGATGGAATTTCTAGGTGTAGCCAAGTGGCGGAAGGCTTGGAAACCACTTGGGTGGTTTCAGAATCTCATCTCTGCTTTTTGCAGATGATGTGGCTCTGTTGGCTTCATCAGGTGGTGGCTTCCAGTTTGTACTAGAACGGTTTGCAGCCGAGTAAGAATGAGAATCAGCATCCAAATCTGAGCCCATGGTCCTCAGCCAGTAAAGGGTGGAGTGTCCACTCTGGGTCAGGGACGAGTTCCTGCTCCAAGTGGAGGAATTTAAGTATCTCTGGGTCTTGTGCATGAGTGATGAGAGAGGATGATCTGATATTGTCATGTTGGTGTTATTCCCAGATTATCATGAAAATGTTGTTCCAGGTTCAACATTGCAAGTGACCAATCACATTGTTGTGACGTTATTCCTTTGCGCGCCAAGCCATTCGTGCATTCATGAAATTACAATGTTGCAAGGACAATATCAGTTCTGCTTACCGTTTATTAAAAGGGTTAGGGTTAGGGTCCGTTGATCAGCGAACAGAGGCGGTTTCTCGCAGCTTAAGTACAGTTTTCTGTTTTACGGCGGTTTTTCCCGAAGTCGCAAAAGTATGACGTCACAACATTCCGATTGGTCACTTGCAATGTTGATCCTGGAACAACAATTAGTATGATGATCTGGGAACAACACCAACACAACGATATCAGATCATGTGATGAGAGAAGGGAGTGGGAGATCGACAGACAGGTTGGTGCTGCAGCTGCAGTGATGCAAACGCTGTACTGGTCCATCGTGGTGAAGAGAGAGCTGAGTGTAAAAGTGAAGCTCTCAGTTTACTGGTCGATCTATGTCCCTACCCTCACCTATGGTCACGAGCTGTGAGTAGTGACCAAAAGAACGAGAACGCGGATACAAGCAGCTTAGTATTTGTTTCATTAATCAAACAGATTCTTCCACCCTACTCAATTTGTGGACTAAATTACATTATGAATCCCTAACCAAGCTCGTCATTAGCTAACTACTATTAACTAACTATTAGATAACTACTGCTGACGATGCTGACATAGAGAGATGTATGACAGCAGTAAATGTACAGTGTATGGCTGTTCAACCGGAAGCCAGAAGTTTCTGTTATTTTTCTTTCTTTAGCGTTAATGCTGCTGGTGGTTAGCCGTACACATTTTGGGTGCAGTAAGAACCTCTATGAAGCACAACAAATAAATGAATGCTAAAATGCATAACTAATAATATAGTTATTGTATTATTCATTGTCATTTTGTCTTTGGGCCTTTTTGTCTGGTTCTGCTCTGAGATGTTTGTTTAACACACCATTTCATTAATAAAAAGTTGGTCATAAAAAGGCATGGCATCTCTTCTCAGTGGAGTGTTTCCATTAGATGCCATGCAGGAATCTTGATAAAAAGTGAAGCGCTAGTCACATTGCATTGTAGGACACTACTTTGGTGCATAATTGAAGGAATAAAAACATAGATATATGTCTGAATTGGAGAACTTGTTGCTTTGTTAAACAGTCAACTCCTCGCATCCTAGTGTGTCCTTGACTCAACACAATAGGCTGCTCTGCTAGCCAAGATAGCTAAGGGTGGCTGTGGCTCAGGAGGTGTCTGAATGTTAGATAAAAAGCATGTACGTGGAAAAAGCATGTCAAGAAGTGCTTGTATGAATGGGTATGAATGAGGCAAGTTGTATAAATACTTTTAGTGCTAAGTTAGAGTAGAAAAGCGCTATATAACGACCAGTCCATCAATAAATGAAATAAAGTAAGGCTATAGTGGAATTTCTGTATAAAACTCCTCACCAGTGTTTTACTTTTTACCTCTTTTATTTCTTCCTTCTCTTCTCCAAAGAACAAGTCTTCTATATTTTTATTGACTCTTTCTTTGTTCTTATTAAGTTTGTTTAAGCAGAAACATGCACACCATTTGCAACAGGGGTGACTGGAGTCAGGTGGGACCCCCCCAAGAAGGTCATTTCTTTTCTTCTGTCACTATAAACTGCCACTGCTGGAGTTTAAGTTATGTCAGCCCTCAGGGGTACCCCCAATGGCCTGGAGCCCCAAGCAGTTGTCTGCCTTACCTGGTGGCATGTAGCGCCTCTGAGTGGAGAAAAGTGGCATACCAAAGGACCTTTAAAGTGCAGTGTCAAGGGCTAAAAACACAAACAGCTGAGAAATGTTTCATTTATGGGAATGGAGGCTTCCACGGAGGTGCTTTATTATACAGGACTTATAACTGACAATAGGACTGCAGGTTTCTACAGACTACATCATTTGTACTTGTACTTGTAGAATGTTGCTTATTTTCTCCCACTTGATGTTTCTTTGATCTAGGCATATTCATTTGATTTATGTTTAGTCTAAAACTACTTATGAGTAACCTTTCATGAACTGCCTTGAAATTTTGGAGGGTTTTTGCAAAAGATTATCTGAATGAGGAGCTTTATCAGAGCTTGGTCTCAAATGCCATTCAACTTTACTGTTATTTGTTTCAAAGGTTGCAACATCCAGTTCCTATAGAATAAACAGTTTTCTGAAACCTGTTGAACAGAGACAGGTAATGGCTTCTAATTAATGGGCTAATGTGCTTCCTGTATGATGAGATAGGAGAAGAAAAAGCTCCATTTATAACTTTATATTGCAATCATTTTTTCTCCATTCGCTTTTCATTTGGCTTTCAGTGTCTCCACAGGGACAAGTCTCTGACCGCTGTACACACAGCTGGCTGAAATAAAAAAAAAAAAGAAAACTTAATTAACTCCAGAGTGGAGATATTATCCAAACAGACAGACAGAGAAGCTACACTCGTTTAAAGCCCAGTCAGCCCGGGTCATGCTCCATGAATTATTCAAGCTGCCCGCCGGTTTGCAGAGTGAGTTTTAAGTGGACAATGACCCTGTGCACACTCATTTAGCCTGCGCCTCGGCTAACAAGGCTAAGTATTCACCGACTCTCCACTATCCTCTACTAACAAGCTAATGGAATTTCAATCAAGAGGATGCACTGAATGGCTTAACATGGGCAAGCCTCGCTCTGGGCCTCTATACACACACATATCAATATTCAATTAGATCTGTGGGTTTTTCAGCCTGGCCTTGTTAAGTAAGAAGTTGGGTAAAGGGAAAGCTTGCAAAGGCCAAAAGGCTAGTTTCAACCAGGCATTGATAACTTCAAAAGAAGTCCTTAACTTTCTCTATAATCACAACCTTGACTCAGATTAAAAGTGACATTTGGAAAAATGTAGATAAATACAGTTCATACATTAATCAGCAACATGGCCGGTGTGCTACTGGCCAGGATTATTAAAAATAATCTCAGATTTTAGGGCTCAAAGCCATAAAAATGTTATTTATGAGCATAATTTTTTCAAGGTGAAAATTCGTGGGTTAATGAAATAAATGCAGCTCCTAAAGGTCTCCAAAAGTTGATTCTGTTCATCTGGACGTAGCGTTTTGTGGGAGAAACGTTTCGTCACTCATCCAAGTGACTTCTTCAGCTGACTGCAGGTTTCCCCAATCTTATAAACAGCACATTGGCATAATGACTGAAACCAGGCCACTGAAGGAACAATGGGCTGGGAGGTCAGTTCCATTCATACAAACGCTCTATCTACCATTCACACATATTCATAGTCAGATGAACACATCGGAGAGAAACTTGGCCAAGGATACTTTGGCGCCAGAGCAGCCAGGGATCGAACCACCTACATCCCATTTAGTGGATGATCTGAACTCCAAGAAAGGAGACAATGAGAAAAGAATAGTATCCACTTCAGACAGTTTTAGTACTTGCTGTTCTCTGTCCACAAACTCTTACTGTCACTCACTGCTTATATTTATTAAATTATTAGATTATTGAAGATTTCTTGGCTGGGTTTATGCAGTAAAAACTAATACATATCATTGTTTGAGGTCAAATACAGACCCTTTAAAAACCGAGGATGACAGAACTGTCTCAGTGAAGCCATAACTGACGTCACCAGCAGCTTTGACTAAACAACACTGACAGAATCCCCGGGAAGGAAACAGATTCTTGCCACACAATTACTTTTTGAATATACTGTACACATGAGTGTAATGCTGTCACAGGAAGGATCAGCTCTTAACACTCGTTGAGTCTGATGACACAGAACATACGATGATGTTTTTCAAGCACTCCCACACATTAAGACTAATTCTCACTGATGTCTATGTGATTTTAACACTGCACAGATTAAATGCCTTGGCCTTAGCCACCCTCAGTGACACAGAACTTCTCTGACAATGGGTGACATGCTGGATCTGAATACTACTGCTCGATGCTTCGGCATCAGTATTCATAGGGGAAATAAAAGTAACTAGTGGACCGGAGTTCAAAAGTGCTAATTTACTAAAGTGCTGAAAGACTGCTTTAGTTGGTAATATCGAAACAAAAGATGACTTTTTAAAGCAGACTGCAACTTTTTTTTGTTGTGGCCATGTACTACTGATAGATAGCCCTCTGCCCAAAAAAGCCTGACAATTAGCTTGGGTTCCTCTTTGAACTGTTGTGGCGCCTTAATTTCAGAGTTCATTGAATGTCAGATGAAAAGTCCTTGTAGCATTGCATTCTGGGAGAACGTCAATTCCGTCTTATGTGCCAAACTAGTTGATGTGTTCAATTGAACATCTAAAAAAATGGGACAAAGCAAGAGCGAGCTTTATTCCAATTGGCTATAAGAAACAAAAGCCCACTCAACCTTGTTGATAGAAATTGCACTTGAGAGCAGAGCTGGCAAGCGCTACAGTAAATACTGATTAATTTGAATTCCTAATGAATAGGCGCTGAGTCTGAGAGAAGGAAAGGTATTGAAGGAATGTGGCATGTATTCTTCATTGAGGAAAAAAAAACAAATGGATGAATAAAGGAGGGTGAAGAGGGGAATAATTAATTAGTTTGCCAGAGTGGAGTACGCATTCAAATTGAAGGGCACACTGACAAGGCTTGCTCGCACATCCGCTCGAGAAGGACAAGGTATGCTACAAAAGTTAAGCAGAAATCAAAGTCCAAGGTCTATGAGGTCTGTTTAAAAATGCCCCATCAGTGTCATCTTTTTTTAACCTTTTTTTCCAAATACTTTTCAAAGGCCTCGGCTTGTTAGACAGCAAGGCAATAACACCTCCAGCAGCCGGGAAAGAAGAGCAAAATATGCAGGGAGAGGTGTAAAGATGTGTGAATATTGGTGTCATTTGAGTTACAGTCTTGTCAGTTAGTTTATAGTTGTGTTGTTATGTAGCGGGGACATACTGTACTGACAGGCTTCCATGGTGAGTCTTTTGCATTTGATGTAATGACACAGGGAACCTATTTTGTCTTACTTCTGTGTTTGTATTTCGTCCCATTCTTCATTGTGCGATGCAGGTTGTGCACGGAAGAAAGCCTTGACATGACATCTTTTTGCATTTGAACAGCCGAGACAAAGGCAAAACACGATGCGTCTGCTCTGCCTGTCTCCCAGGAGGAAGGAAAAAAATTGAGGGAGAAAGCGAGGGATAAGGGAGGAACATTATGCAAATGGGTTTTATAAGTCGAGTCGGGCATGTTGTCGTGACACTGTCTATATTTAAAACAGGTCACCTTAACCCCACCCCCACTGTCTCAATGACAGACATCGAGTGAGGCTGCACTGACATCTGGATGCCGCACGACTGCGGCGACACACGGATGCATGGACACTAACACGTGCACGAAATCAAAGGCATCTTATTTGCATATTGACACACACACACACACACACACACACACACACACACACACACACACACACACACACACACACAGCATGACAATGACCATGATATATGTATATATGTAAAACTGGCCAGCCCATTCTCTGCAGGCCAGGACCCAATCATTCCAGTGTGCTGAGCAGAGAGACAACCAGTCAGCCACTCAACCCAGCAACAGGGGTGACAGAAGAGAATACCTGACCCCGGTGCATTCACCCATCCCTTCATTCACCCGTCCCTCGCGCTCCTCCTTCATCTGCTGGCCCCTTCGCATTCCCTCACTCCTCCATATTCAACAACAGCAGCATGCATGCATGCATATACGAGCCCTGATTTTATGGGGCCATCGAGTGGCCATGAAGAATGGCTACCGCCTATTTACCCCCCTTCCCCTCCCCTTTTCTTCCTGCCTGGAGGCCCTCAGGCTGTCCATTTTTAATGGAGAAGAGATGGCACTGACCGGCACTCCCTCTTCATCCTTCCATCCTTCGCCCCGCACCAAACCTCCATTTCAATAATTTTCATCACTTCATTTACTTCTTCTTCCTTTTTTTTCCTTGTCTCTCTTGCATTGACCTAGATACCAATGAGGCAGGGTGACACTTCTTCGCTGGCCAAAGCAGGACCCTTCATATCTCTCAACCATTACTCCACCATATTGGCATCTTTCTCTCTCTTTATTTCCCTATCAGTCTCTCTTTCTCTTCTCTCCCTCTCTCTCTCTCTCTCAACTGTCCATAAAATATGCCTCGGCGTTATCTCTCCCCCCACGCAGGAGAATAATGAAAGGCAGTGGCATGACAGATTGGACATAGATGAGATTGCCGCTGTGACTATATGCACGTCTCGCCTCGGCCCCAGCTTTGCATCTGAAATAGAAAAAGGGTGGAGGGCGTGTGTGTGTGTGCGTGTGTGTATGTGTGAGAGTGTAGGTGCGGAAGACGGGGGTGGGGGCAAGGGGTGACAGTAAGCTTGAGGGGCAGTGGTGTGGCGGTGGGGGAAGGGGGGGAGGACTGTAGCGGGTGGCAGTGAGTGAGGAAAAAAAAAGGACTGGTCTGTGTAGTTGATGTGCTTGACGTTAAAGGGGAGGGAGTCTCCAGACAGTGTGTGTGTGTGTGTGTGTGTGTGTGTGTATTTAAAAAGGACCATATCATGGGGCAAATTGAGAAGAATCCAAAACGAACCTTCACTGAATAAAAAAAAATGTAATCAATTACTGTTCTCACTCTTCGTCACACACGGTACAGGAAGAGTCACTATCAGTGTGTATGACCACTCTGAACTGACTGGCAGCTGTGAGATTAGGTAGATTACAGCCTGCGAGCTTGGGCGTGAGGACCCAACATGCTGCCAAGATGGCTGCTGTAGTGTGGTGGCGGCACGATGCCAGCAGGCAACATGTAGGCACCTGTTACTGCTACAGCCGGACATCATGCTCAGCCAAGGTGCCGGCAACTGCTGCTACAGCGGGGGGTTAACAGGGGCAAAGAGAGAGTGGAAGAGAGAGAAGGATGCCTGCTACTCTCCTTTAAATGTGAATTTAGAAAAAAACAACAACAAACATATTAACTTTTTTATATCCAGAAGGTCACTGGAAGTTTGCCAGAGGGTTTGGGTTTTCTTTTAAGAACGTCAGAAACAAAGTTCTTAGACATTAGCATTCCAATGAAGTACATTTTGGTACTGCAGTTTCTCTTTTCCATTTGGGTGTTCCACATAAAATTCTATTTAAAAAGTGGTGGATGCTTATATGCCCAAATGAAAATCATAAAACAGAACTGAAAAGCCAAATTGCATGTGAGGGTGTTGCTCACTGGTGACCTGGTGGATGATATGAGTTTACTTCTGTTCGACGAGTTTGATTTTGAATGTATCAAACCAGGGATGCACTGCTTGCTAAATTTTACCCTGATACTGAGGTTTAAAATGAAAGTTTGTCCAACAACAAATTCTATTTGTTTTTTTGTTTTTTTATTTCTCATTTTTAACAAAGGAACAAAGAAATTCTTTTTGAATTTTTGAATATTTATCCAGGGCCAAACAAATCTTACAAAACAGATAAATGTCAGCCACTGACACCTGGAAATGTCATCTTATTTGCCGATATATAGTCAACAAGGCCAGTACTGACCGATACCAACATCCTGTTGCTATAAGGTCCCTTATATTTACCTTCTTTATCTTTAGTAGTTGTCCTTGAGTATGGTGGTAGTGCTAAATTCATAATGGTATATTAGGTACCCAAACAAGTTTGGTGGGTCTGGTGTGTTTGAATTTTACGATGCAAGAATGACAAAAAAACAACCCAAAAGCAGCAAAGATTCTGATTAACACAGAAACACCCAGAGAAACATGATGTAAATAATAACATTCATTCATTCAGTTCCTACTTTTCTACTTCAGCTTTCCTTTTCTAAGTTAGCTACTACATAGCTACTGTCTTATTACCACTGTTAAGTTAAACTTAGAGTTTAACTCAAATAGTAATGCTGAACTGCTTCTGCTTAGCATTACTATCACCCCCACCTCCTCCATTAAAACACTTGTGATGACATCAGATATTTTACCAATCAACGATTCTAAAAAAAGATTTTACTGTTTATAATCAGAAGCTTAACCCACGAAATGTTTATCTTATTGCTTCAAAATTACTGTGATAATTACCCGATTAGTCAGTGGACAGAAAAGCAAGTGTCAACTATTATGATAATCTCTCAACTGACTAAACAGCTCTACATTTCAGTATTTATTAATGGATGAATAACTCAAACAGCTATTTTACAAATAATTCCCTAACCCCTGTGTTTGTAATTAAACAAAAAAATGTGTCATCGCTTCCCAAATCTCAAGGTGATTTCTTTCAAATTTCTCAGTTTGTCCAACCTTTCAAAACCCAAATATATTTAATCAACATTAATATATTAATACAAAAAAGAAACAAAAATAATTCCCAACATGATGAGTCAGAACCAGATCATTTTCCATGTTAATTTCAGACACATTATAATTATAAGGGTCAACAGTTTCAATAAACAGGTGATTTCCTATACGTATGTACCTGTTTCCTGTTAAATGTGTTGCATCTACAGGAAGTGTCCACTGCAACCCGTTCTCACTCCCAAAGCGTAACATTTTACGCTAGGTGACAAATCGTCACCATATTACGTTTTCAGCTACCCACCACGTTCCTAAATGACGACCTCGGAAAAAGAGGAAATATGAGAACCGTCTGGACTGAACCTACACATGTTCGCTCTTATTCTTCAAATCGCTTAGAAACACGCTATTTAACATCATTAAAGTCCTGGTTACGGTCAGGAATAAGGTTATGGTCAGGGCTAGGGATAAGGTTAGGTTTAGGGCTGGAATACAGGGCTGGAACGTCTACTCCCGCGGGAGCGTCATTGCACTGGATTCCAGCCATAACCCGCCGCGTACCATAAGAATGCCGAAGGTCTCCTTTCGCGTTCCTCAGGAACGCCGCGGGACGTGACAAAACGTCGACATGTTACGCCTCGGGAGTGAGAACGCTCTGTCCACTGAGGGCAGCGTATGTCTGAAAGAAAAAAAAAATCAATCTATAATTGATTGATATTAGCTGGTGCAGAAGTACGGCGAGTATTTGACACATGATTGGAGATTTAGTGCTGTGAAAATGTTTGTTATGGTGAATTTACCAATGAAGTCCTTTCACACATTATTTATTTTTAGTGATGTTATTATTTCAGGGTCTGATTATTTTTGAAAAAGATTTATTAAAACAATACAAAAGACAATATTAATATAAAAACAAACTCCAAAAAGGAAATCAAAAATACATAAATATGTTCCTGTAGCAACCCACATTGAAACGACTTGTTTTTATTGTTTTGTTTTTTTAAGAAAACAAAGTATTTAAATGCAGATAAATATTTTTATTTTGTCAATAAGGACGGCATAATAAAACAAACAGGTTTGAAAACAAATCAAAAAAGGTCCACTAACACTTTAAATATTATTGTTTGTCTTTCGGTATAGGTAGGTTATTGTTTGTTTACTTATAAGTTTGCTTACTGTGGCAACATTTGTCTTATTCAGTTCTGTTAAAACGTTTTGCCAAGATACCTAGAGGCAAAGTTTGTTAAACTTGTTTTATTTATTAATTAATGTTTAACTTCAAATAATTAAATGTAGTAGTGTTGTAGCATTTTTTTTTTAGCTATGTTTGTTTAAACTTTAATTCCTGTCGATACTTTTCAATGTTTGTGTGTCAACCGTTCCAATAGCAGTCAATAACTCTTGGCAACCGTCAGTGTTCAAATACTGATAAAACCAGTGTCCCTGTAGCTGTGTGGTGTATCACAAGAGTGTGATATGTGTCAATCTCTTAAAGTTCTTAAATAAACAAACAATATCTGTTATATTTCATATATAACATATAACAAGATCTTTAAGTTGCATAACGTGCATTTAACAAGAAAGTAAAACTCTTTTCCTTTGGTATTCTCTATCATGCAATTCATCTTTTTTAAAAACAAAAGAAGGCAAAGCAGCAAATTATCATATTTCTCCCCATTTTTATTTATTAATGGCCATTTTTTTATTGTTACATTTTTCATTCAACTAAAACCAACTCAAGTTTCTTGAGGAATCTCTTTTGAGGTAATCATCACGGATGTCGTTATGACCTCCTCTCAGAATGTTTCATCTTTTATGCTGCCAATCACACTGTAACAATGTTCCTAATATTTAATACAAGAAAGTTATTGGTGAAAAAAAGATTCCAGACATTTTCAGCATTCCTTGGTTCCTATTTCTCCTTTGCATTCTCAAACAATTAGACATTTTGGGATTTGGACGGGTAGTCAGAAGAAGCATTTACATGTTTTGATGTTACACAATAATTAAAAACAAACAAACATAATTTTATTAATTGATTAAAAAATGTTAGTCTGTTGCTCTGTAAATCTGAAAAAGATCAAGCCCTGTGAAGACACTGCAAAAGTAGAGAGAAAGGATGGAAAGAAGAGAGAGAAGAGGAGGAGGAGGGCAGTTAAATGTGGTGTTTTTGGCAGCGGTGCTTGAGCCGCGTTGCGGCTACGCTGAAAACGAAACTGACATGACCCAGAGTGAGGCAGGTAAACAGGCCCAACCTGCTTTGCCTGGGGTGACCATATGGCCCTGTCTCATGGCGAAGCAGCCTGCAGGATGCACGCACACAGTAATACACACACACATGTTGGTGTACCTGGTGTCCCCTCTCTGCTCGCCTCTGTTTTTGTTTTTGTCTCTCAAAAGCTGACATGCTTTGGCTGCAAGCGACGGCAGGCATCAGGTAAGGAAACAAGCAAAACAGGTAGGTACACACACTCACAAAGACAACATATGGTGATCGGGCACAGTGTTGTAGTCCTTAAGTGTTGCTAACTTGACCTGAGGCAAGAAAGACAGAGAGTGAATGGAGTGGAGAAAGAAGCAGAAACGAGGAGGAGAAGGAGGGAGTTGGTTAGAATTGCTGCAAATTATTGATGTGCCGTTACAGACACCTGCTGGCACAACACATCTCTGTCACACACGCACACACACACACACACACACATACGGACGAGGTCGATGAAATATGCCTCCACTTGCAAGCATATTTCATCAACTAACTTTGGGTTATTCCTAAAAAGCCTTCACACTGTCAAGTTTTGATTTAAAACAACCTATCATCCTTCCAAGTCTCCTCCTTAAAAGTCTAATTAAAATTTATTCTGCCACCATCAGCAACTTGTTCATTATGCAGAAACAAAGGAAGGCTCTTTGAATGAGAGCAGAAGAAAGGCTTTCTGCTGTTACGGCTTTGGCCTTTGCCAGGGACAGCATGTATTGTAATGCTTCACACAAGATAAAATATTCATAAAAATGAAGGGAGCAAAGTTCCAGGGATGGCAGAAGGGAAGGGAGGGGGAAAAAGTTAATGAATATGAGTAATCAAATTCGCTATCTCCTCCTATTTTATTGAAAATCCTTTTTTTTTTAGTTAATTAGAGCCTATTACTAGTCTAATTGGCTGAGGCTTACACATCCAGTTCCGTAGTGTCATTATGGAGCTATTAAAGAAGACCCACCGAGATGGAGGAACAGAAAAAGCATAATCAACCAATCAATTAGGATCTTTGAGGAAAATGAGCTTTGTTGCGTTATCAGGTTTGATCTTATGTCCTTGGTTTGGCTGCCATGTGTAATTTTTTTTTCCTTTCATTTTTTTAAGTGCCATCAGCCACATGTCTAAATTACTTCACGGTCTCGGGAGCTGTGATGATAGTGAATGATGTATTTCTTTATTTTGTGAACACTAATAGAAGACTACATCTTTGTGTTTCTTTAAATATTTTAGGCCATATAAATTTTTCTGCGATGGAAAAAAGATTCAGTGCCTAGAAAATCATTTGACATTGCTATTGAGTCAAGTAGTAACAAATTTGTGAATGTACATTTGCATTCCCAACATATAGGCTACTGTTCCTTCATGGCCTTTGTCTGTTTTAGATATTCCTGTAATATAATTGAGAATTTTTTAGATAATTATAATTTTGGCATGAAAATCTTTGTAGTGACAGTCTTTAGACCTAATGCAAATATTTATTATAAAGAGTAGTTAACATTATTGAATCACAATTAGTGGACTGAACTGAGTCTGTAATGTTACAGATAAAGATTCTTTAAACCACTTGAACTGGCTACTATAGTGGTTAATATATTTTAAAAAGTTGTCATTAAAGCTTTAAAATGAGGAGTACAATATTTGTAACCAAAATATAGGATACCAGAAATAGGAAGCAGCATAACAGTGCAAGGGCTAAGGTAGGACTAAAACTGGTCTTGCATAGCAAGAGTGACAACACTCTACCAAATGTTTTATTAGTAAGGGCACACGACGGGGGCCCAATCATATTGGGCATGGTGTGGTGTTGGTACCATCCTGTGCCCTATCTATTCACCCAACTTGGCTGTTTGAGTTTGAACAGGTTTTGTAATCCACTCACAGTGCTATAATGTTTTTTGGGTACCAGAGTACAATTACAGTGAAACGATATTCATGCCCAGATCTAAAGAAACTCAAGAATAAATGAGAAACATGTAATTATCCTTAAATGGATAAAACTTGGAACAGTGGTGAACCTTACCAGAAGTGGCCGGTCTACCAAAATTACTCTGATTACAGGAGCACAGGACACTCTGCAGTCCTGTGAAAAACTAAGTATGCCCTTACTACTCCGCTAAGAATTAAGAGGGTAAGTTACATATAAGTTGTATAAGTTACACTTGATTAATTGGTGGTCAGCAATTGTGACCTCTATAACATCTATAGAATCCTTTATAAAAGCAAAGGCTTTGGTAGGTTGCCTGTCCTGGGCATTCAGATGTGTGGTAACACAATGTCGCAGTCTTTCCAGATGAAGACAACCCAGCAAATTCGCCCAACATCAAACCATACAATGATCAGAGAAATTAGAGAAAACCAAAGAGCTACATCTCAGAGCCTATAGACATCAGTTAACGTGCTAAATTTAAAATTTCAGTACAATTAGAAAAAGAATGAACAAACAAGGCTTGCTTTGAAGTGTTGTTAAAAGTGTATTTTCTCTAAAAAGAACACAGCACAGCTTAGGTCGATAAAGTTGCATATGAACAAGTCCCAAGTCTTCTGGAAGAAGGTCCTTTGGACAGATAAAATCACAGTGGAGATGTCTGACCATATTGGACGGAGCCACATTTGGCACTAAACACACTCATCATACCAACTACCAAGCACAGTGGTGGAGAGGCAATGATCTGCGCTTGCTCTGTGGCTTCCAGCCAGGGAACCTTGCAGTCATGGAGCTGACCATGAACTAAAACCATCAGTCCAACAGCTGAACCTTGACTGAAATGAAATTGAAATCAAAACACAATGGAAAAGAATCAAGGTGTTGTAATGTCCCAGTCAAAGTCTAGACATTGACCTAATTCTAAAGTTGTGGTGGAACATAAACAGAGATTTGTATAAACGAATGTCTGTAAACCTCAATAAATTGAAGTAATGGTCTAAAGAAGAGTGGGTCACAACAATGTAAGAACCTGTATTTTTTTTTATTTTGCATAATTGGTTTAAAAGCTTCTACCTGCATATGGCCTGTCATGAAGGGTTTTTTTTATATTGTGAGTGAGACAAAAAATAATGAAGACTACCAGAAAACCAGAAAGAGATGCAAATGAACCCCTAACAAGACCAAACTAACAATAAAAGACAAAGAACTAAAAATGAGATGCATAAAAAAACAAAGGAAAAAACTCAAAAGAGGCCCACGACTGCAAAGTTACCACAAAGACAGAACAAACTACAAAAAGAAACAAAATGACCACAGAGACACAAACAAACCAACAAACAAACCAAAAAGAAAAAAAAGATGGAGTCAACTAAAGGCAGATTTATGGCCCTGCGTTTGATTTGCATCCATTAGAAATTCAGGTTTGTGGAAGATGTTTTTAGATCGAGTGCTGATTGGTTACAAACTTGAGGAGGTGACGGCAGAGTTCATCAAAGACAGAAGAAACACCAACAGCATCAAGCATGGGCGGTGTCACACACACAGTTTTCATTGTTTTCAATAATTGTTTCAGCAAATGTTTTTAACCCCACATTGTTTCTTTGTAGATTACGACTTCTGTCTTCTCCCCAGTGAGGACTAAACTAAAAGACCAACAACAGCACAAACATGATCACTTTTCAATGCCCCTTGGTGACAGTACACATGTAGAACTCCTGAAAGGTCTGTGTAGCGCCTATGGTCTAAAACAGATGCCAAATGACAACAGAGACACACAAAACATCTACAAATAGACAACAAAAAAATTCAAAGAGAACCATACTACAGAAACAGAAGAACCTAAAAAAGACATGAAATGACACAAAATAATGAACAAAAGATACACAAATTATCTGAACAGAAAAAACTACTGCCACAAAAACTGAAATGGGAAACAACTGCAGACACACATAATCTCCTGCTACTGTTTGTACCAGCTGAAAACACTACGTAGAGTAGATATTTTTATAACTTCACAATATAATTTTGGGGGGTTCAACTGGAAAGTCCTTCTATCATCTCTTGTTGAACATCCACATCTTTCCAAAGACAAAGGGAGCCGCTAGTAAGGACAGAGTGGATATTATTTGGCGAGGGTCAGCAGTTAGATGTAGGTCACCAAAGTATCAGATTAGAAGCTGCCAGTGTTCACATGATGTTAGCTCCTGGGTTATAACGATAAAAACTACAAGGTCAAACTTGGACTTAAGCTGAAGTACGGAGAGTTCTGCACCTCTTCATACACATTTGGAGCAGATCGAGGGCAAGATAGAATTTAAACACAGTAGACGGGAGGAGAGAATCATAATGATTTAAGCAATAAATTCTCAGCCTGCTGAAATTACAGCAGGCCTCGGCAGCGGCAGCGGTGGCAGCGCCAGAATCTGTAATTATCCCTCGAATTCAATAAAAGTGAGGAAGAACAAAGAGTGGGGAAAACGGTTCACTGGTAACTAAAGCGCTTTAGTGAATCGCCACTACACTAGTACGGGATAACACCAAAGATAATAGCTTCTTCTTCTTCTTTTTTTTTCCCTACCTGAAGAGCAACATCACAGGGGTGCCACAGTGTTCGGAGGCAGAATCGATAACACTATCAAAGGGCAGAATCTCACCCTTAATGAAAGGAAAGAAAATACTGCAGGCTACAGGCACAGAAAGACCACTAGAGATCTATGTGCATCAACACGCCTGAGACTAAATATGAAATCAATTCATTACACCCCTTATTTCTTTCTCAAACACAGTTCGGCGCCGAGATAACAAATTTACCTGCTACCCCCCTTTATTTTCCTACTTTTTCACTCTTTCTTTCTCTCTTTTCCCCCTCTTTCTCTCTCACAATTAATGAAGAGACAAGCAGTGGACACTTTCCAGCGACGGAAGAAGCATAAATAGATTAAATTGTAGAGGAGATTATAATTTATCATTTCTTTATTAAAAAGTAATGCAGGCGAATTAACTTTGAATTAAATTCTATTTGCATGGCATTACTGGAATCATCTGTGTAAATGGCTTAAAATCCCAAATGGGACATTGTTCCCTCCAACAGTATAATTGTAGAGAAAGAACTTTTTTTTCTTTATCCAGGAAATTATAAGAGCCCGAGAATTAATCTGAAATTATTGGAGCAGTGCGAGAGGTGAGACTTGAATCATGCCACCCAAAAGTGTGCAAGAATAGAGCAGAGTTCTGTCAGCTTATGTTTGGAAAATTTGGGACATTCATCGCAGTTTTGATGAAGGCAGGTTTAAGTTAACATCAGCTTCATTTTATGAAACTTGCCTATTTAGTATACCCAGTGACAAAGATAAGGCCAACATGCATTTTTGCAATTACAATGTATTGTTTAATATTCACCTTAACCCTAAATGGTTCACCAGTGATCTTTTATGGTTACGTTTATAAATTACCTGGCATGCCTAATATAAGAAAGGATGATGGAACATCTTCCAGTGTCTCAAACTATTACTTGTTTAGCATGTGGCTAAAATATCACCCTAATAACTCTACCTCTCACCTATCTTCTGATTGGAATCATGTCATCAGTAATATTAGAAGGTAAGTTTTCTGTTAAAATTACAGTGTAGATCCCCAGAATATAGAACCTTGTCATTGTTGTACTTTCTCTTCCTGCCTTAAAGGGGAATCTTAAATCACATATCCACGGACACAGCTCAATTATGCCTGATGAGGAAAATCACATATAGCAAGGCCAACTCTCTTGACCTTGTCATTATGAAGAAGGAAGCAGCTTTCCAAGACAAATTCCCCACGCTGTATATCTTGCAAATATTCACTCTTGCAGTAACAGGCTGGCCTTTAGATGATGTGGATGCAACTCAAAAAGAAGTGCAATGATTTCCAAAACTGACACTTTTTGTTGTTTGTTAAAGATCTTCATGTATAGAATACATACATTTTAAAGACATAATTACCTGACTACTTAACTTGGGGTTGGTCTTAAAAGCTGCAGAGGACTATGTGCAAGAAAAAAATATTTGTATAATATGCTTTAACGAGCTAAGAAATATTACAGACTTTTTTGACATCTGTGACTGACTGTAAAACGACACAGTAATCAAAGAATATAATGTTTAACTTGGTCAATAATGCATTCCGTAAAGTTTACAAGGAATGTATGTTGTGTCATACAAATGACTTGGCCTCTTGGGTGTGTGGCATAAATTAATTAATTGGAGGGTGTTGATGAGGCTCTGTTGTGGAGGATACAGCTATTACTCTAAAATGACAACAAATTAGTTCCAAGAATGCGCTAAAGAACTAACTGGCTTGTATGTTGTTCACTGTAACAACTGTAGAGGGCATACGTTTGTTTGCATAACTGCAATTTGATGTTTTTTAAGGCTTAAAGTCAGACACAAAGCTGTTTCCACTGACGGAAGTGCCAATGCAGGCAGCTGTAGCCAAAAGCTGAACTGGACCTAGCAACCGTTGTCCTTTTAATGGAACTGACTGTGACAAACAGTCTGATAAGAGGCTTTGTAAGACCTACGTGCACTTTGCTGAGTAAATTCCAGTATTTTGTTAATCTGTTCTTTAGCAATAATTAGCGTGTAAGAATGTTGCACCTGTGGCTGCTAACAAAGCTTGCTGGGATTACCTAATAAGTTTGCAATCAACACCTGTAGTGACTTCTTCCTCCAATAAAACCAACACATGACTCCAAAAACCAGCAGGTGATGCAACAGTGGCTATGCCCATGTTGTACATGCCATATGTGCTCATGACATACAGTTTGACTAAAAGTGATAGCAACCAAAAAAGCCTTTATATTTAAAAGACATGCTGCATGAAGCTTCACAGCAAACATGGTACAACAGTCGATATAGAGGTGTTCTCTAATTACCTGTGTAACTTACTCTAAAGACACAGCTTTATACCCCAACATCCTTACAGTCATCACCACTACCATCAGTGCCTCAACTGAACTCTGATCAGGGATACTTTAACACACTTGGCAACCCTATATTCATGGCTTTGGTAGTGAAAAAGGGCTTGCTTCTTTCAAGTAAAATAAAATTGGAGGTTGGATTGCTGCTTGTAACCAAACCCTATATTGTGGGTTAATGAAGTACTCTTGGTGCTTTGCAGACTCCATTTGTCCTTTGTGGACTTAAATCAACTACTGATGTGCATTATTTGTTCCTGTAAGAAAAAGAAAAATGCTGGTAGCTCAAAGTTAGATTGCAGCTCAAATCCAGGCCAGACGATCTTGACATCTATTCCGTTACATCTGACATGATTTCCATCAAATGGATTTAGGCTACCTTTTCTATCCCTTACATGATATTCAGCATAACATGGCTAGCCAGCTTCATTAACTTTTCTTATGACACAGTTTAATGAAATGGCTTAAAAGAAGGAAGGGAGCAAGAGACCAAGAAAAAAGAAAGAGGCAGACATTGATGAGCAATTTGATTGGCACATGACTCATGGGACATACCAAATGAGGGAAAGCCCACGGGACAGGAGGAGATCTGATTAGCTGGGCATGGTGAAAATGGAGTGTACCACGACTAATTCGAGACAGAACAATGAGAGACTGAAAAATCGCCTCAGCTTCAAACTCCTCATTGCAGTTTTTATTGAAATTCAATACATCTCAGCAAATGTCTCCTTGCCTCTCTGCCTCTCTTTGTTTTTACAGTGGACACACAGTTACACACACACATGCTTAGTTCATGCAATGCGCAAATCTGCCGCAAACATGCACACCCACACAAATTCAAACACACACACACTGAGGGTCTTGTGTTTTTTCTCAGAGTAGAGTATGTTTTCGGTTCAATCATCAGTCTTTGATACTGAGCCATTTTGCACATGCTTAAGGGCATGTGCTGAAGATGTGGTGAAAAAGTGGGGAGAAACACTCACACACACACAGCAAACACACCCACACAGACAAGTACTTGTACAGCCACTGATTATGATTAGGCTGGATGGTTTGGGTGTTAAGGCGGTGGTGCAATAGTCTCGAGTACAGTGTCAGAGCTGAGCCCAGCCATGGTGACTATTGATATGGCTGGCACAGACAGGGGCACCCTGGGGCCCCAGCAGGCTTCAGCTTTAGTTAAGTGCAGTGTAAACTGGCCGGAGAACAGCTATAAGGAGTGACAAGGTTTGGCACAGTTTCCATACGTGCTGCTTTCCTACTGTGGAGGGAGGTGATAGGACTTTTTTTCGTCATCCACTCTGAAATGCTGGTTTGTCTTAATCCAGACCAAGCATTTATAATCTTTCCTCCCCTAAGAAACTATAAAAATGCTCTACTCATCTTCTGGCACTTTTTCAGCCTTCGTTCACAGAAGTTTTTACATTTCGAGTCTGACTTCTTTATTTAGCAAAATCAGTTATGAGTGGAGAAGCTGTGCCTCTATTTCTCAGTGAACACATCATAATATATTGAACTTGTATAGTCTCCCTGACTGTGCTTTGAAAAGTCTCTGCAGTGTGTGAGTGTGTCAGTCACTGTCCCCTTAGAAACCTTTGGTCTAGCCAAAGGAGTTGAGGCTCAAGAAGCTTTGTGTTTTCTTTCTTTAAATATCAGCTTGACGCTTTCTGTTAGCTCTGATGCCATGTTTTCTATTATCACAACGCTACTTAAGGGGCTTCCAAACAGCACGCAACATGGACTGTGCCCACGCTGTCAGGCTTTTTTGAGGAAACCATGGAACTTTGTAGCCAGACTATAGCATTATGTCAATGAAACATTCAATGTGAAAACCATAAAACTTTACTTGATTATCTGAAATAAAAATCACACGTTCTTGAGATCCGCCTGTTCACAGGTGACTTGTCTAGGGTTAGGTTAGGTGCTGTTTTAGCCACTTGCTAAACTAGAATCACTTTTGGCATTGTAATTTTCCTGTTTAAAGCTTTATAATTTGGGTGATAACAGTAGAGGAAATTTCTATAAAAAGGGGTGGATGTTAACCAAATCCCAAACTTTACCCCTAACCATTACCCTAAAACCTAGATGGGCTGCAAGTAGCCAGTTAAGTGGCCACCCATGTAGACATAAGGTTGGCTTTGGAGTCACCATCTGACCTAACACATTGCTGTTAGTCTGGCTTAATAGTCTGTCATCAAAAAGCATGCTGTATCATCAAGTATCAATTAAAATCACATACATATTTCACTAGCTGGGACCACATCCTCATTTTAGGCTTGACAGCATTTTAGTAGGTAAAGGTTAATGCTTGGACATGAATTGAGCTGCGATTTGTGGAAGGCCTTAAGGGGGCCTGGCGACGGCTCCCACGCCTGACAGATCCTTATGTACTAAACAGAAGTAAAGAAGTTAAAGAATTGAAAAGGGGAGCGAGGGTGGGGCATGTAAACGGGAATGACAGCTTGCAGAACTGGGGGAACATATATAGATGAGAACTGGAAGGAGCGTGTTTGGAGGCGTGGTCCCATTCCTGGACTTCTGATACATAATCTCCAATTAAAGTCTGCACCTGTTACGTTAGGTTTTAAAAACGAACCTTTTCCACACTTTTCAAATATATGAATATGAGCTAGCTGCAAAATTACAAAAGAGTCAAAAGTCTGATATTGTTTTGCAGATCCTGCCCTCTTTCTCCGAATATCTACAGGGATTTATAGTTTTGTCAAACAGCCTATTGAAACTTTTCACAAGGAAAATCCTTTCCATCTGTGAAAACAGTGTGATTCACATGCACTCACACCTACAGTAAATGGACATATACACTACATATGGGCATCCATATGCGGAAGATGGGGGCAGTAACAGCAACAGCCCTTGTCTCTCATTACACCCCCCACCCCCATCCCCACCCTGCGATGCCTCTTTCACATCTATTTTAATCACTTTCCACACAGAAAGTTTTGTAACACTGTAGCCACTCCTCAGCGTATTGTTCCCATTTCCTTCCTTTTTTTTCATTGCTTCCTCTCTTGAACCTGCTCCATCACGCACTTCTTCTTAACTCCATCTGTTCTTGAATACTAACACATACTGTATACGCTATACACACACACACACACACACACACACACACACACAAGCATACATACTCAAACATATGGACAAGTGTATTCAAAATCACACTATCACGCACAACCTCACACATGCCCCTTGTGTCTTGTCCTCCCTCTCTTCTTGCCTTTCCCCTCCGTTCTCCCCTGTCTTTCTCCACATTTGCTTAGAAAATGTTTGAACTCTCTGGCTCTCAAAGATGTTGCTGAAACAGAATATGAATTAGCCCCCCCCCCCACCCCCCCCCCACCCCCCCCCCCACCCCACACACACACACACACACACACACCACTGATACGTCGTAATGCTACTGCTGCTAAGACATCCCCCCCACCACCACCACCCCAAACCCTCGCAAAAACCAACCACCATCTCTCCCCATGCATAAATAATAAAACAATACAAAAGGAGGAGAGGCCCGCAGTCGAGGCACACATGAAAGAAGTGCTGGAATGACAGGATTCAAAACTTCCTCAGCGAAAGCAGGGTGTGGTGGGGAGTGGGAGTGGGGGAGGGATTGGGGAGCAGGCTGAGGAAACAGAGCAAGTGTGTTTATGTATGTAGAGTGAGTCTTTCTCTCCATACATACTGGAACTTTTTCTTACTGTATTTTCCTTTCAAAAACTGATTATTATTATTATTATTATTAAACGTCCTTTAGTGAGAATTTCAAACCAGGTGAAACATTAAACTGAACATTTTTTAATTTAACACCTGAGCTAATTGTTATTGCAATGGAGTATTACAGCCACGTTTAGAATAAATATTATTGTTGATCATTTTAAGAAAAAAGTTGAAATCAGAGATTACTGCTGTTGTTTCAACACAAACTGCCATGGTTGATATACACTCTACAAAATGCCCTGTGTAGATGAGTTAGCAAAACAAATTGTGAAGCTGTCTTGTGATACCAACATACATCCTCTTTATTGCACGTGAGTGTAACCATCGATGTCCTTACATCTGTCCACTTCCAGTCATTTGATTTTGACAAACATTTCCAAGTTCTTGTGATTTTCTGTCTGAAAGACACAGCTTGCTTTTCTTACCAGCTAGTAGTCTAAAATAACTGCACCATGTATACCAAGCAGCAGATATCTATGAAGTCTGACCAATCATAGCTCCTAAAAAGTTTCCACTTTTTGAGCAACATTTAAAGGTAACCTAACCAAAATGTAAAGTCAAATGTTCAAACTTTTGTTTGTTTTAGTTTTACATTAATAAAATTATTCGGTTGATTACATATCTTAATTTGACTTAAACTGTACTTAACAGTGAGATCGTGATATTCTTGTGTTTTATTTACTTGACATTTTATTTGGTTGTTGTGATCAGACACATTTAACATCCACCACAGCGTCACATTAATATTACCAGAAGTGTTTCTTTTAAAATACAGAGGAAACTTTTCATGCCATTGATTTTATATATAAATATTAAATTATGCTTGTCATAGAGTTATGACTCTTTGGGTGTTGCATAGTGAACAATGCAAAAGAATATGTGAGTACTTTTAGGTGGTGTTGAGGACTATCCTTGCCACTTCAATTGAAGGTAATTTTTAGAGATGGATTTGTGTGACTAAAAAGGCCTTTGTGCAGCCACTCTGTTCATCCTCTGAAACCAATTATTTTAGCTCCCCCCTTTTTTTCTTCTTATTGGCTGCTCCTTACAAACAAAAGTTTAAACAGCAGATGGATGGAGTGCCTGTGCTCAAAGGTAGAGCTGTGTGTCTAAGATGATCATATTAGGGACACTTATTCTCATTACACCTATATAGAGACAAGAATATAAAAAAATGTATAAAACTGAATGTTAAAAGCACAAAAATGACAAAAAAAATTAGTAGAATTATCCATAATTGTTCCTTTTTTATAATTCCATGTTAATGATATAGTTTATAAAACAGAACTTTTATAGTTGCTACATCATCATCAGTAATATTCTCTTGACATATGTCGTCTTAGTCAATGACCGCTTTTCTTTAGAAAAATGTTTCTGTGTTTGCTTTTTTTCTGTCAAACTGCAGCACTGCTGTAATGACAAGTTGTTGACAGCTGTATTATTAATAGTTTCTAATTACTGACCACTAAACTTGGTATCTTTTTGTCTCCTTATTTCTGACAAGCAGGGGAAATCTTTTTTCTCTTGCATGAGACTTTTGTCAATGATTTTTGCCCACAAATTAAACATAATGTGCTGCTTTACCCAGTTTGAAGGGATACAATAATGCTGCTGATCGGATAGTACAAATGTGCAGCTCCTCATGAAAAGGCAGCTTTCATCAGGTTGGTAAAAGGTACATAAGACCTACTGTGACACGTCCTCAGCATGGTGTAGACACTTTTAGGGATACGGTTGCTTTGTTTGACCAGTGTGGTGACCGAGTTAACTGTAGGGAATAGCTACCGGCTTTAGCTTCTGCTAATTTGAGTAACTGACCTGGAGTTCTCCACAGTGTTTGAGCCGCTGGTTCCTTCCAGAGCAGTTCCTATCCGGTAATTTATGGCTTGTGTGACCAACTGTATCACACCAATTATTATAAATATTTTATAATGTATTACTGTATTACCTAAAAAAAAAACGAATATCAATGCTTCAGAATGTCCGGAAATAAATAGATGATGTCACATTCATTTTTTATATACAGTCTATGACCAGACTTCACCAAAATGCAACTCCACATTATTAGTCGATTATATAGAAAGGACCCTACATATTAAGTAGTAATGGAAAGTCCAGGTGTTTAAAAATATGGCATGACATAATTATCTATAAGCCAAATTGTCCTCTAATGATAGAATTATAAGATGAAGTGACAGCTGATAACAAAAATGTTGACAGTGCATAAAAATACAGCACAACTTCAGATTATTACTTCCAGATAAAATGCAAAGATGTAGGCAAGTTCAGCTATAAGTAAGGGGGACAAATAATGTTTTGTTATTGAGATTTACTGCAGTTACTGGTGATTTTCACACACACTGCCTGCAGCATTACATACTTGATGTACGCTGCAAACACACCGTCTCTCTCATACATACACAAATCTTTTCATCTTACTATCAAAAGAATTAGAGCTTTACATTGATTTTATGAACATGAAATTCACATACACCCTTTCACTTTAATGCTGACTTATTTATCATCTTCCTTTCCTACCTCCAGACGCGCTCTCTCATCTCCTCCCTCCTTACTCAGGTCTCTCTCTCTCTTTTATGAAATCTGCATATGTATTAAGAGGGATTTTGTTGTCCCAAGACACCAATTTGCATAAAGTGCATGCCATCATCAGTTCAAGAGAGGCAAATTATTTCCCTGGCAACCTCACACTTTCTCCTTCTTTTATTATTTATTAATTTTTAACATGGTGCAAGCTGGGGCTTGTTAGGACCATTTAGCCAGATATGCTAAATATTGCTCTCCTTAAAGAGCCTTCATCAATGAACAGCGACAGGGGTGGGCTAGTACCCGGTAGAAATGATTGAATTAAGCGCTCGGTCAGTTGTTTAGCAATTCTCCCGCAGCAAAAGCATGAGCCTGCCTGCACACGAGTCTGTGTTTGCTTTCAGTATGATACGGGAAGATGCTAAAAGGCCAAAAGTATACAGAGACCCAACTCTGATAGTCATCTTAATAACTTGACACTTTCTCTGACTTTTTCTGGGTAACTTTATTGCATTGATTTTACTTTTTAGACTGGGAATCTACTTTTAAACACAGTCTACAGAGATCACGTTTTGTATCTAATAAACTCTGGATATCTGCTTGAATAACTCTCAGAATGCGTCTCTTTTAAAAAGGCAACCTAAAACTTCACCCACACATGCAGTGATTTGCTCATCACCCAATACTTTGTAGCTAAGAATACCAACTGTAGCTATTTAACATATTTACAATCCTGTCGTCAATCAAAGGTATTTTTTGGTCTCATTTGTAATTCTTTCCTCTTCTCTCCTTAGAGTTGAGATAAGTTTTAGTCCAGACCTGCTTATTTCACTTCATCTTAAGTTGTCATTTGTGTCTCCCTGGATTAGTTTCTTGCAGTGTGGGTAGCCCTTATAAATGTACGCACACTGGGTTAGGTTAGGCTTTCAATAGCTGCTGCTGCATCAAAAAGCAACATATGTAGAAAACAGTTTTCAGAAACTTTTGGCCATATGGTGTAAGACGTGAACATCTGTGTCTTTAAACTTTTCAAATACTTTTACAAGATTTTTTTAAAGTATTTTATTCATAAAATGTACTTAAAAATACAAATAAAGGACCAATTATACAAATAACTCTAATAAGGTGGACAGATATAATAAATCCATTTCTAAGTGGGAAAAAAAAATCATTCCATGTCCGTGAACATCTGTCAGTATTATAGGCTAGTGTCTCATTAGGAGCAGTGATGAAGGTACAAATGCCATCCCAGTCAAACCTCTTTCACTCCCTCTATTGGACAGGCAGCTTAACGTGACATTATTTAGAATTAATGTAATTCACTGAGAGAGATCCGAAGTCCATTGTACCTTAGATGTGTCTTCTTTTGTCTGGGGCCCCGAACAATGCTCTGTCATTTTAGCAGAAGCTAATATGATTAAAGCACTCTGACAATAGACGGTGTAATTCATTTCATCATTAGGGATTGTGGACTGAGCCATGAGAGACGAGGGGGTAGATTATTGAGGCTGCATGCTAATTCAGCCATAGCGCAGAAGATCGACAGCCAAATGGACCTGAATCTTCAAGAGAAAAAAACAAATTTTTTGAAAAAGATCCACCGCAACGTGCTAAGCGTGGACTGGAAAATCATCAATCTTGTGAAAGGAGGTGATTTATGAAGTGTAATAATAGCAATAATCCGCAGTGCACTCCTGGCGAAGGATGGTGAAGGTGTACATTTCAACAGGGGACGATGCCAAAACACACGGGGAGCCATGCTTCTGGTTTTGAAATAGTCCATTTACCGATGATTGTGCTCTTTTACTGTTCTTAGTCACAAGAGATTGGACACTTAGCCTCTCCTGAAGGTCTGTTTCTCATAAGCTGAGCTAGACGGTGCCATCTGACAAATCTTTCTTCTTCGGGGAGTGCCTGGCACTACCTCTAAACTCCCAGTCACTGGAGGAATACCACTTCACATGTTTGCCTATAAAGTTACATGCCCATTAGCCCACCGCAAAAGAAATGTGCAATATTTACCGTCTGGGCGATTAGGAATAAGCCTCAAATAATATCAAATTCTGCTACCCACACCAAGAAACTGGGTGCTAGCATGAGAACAAAAACACACTCCAGTATGTTTGACAAGTAAGGGCCAAATTATGACAGAAATGCAGGATAGGTGGAAACTTACTAGAGCATCACGAGTAGCCAATTTAACACTGAATAGACTTCTTTAACTTTAAAGAGTGGAAAAATAAGAGAAAAAACAGCAGCTGGTCTAAAACAGCATTATTTGTAATTACTGACAGCAAGTAACATAAATTTCCTGCGTTTGTAACTGTTCAGGCTTACCTGACCTGATGGTGTTTGACTGGCTTTGCTATTTAAAAAAATGAAGATGAACCTGTCTGACTACAAGGATTTCATGGACTCATTCTGGGCTTACATGAGACAGAAGGACTCAGAACAGATTATATAATTTGCGTGATTGTACTGAAGACAACTGGTTTAACTCTAATGGTAAACTTGGCCACGGGGTTAATGGGGAAAAGTGTGTGTGTTCGTACTTGTTTAAGCAACTTTGTAAGGCCCAAAAACTGGAATGCCAGTATACTTGAAGGAGCCAACAGTCCTCATGAATTTGAAAGCTCACAATGTGGTTTTAAGGTTAGGGTCATAATTATGATTAGTGTTAGGGTTAGGGTTAGCTTACTCACTTCACTTTTAGAAACTATTGCCTCTAAAAGTAAATGGATGATGAATGGATGATTTTCAATCAGCTTTTTTGTGTTTTGCTTAGACTGTATCTGTGAAACAAACCAAAATTCAGCTACATTTGAGGAGCTGCTGGCATCACAAAAGCAACTTCATCAATGTCAGATGTGTGTGGAAGCATCCTTTTAGTCACAATGTTACACTGAAACAATGCTACATGCAGCATCCTGACAAAACACCAAAGCAATGGAAAGAACAAAAGTTTTATCTTGGGAAAAAAAGTTCCAGCCAAATTTCCCGTTCATCAAAATACAGTACTCCTGAGCGTACCTGCCTCTCTAGAGAGAATGTACTGCGTAGTGACACAATACCTGAACAATTTTATATGGAAAAAAGAGGATGGTACGGATGGTGACAGGCAATAGTGGCAATAGTGGTGGGGGATGGGAGATGAAGGACGAAGGACAAAAAGCTCCAAAAAAGTTTCCGACCGAGAAAGGAAAGAGAAAAATGTATGTTCTGCAAGGCAGGATCATTAATAACACAGCGGCTGGTGAATGTCGCAAGGAACAATGGCATTGTGTAGAGAAGAGATGACGAATCCTCCTCTCCTTTCTCTCAGAGACAGCTCTATCTATTAATTACTTTTATGTCTTCATTCATTATTTCATAGCATTCCACTGCCCAGACTGATTTTAAATCGTTCGTTGCTCACTGCGAGAGTTTCAGTACATTGTTTCAATGTACGTTTATTCCATGTAGTCAGCATACTGCTTACATTCAATACATTTACAGCATGTAAAGTCTGAGAATACTGTGCTTGAGTATCCCATAAAGCTGATTTGGTTCATCTTCAGACTGAAGTGTTTCTTGGCTGAGCGATGAAACGCTGCAGCCAGATGATCTGAAACTGTTGATAGTGTTTCCCCATCAAGGCATTTGGCTTGAGTAGCTTCAGTTTCTGCTAGTTTAGAGTCATCAAAATTTAAGGGTTAAGCTGGAATTTAACATATTTTATTTGAGAATGAGATTGTTCTTATAAGGTAAGCCAAGATTTTGTTAGCAGCACATAATATTACACAATAATATTCATACAAAAAGTATGACAGATTAGAATTACTTTGATTAGAATTTAACTGAAAAGTCTTAGATCGCTATTATGCTAAAAAAAACTTTTTTACTTTAGCAAAAGACAGCAAGAGTATGTTTACACTGTGGTATGGCTGAACACTGAATCCACGTGTATATATTTGCCTCATCAGCCTGTACTGACTGTTGATTTTACACTGCATCACATTTTATGAGCTGATCAAAGAGAGTGGAAAAGAGTTCAAATCGGCTCCATAGACTTAAACCCACTATATTAAAGTGTCACTCATATGTTAATCTATTAATTATAATGATTCATTAGTTCTGAATAAATAATGATGTGAAATGGGGCCATTTTGTAGGATTTTTTTATCTTGATGTTCATAATTTAAAGCAACTTGATGTAAATTATTTGTTATGAGTGACATATAGTTATGTTTGACTTTTACTTTACAAAAAACGTAAACGCGTGACAATTGACACTTTGGTTAAATAAATATTCTAAAGATGAACTGAATTTGTATGAAAGAAAAAAAAAACATGAAAGAAAAGCCCCAATCGCAGACCAGTAGAACCAGTGTGCCACAGCAGTGTGTATGAAGACTGGCCTGGCTCTGAATAAATAATAATGTGAAAATGTTGAAATAAACCATTTAATTGTTATAAGGGATAAAAATATAGATTGCAGGACTTTTAATTTACTTGTAATTGAAAACTTTTACATGTTCCCATGGCAGAAAAAACGCTGATTGGCACAGTGCTTTCATCTGTCTGGGTGAACTGGACATACTGGACTTACATGTGGCTCTATGAGCAGCCAGTAGAATCTGCATTACATCCAATCTGTAACAAAAAAGACATCTCAGCAGAATGTATGAAGCCCTGGCCTGGCATCTAGGACTTGTGGTCGACTACCTCCCCCTTCCCACACACACACACACACACACACACACACACACACACACACACACACACACACACACACACACACACACACACACACACACACACCACCCTTCTCTTTCTTTTCTCTCCATCTTTAACCCTCCACCCACTCCTTCTATCCCTCCCTGCCTCTCCGCCACCCTCCCTTCACTCCCCGCACCCCCAATTGGCTGTGGAAGATGGCTTCAGTGAGTCATCTTGGGACTGAGATCAAAGGCAAATTACAGCCGACGTCTATGCAAAATGTAATATGGAAACCCCCCAGCTATGTCCTCACTATTGATTTTTCTCTCTTCTCTTCCATCCCCTCTCTCTCACTCTGTCCCTTTCTCCTCATTTCTCCGCTTCATTTTTATCCAAGCACAATACAACACAGTGTGAAATTTGAAGAAAAAAAGGCCCCCGAACTCTCTTCCACATGAAGGGGGTTAAAAAAAAGAAAGAAAAGAAAATGAAGGGGGGTGGAGTGTATGATTTGGCTGTCCCTAGTTATGCCTGTTTGCATTTAGAGCCCATTTTGTGATGTAAGTAGTCCTGTTTCTTGTGCCGAGCGCCACTTTAGGCAAGGGTTTGATGTCAGAGAGGGAGGGGCTGCAATATGTTCCGCCCAGACCTTTCTCAAATTAAATAAAGTCGACAGGCAGCGTTCCTCGCATGCAATAGAGTCATATTTGTGAAATATCGGGTTTTGGGGTTAAGATGTAAGTGCGAGGCTAAATGGAGTTCTTCGTCAGATTACTCGCTCTCTGAAGTCACTCGGGCCCTGCAGGAAATTGAAATGAATTGTGAAGCCATTCCCCGTATAAAAGGAGCCTGTGACTTTTTTTCAGATGTGAATACGTGGAATAATGCTGGGGTTATGTATTTTTGACTTGTCAGCTTGTTCACTGACAAAGCAACTATTTCACAGAGAAATGCACACAAACCTTTATAAATGCAGACACACTCGGGCTTAGCAGACTTCAAAATATTAAGCAAAGGTGTGGGCTTTTCTTTCAGAAAGGACGGATACCACGACAAAGCCGAGTGTTCTGCAACCAAAAACGAACAATACCATGTTCATTTAATTAGAAAACAGTCCAATGACATATTATAGATTAGAACATGATTTATAAGTATTATTACAATTTCTATTTTCAAAGCGTTTAAGGAAAATTGCTCAATACTGTTTTTTCTGTGACATCTACTTAGGACAATATTATGATCAAGAGCCAGATTTGCTAACGCCATTGCGATAGCACAAATTTAAAAGTACTGTTGGTATTTACAAAGAGAGCCTAGGGGCAGGGCTGTGTGTAAGAGGTGGCAATTCATGCCAAGGATTGTGTGCAAGAGATTTTTGTGACTGTTGCTCATGTATTTCTGGGAGTTCCTTTCTCAAGCCATACAGTATAGTGAGGGACATATTTCAATCGTGTGCACAAACTGATAGTATTTACATGCATGTTCAGACATGTTCAGACTGCTAACCTATCATATTTGTTAATGCTAAGGCCATTACACACTGAGTGTGTGGCAAAAAGAACGACAAAAATTCTAAATTTTTCAGATCTGAATTTGTTGTGTAATGTATATACACACTGAAAGCACTGCATTTTTTCATCTTCAAAAATATACTGTAAAGAAATGAAGTCAACATCAAGCAATGAGGATTTTCCTTTGAAATGATGCAGTTGTTGTAGCTAAGAATAATTATGAATACGTGAAGAAGAGTTTGAAACCTATTTTTGTTGAATGAAATATTGAAATTGATTTTACATCACCAGTGTGTAAAAGCCTTAACCCTAATTTTCTGACAAAGGCAACACTTAACACTTTTTTTTGTAAATATTTTTTTTATTCATTTCAGTTAAAACGATTGTTTTTGTTGCAAACAATTTCCTTTTAAGAAATTGCACAAATTACATTTACTGATAACTTTTAAAGTTAGTGTTAGGGTTGGGCCACAGAACAGAGGTGAGGATTAAGCAAACGTCAACCCTCTCTTTATGAAACTTTTGCCTACATGACTCAAACAGAAAAATGTAGAAAACAAAAGCTGCAAGGCCAAAATTACTTTCAGTTTCTGAAAAATGGCGCTTGTGTAGTATTTGGCAAAAACATAAATCTTAATCCTAAACCTTAATGGATCTGCTGGATGTAAAAAATACTCTGTGTTATTTTCCTGGAATCCAGATCTCTGCCTAAAGATGAATATAATGTTGGTGCACTCAAGGTTGCTGATGTTATTATGAACACTACACTGGGTAAAATCCAAAATGAGAAGAAACCTAAAATACAAACTGAGTGGAAACACAAAAGTGTAAAGTATTATCAGTAAAGTGTTATATTTGTAATTGGAAAATAAAAGTTTATAAGAAAATTGAGCCTTGTACTTTTATCAAAAATAAGCCATCAATGTGTAAGTAGTACTTTTATAGCTACTCAAGGTGGAGCTAGTTCCAGATGTTTACTTCAAAGGGAAATGTGAAGAAGAAATAGGCCGAAACATTATTCTTCTATTTAAATGTTCAATAATAATGTCAAATTTTGGGGTGTTTATTGCTGTGATCTCTAAAGAACAGCTGAAGGCAGACTAGAAAAGTGTATCATCCCCATCAGAAATGATGACAGCATTGTTATTATGAATAAAACACATCAGGTAAATAAACAAATAACGACAACATCTGCACTAATTTCACAACATGTTTGAACAAATCTCTCCTGGCAAAAATAGTCGAGTAATGAAGGTGTTTGTAATTTGATAAACAATGTGCGTATAGCTCTGAGCTGTTGATCTGTTTCATCTGAGGAGCACAAAAAGCCGCAGCGCGCACACACGCTGGTTTCCCTCGCAGAGTCTACGTGTGTGTGTGCGCGCGATGCGGTGCCGGAGCCTGTTGAACTGTGGGTAAATTTTGTGCCGGCTGAGAATAAAATGCTGCAGGGATGAAATCCAAGCAACACACCTGGAGTCCAGAGAGACAAATGGAGATATATAGAGAGGGGAAGACAGACACTGAGAGGAGCGTGAGTGCTGAGTGAGTGGGCTGGAGAGTGTGCGAGCTTCTACATTCCCGTGCACGCCATCGACTCTACTCCTTGCTTTGGCGTGTCAATTTTGCTTAAGTGGATTCATGCTTTCAAAGAGTGTTTGTGAACCTGTGTGTTTGTGTTGTGCTGTGTGTGTGTGTCTGTGTGTGTGTGTCTGTGTGTGTGTGTGTGTGTGTGGGGGGGGGGGGGGGGGGTCAAAGACGTTAAAAAAGGAAAAAATGAAAGCAAGAAAAGCTTTTTTTTCCCCCACTTGTGTTAGTGTCTGCAAGTGCAGCGGTGCCAGCTTCAGTGCCCTCAGCTATGGGCACAAAGACGACAGTGACAACCCATTCATTTCCCTGACGAGCTGTCGCCTGCGGGAGGATAGGTGACTTCTCCCAAGGTTATTTATGGCATTGTTGATCTCTCATTCGGTCCTCTCTGTCGCACAATCCCTCCCCACCACCCGCGCCTTGCCATCCCACATCCCAAACAGCATCTTTCTCTTTCTATCACCATTATCTGTCTTCAAGTCAACACTTCATTGTCATTAGCCAGCTTTGAAGATTTAGAAAATTAATGGAGACGCACGTATCGTCCATACGTGTGCACATTTCGCTTAAGCTGTCTCTCCCAAATCTGGGGCCCATATTTCTCAAGCTTCTCTTATTATTGATGGAGCTGGTCTGACAGTTAAAATTTGAGGTCAAAGGTGTCGTTGATGATGATGGGTAACTCTAACTGATCAAAATCAGAATATGTGACTGTTGGCCTTCCTATATTTTTTTCTTCACCTGTTCCGATAACTGGGTAAGTGTAGTTTTCACTTTAAAGTCACTTGGTTCTCATATTTGGTTCACATAGGTATGTTTGCTTTTTTTTGAGGACATTATCAGTATCAATGCATTCTCAGGCCTTTATCCCTAGAACTGCTGTCAAGTGCAGTGTATGTCACCATGTGCTTTGACCCTGTTGTTTGGATGATAAAAATGCTTCCCACAGGACCGTGTACTGTTTAAAAACCATTTACTTTAAGATTTCCAGTGCATGACATGTAACCTGTAGCTATAACTTAAAACAAGCCTTGCTCAAATACTGTATACCTACTTGGTCTAAGTTCACAATATATAAAAAACATAACCATAATCCTTTTTTGTTTTATTACTACTATTAAAAAATATATTAAGATGAAAACATACACTGTTTAAGATGAGAGGGAGATTTTGATGTCATATATATTTATATATATACGAGTGTATTTATCATGAGGCCCAAAATGCTGTGATCATAACTCCACCTAGCCGGTGTAAGTACATGCTTACACCTTCACATTCGCCGGCATTTTGTGTTATGCAGACACACACGCAAGCACATAAAAGCCAGAGGAAACACTCCTTCCCACACACACACACACATAAAATGAAGGAGTAATGTGATTGAACCTGCTTTGGCAAGCTCTGACGGGTACTCGACATGATTAAGAGCCAATATAGTGTTGCATAAAGCCAAGCTAAAGATGTCTCTTTCTCCGAGCCGCTGCTATTTGCCTGCTCCTTAAGCCCCTCTTTGCATCTCCCTCAACATGTCTTTTAAGCGCTTCTCAAGCATCTCATAGTGAGAACTTTTGCGCACATCATCCCGGATCCCTCGCTCAAATTCAGAACCGTATCAAATGTCAGTGAAATGGGGAACACTGTGGTAATAAGGTGTTTTTAAGGTCCTTTCCGGGAGGCGAAAAAGCTGGAAAGTTGAGACTGGGTTCATCTTTTGGGGCTTTTTCTCTTTCAAGTAACGCGCCCCCCTTCCATCCTCTTAAGACCGATCATTATGTGCTCAGAATCAGCACTCTTTAGATGCTGAAGTTTGGAGATGTCCAGACTTGAGGCAAAAGAAGGATTGCGAGGAAAAGTGACGGAGGCAAGAAGGCACAGTTAAAATTCAAGCTGCTTGACCTCTCGGTTTATATCCAAGTGTACGCTTCTGCAGAAAGGCTCTCTTCTGTGTGTGTGTGTGTGTGTGTGTGTGTGTGTGTGTGTGTGTGTGTGTGTGTGTGTGTGTGTGTGTGTGTGTGTGTGCATACAAACACATGTGCATGTTCAGACATTTAAAGAGGTGCTGAGCTGTTCATCTACTCAAAACTTTCCATCTCTCCAGACCTCCCAATCCTCTCGCCTACTTCCATCAAAGTCCTTTTCTCCTCTCTGCCTTCCTCGACTCCCCTCTCTTCCATTTCCATGTTGTTCTGCTGTTCGCTTGTGGCGAGGCAGGCATCATCTCGTATACATGGCGTGGCGCATGATGTGGGACCACGGTAATGCAAGCATCTGTTCAGGGCTTTTGTGTTCAAAAGATTCAATTAAAAAATAATTACCAAAAGATTAGTGGTAGTCCGGTATGACTGTAGTGTTTGAATAGATGTTTCCTTTTCATCTGCTGTAATAATAGGATGCTTTTTTAATTAAAGAAAAAAAAGAGGAAGCAGATGAAGAAAAAGAAGAGGAAGAAGAAGAAGGAAAAAGGCGGGCCTGTCTCGGTACACCCTGTCTGAAGACAAAGTTTGTTTGATGTGCAGCAAAATTAAATATTTTTTTGATCTAACAAATTAATTTTCACCCCCACTCCCAAGCGCTTCCCATCCTCCCCTTTCCTTTTTTTCTGTAGGAGATAAAGACAATTTAATTTAGATACCAACATGGTGAGTAGCAGTGTGTGCACACACACACACACTCCCTTGGTCAAGCCTGATGAGGATCCACCACTAGCAACTAAGCCATATCTTAAGTGCAGCTGGGAGTGTGACGAGGAAATGGAAGTCTGCATCATAAGAATATTCCGACGGGCATAAAAGCTGTGCTATGTATTATAAAGGGGGATGTAGCTGCAGGCCAACCATGAGCAAATATTTCAGCAACTATAAATAATGTTTATTACAATAATATCTAACATGCGTCCAGCAACCCATCAGTGCTTAAAGACAGGTTGTCCGAGTCATTCTTATAGAATTCGTACCTGTTTGGAGCGTCCAACTGGATATATTTTCTCAGCCCAACAAAATATATTTCTTAAAGCATTTGAGCAATTCAGTAACAATTACTGGTAATTATTGGTATTGAATTAACAGTCACAATTACCTCCCTCACCAGGAATTTGAAGGGAATCTGTTCAGCTCTGGCCTGGCTGACTCACCTGTTTGTCACCTCTGCCAGCAGGAGCACATTCATAGCAGCTCTGCAAGGATCTGGGGAAACAACAGGTATTGTTAGTTCCATGACCACATCACCACCACCGCCACAGCATCAGCAGCTATCAACCTGGAACTTTCAACAAAGCACACAATCAACTTCCTCCCCTCTTCAAAGTAAGGCGCAGGGCAGGGTGCTGGTCTGTCACAGGAAGTTACAGACAAGTCCTTGTTGGCCTAGAGAGGCAACGGAGATTCCTGGACATCATCATAACTGCCACACTCAGGCCTGACATAGCTCTGTTGTCTCAGGTGTCAAAGCAAATCATCCAGCTGGAGTTGACTGTCCCGCAGGAAGACCGGTTGGACGAGGCCACGGAAAGAAAGATGGCCCTGATGGCTGACTGTTAGATTCAGAGGGGGGAAGGCAAACCGTGAACCCATGAATGTGGGGTGTAGAGGTTTTGTAGGACAGTCTCTATAGTCTTAGGGCTCTTTTTGATCTGTGGATTGCAGAGAAGTAAAGCCATCAAGCCATCTTCAGTGACTTTGGCTTAAGAGGGCTCATACATGAAATAATCCTCCAGGTCTTGTGTTGGAATATTTAAACATGGGTACAAGTTCTTTCCATGTAGCAGTTTTGGTCAGAACTCGTCTTAGGCCTGAGAGAGATAAATTAGCAGATACCAGACTGTTTACAAATTAAGATGCATTAAGATAGAGCAAATCTTACTGACTTATGACTTATGTTATGTCCAGCAGGCCACACTCACAGGATTTTGTCCAAAATGTCCAAACCAAAGTAAAACGTTCTACCAATCATTTAAGCCCACAAACCCACTGAACACTGATTAGCAAAAGTTAGCATGCTAAAGTGACATTTTCCAGTTGAGCCGAAATGTTGCTAGCCTTGCTAATAAAAAGACAAAAAGTGCTGTCCTACTACGGCTCTCTGCACATATCAGCGCTCCCTCGAGAGTTCTCTGTGTCATGAGTGTCAGGCCCACCCACCAAGCTATTTGCTCAGTCTTCACACCATGACACCAAAATCTCTCATTGTCTTGGGTTACACCACAAAATTCAAACCCTAATGGTCCGCTCTGTTACGAGAAAAACATTGCATTTCTATACTTTTCATACTTGCATAGCAAAATTTTGGAGAGGGCAGCTGAAATAAAACCAGGTGACAGAGAGACATACAGCAAAAGAGAGAGAGAGATGTCATTGACTCCTTGTCCCTGTGGCTTTGTTCCTGCCATGCTCTGCAGCACAGGGCTGACAGGCCCCAAAGCAGTGCCCACTATACGCGTGCGAGCACGCACACACGGGCACACACGCACATACACTTGCACACTGTGTTTGGCCTGTCAGCCACGGCAGCACCTGTCAACTGCTGACCACTTCATTGGACACCCCCAGAGAGAGAAAGTGAATGAGAGGAAAAAATGGGCTACTACAAACACAGCAGGCAAAGCAAATGACTGACCTCGCTGTCCAGATGGGTCCTGTCCTATTTGACGCATACAACGCAAGCTTAGCCACGATACCAAACGGCGAGGGTTTGCTGTTTCATTCATTTTATGGTCTTAGAAGATCACAGTTTCCTGTTAATGATGAAGCATTACACAAACAAGTAACAGTGACACACAAAACTTTACTTTAATTCTGCTCAATATGCCATTCTCCTTCTAAAAAGATATGTCTAAGCTAAACTTCTGCACTGTTCCACTTGGTAATATCCAAAGTGTCGTTTAGGTTTCGATATTCTGGACGAATATATTGCGAACAGAAAATAATGACATGAAAATTTTTGTTGCTGGTGGTTAATTAAACTGAGACAAGACACATGAATTGAATATATTTGCTTCTATCCAGTGGGAAGTTAATTCTCTACTTTCCATATAATCATCCTATTCGTTTTTCTGAATACAACTTTCCTGATACGGTGTGTCGCTATATATTAAATTACTCTGTCTAATAAATCATTAAAAACTTTGCTTTCAATGATGTTTCCTCCTGTACCTCCCTTCCCAAGTCCCCCAGAAAGTGTTTTGCTGACAAACAAAAGATAAATGAGAAAGGGCCTTGTTGCGAGGAAGCAGAAGTATATCCAGTTGAGAAGGTTATTATCAGGACAATAGACAGTTATTATCCTGGACAAACATCTTTATGATGAGGCAGGAGCAACACCAACACAGGGATATCAGATACATCATGTTTTGTCAGGATTCTAAGAGAAGAGTGGAGTGGTGCAGAGTAAAAACGGTTCAGCATGTTGCTCCACGAAACCAATGTTTCTTGTAATGATAGTAGACAAGTCACTCAACTCAGTGGATCAGACAGGTTTAACGGTCTGGATGAAGCCAATTACCAAGTAGTTTTGCTTAAACATTAAACTTTTGCAGCACAATGCAGTCCCATCAATGTACCTAGAGTTCCTCACTAAGCTTCAGTAAATGATAGATCGGGTGTAGGAACAAAAAAGGCATGCTCAATCGGTATAGGAAGGCTATCAGTTTCTTTAGAATATTTAAAATAGTTTTTGTTGACATACTGACAAATTGGTGAAAATGTAGAACTGAAGTTACACTGTGATACAAGGCCAGCCATTCCATGGGTAAAAGATTTAGGGTCGCTCACAGTATAGGGCTGTATAGGAGGTGATACATGGTTCCTGGAACTGCGGGCCATTTTACTTTAGCTTCACTTTAGTTAATGCATATACAGTACATATTTGGAAAGCTGCGTCTTTCTCTTTTTCAAAGATGACATGATGGAAAATAGTTTAATTTTATGAATGCAGATCAAATAGTTGAGGTGTTGTACGCTGCTTAATTTTGAATGTTATCGTGGCAAGAGTTAAGTCTTGGCAGAAGCAGAAATGTGCAAAAGTTCAAATTTCCCATTAGGACTGCCTGAGAACTAGCTATCAGCAACTGCATTCCAAAAGTATGAATATTGGCACGTGCCCCATTTCAGTCAAACTCTAATCACAACAGCATTCTAAAATTGCTGCATCATAATCCTTATAATCAGGACAAGGTGCAATATTCTTGCATAGCAACTCCAAGGATTGAAAGCTTGTTAGAGTAGAATAATAAACAGCTTTCAGCTATTACAATCACACCACATTCAATCATTCAGTGTATGGAAATGACTGATTCAATTTCAGTGTAGGAATAATGATTATAATGTGT
The DNA here is from genome assembly GCF_057381845.1 of Rhamphochromis longiceps. NCBI lineage: Eukaryota > Metazoa > Chordata > Actinopteri > Cichliformes > Cichlidae > Rhamphochromis > Rhamphochromis longiceps. The sequence continues at coordinate 30,429,067 of NC_140569.1, forward strand.
CTGTAATATGTTAATACAGTTTCAAGTCAGCTGTTCTTTCCTTTGATTAGTCACATTGTCACTGTTTTGCTCTCTGTGAGTAGATTACATTTGCTCTTTGGTCTGATGGAGCACTCATAAATAAAATAAAAAGAATAGGATAGAATTAAGTAAGAGAGGAGAGAGCTTTAGAGAAGAGGGATTAGGATTCAGAGTGTTTGTTGGAGACCAAGAGCAGTCATGGTATTGTTTACCTCCGACTTTATTCCTGGTCTTATTGGCAAGGCTTCAGTCTTGACTAGACATTGATTCTTATTTATAGAAGAGTGGAGTCTAGAGTGTGAGTCTCGGGGTATACTGAAGTCTTGGGGTGTTGAAAAAAAGGTGGATTTAACACAGAAGGCTATCTGCCAATCTGTGCAATTGTTATGTAAATCCTCCATCCTCCATGACACCTGCAGAGAAATGTGTCGCTGTGTATATCTTTGAATTTTCATTTACCCTCAAGCTTAGCCAGTTCGTTTGTCTTGTCTTGAAGACTCCCATTGTAGGTCAGTTTTGATGACATCTGTCAAGTGGTGCAGAATGCACCATGTGCTTGAATAGCATGTTTTTGCTTTAAACCAATACATGTAATCACGAGGATCCTTCCCCAGTCCTGATGAGTAACAGTAGTGCCAGCCTGTCTGATCACTGCAGACTTATTGTCATAATATCGCAGTAATAATGCTGTGAAAAGACGCACAAGTTTTCATTTAGAGCAGTTGAATTGGAATTAGTGCAGAATGTTGTTGGTGGTACATCAAACAAGAGTACAAATCACAACAATGTCATAATGCCAACAAAATGTAAAATGCTACAAGCTATCATAGCATAGCAAACTGCAATGAATCAGTCAGGCCAAGGTGCAGAGCACAACAGGGCAGTTTACCAGGGCAGCTGAAAAGTCAAGTTCAAGCAATTGACAAATTGGTGATTAAATTAAGAATTTAGTCATCGGTAGTTTTTAAATCTCCAGATCTTCCATCAACTGCACCAAAGTGAATAACTCTGTCTTAACTAGCTGTTTTGTTGCAGGATGTGAATCTCTCTCATTGAGTGAGAGAAGTACTGCTAGAATAGCAGAAGTGTGAATGCCACCAGCAATATTCACTTTACTTTTGTAATTTTACTTTACTTCACTTTATTTAAAAGTAAGTGCGAGTCTGAAACAATAAGACTGCAGAGCTGGATTCTTTAAAATTGTTTAAATGTGAGTTTTTTATTCTTAAATTTCATGGTTATCACAACAATGTTGTTCAGAGTATGCAAATTTAACTTCCTATTGGACCCCTGCATAGATGAATGGGAGAAAAAAAATATGCATTTAACTTGACTTTTTGAAATATCACTGGATGGTATCAGTTCACATAGATGGCTTCCTATACCATCTGTCCTCTCTGTCCAAAATGTGAACATTTTGGACAGAGAGGACAGATGGCTTGAAAGAGGAGTGAAAGAAGCCATCTATGTCCATTGTGAGCGACTATCTTTGAACAGAGGCGGTGGTTTACGACACCAACTCTCTGCCATCTATAATCCAGTTTTGAGATCCCTTCCCAGACGCCTTAACGCCCACTCACATCCTGGGCCATCTGACCTCAGGAATTCGCATGATAAGGTGGGGCCAGGTTTCACAATGAACTCACCCGAAACTCTGGCTGATTGGGACCCACGCCCAGTTTCACACCTTGGCTCAGGCGATTAGAGGATCATCAGGGGGTCCTTTTGTCCCTCTGTGGGGGGAAACTCCCACTAGGTTTATATCTGGGACTCTCCACCATTTGACCTTAGAACTGAAGAAGTTTCTCGGATGAGAGGTGAAACGTCTTCAAGTAACTTAAAGAAGTCCAGACGCTTTTCTTTGCAAGCTCGTTTGAGTAATATGCAAGGAACCATCTGATTAGACTTGCAATGAGTTCCAAATCTGGTTTGGGTAATCTGAACAGGAGACAATATCATGGAAGTGCATCATGAAAATCTTTTGGTTGTTGTTTTCTGCAGTGTCCAGTGTCTCCATTTTGAGATTCCTCTATAACACTAAGTCCAAGAAAGGCAGACTCCATCAGGAAAAATAAAAACTGCTACTTATCAAATTAACTTTACAGATAATAACAGTGAAAGCTGTTAAAAAGCTGTTAAAATGTCACTTACATATATTCTTTGAGAAGGTCCCACTACGGTGCTGTGGGCTATTGAACTGTAAAAGACAGAAAGGAAGGCACATTTGTGCAAACAATAGCTGTTTTAGCAGGGAAAATGTAAAAATGACACTATCCATCTTTCTTTTTTCCTTCTCTGTTAGTAGAGGGATGAAATAGAGGTGGGGGGAGTGGCAGAGTGGAAAGAGAGGGAAGATATTAATTAAGGAGGGATTGTGCATTGACTCTGCCTTGTGCATAAGACAGAAGGTTAAGCAAATGCCAGGGCAGTGGTGTCACTTCAAACAATGACTATTAGCTTTGGAATCAGCCTTGTGTCTGCTGAGGAAACACAGTTCATTCAGACTCCTGATTGCCACTCGGCACGGCGTCTGTGTAGTAGAGGTAGCGGTTGGTGGGGTGTGGGGGTTTGGTGTGTGTGTGTGTGTGTGTGTCGGGGGGGGGGGGGGGGGGGGTCATTTCATTTCAATCTGTGGTAAAATTAGTCGAAGGCAGCAGAGGTTGAAAACACACAATTACTGTTGTGAGTCAGGGCTATACTTACAAAAGGGAGGCAGTTATAAAGGTGGTACTGAAATATGTGGTGGTGGACATAGGTGGTGGGTGTGGTGGGTGGTTTGGAGGGCTTTGCAAAGCCAGTTTGTGATAACAGTATATTAAAAACTACTGTCAGAGGCAACTTTGGAAACAATAACCATTTGTTTTGATGCATTCTCAATCATCCAGGAAAGTAAATCTCCAAAAGTTGATTCTGCTCATCTGGACGTAGCGTTTTGTGGGAGAAACGTTTCGTCACTCATCCAAGTGACTTCTTCAGTCTCAGCTGACTGCAGGTTTCTCCAATCTTATAAACAGTACATTTGCATAATGACTGAAACCAGCCCACTGAAGGAACAATGGACTGGGAGGTCAGTTCCTTAATCATAATTATGCAAACACAGAAGAGCTACCTCGTCAGGCCAGGAATCTGCAGTCTATTTACACCTACAGGCCAGTGGACACTCTTTCAATGATGAGGATGTACACATCTCGGACAGGGAGGAACGCTGGTTTGAGCGCAGAGTCAAGGAAGCCATTTACGTGAAAAGGGAAAGACCATCTCTGAATCGAGGAGGGGGCCTAAGGATACATCTTTCAGCATCTTACAATGCTGTGATTGCAGCAATTCCCCAACTCTCTGTGAATGGTACTCATGGCCATTGATCAGTGGTCTTTGATCAGTGGGTTTTGGTCAGTGGTTGTTGATCAATGGTCATGAGAATTTGCATAATTAAGATTAAGGAACTGACCTTCCAGCCCATTGTTCCTTCAGTGGGCTGGTTTCAGTCATTATGCAAATTTACTGTTTATAATATTTGGGGAAACCTGCAGTCAGCTGAGACTGAAGAAGTCACTTGGATGAGTGACCGAACATTTCTCCCACAAAACGCTACGTACAGATGAACAGAATCAACTTTTGGAGAATAACCATTTGTTGTGCATGCAAACTACAAAGACATCCATATTGTGACCCGGTGGCGACCACTTGGGCTAAAAACTAATGCCAGTGCAGGCCGAGGCAGTTCCTCCAATGGCCACTTGAGGTTGGATTTAAAAGCAAATCAATCTCCATAAAGTCTCATGTTAAAATGCCTAACTTTATAGCTTTAAAAGCACATATAAAGGTTTGTACAAATGGTTTAGAGATGTATGGACAATTTCCCCATTCATAACATCTGTACTGGGGGTTAGTTCAAAAACCAAAAAACAGACAAACAAACCGCTTCCATTTGGATTTTGTTACATGTTGCCAGCTTGTGTGACAGGTTTACTGATACAGAAGGCTGTAGTTGTAGTAATCTTTAATCTGAGTAACTTGAGTGGACTACTCAACCAAATTTCTGCTTTAATAAAATTATCTGCCAAATGTTACAGCTTGTTTGAGGTTGGCGCTTTAATTCTGTTGGTTAAAATTCCAATATTTTATTAGTGCATTCTTGAGAGCGAAGCAACATAAATATGTCTATTTTACGTGGTTACTTTTCTTGGGATTGGGAAGAGTTGAGACATTGTGTTATGTTTAGGATACTCCTAGACTGGGGATATAACACACCCTGTCTTGGGTTAGGGTTATGTTAATGCCTCCCCATTTATATCTTCTGACCTATTCAGAAGATATGATATCTGAAATTAGATAGGACCCTTCAAATCAAGTGTTTCACATATATTTGCCTTATCCCAAAATTATGTTTTAAAATGACAAATGTAAAGAGGTAGATGTGAACCTGACCCTAACTCTAACCTGGTGAATGTTAAAAAATGAAGAGGTTAAGTAGCTGTAGTAGTAGGACAAAATGGTGAACTTCCCAGGATTAAAAATACAATGTTTAGCAACTAACATTTCTTTACAAATCTATCTTTGTAACTATCAGATTTTTCAATATAGAGTTAAGTGACAAACCAGGAAACTATCTAATGAGAAAAAGTCATAGGGATGCATTAATTTTTATCCCATAGTTGTCAGTCACTCCTAACCTAACATGCTGTCTACACAAAACCAATAAAGCAGGCGAAGGCGCACTAAGTTGGAATAAATCGCCATATCACCACGACAAAATCAGGGTGGAAATAAACAAACCAGCAAAGCGGAGCAAGCCTAATGTTAGGGGCCTCTTTTGTATTGAGAGAAATTACAGGAGCGTTTGATTTGCGCCGAGGTGCCGTCCTGAACATATGGCGTTTTAATTCTTGCCGGTCTCATCTGGATAACTCGGGGCCTGGCGAATCTCGTACCACCATCAGGGAAATATGGGCACAAGCGGAATGCTTAACAGCAAAGGGCTCCAATTTCCCACCTTAATGGGCATTCTCATCCCCCCCCCCCTCCCACCCCCACCCCCTCACTTCTTCTCACTCTCTCTTTCTTGCTCTCTCTCTCTCTTTTTGTCTCCTAAATCCAGGCCTTTGTTTGTTTTCCATTTTTTCTGCCGTTTTCACTCCTCCCATCCTCCTCGCTTCCCTTATTTGCATTGATTTCTCCACTTAGAGAAAGAGGGGAATCGGAGGGAAAATAGGCCTCTATCAAAACACTCACATACACAATTTACACACACACACTGAAAACCATAAACCTCACACAGTCTCTCTCTCTCTCTCTCTCTCTCTCTCTCTCTCTCTCTCTCTCTCTCTCACACACACACACACACACGCACACAAACACCTGACACATAGCAGAGGACTAGCAGTGTGCAGAATATGTTTGTGGCTGTTCATTTTTTTTTTAATCGTCCAATGTCTTTTGTGTGGGTTGACAGCTTGAGACGAGTGACTAATAAGTCCAGGCCTGGTGCTGTCCTGCTGGGCTGAGCAGTCTCTTTATACACACACACACACACACACACACACACACACACACACACACATATACAATCTCACACATACAAAGATAGAGACTACAAGCTTGGCTTCGTGCTCCATGCACGCAAACACACACAGTTTCTCGCACAAAATACACACATAGGCCCCTAATCATCCTGATGTCTAGCACTCCGCTGGCGATCACCACTCCACCACACTGCCATCATGGGCCAATTAAGTGGCCATATATCTGTCTAACAGTCTCCTCTGGCTGAATGGACAGTGCTGGAGTAGCAGTAGTAAGCTGCTACATGAGCCCACCCGCGGCTAGCAGTCAATTTGTAGCTTAAAGCCTTGTTGCCACAACAATCCAGCATTATTAGGAGTAGTAGGACTATTGAGGATTGTTCCGTATTTGTGTGAGAGGGAGGGAAAAAAAGGGTTGTCCACTCTTGTGTGTGTGTCCAAGCATGTTTGTTTCTGTATTTGGTAGGTTTGTGTCTTTTGTGTCTATGTCACTTTATCCCAAATGTTTCAGAATACGTGTTAGTGTTAGTCTCCAGCTTTGCTTGTGTTTTAACCTCTTACATCTACGGTGTTCATGGGCAGTTCTAGCGTTAGGGTTAGTGTCATGTTAAATATAAAATATATTTTAACCTATTTGACATTTTTAAATACAAAAGCTCATGACAGAGAAACTCTAAGGCCAGAATGAATGCCTGCCATCATCTACCAAATCCTGCTCTGATCAAATCTGCTTGTTTGGCTAAAACACAGTCAAACTTTAGTCCTAACTGTACAGTCACTGCCTGGATGCCCTCTGTTCTGTGTTTAGCTCTTGCAGTTTTGTAATGTGTGTTTGCTGTTGTCCATTTGTGCCTTGTTGTCCTTGTTATTCGCATGTGTGCACATGCACAAGAACCAAACCTCATAAGTCATAAAACAAACATTCAATGGGCCCCTTCTGGGATTGACCCAGTTGTTAAATCAAGCTACATCGCTGACACCTCACGGGGAAGGGAAGAAAAGCTACGCTTTGGCCACAGCCCATCTAGTCTGTCCAATTCTGTAGCAAAAATCTAACCACATCTGGCACCACGACAGAGGACTTATGGAAGATTGGTGATGAATAGTTAATGGCTTTCATGTAAATGCTGGATGTACTTTTGCTTGAAATCTAAATTGAATAAAGATCTGTTTGGTAACTTTGGTTTGGTTAATCTTTGTATCATGTCTTCAGACTTTCCACTTGTTCCCTTGACTTTTTAATCAAAGCACCTCCTGTTATTATGTTTTGTTTGGATATGTAATGTTAGGTAATGGTACTGACTGATTTTCAACAGGCATTAAAACTTGTTTTTGTTATCCCACCTGTCTTAAAGAATGCGATCATTTTTTAATTAGCTGATATTAGCTGATTAAGGAATCTGTCTTGATGTTCAAAAACTTGCATCATGATACCTTGCTATTTATGCACATACTCAATCGTGCCACCTGGAGCAAAACTGTCTTGAATCAAAACAGACCTGACGTGGGTTACATCAAAGGTCGTGAAGGTCATAAATAGCCCACAAAGATAAGATAAGATAAGATAACCTTTATTAGTCCCACACGTGGGAAATTTGTTTTGTCACAGCAGGAAGCACTTGACATTTCTCTAGTATAAGTTAGAGAAAAGTGATAAATATCCTTATTAGAATATTTAACCCCTATAAGGTGGTAATGTATTGATCACAATGCCGCATTGGTGGTGTGCATTTGGAGTATCATCTGGAATGTCATGCTGAGATAAGCGCCCAAAACTGAACCAAACAACAGATTACATCCAAAGAAAAAGTAAATCCAAAAGATGTACCCCCCCCTCCCCCCATCCCAAAAAAAAAACAAGCTTCACACAAGCTGGAGATAATAGAGTCAGTTAAGGGCTATCAAATTGCTTATTATTTTATGCTGACTTACCACTGAACATCATTTTAGCACTGTTAAGATCACGGGACAGTCCATGTTATATTCTTCAACAGACTCAGACGACTTTCTTTGGTCAAATATAGCTTCTAGTAATTTACTGGATTCCATACAGTCTGTGGAATGACAGGGGGATGTTTTTTTTAAGCATAATGCTTCACAGCTAGTAAGGAAATGTATCTTTAAGGGGGAAAAATGAATGGGAGAAATTACCAAGGACAATTGAGAAACCAAAAGAGAGGGACCTCTGCAACACACCTAAGAAAAAGAAAAAGCCAGAAAATGGAAGTGAGAAAGAAATGAGGTAAAGCTCGAAGTGCTCTAGAAGCGATTATTCTAATTTGGCAGCTGATGTAAATCTAAATGAAGTCACACCAGGAGTGGACACAACACAATCACCCAGGGACTCTCCATCAGATTGTCTTTCTCCTTTTACTTTCAGTCCAGCCTTCCCCATCTCCAGCTCTGAGCCACTGTGTGAGGCTTCTGAGTGGGTAACCTCAGCAACACTACACGCAGCAGGGACCAACAGAGGTATTACTGTGTGTAGTATTGCTTTTTTGGGTTGAGGGAGAGAGTAGGGTGGGGTGATGTGAGAACAGGAAGGAAGTAAGATGCCGAGGAGCATGAGGTTAGCGAGCATATCTGGGCTTGCTGACAAACACAGTTGGACTCATATTCCCATCTGGGTCCCAACAGATCGGGATGAGGGGGACAGGGCAATGCAGCAGGTTGTGGGTCCCAAAGCCCACAGATGACTAAGTGCAGCATAAACGCAGTGTGTTTATGCTGTCTGTAAATGTCCCAAAGCCATTAAATCATAGGGTAAATCAAAAAATGTAACTGAAGCTGTGTATAAATGTGTAGAAGACTGCATAAATGCTTTTGTTAGGGGTATTCTTACTGTGGATTATCCAAACAAACTGAGGTTGTTTTTTTAATGGTAATTAATTATTATTAACACTTGAATGAATGTCTGTGTGCACGAGTGAATGAGGTTTTTTAGTAAGAAAGCGCTTTGAGAATGCAAAAAGAGCAGAAAACAATATATAGCATCATGAGTACCTGGTTGAACTTCTTTAGATATTAATGCATACGTGCTTTGGGCGCAATTTCACATTTAGATTAATTAGAAAAGTTGTTGCCTCCCAAAAGGAACATTTTGTCTTAAAATATGTATATGCAGGGTCTATATGCCCCTCCCTGTGTTTAAATATTTTTTATCCTTGATGGGGACAACAATTTCATTTGATTGTTAGTGCTGCAATATAAAAAAGTCAACAATGGAAATAATAATGAAAAAATATATATGGCCGACATTGGAATTCCTTGCACAGGTGATTTGTGCAGCGTGTTTTTTTTTTCAACTTGGTCAACTGCAGACTTTGTCTTTTCTTTTAGTTGTGAATAATCCAAAACACTGAAATAGCAGTCCCCACTAATGTAAGCTTTTTTTCAGTTTAGGTACTTATTGTCTGTGTGTGTGTGTGTGTGTGTGTGTGTGTGTGTGTGTGTGTGTGTGTGTGTGTGTGTGTGTGTGTGTGTGCGCATGGTCCACTGGTGTGGGACCCCAGGTGACAATGCGGCACAAGGTTATACCACCTTGCACTAAGTAGTCATTCATCACTGAGAGCTCCAGATAACTTCACCGCTCGGTCAGCAGACAGCCGTCTTCTGACCTGGCTGCCAAAACATTTAGCAATCACCTCCTACAGTTCTAGCCCAGATGAATATGTGTGTGTGTATGCTTGTGACAGAATGGGCCAGTGACCCCATTTGAGCTATAACCCAAGCAAAGGTGACCTCTGATCTAACCTTCATCCCCTGAAACACAGCCAACCTCTCCTGCTGGCAGCCACATTCACCAACTATTAAGCCCAAGAGCCTGCTACAATGGCTCCGAGTCCGCCTTGTTTTCATGTTTGTGCCCGTGCACCCACTATACGGACAAAAACCTGTCATTATCAGCAAATCATTCGGAATCATTCACAGCTGTCACACTGCAGGGTGTGGTCAAAAAAATGTACCTTGCATTTTCATCTTTCAGCCTCAGTGTACAGCCACCTACTCGCGTATCAACCACCTCACCCCAAAACCCTTATCCTTGAAGTCCCCTGTCTCAATCTGAAGAGCACTAACGACAGGGGGCTGCAGAAGAGAATAGAGGCAAAAGAGACTGATGAAGAACCCTTTTGATATACTGCTGCAGGCAAAGGAAGAGAAAATTGATTGAACCTTGATGAGAATTATATCAAGGGGAGCATTCATTTGTAGTGATGGTCCTGCTGCATGCGCAGGGGAGTAAGGAGTCCTGTACATATGTATGATCTGTGCTAGACTGTGATTCAAAGTTAAAGGGAAGCACAAGGGAACAGCACATTTCCATGATTTTTTTTTTCTTTTAACCTTATTCTGACATGCCCTCTGATAATACTGGTTTAAGTCATGTAGGTATAAATAAGTAACGAGTACATACTGTAAAAAAAGAACGTAAAGCTTCCTCACTATGAATCGCCTTGTCTATCTTGCTGCAGAAAAATGTAGTTTGCAGTATTCCAAAGAAATTAAATATTCAAACTCTAAAAAAATATCTTTTTAAAAAGGTCCTTAGTCTCAAAGAAGAGTCTTCATGTCAGTGCAACTTTATTTATGTCACTCATGTTGCCCACTAAAATAGAATGATTGTCTGTGGTACAAGCCATTAGTAGGACCCAAGGGGCTCCAGGGTGTGTTGGTTGAATTGCATCGTGTTACTGTCCATTGGAAGTACAGAATATTCAGTTGGCAGCAGATAAAAAGCAATAAGCACTGGCTGTCTGAACAGTTGTTTCAAATCTTAGCAGCCAATGGACTGGCTGTTATCAGTATATATCAGTCCCATATATATTGCCAGTACCTAGCGTTTTGCTTATAGCAGGCTCAGTAGGCATGTTTTCAATGACTAGTAAATCACTTGAACAAATGATGGTTTTACAAATGACACCTTAAAACAGCAAAATCAAAAGTCACATTATTTTAAGGCTTTTAGATATTTAGTTCAAGAACATTCTCATTTTGTACACTCACTTTTACTGTATTTAACAAACAAACTGATTTGTTTGGTTATGTCACTAAAATTACTTGGTTAGAGTTAGGAAACAATCACAGTGATAACAGCTAATTATAATTATCAGTGATGCTAATGACTAAGCAAAGCTAAACTTATAAGTAATCCCAATATCTGCTTTCTATTGTTAATATGCTATTGTTTAGCCAGGAGACAATCACTATTGTTCAGTCCTTTCCTTTGGCATATTAGCACAATAACATTATTTAACTTGCACATCATAGAAGTTATTATTATAGCGTTATTATAGCATTAGCGTGTTATTTTTTGCCAGTATTTAACCAAAAAAGATCACAATCAAAACAAAGTTATTATAACTCGTGTTGTATCGGTAAGTTATTAGGACATTCTATGGAACTTGTTTGCTGTATTGCTGGGGACACTAAATAATGTCACACTTTATGACACACTGTCTATACAAAATTAAAAACAACAACAACAAAAAAAAAACCAAACATCCAATTGTTGTACAGGCCCGAGTCACACAGGCCACATGTCATTCACGTGTCATTACAGGCCTAACATCCAGCCTGGAAGCCACCAATCAGCATGGAAAAAAATTGTATTCCCCAACCAGCTGCAAGCGGTTAGAAGCGGTTGCTGTAAAACAGTTAAAGTTCCAGTCACACAGGCCTAAAGACTAGTCAGTGATCCCCTGGTAACCTCCAGCAGTGAGGAGAAATGTGTCAAAAAAATGGATGGCTGAGTAAATCAACATTCTTCATGCTGTTATGTCATTTTGAGTAAGGTTAGTTACTGGTTGTTATTATTATTATTAGTAGTAGTAATAACATTCCAATGGAAAGCTACATTGTAGTACATCAATTTATAAGTTACATACCTACCGTTCAACAGTTGAAAGGGCAGAGAAAACTAAAGGGAAATGTTCTAAAATGAAAGGTTGGTGTCATGTCTTTCAGACATGACAAAAAAGAAAATCAATTGGGTATTAATGGCTTATATCTTTGTTAAATACATCTGCAGTAGTAATATTGAACTTGGAGCCGAACATGTAGGAAATTTTATTAATGCTTAAAATTCAACATTATTTCCCAGCCGTCAAACAAACAAAGAGTAATTAATTTTACACTGGTTTCACAGCATGCATTTGATGCGAAGTTTGGCAGGTTGACAGAATCAAGACCATTCCATCAGACTGCTGGTGCTGGTGTGTGTATGCATGCATGTGAGCAAAAGAGGCAGGGTTGGGTATATATGCCATCTGGCAGTGGCACCTCACACCCAGCGCTACCCATCCCTGAGTGTCGGATCAGAACCGCCAGATCATGGATCCAGATCACTGCACACACCAAACACCAAAAATAAACACACATTACATATACCACTAATACACAGATGCTTTGAGAGAACATGCTAATTGCAGTCTGTGGTTGTCAATCAAACCTCCCCCATCCACCACCTTCATCTCATCGTTATCTTTTTTTCTATATAGCGTCTATTCTCCCTCAACCTGCCCTACAAAGCCCCCACCACCAATGACAGCTGAGATGAGCGTACTTGGAAATATTCATTTAGACTCCAGAAGACACTGAAGGTGCACAATAAAAACTATCCAAAGATGAAAATGTCAACTAAAGATGCAAGGTAGTGGTTAGAATAATTTCTTCATGGACAATGATTGTAGTTGGCCATGAGGCCCAAATCTTCTTGACAGTGCTTCTAAGGGATACACTGATGCTCCACATGTTAATGCTCTTACCTGTACATTGTTCAAGAAACACATATGGAAATCAGTGGTATTGCTTACCAAATAAAGTGAATACTCATATACAATATATATAAAATATCCCAAAATAACTTTGGGAATATATTAACCCTTTAAAGCTGGTCGGCACGGGCACGCTCTGTTTTGCATAGCTATTTTTTTGCATATGAAACCGGAGGAGTTGTACTTACATCTTATGCCATCAGCTTGTCCTAGGTCACGGCTTCCTTCCACATATAGCTTTGCAAAAATTGCATGAAAAGCACTTGCAGCAACAAAAACATAATATTCCAGAAACACGCTTTGCCGATCCGATCAGCTGTTCGTAACACTTCCTAATTAGAAATATATGTTAAAAAAACAAAAATGATTTTAAATATTTTTGTAGTTTATTGCACTTTTTTGCAATTTATGTAATTACTTAGCACTTAATGCATACATATTATTAAAATTTACATTTAAAAAATGTATAGCAACTTGAAATGCTCCCACAAATGGCACTACAGCATGTAAAATATAATATAAGCTCTGGCGGACTTGGTTCTATAGTAGGTCTTAAAGGGTTAATAATACTGGATTGCATTTATATAGCGCTTTTCGAGACCCTCATAGCACTTTACAATTCCACTATTCATTCAGTCTCACATTCACACACTGGTGGAGGCAGCAACAGTTGTAGCCACAGCTGCCCTGCAGACTGACAGAAGCGAGGCTGCCATATGGTGATGGCCATCGGCCCCCTCTGGCCATCACCAGTAGGCGGTAGGTGAAGTGTCTTGCCCAAGGACACAACGACAGAGACGGTCCGAACCGGGGCTCAAACCGGCAACTTTCCGATTACAAGACGAGCTGCCAACTCTTGAGCCACGATCGCCCTTATTGTGTTGTAATTGAAGATTGTGGATATTTCTCCCATCAAGCAGCCAAAGGACAAGCCAAAATTTCAGTGCACACCTGTATTGATATCTGCACAAAATAGCTTCTATGTCATCTGACATCTCATCAATTCTGTATTGTCAGATAAAGACACATTTGACAGCCCATGATATATGAATGTATTTTGCAACTCCAATACCATAAACTTGACCTTATTACTTTTAGCCCAGGAATACACCAGGTGCATGTCTTTGACATCAAAGGTGCTTTTTAATTTGAAAAATGACCAGATTCTCTTTTCCCTTCTCTGTGCAGCTTGACGTGGTTTATATAAAAATTAGACTTACAAATTGTGGGTTTTAGATGTTCAGTCAAAGCCAGGAAAGTATTCGGCTTCAAATATCTTCAAATATCCAGAATTACTTGAAGTGAGAATAATATTATCAGTTGTTTTTCACTCATAGACAGTAACGCCCTGAATTTGCTAAGGTAAAAAGGAACTGGATAGAACCTAAAATCTCATTTTTCGGGTTTTTTTGTAATTCCCTTAAACAACTATGAACTGCTCCTAACATCCATGCATGCATACACACATAGAAATAGAGAACTGTTTTCCACAAGAACAGGTACTAAGCATCCAAAGACATCTAACCACAGTATTTCTGACTGCATGGATATGTTCAACTTGTGATCTCTCTGCTGTTACATTTCCAGTTTTTCCATTTTGCTAACTGTCTCATTCCAAGTTTCAAATGAAAGAGAAAAGGTTGGAATCTGCCCAGCTGATACTGGGCTAAATATGCAGTACACCCACAATACAGTAAATGAAATAAATTGTTTATTTCTGATTGTACAATTCTTCAATAGAACTTTATGAGATTCGTACATGCAGACAATTTAAGTATTTACAAAAGACTTTATCCACTGACCACAGAAAATAAGTGGTATCTTGCCAATTATAAGGGAGAAAGAAGGTCCTTTTATATGATATTTACATTAAGTTTTATATCATAGGTTTTTAAGTTGTTGCCTATAATTAGAAGTTACCCATTTCGTGATTTTAGTTTTATGTTTTAATTACCTAAATTTAAGTCTAATATAATTTAAATGTGCTTCTTGTGCACATGTTAAATGAATATTTATTGAATAGATATTCTAAAAGAAAACCAACATTATTAAGGTGGTTGTCTTACCCTAAGTTGCCCGACTTGCATGGCTGTTTACAGAGTTTGATTGTAAAGGAGTATGCAGTGCCCTCCTGTCACGGTACAAGCTGAAAGAATCCTATTCTGATACTGTATAATTCTCCTGTGATCACAGTGTATACCTTATTAAAGTTCTCACTGAACACCGTCTCCACAGCAGCCTGCTGCTTAAGGCTTTCCCTCACCAGTGCTCTGTAAACATTACACACATCAAGACATCAAGAAATTATCGTTGAGCACGGCAGCAGCAGTGAGATGCAGAATCAATTTGGGCTTCTTCAAAAGCTCCACTTGAAGCTGGTGGCGGGCGAGACTGAGTGGAGATGCTAATCGTCGAAAGGGTCTGGGTGTAATACCTTCCCTCCCATTCAGTGCGCCCGCCTCTGAAGCCGTCGTTCTTAATTATCACCGTAGGACATACATTACCAGACCAAACGCAAATGCCATCAAAATGACAATGGGCCCATGGTTAGCGTTATCGTTGGCTGTTAATTGATCTTATCGTAATCACATTATCTAGTTCAAATAAGGTGCTTTAATAAGCAGCCCTGACCATTTAGGCCTGCATAAATATCCACCGAGGAGAAACGCTCATCACATTTTAAAAAGGGTGTATCTGTGCTGCACTGTTGCTGCTGTTTATTGCAAAGAGAAATGGATAAAAGAAGCTTTTAGAATTTTTTAGTGTAATCAACTTCTGCTATATTTAGGTTCTTTATGTTTGAGAGATGCATAAATTGTAAAGTGAAACCTCTCAGTGGGATAGGCTCCTGAGCCTATCACAAATGTTTTGCACTGTTTTCATATTCACAATAAAGACAGAAATGTAAATGAACCCAGCAACTGTTTTAGACACATGTCTGTAAGTCTGAGAAAGAATGAAGGTGTTTTCTACTGCTGAACTTGGCTTGAAGAGAAGACTCTTGAAAATACACTTGTGCATTCTTCTCACCTTTGGCTATCTGAATGCTGATTTTCTTTCTTTTTAAACCTTTCCTTCTATTTCTTATTAAATCCAGTATTATAAATTTGAAGAAATCTGCCCAGTATTTAGACCTCTGTCCACCTTTATCCTGTTTCAAAGCGTTCCACAGCTTTCAGATAGGACAGAAAAAACAAGTCCTTTAACACATTTTTGGAGTAATCACAATAAATAAATGAAATGACCAGTATTAATCTTTAGGCTGGGTTCACTTTATGATATTAAAATAAAGAAGAGAATAGTATGTAAAATTATGTGAAGACATATAGCTCTATAGTCTTGCCATATTGTGACGTTAAACTGACATTTAAATGCTAGAATATTCTTTCAGGCTGTCACTGACGTGTTTTCATCATTGGAACTACAAAGACTTTATTTGTCGCTCACTTTTTTCCTGCTGTAGTTTCTTTCCCACTTTCCTTTTTTATTTCAGACACGATTTCCTCCAGTGGTAGATAAGTCAGGTAACTGTATATGTTTGTCTCTTATACTCCAAATTGTCCCTTCTAAACAGACAAGGGAAAAATATTGAGAAAGTGGAAAGTGACTTTTTTTGTCTTCATTTTTAACGAATTGCCGTTTAATCCAACAAATGTATGTGTGCTTTTCCAAAGTAGTGGAATTTAGGACTACACTGATTTTGTGAATTTAAAAGAATCCAAATATTTACATTTTGAAACATTCATTAAAATCCTTCAAAGTGAAACAAAACAAAAAAACACAGCAAACAGTTGCTTTAAGTATTTTGAGTATTTTGAAGTTTTGAGTGTGTGTTTTAGACAAAAATACATGTTAAAAAACATAAACAATAAAACAAAAAGTTGCAATAAAAACTATGCTTACAGCCTATAAAATTTACACAACCAGAAAAGTTTAATGCCGTACAACACAAATGCCATAATTTTAGAGTTCACTGATGAGATGTAAAAACTGAGCCATGAAGGCTAACAAAACATTCAGCGTCATAAAAAAAAATCAGATATGGCCTGTTGTTGCTGTTTTTTCTTTAATATAGAAATTTTGCATGTAATGTTTCTAAAACAGACGCAGATACTGACATTTAAAACCTTTAAAATCTTTCAAATCTACAATAAGAAACAACACTGTTCCTTAATTAAAGCTTAAGTAAAGTGAAGTACCAGAGGACTAAGAAAGAATATGTCTGTTTGGATTTGTACTCCACAAACTGTCCTGGAAATGAAGAATGTTCTCACTGCTCTCCGTATCAGGATTTTCAATGAATTCTTCAGAGACAGTATTAGGAACACAGACAGAAGTTAATAAAAGTCTAATCAAAATAACTTCCAAAGCTTTGGCTTCTTTCACTTTCTAAATGAGATCAAAGCCAGAGTCGAAACCATTTAAGAATTACTAAGATCTGGAAGACACAAACAAAAACAACAATAAGAAAGAGAAAATGTAATGAATGGCCAGACAACAAACAAATAAAATAATAGGAGAAGAAAAAATACAGCAAAGGGGAGGGGTGGAACAATCCACCAGGGACACTTTCCCTTTATTGTCTTGCTTCTTCTTTTATCTCCTGTATTTTTGTTTGTTTTGTTTATTTCTCCATTTGAGAGATTTGGTTTCTTATGTGTTGTCCAAAGGGGCAGGAGGGAGGGGGGGTTGTAGCCTTCCAGGGGGCCGACTTATTATTGTTATGCCTGTGTGCGTGTGTCCTTGTTTGTGTAATTATATTCCCCGCATTTCCATAGAGGAAATAGGCTGAACTATAATTGGCTTGACAATGTGAGTAATTGTTGATTATTCTTTAGTTTGAATTATTCTACCGTCAGAATCTCCACAGTTTTTTTCCCCCCCTCATTCAGATTTGACTTAGGAAGGAATACATTTCCTTCTTTACTGTCTGTATGGCCAAACTCTAACTGGTATGTATTTGCTCTTTCTGAAAGGCTTCCTCTAGTCAAGGAATCTGTTTTTTTTTTCTTCTCCTTCTTTGTGGCACTCAAGTCTTTTCTTGTACTTTTGAACCGGTACCATTATGGCTTTTAGTTGCAGATCAAAGGTAGAATTACATCTCTTTTCATAAGTAGGAGCTGTTATTCAGACATTGCCTCAGCACCTTTCCTCGCCGCAGCGAGGCGTCCACTGCTGCAGCCTTTTCAGAGAGGTTGGCTGTACGAGGAGGGATGCTGGGTCAACACAAGAACAGAAATAGAGAGACATAGAGAGGGAGAAAAAAAGTCGGCGAAGAAATCAATGTCAAGCTTGGTCTTTCTTTTCACCTTACGCTCAGAGAAGGAGGGGCAGATAGGAGGGAGGACGAGGAGTGGTGGCACTGGAGGGACACCTTAGGTCAATAAAGAATCAATAAGAGTGGGTGAAACTACACGAAGAGGATAAAAGACTGTGGAGTAGGCCTTGGCTGCTGCGTATTGTATGGGAGGCTCTGGCACCGACAGACAAGGAAACAAGTCCAGGAGGTTACTCTGCAACACTTCACGGCCAAACCTTGCAGCGCCTAATTGCGCTAAACTGTTTTCTAACTCAGCAACTGAGAAAGAGAGGAAGGTATGTGAGGCATGCCACTGTTTGTCCACCTTTTTAATCACAAATGCAAATTGCACTTCCTAAGACACGCTTGCAACAGTTTGGGGTTTTTTCATTCTTCCAGTGCCATGATATGGTACATGTAAATGCACTTGTAGCGCTTACGTAGCGCTTTTCTACTCTACCCGAGCACTCACTATACATATATATACAGTGTTGGGGAGTAACGGAATACATGTACCGCCGTTACGTATTTAGAATACAAAATATGAGTAACTGTATTCCGTTACAGTTACCGTTTAAAAAGGTGGTATTCAGAATACAGTTACTTTGTTGAAATAAATGGATTACACTGCGGTACTTTCCTGTTTCATTTTGTCGCGGGTCAGGACTGTTTGGGTTTTGTTTGACAGCTACGTTCTTTCGTTCCAGGCGGCAGCGTTACGGTTGCCATGGTTACAGGGCGACGCTCTCTCTCTCTCTCTGCGACTGTGTGTTTCCTGGGTGAGAGAGCGCCTTTTCGTTGTTGTTGTTGTGCTAAGCTAACAGGCAGAATGCTACAAGCATAGCTCTAAAGAATGCAGCATCATGGGCAGTGTAGTCCGTGCTGCAGGGAGAATGCACTGCCATACACGTTATGTGTCTGTGAGCGCCAGGAGGGAGAAAAAGGCGAGTGGAAAGGTACGAGTTGTCGTCGAGGAAAAACGGGAGCTGGAAGCATGTAAATATAATAATAACCACTGCAGCCAAGAAGAGTGCCTGACGAGCCCAGCTGTAAGTAAGCTATTAAGACTCGACTGTACACCGTGTTCGTGTTTTCCTCCGAAAACAATAAGTTCCGTTGGAGCAGCCTTTCAACGCCTCTCTCTGTCTCTCGCAAGAAAAATTGACCCACACAACAAAGTAAAGCTATTTTTCGGCTATGAGCCGACAGGGACCCCGTATTAGTCAGAGGTCCCTTTACTACAGTTCGGAGTTGCGGACCTTCAGTAATAGTAATAAATCACACAGCAATAGTACATTCACGTTGTTGTAAAAAGCACGATAATATATTAAGTAATCCAAAGTATTCAGAATACGTTACTCTCATTGAGTAACGTAACGGAATACGTTACAGAATACATTTTGGGGCATGTATTCTGTATTCTGTAACGGAATACATTTTAAAAGTAACCTTCCCAACACTGTATATATATATATATATATATATATATATATATATATATATATATATATTTTTTTTTTTTTTAATTTTTTAAAACAACACCACACACAAATGAACTCATCATCAATGAACTCAACAAAAACTCATCATACTAATTGTTTGTTATGCCTGAGAATTCACTGATGGAGCTAACAAATCAGCTTCTTCTCACTGAAAGCACTGAAAACATGCCCAAGTCATTCTTCATTAAAATTTCAGTGAATATGTTGTGACACCCCTGACATGTGGAAAATAACGAGGCGAAGGAAGAATGATAGAAAAACAGTCTTTGAAGTGTGGCGTTCCTACGCAAACACTTCTCTTCCTCCCAGTGAGGAATAAAGCCACCAATTAAGCAAATAAAGATATCAATTAAGTGGCGTAATTGAGATTGTGTAGATATATGAAAATGAATTTCCCAAAGGTGTCTTGGGTAATGAGTTCTACTGAGGTATTAAAGGTAGGCTTGTGTCATAGGCCCTGTGAAAAAGCAAGATACGGAAGGTTTTTATCTTTCTTCCCTTGTTGTTTATTCCGTGGCTTTCTAAGCGACATTTGATCAAGAGTCAAACAAAGAAATGTTTTTACTTCTGCAGCATGAAAGAATGAAATAATAATGTCTTTGAAGCTGCCTGTGAAAACTGCATTGCCCAGTTAACATTCAAAGGTTGAAACCACGCCGTGTCATTAGTATAATGGGCGATACAGTTAAAACAGGATGACTGATGTGAAGAAAAAACAGGCCTCCGGTCAGGCTTCAAATCCTGCAGCACACCTGCGTTTGTGACTCTCACCCTCTCTGGGTCAGAGGTCCTCGCGGTTAGAGTGGGCGTCTTAGCGAAGCAGGGGTTTCTTCACACAAAAACGCCTCGAGCAATATGGCCGTCAGAGCACGGGGGGCAACCGTTACATATCAATTACAAATGCAAGCTGAGCCTTTGTTAATGATGTCCTCACGTAGATTTCTCTTCAGATTAATTAATGCAGCTGCTTGTGCAGGAGGATGCCCCCATACATGCAGTGTCAAAGCCTTCACTCCCACACAAGCACGCAAGGAGAACCCATGTAGGAACAAGCACACATGCGCACTGACAACATACAAATACATTTGCATGCTTACGTATTTTTATCACCATCAAGTTTTTCTTCAACCGTACAACAGGTCGAGACCTGCAGTGGCCGAGGATCCTGTTCCTGAGAACCCGTGTGCCAGGAATACTAGTTCACACTGTAAGTACTAGTATTCATTAGACCAGATCCCGCTGTAAGACTGGATTTTCTAAATTTGGTTCCTGGCCTGAAGAAGTTTAACAACCCCTGCACCATTATGCTGGAGGAAAATGGATAATGAGGACAAGGTTGAGAGACGGAGCACAGAAAAAGAACCGAAATACACAAAAGACAGGGCTTTGCAAGCACGGAAATCTGGTGAATTGCATCCCCACCCCCCACCCACCCAACATAACAAACACAAAAGATGCACAGCTCTCCATCTCTCTGAGGACAGACTCAATGTTCTGCATATTGAATGAAACAAGACCAGTCAGAGATCTATTTTCAGTGCAAAACACACACTTTTCTTTTTTCTTTCTTTTTTTTTACCCTGGCTGAGCAGAAGAAAGCACTGTGGTGGTAGCCTGTGCCACAATGTCAAGGAAAGAGTTGGTTTGGGGGGAAAAAAAATAACAGATGCTAAATGAAAGTGCCCAGTTATGCTGTTAAGCGCTTCACCTGTATGTGGGCTTTTAGGACTCTAGAAAATCATGAAATTTGTGATTAAGGTAGATGCCAAGGGAGGTATTCAGACCATGTATTCAGTCCAGTAAAACAGTATTTGCCCTTTTTCTCATTTCTTTGTTTTTTCAATAAAGAACACTCCTTTTGTCATTGTAAATCTAAAACAAAATATATGTTACACTAAAATGTTGCAGATCATTAAGGAAGTTTTAATAGCAGGCAAAATGCTGGGTTTTTTAAATGTATGATTTCATTTATTTAGGGGAAAAACCTACCTGGCCCTATGTGACAAAGTAATTGCCTCCTAAACCTAATAACTGGTTGTGCCATCCTCGGCAGTAATAACTGCAATCAAGCGTTTGCGATAACTGGCAATGAGTTTTTCACATCACTGTGGAGGAATATTGGCCTGCTCTTCTCTGCATCACTGTTTTATTTTAGCCACACAAGAGAATTTTTAAGCATGATCAGTCTGTTTGATGTCATACCAAAGCATCCCAATCTGACTTTGACTAGGCCACTCCAAAACCTTCATTGTGGGTTTTTTGAGACATTCAAAGGTGGACTTGCTTTTGTGTTTGTGCACTTAAACTACAGGGAATGAACGGATAGGCAGACATTCTGCCTCAAGATTTTCTGTTACAGACTAGAATTCATGGTTCCATCAATTCCAGCAAGTCGTCCGGGTCATGAAGCAGCGAAGCCATGCTGTTTCTGACTGTTTGCATGATGTTCTCTTTATGAAATGCTGTGTTAGTTTTACACCAGATGTAACAGGACTCAAACCTTTCAAAAGGTCAAACTTTTATCCTGTCAGTCCACAGGATGTGTTCCTCAAAGTCTTGGGGATCATCAGGATGTTTTTTTCTGAGGCACGTCTACTGTTGCTCTGGGTTCTTTTGTGATGAGTCTCTGATGCACTCCCAGAGTCATTTTGGTAGTCTGGCCCAGCCACTCCTAGAAAGGTTCACAACTTTTCCATATTTTCTTTATTTGTGGATAATGGCTGTCATCAGAATTCACAGAAGACCCGACACCTTAGAAATGCTTTGTAACCCTTTCCAGACTGAAAGATGTCAATGACTTTGTTTCTTGGCTGTTCTTTAGTTGCATTAGTTCATGGCATGATGTGTTGCTGTTTGAGATTCTTTTAGCTTACTTCACTTTTGATTGAACAGGCAATTCATTATTTGGTGGTAATTACTTTTTCTGGTCTGGTCATTCAAGTAGCAGAGGGCATTGTTAATCAGGTTCACCTGCTTTGGTGTTAGTGAAATTAAAAAGTTCAGTAAAGGGGCAAATACGACACATCCCCCAAAACAGTAATGCACAGTGGAGGTCAGTGACAACAGGTTATTTCCTTCCTCATCTTTTCGGACTGTTTTTTTCACTAGTTTTACATTTTGCTAGTGTTAGTGTTACTATTGGTAGCATGAAGCAATACCTGGAGCCTACTGGTCTCCAGGATAACACATCAATACGTGACATTGCCAGAAGACAACTGCTCTAAGAGAGCTGGACAAGACTTTAGCAGGCCCATCAGTAGGACTGGTATCTGCTCCTTTGTGCATGAGGAACAGGATGAGCACTGCCACAGGTGGAAAGTAAATAACTAATCCATAGCTTACCGCAAAGGTTGATGGATTTGTAGGAGAGAAAAGAAACATTTTTAAGTGTAAAAGTGAAACTCTTCCATGAGATACAAAAGAGTGTGTAGAGAAGTTGCATGTAGCTATCGATCATCCATCAGTGGAAGCATTTTGAAATCTGAAAGCATTTTACTGTTAAGCTATCAGCTAAAACTAACAACCTTGGATAGTGAGTTGCCTCCATAATCTGTACTGGTACATCGCACAGACACAGATAGCTGATATAGTGAAAATCAACTATAACTAATAAAACACTAGGCATTCACTGGAGGACACCTTAGGTCAATAAAGAATCGATAAGAGTGGGTGAAACTACATACTGAGGATAAAAGACTGTGGAGTAGGCCTTGGCTCTTGCATATTGTATGGGAGGCTCTGGCACCGTCAGAAAAGGAAACAAGTCCAGGGGGTTACTCTGCAACACTTCACGGCCAAACCTTGCAGTGACTAATTGTCCTAAGCTGTTTTCTAATCCACCAACTAGAGAGAGAGAGAGAGAGAGAGAGAGAGAGAGAGGGGGGATGTGAGGCATGCCGCTGTCTGTCCATCTTTTTAATCGCAAATGCAAACTGCACTTCCTCTTAAATGTGAAGACATGCTTGCAACAGTTTGGGGTTTTCTCATTTGAGTTCAGTGACTCAGACTGGCAAAAGTGAAATCAGGCAGACAGAGATTTGCTCTAGCTGCCCCTAATTTTAAGCCTTAACAAAACTCAGATAAATATGTAAAAAAAAATCTCTTATGAATGGCTTCAAATCAAAGTGAAGTTGGACATTTAAACCTGGAGGCGTCTTAAAAATGCATCCACCTTTGTGCTTAACGACAATAAATGTCCATTCCTCAAAAAGTGCTATAAAAACTTTATATATTCATATTTTTTTTCACTTTAAATTGGTCAGTCTTTTAAAACTACTTCTCCCTGAAATATTCATATAAAGTTTTAATAATATTTTCGTTGTTTTAACCCTTTAAATCCCAGTTTCATTACATGAGCGCCCTGTTTTTTTAGCCCCAAAAAACAAAAAAACTAAATATTTTCCAAAAAAAACATTTGAAGTAATATTTGATTGTTATTATAATTAGGCCTTTAGATGGACTAAAGATTGGCACCAAGAGTCATTTCGATCGCCTTTTATTTTTTTTCCAGGAGCGCATTTCATAAAATGCACACTATCGACCACGCCCAAAAAGTGCAATAAAAATATTAAATATTAATTTTTTTTTTAAACTTTAAATTGGTCAGTCTTTTAAAACTACTTCTCCCTGAAATATTCATATAAAGTTTTAATTATATTTTCGTTGTTTTAACCCTTTAAATCACAAAAAAACTAAAAAAAAAACTAAAAAACTAAATATTTTCCCAAAAAAACATTTGAAGTAATATTTGATTGTTATTATAATTAGGCCTTTAGATGGACTAAAGATTGGCACAAACAGTCATTTCGATCGCCTTTTATTTTTTTTTTCAGGACCAGAAAATGGTCTCCAGGCGGCAAATGCTCCTCCTCTAGGCCGAAATAAGTGCATGTTGCCGGGGTAAGTCGCGACGATCACCGGGGCACGATCACCGGGGACTGCTTTTTCCAGCCCACACGTCCGATACCACGTGACAACAAATACGTCATTTCCTGTTGACTAAAAAAAAAAATGCACCCTCTCATGGTCCTAGGGACCAAAAAATGGTCCGCACGATCAGCGGGCGAAGCCGCTGCTGCACGCCGGAAAAGAGGCGTCATTTCCGGCAGGTCTGTCCAAGCAGCCCGCTGTTTTCCAGCAGAGGTCAAATGTGAAGCAAGGGCGCCACCCGGTGGACAAATAAAAAAATTACAACTCTAAGGCCTGTAGTCCAAAACGAAACCCAAGCTGGAGACCTGACTTTCCCTTTGACCGTATTTTTTCTGGCGTGAAAAATAGCGTTTATAAAGGGTTTCAATGGGACAATTTTTGTCCAAAGGCATAAAGGTGGATGCATTGCTGTAACTTAGCCATTTTAGGCTAATTTAATGAATTTACACCACAATTAAACAAAAAAAGTAAAAAAAAAAATCTTTGACAAATTTGGCTTTAATCCACTCAACACAGTGAAAATGGTTTAAAACTAAAAATTCAAAAGACAATAAATGTCCTTAAGACCCTCCAGGGGTTTTAAAGGACAGTTTTTATGGGTTGACTTTGTGAGTCCGTTTCAAGTGGCCACGAGATGAACTACAATTATTTGGCACTTCCGCATGGGCCTCATTTTCAACTCAGTCTGGTTATAAGCAGCCAGACCAATCGACCAATTAAGTTCATTATATGTTCCTTCACACAAGGACATAAAGGTGTGCCTTTATACACAACTGTGGTAACTGCATTCTCTATATCAAATCGAGAGTTTTAACTGGTTTATAGAATTATTAAGCTGTGCTTGTTGGGTCCAAGAATTTTGACTAAATTAAGACTAATTTCAAACATGTACACAAGTCAGGACAAGGTCATTGTTTGCAGAGGAACCCTTGAATGTGGTGCTGGACCCCAGTGCAGCTATTCTATACAAATGTAGGAATCTTGAAACTCCCCCAACTGTATGTGAGCAACTGTACAAAGAGCTCAAGTGATTTTCCCTGGATAAATAAATGCTCGGAGCTAACTGCATTAGTGACAACCAAGTGCTCAGTTTTCTACAAGTCATTCTTTGATATGGCTTTTAATAGTGTGGGAGTGAGAAATGGACAAGTAGCACCCCCAAATCATGAAAAGATCAGTTTGATCATATTACACACTGTGGATTCTGTTCCCAGTCAATGTGGACGATTGGCCGTCAAATGTCCTCTGGTTATGAAGTGGTCTCTGGGCAGCTCAGACTTTGGCAGAGAGGCTGGGCACAGCACAGCTCAGCACAGCTTGCCATAGTTGACCAGCAGCCCAGGCAGATGGCCAGCAACCAAACAGCCCTATTAGCATTTGGTCTGGATTAAATCAAATGCCCGGTGGAGAGCTATCTCTGGAATGGCCCTGGAAGAATCTGTAGGAGAACAGAGAGAAGAGCTGGTACTGGGAGTAAGACTGGGTGAGACCACAGTGTGGTTGGTGCTGGTTTGGAAATGGCTCAATAATTTAAAGTGTGATAGCACAAAAGGCTAAATTAGTCCTTATGAATTTTCTTTAACATTTTGAGTGTGCCATTAAGGCCAACATTTGTTAGAGTTTGAAATGCCTACCTTAGACATTTGCAGTCCTTTTAGACAATGTCATCTGTGAACTGAAACTTACCATCTTTTTTGAATATTATAAATATTTTAAAGGGAAATTTTTTTGATGTGGCAGTTTCCATTACAATCAGATTTATGATGAATTGATAAAGTATGCAACAACAGCAAAAACTGTTTCTCCAAAAATATGGGTGCAAAGTGGAAATTAATAATTAATAATTAATCAGTCTGCAAATCATTTAAAGCCTTTATTGTTTTCAATTACTTACAAATACTGTAAATAAAAGTCTGATATTAAGAAATGTGTTTTTTTGAAGCCAACTGCAGGTAGTTGTGAATATAATTATTGACCAGGCGTCAGTATAACAGTAGCATAAAACTGGGTAATTTAGAATTACTTACTTTGCTTAAATTTCACAAATATGTGAAGAGTTCAAAGCAGACTGAACTTGATGTAGCGTTAGTAAAAGTTTTGTCAGGTATTTCACTGGTTCCAGTCTTGTGTTTCAAGCAAAGACTCTGACTACAGGGATGATGTCTGTTTTCCTCCTCTGTCATTGTCTTTTCTAACATCTTGTTTTCTCCATGTTTTTGTCCTGCTTTTCATCCGTCTCATCTTCTAGAAATACAAAACCCCCAGATTTGCCTTAAAGCTAACTTAAACCACTAACAACACTAACAAATTGAACACTTAAAAAATGCTATGCAAAAATAACTTTTAGCTCACTTTAAGCTCCAATAGGTGACTGTTTTTGTGTATTTCAGTTGAACTCTTGATTCACACTCTGCTCCATGAAAGCGGCCCCTGCAGTGTTTACAGTCTGTCTGCTAGCTTTGGCATGAAGGGTGTGTTTGTGCCACATAGCATGAGTGGGTGGCAGATCGGTAGTCAGAATACAGTGAGGCGAACATGTTCAAGCAATGTTCCAACATCAACAATAACAACAACAACAACAACAAAAAAGGAAACTGTGATGCAGAGTCTAGTTTTAGCAAGTTGACAGGAATAACCTCAATTGTGGAGGCCTCAACACTTTCTTAGCTCTGAAACTTACAATGCACTTTTCTGCCTTTATAAGACATGTATACTGCAACTCTAACTCTCTAACTGCTGCCTAAAGAGTGCATTAAGCATCTTTTATATACAAAAGATTATAAAGAATCATGTGTAAAATTTCCATATTAAAATGTCAAATGATCCTGTCTTAGTAGTGGCTTATGAGTATCGTAATATAATACTACTAATATTGTGTTGAAAACCAGCATATGGCATTATGGGTAGCCCAGTGCCAGCATGTTAGGGCTACAAACCAGCTTTCCAGTTTACCACAGCTCTCTTCCCTTCAGGCTACGTCCACACTAACGCATCGTTTTCTCTCCGTTTTGGCCTCCCGTCCACACTGAGACAGCGTTTTCCTCAAGGAAAAATGCAGCGTTTTGGAAACGCTTTCGAAAACACATACATTTCAAAACGGAGCGGTCCTGTCACAGTGAAGACGCTCGAAAACGCAGACTTTCTAAAACGATGACACATTTTAGTCATGTGATGCAGCCATGTGACCAATTAAACAAAGATAGCGGAGTGCATTATACAGCAGTTGTTTCGATTGTTCTCAATTTTGACAGCCCTAAAAAAGATTAATATCAGTTTGTACATGCTCCAGATGGCTTTTCTTCAAATTCTTCAATTCTCACTCGCTTTTGCGCAGGACTGGAACGTAAGCGTTTTTGGTCGTTTCAATGTGGGTGCACAACTCTGTGAAAACGACTGAAAACGCTAGTGTGTGGACGCGTTTTCAAATCTATCCGGGCTAGTGTGGATGTAGCCTCAGTAACACACTGACAGTAACTGCAGACTCAACTTATCTAAACACTTATGACTGACTATAGTACAATGACTGTCACTTTTCTTATCTCTCACATTCAAAGAGAGACTCATTTCACACAATAGGTTGACTAAATTTATCTGTTCCATTCTTGCACATGTGGTCAAGCTATTATTCAGGTATTCATACTTTAATTTTAATTTAAATGTTGTTGCTAATTTTGTTGTCTTCTTTTGTTGTTGTCTCTTTCATTTTTATTTTTATTTTTGAGTATTTGAGCTAACACTAGCTCTTCCATGAGACTGTGCTGCTGTCACAGGCTGTGACTGACTGTGGTTTGCTCACAGGTGTTCTTCAAGTTTGTGACTGAACAACTGAACTTCAAAACTACTGCCTGTTTCCATTATCCATTCATCCCTTTCTGGTGCTTATCGAGGTCTGGGTCAGCAGTCTAACCAGAGATGATGAGGCCTCCTTCTCCCTAGCTACACCTTCCAGCTCTGCCAGGTGGACACCAAGCATTCCCAAGCTAGCTAAGACATGTAATCTCTTCAGGATGTTCTATGTCTACCTCAGAGACGCCTCCTGGTAAGACACACCAGAAACACCTCATGTAGGAGGCACCCTGGAGCCATCCTGGCCAGATACTCGAGACACCTCAACTGGATTATTTTGATGTGCAGGCGTAGCAGCACAGTGAGATCAAGCTAATTTCTTCCACCTGTATCCACAAGCTCATTCTTTTGGCCACTTACCACAGCTCATGGCTGTGAACATAGATCGACCTGTACCCTTTTACGACTGAGAACCATGGCGTCAGACTTCAAGGTGCTAATTCTCATTCCAGCTGCTTCACACTCAGCTACAAACTGCCCAAGTGCAAACTGGAGGCTCAGTGAAGCCACTAGAACGAAATCATCTGAATGAAACTCATCCAAGGGCTCATGTTTGGATGCGGTGTTCCCACGTCTGTTTATTTATTATTCTTTGTCCTTGTTAGGGAAACTACAGAATTAATTTAGGAATGATTTGGCAGTAGTGCTGAGATCCAAAAGTGACCTTTCCAAAATTAAGCTGCTCCTGGAGTTCTCAACCTCTGTTACTGTAAAGGTAGTCAATTCATCTAATGGTAACTTAACAATTAGCATTATTTCCACTTGAGCTACATTGTAATCTGCCAGTGATGGAGACAGTCATCTTCCCTTCATCCTGCTACATCACAACATCATAAAACTATATCTTAGATACTTTGATACTAATGTAAATACATACAAATATACTAGTATATCTCTGACCACAGATAACAGCGCTGGCCAACCAACAACAGAGTTTATTACATGGCTTTTTCTACATTAACTACGCATAGTTAGCTCATCTAATGGTAAGTTCACAAATAACTTGTTGACATAAAAACACTGGTGGCTGTTTCATTAGAATGAAATGACAATAAGAAAATGTGTGATTAACTGTAAGATGAATATAGCCGTAACATGTTTAATACAATAATGTAATTTGTACCTGACGCTCATCAGATACATTTTTTGACACACACACACACACGCACACCTAAACTATGTCTTTACTGTGTTTGGGTCATGGCTCATGAAACACTACAGACTAAAAAATGTAGACACAGAGGACAGCGTGGCATTTTATTTTGTAAAAACATTTATTTTCCTTTAACCTAAGAGCAAACCAGAGGCCAAGAGAGGTGAGGTGGCAAAGAGCTAAACCAAAAAGGAAAGTCAGTGACCTGCCATGTTTTAGTGATCCTTTTGCTTCACTGATATACACACACACACGCACTCACACAGACACACACACACAAGGACAGCGTGCCTGTTAATCTGAACTGATTGCATGTCCACTTACATAAATTATGGACTTGGGTGGATGCATTATTTACTCAGTAGAATTAAAAAGGCATGCCAGGTTGCTGGATGCTGTCACAACATCATGACACACACACACACACACACACACACACACACACACACACACACACACACACACACACGTACGCACACACTGGGAGATTTAGCAGGAATGTAGTTTAAAGAGGAATAGTCACTGAAATAAGCAGTTATGCTGTATACCCCTTCTCTCTTTGGCTCTGTTGTCTTTTTTCTCTCCTTCCTTTCATCATTCCTTCCTGCCTTGTTTACTTCAGTTTCTTTTCATTCCCTTATTCACCTACACCCATTCTTGCCTATCTACTCCACCACTTGTCTTTTTATCCTCAGTAAGTTCTGCTTTTATCCTCTTTTTCATTCATTTTTTCACATCCTTTCTAAAAACATTTCTACCCTCTGTCCTCTTTTCATCGCTGTTCTAATGTTTTTAGCATCCATTCTTTCTTTGCTTCCTTTGTCCTTCCAATTGCTGCCCTGTCTTTCCTACTTTACCTTCCCACCTTCTTTTTATAGCCTCCCTATTATTTTTACCTTCTCTACTTTGTATCATTTTCCCTACTGTCATTTTAAACTTCACTTATCCTACCTGCCTTATTTTCTGTTATTCACCTCCTTTCTTAACTACAATTATCTCCTCCTCGTCTCCCAGGTTCCCGACTTAATCTCTTAACCCTTAGGCTTCTCCGTCAGGTTCATCCTTCTTTTTTGCCTTCATTGACTCCTTCTTCCTTGTCCCCCACCCCTACCGCCACCATCATGCTTGCCTAATGTCTTTTAATCCCATTCTCATATTCATACTGCTCTCTGATGTACTCTGTGTCCAACCCCTACTATTTCTAGCCATGCTTGTTTTCATTCCTCTGCCAATCATAAGATTCCCTTCATTCCCAGTCAGGTCCGGTTCACCTCATGGTAGCTGCTCCCGCTCTTTCTCTCTCTCTCTCTCTCTCTCTCTCTCTTAGTTTCTGTCTCTGTCTGCAGTTTGCATCAGAAGAGATGAGACTTGAAGGGAGGCCAGAAAACAGTAGGAACAGACTGCAACAATATTTTGACAAGGCAAACTTGTAGAATAAGCAGGGGGATAGTAAAATACGCAGGAAAGGAAACAGACATAGACCTGAGGGAGTAGTGGGAATGTGCAATGTGAAAAAAAAACCCAAAATATGTTAATATTTGTAGTGTAATGCAAAGCAAAAGATGATCACAAATAAAAATTATAATACTCAATATTACAGTTTAAAGGTAGACTTTTTTTGTTTAGTTCAGCCCCCCACATATAGCACAAGCTGAGTTACTTTGACTTGGCATTACACATGTTTATAGTCAGCTTTTATGTGTAAAATACATTAAACTGTTTATAAGAGTCTTAAACTGGATATGGTAAGTTGTTTACTTGCCAGAAATAACAAATGCAAGGTTAGCCAGCCATTATATTTTACAAGGTCTGCCAACTGTCAAGGCTCTAACTACGAAAATGACTAAATTGTGTGATGATTTATACTACATGAACAGCAACATGTGTAACAATACTGGGAAAATTTGTGTTGCTGTTAGCTAGCAAGTTAGCATTCAGTTCTCTTTGTGTCTAGGTTAGCATTAGTAGCATTAGCATCAGCCTTCTTTCCTCTTTTGAACCATTTTTTCGTTGGATTGTAGTATAATGCGCTACAAAAGGTAATGCTATCTCAGCCACCAACAGCTTCCTCTTGCATTGTAACCATACATGCAAAGATAATTATTAGGTAGACTATATTCAGCAAATTAATTGGTTTTTAAGAATAATAATTGGAAACTGTCGTTATTTTCCATTAATGTTGGCTATTATAGGTCATGCTAACTTTGAAAAATAAGGTAATAAATAGATAAATAAATTACAAATGTCACATAACTTCATAGCAAGTACAGGTGAAATGTACATTAAAATGAAAGAAGTAAAATAAAAAGAACATGGACAAGTGTTTCTAGAAATTTGGACCAAATTAAAAACGTGTATAAATAAAAGCAGAGAAACAACCAACTTGTTTATGTTTCTATTAACTCTACTGTGGCTTTAATTTTAACACAGTGAGCCAAGCATATTAGATTCCAATTCACAGCAGTCATGTCTTTCCTCTTTTTCCCTCTCTTGAAGTCAGCAGCAGAGCTTAAATCACTATGCAAAGTGTCACAGTGGGGCAGTTCCTTATAGCAAAGCATCCCAAGCTTTGCTGAAACTTTTGGACACCAAGTGCTTCAGAGCCAACTGAGCAGGCCTCTGAAACACACAGAGAGAATTAAAAAGAGAATATCAGCAGAGAGGAGAAAGTATGCTTCTCCCCACGCACTTCCATCCAGCACCCTCAATCTTGGCTACAACACGGTCGACTTAACACCTAAATATAGAGCGTGCTGGCTATTCATGTAGCGTTATTGCAGCACTAATGCCCACAATCGCAGATTTTGGAGGGCTAGCCGGCCTTATAGCACGGCCGCCGGCTCCTGAATATGCATGGTGCCAAGCAGGGAGAAGAGAGCGCCAGGCGAGACACAGAGGATTTGATGTTCAATAAAAGAGAAAGCCTTTGACATGGAATACGAGCACGGCCCAGCCTCAATATAAAAGAGCCAGGAGGGGAATTAGATGGATGGAGAATTCCTTCAGAAGTACAGACAGAGGAGAGACAGAAAAAAAGAGTTATGAGAAAAGGAAAGGGGATATTTGAGTGTTTCTGGGTGTCTGTGTGTGTGTTGAAGTGTTGGAGCGAGTGACAGAAAAGCAAGCAGAGGCGCACACACAAAACACTTTTTTTTATTTAAAGTGGAGACATTCCTCTCTGTGCCCTCTTTGACAGAGTATGGATAATACAAACCTACGATACATAAAAAGCAAGTCATTGAAAAGTCTCACTGTGGCGGCTCTTCTCCAACTCTTTAAAAGCTCCACGTCTCTAACTCCCTGCTCTCACACAGCCTCCCAACAACTTTCTCCAAGCTTTCCGTGGCTTTTAAAGATTACCTTTAAAATCATTGAGTCGCTTAACAGGCTCTTCAAATTAGACAGGGCTTATGGGTCAGCCTCATTACACATGCCATTAGCAACCATGCACTAAGGCTGTACAAGGAAATAGTTGTTCAAGAGCTGCTAAATGATAGTTGGTAATCCTTGTAAAGATGAACGCTAACTGAACAGCCCGAATGAAACATTTTCCTCTAGCGTTTTGTGTCCTAGTCGTTCTACATTTAAATAAAAAGTAAAAGATGAATGTGTACTCACTTCTCAGCATGAAAGTGTAAGCATGAGATATGAAGCAAGTCTTGAAACCACCAAGCACAGCCTTTTGTCTTTATATGCATTTTCATGGGTACCTTTATGAGTAACTTGATCATCAACAATCAGCACTGTAAACAATAAGAGCAAACCAAACCCCAAAAGCTGCTAACGTCCCAACATCCGTGACAGGTCAAAGGTATTTGGACACCACGACGTAGAAATACGAAAACCCATTTCACCAGAAGCCTCTCGACTGTTGAAGTCTAAACTTTAAGCACTTTGGCCGCCACCATGTTGGGTGAGAGCCAGAAGTGATTATATATTAACAACAGGGTGTGCTTAGCTAAAGCTAAAAAACTAGCATAGCAGGAATAAAATATATATAGATCCCTTCTCATTAGTGTTAACTAGCTGACTAGTAAAATTCTACTTTACTCAATTCTGAAAAATTTAAGCACAAAATTTTTCGTTGCTCTGTGCCACACAGCCTGCTATATTATTTTTTAAATAATTCCCTTATAATGGTCCAAAAAGCACCAGCAGCACAAACACAGTTCGATGACTGGAATTAAAGAAAGTGAGGCTTAGGAGGCAATAATTGCGTCTGACAGCACGCCTGTCAATCAAAGACGCCAGATTGCAACCCCTAAACAAAATCTACACAGGCGAATTATTTTAAAAAAGAAGAAATAGATCAAATTAAATAAATAAAGTGACTGCCGACCTGTCCATCACAGGGTTTGCATTGGAAAATTTGTTTTAATAGACATATTGTAGAATCAACACAACAGCCTGTAAAAAAGAATGGATGTTGGTGCTGGCCAGTTGCCTTGTGCCAAGACCTATTTTCTCCATTTTTTGCAAGAATGCCAAATTATTGTATTTGTGACTGTAAAACTGCAATACCTAATGCAAAGCTACGTACCTATTTGTTAATGCTGGCACAGCAGGTATACCGATGGGTACAACCAAAGAAAAGATCTGGAAGGACAGAACACAGAAAATGCTGTAGCAGCTTTTTAAAGAGGTTTACATTTGGATGAATCTGTCCTGAATACATGTGAGCAGCACTTGATGTAGGAGCTGCATTGACATTCATGGTCAGATTTACATACATACTGTATAATGCACAGTCACAGATGCAGAAATAGAGATGTCATCTTGGGCCAGTTGGGAATGCCATGCATGTACTTTGGTTTGGGCAAGTTCCATATTAAGTGTGTTTTCCATTGCAATTAAGGCTTTGGCCTGATCCCTTCTGACATGGTAATTGTTATTTCAAATGTAAATTAATAAATCATGAACTTCTAGTTAAGAATTAAAATAGGTCTCCACCACAGCTGCATCCTGGGCTAACCTTCACAGTCCAGTCCCTACACTCACATACATACATCCTGTATGCACCCTCCCTGTATGTTCTCATTTACACATACATACTACACATGCTCTCAACACAGACACGTTTGTCCAAACAATATGTGTACTATATATTCACACACAAGAACGCACCAAATTCATCAACGTGTTTTCAGTCCCTTACTTTGAATTTGTTAATGATTTCCAGTAGCTTCAAAATGGGTAAATATGATCAAAAATGTACACAATGGAATCACCTTTGAATAGCATGTCATTCAAGAGAAAACATAATTCATGAATTACATGGAAAACAGGTACAGGTCAGAGAAGCTGAAAGGAAAAGGTGAACAGTGTTTAGTTCATACAAGGAGCTAAAAAGTTACACACACACACACACACACACACACACACACACACACACACACACACACACACACACACACACATACATATATATATATATATATATATATATATATATATATATATATATATATATATATATATATATATATATATATATATTCAATTCAATTTTATTTATATAGCGCCAAATCACGTATATATATACATATATACACACATAAGAGTGAGTAAGGAGACAAACCTGAGTGTGTAGAACAAAAGTAGGAAATGTGATGACATATAAGCTATTTTAACATAAAATATATAACAACCTTGGTCAAAAGCACATTACACAGTTATTAACTTTATATGCTGCTTCTTTTATTTCGACTGATAAATTCTGTTCTGCTGGTTAGACCCAGTTATTGGTTGGTGAACAAAGGTGTCTCCGAGCTGTGCATGGCTCTGACTTTTAGAATCAGCCTCTTCTTCAGTCTTTTATTAAACCTTTTTTTAAACAGAAGATTCATGAACTTTTGTTTCATCATTCTTGTCATGTTTTCCTTTTATTTTGCTTTTGCTCTAATTGAACTTTTTACATTCTTTGTTATATTCTTTACATTTATACTCCACACACACTAACAGACAGTTTAACAGTGTACATGTCTTAATTTAGTAAGAAATATCTGAATTTTAGTTGATAAGACAAGAAAAAAAAATCATGGTGAAATAAGTGCATTTCAGAGGGATACTAAAAGCTTAATCTGTTGCTGTAGGTTTGGACTAGCAGGTCTGTTACACTGCAGTGGCAGCTTCTTTTTCCACCATGTATTTGATGGACATCATGTGACGTCTATCACTGGACTTGTTTTTGATGTGATGTTAGCAAACTTGACAATGACAAAAAACACTAGAAAATTGTGCTGTTGTCAATAAGATGAACGTGTGTCTCTAGATTTTAAATACACTGCCAAAGTGATGCTTTATGACAGTCTCAGACAAACACTTAATAGTTAATTATTAATTTGGAATTCTAAACAGCTTTTATGGCCTGTAGAACTGAAAATATGTTGCATTGCTTACTGTTTATTGTACACCTTCCACAAAAATCTCAATTTATAGGGGAGTGAAGATATTAAAAATAACTAATAGTTGTAAAAGCACGTTTCTTTCAATAACATTGTTCTAAATGCACCATGTATACACCCTACCTCTGCATAGACACATACCAGTGTATATAGATTATGCACAGAAACACCATGTGCAGCACAAACTGCAAACATCCCAAAGTCAAAGGCAAATATACAGTACATACATACATACATCATCTGTGCAAGGCTGCTGGTGCACCTTCAGAGGGAGTCATGGCAGTGTTTACAAAAGGCATTTAATAAACAGAAGCTGGAAGAGTGAGTATGGAGAAAACAAGCTAGAGAGTCTGTATAACAAAAGTAGGGAACATGAAGACTATAAAGCTACTTTATACGTTTTTGTTTTGTTATTTTATCTCTGACTACACCACGGCCTTCTTCTTTGCCTGGTTTGTTATCCAGAAACATTTTCTCCAACTTTCACTTTCCGTATTTCTATTTTCCTCTTCTGTCTCTCTTAATCTTTTCCTAACCTCCTCCTCCTGTCCATCCGTTCCATCCCCCTGCCTCTCGGCTTCATTCCTCCCGTGAACTCTAATTTCCTCTCTCCTAGGCTTCATCTCGTTCGCCATTCTTTGTGCATGTGAAGCCTGGAAGACTTGTGGCCCAATACAAAATTTATGCTGAATAATGTGTAAGGTGGCCACATCTTATTCTGTCTTCTGTGTAATGCTCCCCTTGAAAAAAAATGAACACACACACACACACACACACGTGCGGTCTCATATGGACGACACAGAGCACTTTAGCTATCACTACGGATTAGCCTGAGACCTGTAATGCACCTTTAAGTATGCCAGGGCTCTTTTAAACCACAAGCCACATTATAGGCACACACACACACACACACACACACACACACACACACACACACACACACACACACACACACACACACACACACATTTATTTATATTGTATACAGTGGCACTGATTCACCAGAAAAATCCAAAACACTTACAAATATGAACATTCTCAAGATCGTAAATAACCAACAACTCTTTCACTCTCCATTTGGATTCAGGCTTCCTGAGCAGCCAACGACAGAAACCATGAGATGGGGATATAAATGGATGGACTGAGGAAAGAGGCTCTCATGCACACTACTTGTAATGTACTCACCTTTAGACTGGTTTCAAAACAGAAAAGTACTGATGACATAATATGGAAGCTATGAAGAGGAAGATGGAAGAAGGCACAGCTGCCAAGAGCATGTCTGGACTGATGAAGTATGAGGTTTTATAAAAGCTCAGTGAGTTACGAAAGACAGCAACAAAATATTGTTCCCTTTTCTGAGCTGATGGCTTCATGGGTTAGATCTTTTGGCACCTAGATTGTTTTACCTTTGAACAGCAACTCATAAAGATAACTGAAACAACTGGAGCATACTTCTACTACAGTATTTACAGTTGCTGACTTTTCCCAAGGATTCTTTAAGTGCTCTCCTTAATGCCTCTGGTTCAACCCGTGCTATTGCAAATTCTTGTTGGTGAAGACTGTTTACTCTAGTCTTTGTTTTTGTTTTACACAGCACTTGGCAAAGATGTGACTGAGGTAGCTGACCTGACTAAGGTTTGGATGCATATTTTTGCTAAAGCGTAGCCTTATTTTGATGGACTAAATGGTCACTCATTTCTTACTATGCCCATCTGTTGACATTGTCTCACATCCAGCTTGTGTATCCCTGTTATTGTTCTTTACCAGTTTGTGAAGGAGACACTTGCCTCTTTACTGGCTAAATAGTCCACTATATTCACTTGCTAGTCACTGACTTTCTCTGTTTCCACTCATGTGGAGTGTAGGAATTGGTGTATGTTGATTTTTCTGGTACATTTCTACTGAAGTAAAGTTCCAGTGGTGGCAAACTAGCTGGATGGCTAAACCCATGTTTCACACCACGGCACACCACCAAACAAAAATGTCACAAAAAGCATATTGATCATTTTTCCCTGTGCACCAGGTATAGCAGAATTGGCTTGGTTTGTCCCCAGTATACCTTTTTTACTTTCTTCTGACCACTACTCATGCTAGTGCCTTCATTTGGGTCAGAATTTTCTCCAGGACCCAGGTGAGGCTGACTGCTTTATTTTCTCAAATATCTATCTATTGCCATTACACGCATTACGGCACGTACATGGACACGCCCTCTGGGCTGAAAGCCGACAGCTCACAGATTTTGATGCGTCGGCGGGTCCGTGCTTTGTGTTTACGTCTTTTTTTGCACTAGATTCTGAAGCTTTGTCTCTCTCCAACCAAATTTGACTGAACCAGCAGCAAAAGACGATCCAAACTATGCTTCACATTTCGCTTCACATAAACATCGTCATAAATTCCCTCTGACTTTTGCTGATTGCTTCCACCATGATAAAATCACACTTCATGCACAGCTCTCTCTCTCTCTCTCTCAGTATAATTCAAGAACAGTTTCCCATCTCTGTTTTCTGCATTAATTCTGCTTATTACGCACAAGTCTACCGTTGTCCAAACTGACTTCGGACAAGAAAGTCTCAGTTCTTGTGTTCAAGACTGAAGAAATTTAAAAATTTAAAAATTATGTGAAATTGCACAATGCTTAGCTGTGTCTCTAATTAAACCTCTGTAGCTTTGCTCTGCTTCACTTCAGCAGCATCAGGTAATGTTCATATGTTGATTCATGATTTTCTTTTGTTTTTGTTCTATTGCAGAATATTTTTAAGGTGGTTATTTGCTATAAAAAGACAGGCCAGGAAAATCTCCTTCATGTTTTTCTTTTTTTATGCTCTGTTACTTCAACACAAAGGCATCTGCTGTGATGTTTATACCTTTGATAAAGTCTCACAAGTGTCAGCTTTCTTTTCATAGATATAAAAATATGGATATGTACTGATAAATGATCAGGATTATAATATTTCTGACTGTCTTAGGCAAAATTTCCCCAATTCAAATCGAATCGGTCGAATCGAATCGGGACCTTGTGAATTAGAATCGAATCTATTCTAGAAATCAGTGATGATACCCAGCCCTACTTGCTTTGAGTACCAATCAGGTGAAGCCAGATAATCTTTCACATCACACACCTGATCATTTCTCACAGCACACCTATGTGCCGCAACACAGTGGTTGGGAAACACTGGGCTAAACAATGAACTCTTTCCAGGATAAAGCCCACAACTATGAGATCCCTGATTCACACAATCAGATTTGTGTTTTCACAATGTAAGTGACTGATTGTTTCATTATCCAGATTTTGTGTTGCAGGACATTTAAAATGGGAAAAATGGTTGCATTTGAGAAATGTATTTATTCAGTGCTGTGTTCTTAGTATTCACCTGTCTTTTATGAAGCAGTGAGCTGCTGATTTTTATGGTTCTTTCTGCTTCAGTATGTTATCCAAACTCGTGAATTAAAGTTTGTCTCTCCAATATAATGATCATTAGTGTGAAGGTATGAATGAAATAAGAAAACACTTTAATCAAGCAGTTAAGGTTTTGGATAATATAATAGAAAACTTGTCAATTGGAGGTTTTTACAGCTGAAATGTGGTAATGCTCGTTGTAAGCTCATGAAAGAGAGTCTTCTGTAATGTTTTTTCATGCACAGTGGTCATAACAAAAGAGCACAGCACAAGTGATATTAATGGGATTTAAATCAGGCATGCACAATGAATTTCTTTGGAGAAGGTTCCCAGAGGTGTCTGACAACATTTAGGAGACGGTGTGATTTAAACAGTTACATATAGAGATAATGAAGGCATAGAAAGGAATTAAACTAAACAAATGCTTCAGTAAAGGTTGGAAGTTTGGATTATCCTTATTATCAATGGATCTTTCAACAAATTACCAAATTCCCAGAAGCAACTAATCTTTGCTTGTGTTCTTGCCTGTACTCCAATATGTTGTTTAGGTTGCAGTTTCTATTAGGAAACACTTTTCTCTAGACGGAGTATTCCAAAGTCTTAAAGGAGGCATTTCTTTATCGTTGAGAGTTTTTAGATGGATACAGAGGCTGGACTGTGTGATGGTGTGGTGAAACTGTCTTCCAGAACTCCAGCTGACCCAGTTAAAGGTTTGCATGAATGTGCTTGCACATGCATATGTGGAGTGCGTGAGTGTGTTGCCTGTGGAGAGTGTTGGGGTGGATCAAAAGGGCTTTGAAATGTGTTTTGGCTGGCCATGACAGATCAGTGGGCAAAGTGGCCCCTGAGAACCCCCTGTGGATGACCCCACATCTAGACTGAATGCAACCCCCTAATCCAGTGTGTCACCTCACACACCCAGGCCCTTCACCTACTGATGGTGCGATGAATAAAAGAGAAAGGGCCTCTTGCTGCCCTCACTCCCTGAGAAAATGCAGCAGCAGAAAGATGACCTTATAAGAAGGAGCAGATGAGATCAGATGGTGAGATGACAGGTCAGAGAAAGTGGAGGAGGTAAAACAAAAAAAAAAAAGATGGGGTGGAGAGAGAAAGGGAGGGATTAAGGGAGAAAAAGAAGTGGGGCGGAGAAGAGGCAGTGAGGGCAAACAGTGAGTGCAGAGCGTTGTAGTGTGGAGAGTGGGGACTGAGTAGGATTAAGTGGTCATGCCAGGCTTCTTGTGTGTGTGTGTGTGTGTGGATGTGTGTGTCTGGTTGAGTAATAGAGTGGCTACAATAGGGTTATTCTGATGTCACCAAACACAGTTCATGCACTCTGCAGGAACTGACCGTACACAAATACAGGCACGCAAGCAGATTTTTGCATTTGCATACCTTCAATAATGTTCTCAGACTGAGGACGTTAACTTTAACCAGCATGCAGCAAAATGCTGCTGTTCCTCTTCTTACAGTACTATAACAAACTGTACTGAATAAAATCTTGTTGGCCTGTCCATGAAGGTTAGCACAATCTCCCTGCAAAGGAACAAAATGTCATGAACTGGCTGTGCGGAGGCAGATGAGGACCCAAACGCAAAACTCACGGAGACAGGAGCTGAACTCAAAATCGCTGCTTTATTACAAAGAAATAGAACTAAACTGGCAAAACTAAACCAAGGACCGAGGGAACACCAAAAGGCACACAGGTTCGGGGAGGAGACATTGACAACGCGACACGGAACTGAGGGAGACGTGGACATAAATACACAGAGGGTTAACGAGGGAAGTGGGAGCACACGGGGAACACAGCTGACGCAGAGAATCATAACAAGACACGGCAGGAGCAAACAGAACAAGACGCATATTGACGAGAGACTGTCAAAGTAAAACAGGAAGTACACAGAGGTGCAGACAGGAGGAGAGAGAAAGCACGGGGAGAGCACAGACATAACGGGCTGGGGAAAACATGGAATAAAACACAAGTAGGGGAGACGAGGGCTCACCGATACACAGAGGGGTAAAGTCACATGGGGAAATCAAATGAGGAACATTTTAACAGAACCACCTAGGAACCAAGGCATAAATGAAGAACAACATACAAAACACACGAAAACTACGAATGCTGGGCCAACATGGCCCAGTACCATGACACAAAATAGGTCATCTGAAGCAAGGGATGAGCACATCAGTGGGGGCTTTCTGCAGTATTGTGGGAATGATATTATAAAGGTTTGGTTAGGTTCAGGCCCAGAGATTCAGGCCTGTGCTAAAAGGTTTCAAGATTAAACATGTCACAAGTTAAAAGTTAAAGTTAAAAGACACAAGCGTGAAATGGCAAACTAACCCATGTCAACGTTTTGTTGACCCATTAATCTACCCTAGCCTTACCAATTTAGCTCAATTTCAATTGCATTTTATTTACATAAAAAAATCAGAACAACAGTTGCTCCAAGGTGCTATATCTTATGAGGTAAAGACTCAGGAAGTGGGAAGGAAAACTTCCTTTTAACAAGAAGAAACCTCCAGCAGAATCAGGCTCAGGGAAGATCAGCCTCTGGACTGGACATGGGGACAAGTTCGGGGTCAAGGAAGGGAAACAGTACAAAAGACACACCTAAATAGAGAGCAAGAGATTAATAATAACAATTAATTAAATGCATATTGGTGTATAAAAACACGGAGTGTGTAAAAGCAGTGAGTAAAGCAGAAACACACAGTGCATCAGTGGAAGCCCCCAGCAGCCTAGGCCTATTGCAGCATAACTATGGGAGGATTCAGGGTCACCTAATCCAGGCCTTAGTATAAGCTTTATAAAAAAGGAAAGTTTAAAGCCTAATCTTAAAAGTAGAGAGGGTGTCTGAAGAGGGGCCAGAGAGCTAAAGGCTCAACCTCCCATTCTACTTTCAATTAGACTTTACGGCTATGAAATAACACCTGGCACTGCTACTTATTCCCAAATGGTAAACTACACCAATTTGTGCAGGCCTTTAACACATCCATTAGTTGAGGTC
Source organism: Rhamphochromis longiceps (assembly GCF_057381845.1). NCBI lineage: Eukaryota > Metazoa > Chordata > Actinopteri > Cichliformes > Cichlidae > Rhamphochromis > Rhamphochromis longiceps. Next base: position 30,470,921 of record NC_140569.1, read on the forward strand.
CCGGCACATCTGGCACAGAGTGACTCATGCGCCAAAGGTTTCGAACTTTTTATCTTTTTTCCTGTGATGTGACTGTAGTGAACATTTTTAGTCTTTAAGGGCTAACAGCTGATTTCTGTATGGTTACATTTTGGTGTTTTAAGAGGAACATCAGAGTGCAGGGGAGATAAATGGAAATGAGCAAGTGTTTCTTGTACATATTTTTCAGTTCTTAAGTATTCTGCTTGGTTCATAGGTTAAGATATACTCATCCATCAAATCTTATGAAGGACCTCAGCACTGTGCTGTTTGACTCACCCCAGTATAAGACAGTGTTTGTGTTTTAAACAAGAGTGGACAAAGCAACAGTTTTAACCACCACGGCCTTGGAGAGATTCTTTTTTAACCATTATTGTTCAGAGGTTGTGCTTCCTTGAAGTAACTGATTGAACAGGCTCTACAGTGATGAATTGTGGTAAATAGACTTTGTTTGTTCTACTCTGGCAGCTCCAATAAAGAAGTGAAGATAGTTCAGAGCACTTCATAATGTACAGTTGTGTCCAGTGTGGTGACATGTTGCTAGGAGAATAAAGGCACAGGGATTCCATATGACTTCAGGGCAAAAGAGTCAGATAGCTATTATCCATGCTTTGAACATGAAAACACTGTTCCACTGAATAGTGTGCAGAAAAGAATAGTGAGCCCTGAACTGCAGAACACAGAGGTGCCCACTAGAACATGCTACGGCATGAGCACAACAATGACATAAATGGAGCACGAAGATAAACACAAGTCCCAGCTTTCCATTGGTGATAGTGTTTGTTTGTTTGTTTTTCCAACACATTTCCAAACATTTCTGATATATAACTGACTTATAGTCCCCTTTCCCCTTTTCTTGTCTCTCCATGTTACAGTTTATATATTTCTGTCTTGTAGGGTTACATTGCTCAGTCTCCATGAACGAAATCTAAATTTAGCATTAGGACTGTTATCAGGGAAGGTTAAAGGTACATTAGATCAGATTGTGGTAGTCACTAAATCCCAATGTGTCTTATTTTGTAAATGTTAAGGTTTGTTGGGTTTTAAAGGAACTCACCACAAATGTAAATGCTAAAATCAGTTCTCTTGTTTTTGGTGGAAGTCCCAAGTCTAGATTTCCCACCAGTGACGTTTGTTTTTTGGACTAAGCCAAACTAGAATGCAGTGCTACTGACCTGATGCAGGACAGGTCACGACCTGCCATGCTTTTTCACTTCAACTGATCATTATCATTGTGTCTGTTCTTACATTACTGTTTAATCAAAATAAAACTAGACAAACTTGGGCCTATGATCACCAAGTATTAAAATTCCAGTAAATTAAAAAAAAAAATTAAATATGGCTGCCTCAGACTGTGTCCGGCAACATTGCTATTGTTAGAGCTTCCTGAGGTCCCATGACAGCTGGATCATTACAGTTGAAGAAAGCATGAAGCACCATCCAGAGCTGAAAAATGGATGATGCTTCATTTCCCCAAAAATCTACTTCCTTTAATTGCCAGTTGAGGCTGGCTCCAAATCCATGTCATTCTCCATAGACTTGCATGTAAAATTTCCTACTTCAGCTTCATGGAACATGCAATTCTCTAACAAATATGTCTATGAAGTTTAAATTATTGTGTTTGTTGTCTGCTATTTAGAATGAATTAGCAACCTACCTTACATGATTCATCTACACAATTTATCAATCTAGCTTTCCAGCAGGTATCAACAATTTTTAGGCAAAGAGCCCTTAATTAGCAAAGCAGCACATCAGGAGAACACTCCTTTAAGACTGTGAAATGTTGGGATTAGAGTATTTAAATGAATCATACATTAAGATTTGTGGCAGGCAAAACCTGTCTTATTTTGGTCATTTTTAGTATTTTTAACCAATATGAACTCCCTTATTAGGAAAGCCACTGTTTACACCCTGTATCCACAGAGTACATCCATGTCAGTTAGTGAGAAGAAAGTGAAGGCTTCCAAAAATCATCTGAAAACCAGTGTTTTCCGAATTAGGTGAAATAACTCAAAGTGAATCTGCTGCTATCCATTCTTGTGTGAATGGTGGCTGTGACAGTCATATAACACCACTACAAAAACATAAGATCGATCCACGAATCCCTGTCTACGCATTTAACAATTCTGTGTGTTGGGATTTTACAACTAGTTCCAAGAGTGCAGCCTAGTGGTATTCGCAGCTGACTAAAGGACACGGTTGGCTAATTCACATGGGCTCTGTAATCAATATATTTGATGGAGCTGAGGTGTCTGTGGTCTGTCACTCTCCTAAGTGTGCCTATGTTTATTCAGTCAAATATGCACCTATTTAATAATAATAACAAAAAACACAGAATATCTGCTGGATTCCTGAGTGCAGGCAGAATATATACACATTTATGTTCTTGCCCCACCTACACACACGCACACACACACTCAGTTTTACACATTTGAGTGCAAAGCGCCCTTCTCGGACACTAAAAAAAACTTTCTGCACAATCACACTCAAAGACACACACACACACACACAGACACACACTGCTGTGACCCCAGAGAGCAGGCCAGCTGTGTGTGTGCTGGAGCAGTAACCCCTGTGTTAATTATAAATCAATGGGCCAACTGTAAACGCACAAAGAGAGCATCTCTGGCACACATGACTTCTTCCATGCATGTCAACATCCATAGGGTATATAAGCCGTTTAAAGTGCCGGGGCCTCTGCAATATTCATGGCTGATTATAACAGATGGTAGGCACACACAGAGTAACACACTGCACTGATACTGAACAATGATACAAACACAAACTTAGAGAGGAGTTGAGGGTTAGGGCTGGGGATCACATGCTAATAAGCACTGCATGAAGGATCAATTTCAGGACATTTAAAAGTTTGAATACTGTGATATTATCCACTGGTTCGAGGCTGTTAGATGTCTATAATCACCAATGACTGTCATGGTAAACTTATGTCTATGATAGACTATGAAGCTGTTATGTTTTACTGACTTGGGCTTTGCTGACTTGGATTCACTGATCACTTATTTACAAAATTTGTATGTATCTTAAGAGGCAGAGTCTAGGAGAAAATCACTCCCTTCTTTTATGTTATTTTTTTGATAGATAGATGTGGGAAATAATGCTGTACAAATCTTCGTTACTGTACTTAATTAGAATTTCCAGGTATCTTTTCATTATTTCAGTAGTTATTTTTCTGAAAACTATTTTCAAAACAGGCTCGTTACTTTTGGTTCGACGCATTTGAGGGAAAAATCAAACTGATTTGAACCTGTAACTCATGAAAGTCATGTTCGTTTATTGTTGAACAGGCAGGTAATTTCAAAAGCTGCGTTTCTGTCAGCTCAACAAACGTCAGCAAACACACAAACTGTTTGTGTATACTTTGTCTCGCAGTGCATTGCCAGCTAAAGCTCCAGTCGCTGAATTTCACAGGGAGAGAAAAGAAAGAGAGTTAAATTCACTCAGAGATGGAGAAAGATAAGAAAGAGGACAGGAAAGTGAGAACAGAGGTTAGATTTTAAGGTAAGCACTGCTCAGTGGTTTTTAATAAAATGGACATTTAAAGCTCACATGTAAGTCCTCATGTTTTTAAATCAGATTCTCTCTGACTTTGTTTCTCTGCGAGAGTTTGTGTTGAATTATGTTGAAATGTTTAATTTATAAAATGCATCGCTAATTTATAAAAACTTTGGAGCTATCTCAACTAGCAAAGAGCAGTGTAGGGACTAACGCGTTATTAAGTAACGTGTCACAGTCATTATTGTGGTAACGAGCACGATAACTAGTTATTATGCCAAAATCAAGAACGCGTTAATGGTTACTGGGATTTAGATAGGGTCGTTATTCCTTACTTCGAGTGCTGCGTTCGACTTACCTCGGAAATCGGAACACGGCCCTGGGAATGATGTCACGCGCGAGTAAACAGAGTTCTGGTTAGCCTCGTCAGAGAAGTCGGAATTCCAATATGGCAATGCCTGTTTTGCTAGCCCTCCACAAAAACAAATTACTACTAAACACATATGCAGCCATAGCTGTACTCGGTGGGCCGATGGTAATTTTTCTTTTTGATGGGCCAATGTTTTTTTTTTCTTTTTCTTTTTCCGTAACGGTATAAACAATGACAGGTGGTGGATTGGCCAGATGCTGGCAGATGTGTAAAAATAACTCAATTGTTTGGTGGTGGCTATCGCGGAGCTTCCACAGATTCAGTAACATTAGCAAGTGGTGGAGGTCAGCAGGTGGATGAGGGAAAGGGGAGGCAGGAGGAGGAGAGACCCGAGGCGGCCGCCGGTCTGAGTGTCAGGTGAACTGAACTTCAGGTAAGAAGTTATGACCTGCAGTCCATCTGGGTCAGATATAAACCAAGTTTAGGTGGAGTTTATTTTCATTGTCCTGACTTTTTACAGTCAGTTACAATAACTTGTACTGTGTACTAGCTAGCATGACAGAGTTTCTATACAGCTGGGCGGGTGCTGTGATGTTACTGATGTTGAACTTTATTTTATTCATAAGGTTAATTTCCAACCGTCCCCTAAAAAACGGAATCGTCTTGTATTCAGAGAAAATATTACGGGTTTCGTATTGAGCTGAAAAGGATCGCGATTTGTCCCATACTTCAGCTACAATGAAACAAAGACACAAAGCTGGAGTTTTTCTGTCTTTACGCTGCACAGCTGCCTCTTCTCTCATTCTCTCCCCCTTCCTCCCCTGTTGCTACTTCAATCATGAAACTGATCAATGATCAGCTGATCAGCTTTTCTCTCTTGTTTGTTTATCGCCCACTTTGCGCCAGAAAGAGGGAACCAGCGGAGGTCGCGCTAAACAACAGCAGCATCTTTAAGCTTGATAAGCTGTTGTTAGAATTTATTTAATATTACCTTCTAGTATCAGCTGATGTTTGCTGGAGCCACAGCTGTAAAAGCTGTTGGTCATGATGTCGGTTTGGATATGTGGTGAGAGGGAAACATGAAGATGAAACCAGGAGATGTCCTTACTGGATCATCAGAGCTGAACAGGTGATGGAGAAACAGGTTTACCTTTTGGGTGACATGAATGAGTTAAAGTTATGAACTGTTCCTGAGAGACAAATAACACCAGGATCCTTTTTTTTTTACAGCTGGTAACTGTGCAGGGGCGGATCTTGCAAAGTTTTGCCAGGGGGGGCAGGTAGGGCATTAACAGGGAAAAGGGGGGCACAAAGAAATACTTTTCTTTCTTATTTTCATTTAAAATGTCTAGCTTTTAACAAATAATTATCTGAATCTTACAACAAATGTTTTAATCTGATGTAAAATGTATAGAAATCCATTATTGTACATAGTAATTTTTTTCATGGTCCCATCATAATTTCTCCAAAAGTAAGTACTGTATTTGATGCCAGTATTTTCCCACATTTTCTAGATTCTGTACCAGTACTGTGTGTAAAATGCCATCAAAAAGTCAATTAAGTTTTATTCTTTCTCACTTGTCTTTCTATCTCCTTTCACTTTTTAAAGGTTGACATGTTAGAAAAATATTTTGCCCTGCCATGCTGTTAATTGATGTGGTAAATAAATAGTTTATGAAAATATCACTAAATCTGTCATTTATTATTTTTAATATTCAGTAATGATTATGTCTCACCTCTAGTCTTCTCTGTCTTAATTTCAGGTTTCCGCCATGTGTTGTAGATAGTTCAGGAGGTTAACTCGACCAAGCAGTCTACTTTCAGGTACTGTTTAGAATACCAGAATAGGGAGGATGGTGTAGGTTTGAGTTTATTAGATTGAGACATATATACCAACAAGACAGAGTACATCACTGTCACAACAGAGTTTGTTTTCATTCAAATGCTTTATGGTTTTTCCTATAATGGTGTGCCGGTCTCTAGTCAAAACGCCCGGGCCGATTTCTTGTCCCAGTCCAGCCCTGTATGCAGCTCCTCTGCAGTCTGGAGTTACCTACATCTTCCTACTCAGAAGGCAGAACTACCGAGTTCCGAGTACAATCGAAAGCACCACGACTGCAGTTTCCGTGTTGGACATAAAAAGTGCACGTGCCGCTGCGACGTAGGCTAGAATCATGCCAGCAGTCGATGACGGTCCAGGGGTGGGATTTCACTCGTGGAAATATGCACAAGTGGCACAGTGCACTTGTGGCAAGATAGTGCTAACATGTAAGCAAGCTAGAAGACGGGTATCCTTGCTGGATATCCAGTTAGGGAAGCAACACATTAATAAGAGAATTCAGAGTAAAAACAAAGTTACCTTTCCTTAGTAACTAGTTACTTTGAAAGTAAAGAGTAACTTGAAGTAACTGAGTTACTTTTCATAGAAGTAACTAGTAATGTAACTAAGTTAATAATTTAAAGTAACTTACCCTGGTAAATACTGGTAAAGAGGATGTCGTTTTCACAACACTGCCTGCCTCCCGAGGTCCCTGTGTCAAAAAGTTCACTGAACTCGATACAAAAAGAATGTTTTCCTTCATGATTTGGGTGAACTTAGCGCAGCTGTAGGCTTTGTTTCTTTTGGTCACACCAAGGTATGTCATAGATTAACTGACTGAATTCCACCTTCATACCAACTTTATACCGTCTAGAAAAAGGACACCATAAACAGTCTACTGTCCATTAGGATGGAAATCATCCAGGACAGCTCACCAAACATCTGCTGACATCATGTTGAATTTTGTTCTGTAAATCTGCAAAGAGCAGTAAACCTCAGAGCAGCATCAGCAGGTCAACTGATCACAGACTACGTTAGGTAAATCTACTGGACCGCTCAATAGAGGTTATTGTGTTGTGATTCTTTTCCCCACACTGAGCCACTACAACTGATTTTAGGGTTCCTTCACCTGATGAATCCACTTTAACTCCTGACTGTACTCATTTTCCTGTTTAAACACAAAGTCAGCTTCTACAATGTAGGCAACAGAAAATAGAGCCTTTTAAAAAAATGCCTTTCTTTTTTCTGCTCATGTTCTGCTGAACTGATTCAAGCTGAGTGCATTTATTAGAATTAAAATTTAGCCTAAAATACAGTTTGTATTCCCGTCTACTGATATTATTTTATTATTACATTAATATAGCACAAGGTTCAGTTAGATTTGCACACAAATAGCTGCTAGAAACGTCCTCCAAAGCTACTCCAAAGGCTTTCTAAATTTCAGTACATTTCAAAGCTTGTACTTTTCCACTATTACTTAGTAAAGAAGTTGAATCATTACTTTTTACTGGAGTATTTTTAACACTAGTCTGTGTACTTCTAAGTACACCATGTCTGTACTTTTGTTACCTCTCGTTATGGCAGAAAAATGTTTTTTTTAAGTATTTCCTGGAATCTTATGAGCTATTTCCAATATATTTGATTGCAAAATGCTTTTACAGGTTTGGAAAATAGTTTCATTTTTATAAGCTGAAACTTAATTAGCCCCCTGTGAGAACATTGCAAGAGAACTGAGTACCAATTGAGCTTTGTTTAAATACCACAGTACCAAAGAATTACTGGTACGGGTATTATGTATTTTGAATGGTTTACACATTTGTAATGTGAGCCCCAGTTTGAGTCTAGGAGGAGACAGGAAGGGCATCCAGCATAAAAATCTGCCCAAACAAAATATGCAGCTCTTACACAACGACCGCCTCCTCATGAATAAAAGGGGAGCTGAAAGAAAACTTCTTCTCCTGTGAATTTTGAGTTTATCAAACAAGAAAACAATCAGCGAACAATGTTATACATGATTTAAACCTATAGTGATTTTTATTTTTCAAATTTTCTTAAGCCATTACAGTAATATGAGTATTGTGATTTTTTTTTTTTTAACAAAAGTCATTTTGAAATGAAAATCTGATATCATAACAGCCCTAAAAGTAAGCCAAAAAGTTGGTTAGTTTAAAGTGAATGAAACAGTTAAACGTAACTCATAATTTAAAAGTATAGAAATAGAAATAACAAGAAACAAAAAGTAATAAATAGATCAAAAGTTGCAGAGAATATGGTTCTTATTCAGTGTTTTACACAACATGCCTCATTCAGTCATTCACACAAGGACTTTTTTCTATGCTTAAGTGCTTTCTGTCTAACCTTAAACCAGTGGTCCCCAACCAGTGGGCCACAGACCGGTACCGGTCCGTGAGTTGTTTGGTACCAGGCCGCAAGAGTTGAGGCTCGGGTGTGAAATTTATGGTTTTCGGGGTTTTTATCATAAACTCGGTTTCGCTTTGTCTTTTCCCATGTTGTAGTTGTGTGTCGTATTTTGAAAGAAATTTGGATTATGCGTTACCATAGCGACCCGAGAGCGTTAAGGGGCAGAGAGGAGGATGTTACTCTCAATGTTGTTGGTGCATTTCAGGAGGACGCTGCTAATAAAGTTACACCATGACACAGTGAATTCACATTTATTATTATATTTACAAAATACCACATTTTTTGTCTTGGTCATTTTATTTTGTTATATTTATCTGTGAAACCTGGCCCGTGAAAATATTGTCGGACATTAAACCGGTCCGTGGCGCAAAAAAGGTTGGGGACTGCTGCCTTAAAGCACACATTGACACTCTGATGAATGCGCTGGGGACCAATTTGGGGTTAGTATCTTATCCTAGACTGGAGCAAACAGGAATTGAACCACCAACCTTCCAGTTAAAAGATGAACCATGCTACCTGCTGAGCTACTATTGATAATCTTGGTAGCATTGGTACTGCTACAAGTAAATCTAACCAAAAGTCATGGACAAAAGTGGCTTAAAGCACTAATGCAGTAAATAGTGCAGCAATAATTGAAAGTAATTATTGAAATTTTTCTTACTAAAAGAGTTTATAGCAGTTACTTAGAGTAAGTTTGTTCTTCTCTTTTTATCTGGCACCTGTTGTATTCAGAGCCATTTCCTACTCTTGTAGTTGAGAAAGCATTTTAACACAGGATTTGTTAACGTCAATCTTTTAGCTGACAGTCACAAAGTAAGACTAAACGCTAGGGCTTTATTTCCCAGCAAATACAAGGTATGATTGGCAGGGTTAAATATAAATATGGTCATTTTCAGTTCAGTTCAGTGTGTCCCCATGCAAACACTTCACAGACAGTCACAGGCATCAATCATGCATAAAGAAACACACATGCCACGGCTGCCACTGTAACCTCAACATGTGTGTTGTCTCTTTAACGCAACATTAGGGTGGGATGGAGAGGGGAAGTGAGAGGAAGGCAAAGGGACAGCAATCAAGTGGCTGTACAAATTACATATAACTACTTGTACAATTATGGGTCTAAATTACTAAATGCAGTCTGTCATAACAGAGAGCACTCATCACAAGAATAAGGTTGAAAATAGTGCGTGCATCAACAGAGATGGCAATATCAACACAACTTTTCTTCCTTGTGACTCTCACTAGCTATGTCTCAGACTCTCTTTAGGCAATTTTTGTATACTTATGAAACATGTGTTTTTTATGGTCTTGTTTTATGCCATGCATCTATTTCCTGTGGTGGCCACTGTAAGTATCCAAAAAGAACAGTTTGTGAAAGAACACTGATGGGCGAGGTTGCTAAGGTGTCAAACACAGATGTCTGAGCGGGAAGGAAACCGCTGGCAGAATGGCAACTCGCCTCGACAAGTTTTACACCTGACCCTGCTTCCCATGAGCCGGTGCACACTTCTCGGCTGCAGGCGCAAATACACAAACAGAAGGAAGTGAAGGAGACCACAGCATCGAGAGGCGACTAATAGAAAGAAAGCAAGGAGGAGACAGAGAGGGAGGGAGAGATAAGGAGAGGGAAACACACCGTCTATAAATCACTATCTGACAGTGAGGGAGGGAGTGAGAAAGAGAGAGAGCCGATGAAGTGATAAAGAGTATCTTTTTCCCACATTATTCAAAGTTATGTAACATACTGTAGAGTACTGGTAGGAGTCATTGTAAACAAATGCTGCCACACGTACATTTATGCATTTATGCGTCTATAACACAGACGAGCCACAGTGGGCATTCGCATTCTCCGTCTGTGTACCTGCACACACACACATATTCTCACATATATTCTGTGGAAACACAGAAATATGTGTATTGGTTCCAGCCTGGTTTCAGGGTGATGGGTCTTATGGAAAGAATATGAGCAAGAACAAACAGAAGGAAGGGGAGAGAGCAGCTACGTGATGGATCAGTGTTTGTGTGTGAGAAAAAGGAAGAGCTGAGGAATGACAGGCAAGACAGATGAGCGAGTGGAGAGAAATAACATGTAAAGACACACACACAGAGCAAAGCGATATACAGAAAAAGAACAAAAGCTGCCTAGAAAAGAAAAAAAAAGTGGAGGAGGCCAATGGCAAACGTTCACTACAATGCTAATTTTAGCAAGCTATCAGTCAGCTATGGTTTTTCCTAGTTAGCTTCAGTGGCTGAGTACTGGAAGGTGGAAATAGAAAAAGGTTTGTGAGTCGCTAGTCATAGTGTTAGTGTGATGTTTCATCATTATGTGAATACCAACATGGAGACAAAAACAAAACTCACCTGCACCTCCTACTACTTATCTTTACCGGGCTTGTTTAGCCAAAATGTAAAATTGTTGTTTAGCTTGAAGCATCGCTAATGGCCAATGCTACACAAACAGCTGCTAGCAAATCATATTATATGCTACATCATACAAATGGCATCTTTTAAAACATTTACGACCAAAAATTGCACTAAGACTGAGAACAGTGGGCTTTACGGGCGTCACTACTTTGGTTGATCAGTTTAACTGCTTTACATGGGCACTGCTCTGAATGTTTTAATGTACAGTTAGATTTGCAATATTGCTTAGGTTTGTTTCAGTTGCTCTGTAAAAGGTTAAAGTCTGTACTAAAAACTGTGCTTGTTAATTTACTTTGTTTTGTAATCACTTTTTTAAGAGAGGATTTTATTGTAAGTGTTAATGGTGCTAGCAGTTTCCATATAAATTCTCAGAACACATATACTGCACATGAAAAATACATATTTAATGAAATCAAAATAGTTGCGTGTTAACAGTCTTAACATCCAGATTTGATGAGGTGTCATCTATCTGATGCTCTACTTACACAACAGAGTTCAAATAATCTCTCAGGAAAATGAGAATTGAAAGAAATGCACGATTTTTAATAGCATCATTTTAAAAGATCACACTCGTGATGAAAGACATACAAAAGCGTGTCTGATCTACAAATTTTAGTCTAGAAAATATGCAGTTATTACATATAATATAGAATGGATATAAGATGCCCTGCCATACGACTGGAATCCATTGTGTTCAAGTCTTCACATCAAACAGAAAGGTATAAACTGCCTTTGGAACAGGGCTGGCCTCATTTTTGTCATGTGACAAATCCTTTTGCCAAATGGCTTTTTTAACTTTGAAGTGAACTCAGGTAAAAATGTTAGTTACACCAGAAGAATGTTAGACTTCTGATACAAAACCTTACACTCACATTGTGTATAGGGAAGCTCAATCATCAACTATAGGCAATAAAAATCGAAAACCTGAATGAAGTTCAGTTTGATGAAGTTTTATTTGTAATTTCAAGTCATGTGACTCAAGTTCTTACTTGATAAGTATGTGCCTCTAAATCTCCTACATCTAGACAAGAAAAATCAATGAATTATATTTATTTAGCTTTCACGTATAAAAGCAAGAATAAAGACTCAGGACAGGTAAGCGGGGGGAGGGGGAAAGTGATTGATTTCATTTGTCTAGAAAAAAATTGCCTGTATGCTAAAATTGCAAAGCAGATGAGAAAAGAAAAAAATAAGTGAGAAGGTGCAAAGATAGAGCGAGCGAGCAATAAGAGCTGAGCAAAAGTGCCAAAGAAAGGAGGAGGAGTGAAAAAGAACATCAAATGAAGGAGGGTAGGAAGGATGGAGGAAAAGAAGAGAGATAGTGACAAAGAGGAGAGAGGAGGCTGCCAGTGTTCTCGCTCTCTGTGAAGCATCTTAAGGCCTCAGACTCATGTATATTAATGGCGCTGCGATATGACAATGGTGACACAAAGCCTGTTTACAGGGAGCTGGCTGGCTGCAGCCAGGTTGAAGCTGTTTAGCATGCGAAGCTGCAGGGATTTATCACGCTGCACCCATGTTGGAGGCTGCTCAACTTAATACAGCAACACAGCTTTCTGTACAGTGCATTTACATTTTACTTTTACTTTTTAGGCATTTAGCTGACACGCTTATGCAGAGCAACTTACAATGTGAGCGAGATTTTAAAAAAAAAAACACACACACACACTAGGATCCATACGAAAAGATTACAAGCAGATTGGTTGCAGGACGTCAAAGGTCAGGGGTTAAGAGGTCTTATAATACCGCTACATCAAACAGAGAAAAGTTTGAGAGAGAACTACAGTGAAAAGCTAAATCTTCTAATCTATGGCATTTAAGAAAAACACTGAATTTGGAACAAAACTTGCTCTGAAAAAAGGTTGTCTGGTAGGGTTGCCAACCGTCCCTTAAAAAACGGAATCGTCCCGTATTTCGAAACAAAAGTACACGTCCCGTATTGAGCTAATAAGGGACGCACTTTGTCCCGTAATACAGTGAGAATCAAAAGTAGTCTATAACTTTTAATGGAATTAACGCTTTGTTTGAAAACATAATTCCCAGCCCCTCTCCTGCTTTGTGACCAATGAGCTGACAGCACACTTACGAGTATGACAATTCAGATTACCGCTCATCTCATTGGTCAAGGAAAGGTCGCTTACGGAGAAAATACTGGAAGACAACAGATGACCACAACAAGAAGCATGGCCAACAGGGAAACAAACGCCGACACTGCGGTGCAAGTCTCGGACGACAGTACACCTAAAGCTGGGCAAACACTGTGCGATTTTTTCAGTCACGTTATTCAGCTCCTGCTCAAACTGCACGATTGACTCGCAGGGGTTAGAAGTTGGTAGGTCACGATGCAGGTCTTACACTATACCGCCCGATGCTCTGATGCGACCTGAGTGCTCACACTGTGCCTCCATAAAATGAAGGTTATAACAGAAAATCTGTCGCGCTCTCTCTCTCCGTCTTTCACTCACTCACACAGACACGCACACCACCACCATCAACTTTGCTAAATTGCTAATGAAAAACATTGATCGGGCAGCTGTGACTGAGCAGCAATGTAAATCCAACTATTTTCACGGTTGTGTGCCTCCATTGCTTGTGTCCAGATCACACGCTGCACAGCCGTGCTGCTCCATCTTTTACACCAACGTTTACGTGTTTGCGCGCGAGCAGTGTGAGCGGCTGTGGTGACACCCTCACGAGCGATTGATGATCGGGAGCTGGTCGTGAGGTGTTAATCACTTCTCGTTACCCCACGTATACTACACGATGCACGATGAAGGCCAAAATCGGTCCGATCACTCAAAAATCGGCTCAAAATGGGCCTAAAACCGCACAGTGTAAGCCCAGCATTAGAGCAGCAATGTTTGTTTCCCTCAGAGAAAGGGAAAAATGGGAAAAGGAAAACACCTGGCTGGAAAAAGTTAATATGGGCATGTGCAGTGAATATCAGCGCTATGTGGCCAGAAGTGTGATAATATAATTTATTTTGTGTAATAAACAACTGTAAGGATAGATGATTACAACAAATAGATGACTAATACATAAAAGTAATACATAGATGAATAATGATGATGAGTTAAGATGCGTAATCATGGGAACAAGCGGGTTTACAAACAGGAGCAGCTGATTAGCATTAAGCCAATTGTACTAAATGCACTAAATGAGCACTGTTACAAGAATGTTTTTCTTTCTATTGTTTTCTATTATTTTAAGTTAAGCAGGACAGAGTTCTTTTAAAGAAAGATTTACTTATATTCTCAAAAGTTAAGCATGACAGGCTTCTGTTTAAGAAGGAGACCTGTTTTATTGTGTTAATGTTGTCATTTTGAGCTAAAAAATAAATGGCTAAATGATCATTTGTTTCACATGTGTTCATATCACAAAGAATACACATCTACTTAAATCAACTTCAAGTGAAATGGTTAAAAAAATAATTTCACACACAAAAAAAGAGCTAGAAAATTCACCACACTGGGAAGGGTGAAGACAACTGGGTCGCCCGGCCCTGGCCACGAGGTGTCCCTTATTTATTTTTCAGGGAGTTGGCAACCCTATTGTCTGGTGTTTCAGAGAAAGTCAGCGGGTAATACGACATATACGGTGTATCAAAAAGAATCATCCGATTTCAGAGTGTTTTAATACTAGTACTACTAATGTATTACTAATGTTCACTAGTAATGACATAAACGAGTACAGTTTGAAAAGAGGGGGTTTGTGAGTTTCACAAGGTTGCCTGTACATGGCATAACAACAGCAGTGACATGCCCACAAAACTATAGGACAGGTTTGACTATCGTATGAATAGTCTCTGGATGTCTCTGGAGGGTACACATTGACCACTGGTGAACAATCATAGTTTCAAACAGCTTTAGCTGACTTTTTGGCTAATGCTAACGGACGCCTCAAACAGCGTTACTGGTGAATTGCAATGTTGACCCTGGACCAACGATGACGTAGGAGCGACACCAACCCTAGTATATTAGATTGTGTGATTTAAGATTTATGAACTTTGCCTATAAATCAATAAAAATATGTTGGTTAAACTCAAAGCATCAAATTTCCTTGCCTTGAAAAAGCACTTCCCCCATTAAATTCAAATTCAAATTCAAATTTTATTTGTCACACACACGCAACCATACACAGTATGACATGGGGGTGAAATGCTTGTAGCTGTACAATGCCCGACCATTAAATGACAGAAAAAAAGTTTTACAATATTTTCAATTTACAGGTTTACAAACAATTTACAAATTAACTTAGGAATTTACAGTAAAGAATGTGCAAATAGCAGAAGAGATTATAAAGATTATAAAGATTATAAATTATAGGAATTATAGGATTATAGGAAATGTGTGTGATGTGATGTGTGTGAGAGTCCAGTCTTATAGTGATGTGTGTGGGAGAGTCCAGTCCTACACCTGGTTCAGGGCCCGAATAGCCTGGGGGAAGAAGCTCCTCCTCATTCTTTCTGTTTTGGCCTTAAGGGAGCGGAAGCGATTCCCAGACCTCAACAGTGAGAAGAGTCCATTGTTGGGATGGGAGAGGTCCATCATAATCTTCCTAGCTTTGGACTTGCACCGCTTGGTGTAGATGGACAGCAGGTCAGGGAGCTCTGATTGAATGATGCGTTCTGCCGAGCGCACCACTCTTTGCAGATCTCGTCTGTCCTGCTTGGTGCTGTTCCCAAACCAGGTGCAGATGTTTGCCGTCAGGACGCTCTCGATGGTGCAGGAGTAAAAGTTCTTGAGTACCTTCAGTGGCAGATGGAAGTCTCTAAGTCTTCTGAGGATGAAGAGACGCTGACGGGCTTTCTTAACCAGGGTGTTGATGTGGCAGGACCATGACAGGTCCTGAGTGATGTGGACACCCAGGTATCGGAAACTGTCCACTCTCTCCACTGGCGTGCCACTGATGATGAGGGGTTTGTAATTCCTCACCTGCTTTGTAGTGAAGTCCACGATCAGCTCCTTAGTCTTGCTGATGTTTAGGAGGAGGTTATTCTCCTGGCACCAGGTCTCCAGGTTCCTAATCTCCTCCAGGTAGGCCATCTCGATGTTGTCGGAGATCAGGCCCACAACAACAGTGTCGTCAGCAAACTTGACAATGGAGGTGGTGTCTGATGTGGCTACACAGTCATAAGTGTACAGTGAGTACAGCAGGGGGCTTAAAACACAGCCCTGAGGCACTCCAGTGCTGAGTGAGATGGAGGGGGAGACTTGTTTTCCCACCCTCACTGATTGGGGTCTGTCTGTGAGGAAGTTGAGGATCCACTGACACAGTGATGAGCTGAGTCCTAGATCCGTCAATTTGGTGAAAAGCTTAGAGGGAATTATTGTGTTGAATGCTGAACTGTAGTCCACGAACAGCATCCTAACATAATTCCCTCTGCCAGTGTCCAGGTGACTCAGGGATGTGTGGAGCAGGTGAGATATGGCATCGTCTGTGGAACGATTAGTCCGGTAAGCAAACTGAAGTGAGTCGATGGTGGCAGAAAGTGAAGAAGTGATGTGATCTCTCATCAGTCTTTCAAAACACTTCATCACAATTGAAGTCAGTGCTACTGGACGGTAGTCATTGTGGCAAGCGGGCTGTTGTTTCTTTGGAACAGGGACAATAATGGACTGTTTGAAGCACGTGGGAACCACAGCTTGGGCCAGGGAGAGGTTGAAGAGCTCCGTGATCACCGGTGCTAGCTGGTCAGTGCAGGCTCTCAGGACCCGGCCAGGGATTGCATCTGGTCCTGCTGCCTTCCTGGTGTTCACCCTCCTGAAGGTGTTCCTCACGGCATGCTCTGTGATGATGAATGCATTTTCTTCACTGGTGCACTCTGAGCGCGCGCAGCCGTTTGTTGTTTTAATTGCTGCGGCGTCAAAGCAAGCATAAAACGTGTTCAGCTCATCAGCCAGTGAAGCATCGGCATTCATCATTGAAGAAGCTGGTCGTTTATAGTCCGTTATAGTCCGCAGTCCTTTCCACAGGCTCCTAGAGTCGCACTGTCGTAGCTGTGACTCTAGTTTTTCCCGGTAGCTCCGCTTTGCCTTTCTGACCGCGCTGCGCACGTTATAGGACGCAGCCTTGTATAGGTCCATATTACCGGAGACGAGCCCTTCATTGTAGGCAGCGGTGCGTGATCTCAGAGCATCGCGGATGTTTTTATCCACCCACGGCTTCTGGTTGGGAAACGTTCGGATGATAGTTCTTCCTGCTGTGTCGTCCGCTAGTTTCCCGATAAATCCCACAACCGCTTCCGTAAACATGTTGATGTCATCAGAGCTGCGCCGAAACATGTCCCAGTCTGCGTCATCCAGTGCGTCCTGCAGCGCGGCCACTGATTGGTCCGTCCAGCGAGCGACCTCCCTCCTGATTGGTGGTTGCTGCTTTAGCCTTTGTTTGTAAGCAGGCATGAGGAAGATGGCGGCATGGTCCGATTTTCCAAATGCCAGCAGGGGCTGAGCCTTGTAACAGTTCTTGAACAGGGTGTAGCAGTGGTCTAATGTCCTAGTGCCCCGGGTGGGGCAGTTGATGTGCTGGTGAAGGTTGTGAAATGTCCATTTGAGATTCCCTCTGTTAAAATCCCCCATAACAATGAGTGTGGCATCTTTGTGAAGTGTTTGTTGATGTGTGAGAGCCTCATGTAGCTCACATAAGGCAGTGTCCGAGTCCACGTGAGGCAGAATGTAAACAGTGCAGGCAATGACCGCAGTGAATTCCCAAGGGAGATAGAAAGGGCGACATTTAACGATCAAAAGTTCCAGATTGGGCGAGCAAGAGCGTGTGAGTGGGGAGATGTTTGTGCTGTTGTTCACCATCAAACACACTCCACCACCTCTTTTCTTCCCCGACTCCATTGTCCTGTCCATGCGGTAAACCGAAAAGAACCCCGTCGGCTGCACGGCGTGGTCTGGTATCGCTGGGTTCAGCCAAGTCTCGGTGAAGCAGAGGAGGTTGCAGTCCCAAATGTCTCTCTGGAACTTGATTCTGGCTCTGAGGTCATCAAGCTTGTTCTCGATGGATTGAACATTGGCTAGCAGGATACTGGGCATGGGTGCGCGGTGTGCGCGAGCCCGTAGCCTGTTCCTGATGCCGGCTCGTTTACCTCGAGGCCGTCGCTTAGGGTCGCGTCCTTTGTTCTCTCTCAGGATCTCCTTTGGCCAGGTTGGGTCCGGAGTTAAACATGGTGAAATGTTCGTGTATTGTAGACCAATAGAAACCAAAGTGTCTCTACTGTAGCGAATTTGTGTGTTTTGCATGATGCCCATGCAAGATTATGGCAGATATAGCAAAAAGTGACGAAAAACTGCAAAAAGTGGAGAAGTTGGGGCAGAGCATCCAGCACGGCAGCCGACCTCACCGGCGCCATTTTGTTGTTAACTTTAAGTTCACCTTTACCTGTAACCACAAAAATAAAATACTCATTTCCTCCTAGATTCTTCCAAGGTGCTTTCTTGCACAATGAATAAGTTGCTATAGATTCAAAAATCCTGGTTTGATTTTGTGTTACTCTTCTTTTTTTTTTCCAGCTGCCTGTTTTACAGAAAAGTTAAATTTCATTTGACTTTCTTATTCTGTGAAGCAGAGCCTGAATGTCCAAGATATGTCTGAGAGTCTGTTTTCATTTGCTCTTTAGCGAGCTACTTTTTCATTAGATTTCAGTGTCCCGGTGAGGTTCAAACCCTGCCAAGAATGTGGGTTTTTTCATACTTTTCTTTAAGACAATAGCAACTTTTGAAAATACCTTTAGGCCACAGTTGTTAGATATTGATCGACAAAAACCTGTTGAAAGTTAGTTCTGCAACAGACACATGCTGTCTATATTCCACACGTAGGAAATGCACACTTTAATTAACTAATCATTTCCATTGAATGAGTAGAAAAAATGCATTGTATCTCATGAAGACTTTGAACTAAATCTGTTGTTACAAGCAAAACAAGTTTAATGTGATCTGTTTTCATTTTTAGTCTTCTGGAAATGCTTTTGAAAACCACCTGCCATTGTGAGAGATTATTTTCTGGACACTCAATAAGCATTTTAGCAGGAATACCATATAAATACTGGGTAAGTGCTCCATTTGCTCTGAATACTGCCTCATTTCTTGATAATAGAAATGTTTCTTTGAGATTCTGCTCTATACAGTAGGTCCTGGTCTGCAGTTCAACAAGAAGGAAAAGCTGAAAAGCTGCGGCTAAAATAACTAATTAAAAACCAACAAAGTCAAGCTGTCTGGCTCCATCCACACGTATACAGGTATTCTTTTAAAATGTGGATTTTATGCTTTTGTTCTGAAAAATAGTTCAGTCTACATGAAAGAACAGGAAGAAAAAAAAAGACGTCAAGCTGTATCAAGAGCAACAGCACAAAGCAACAGGTGGTGATATAACCCTAACCTTATAGAAATGTTGGCCGATCATAAGCCTACAAACAATAATGCTGACGTCAAAAGAGATAAAAGCACGCACCTTTGACACTGAAAGATAAAATATCTGTTCTCCTCGTCCACATGTAAATGTGAGTTTCTGAAAATGTTCCCCCTGGAGTGAGTTTTTCAAAAGCTCCATTTGCAGTGACCTAAAATGTTGGTTACGTGTACACAAAAGCTATGTTTACCAAAATACCTGTGCATGTGTATGCAATATTTAAGCCCTGTCTACTAATATAGTCAGAGAAAAATTAACTGCATTAGTAACACACATCCTTTCTACCCATTACACATTAGAAGGCCTTCTCTCAGCCTCAGATTTTTGACAGCATAGACAAACATGTTGTATCTTCTCTACAACAGTAATATTTCCCTGGATGATGTTTCCTTATCATACATATTGCACCAGCAAACAGCTGGGCTGTGTGGGTGAACTGTGACCCAAATGGCCAAAACTGTAAGGGGCACTACACGGATCACCATAACAGTTTTCTGTGTGGAAGTCCACTGTAAGGTGCCCATTGAATTCTCTCTTTGGAGGCCTGTGTAGGATAAGTGCCCTGCCCATACAGCCCCACACTACCCCCACACCTGCCCACTGTGGGCCCACATGTGAATGCTTGCTGGGATATTATTTCATTTTGATTGAGTGAGCCAGAAGTTGCCACATTTAGATGAGAGGATAAACTGCAAAGTTATCACCTAAGCTGCAGGTATGGACTATATACAATGTACGACAACTCTTCCAATAGAATACCAGGATGTCACTCACTTAAACTTAAGCATGAACTTCTTCCGCGTAATAGGCTATTATATTTATTTAGTAATTCTAATAATTGCTTCAAAAGGAAGAAACACCATAAAGTCCAGGTCAGTGGCTGTAATTAGCAGAGGTGGGTCTAAAAGACATCTACAGCTGTTAGTGTTGGGACATCTGTCTGTGTCTAATGTTTAGAATTACAGCACTGTTGTGTCTCCAATAAAAATGAAATATATAAAGAAAAATCACACAGCCTGAGAGTTGGGATTTGCTTTTGAAATAAGCCTCAGGTGACCTTTTCAGGTTTTCACACTTCTGCCTTTGCTTCATGTCTCAACACCAGAGGCTTCCACTGAGTGTTTCTGTATAAGAACAAGAAGTAGAAACTGAAAAGTAGCAGCAATTCTAAGCATTAAACTACAACTTTAAGTGTTTTTTAGTTTAATAGTCTTGATACAGTATTAACTGCAATAACACAGATTAGGAATCAAATTCCATTAGGCCAATCTCCTAAAATGTGACATGCAAGGTTGCCTTTATCACTCAGTGTGTATGGCGCTTTCACTGTCTAGGTAAACACACAAGTATTAGCCCACACACAAAAGTCTAATTTGTCTAGTTTGCCTCTAGCCTTCCAACTGCTTGGTGAGAACGAGATCGAGCTCTCACTCTCACGTTCTCACTCTTTCCTCATCTATGGTGATGCCCCAACGGAGAGGAGGAGGGGGGGTGTGGCTGGGATGTCTGGGCGAGACAGATTCGAGTCTTTATTGAAAGATCATATGGGATGACTGAGGAATCCCATTATTTGTTGATTAAGTATTGATCCTGAGCCATCCAAGTATTAACAAGTAAGCTAATATGGGCTGACCCATGGGACCAGTGGCTTGGGGTGTGTGTGTGCTTTTGTGTGTATATGTGTGTATGACTGAATGAGAAAACACAGAACAACGACAGAGTCAGAGAAAAGAAGGGAGTGTGCCTGAAAGTGTGACAGGCTGGGGGAGCAGGAGCGAAAGAAATTATCACAATAAAGGCAGACGGAGAGAGACACCGATTAAAGTTCGAGATGACATGGAGGCAAAGTATGGAGAGAGTTGACTGCGAAAAGAGAAAGTGGAATGAACTTGAGTGTTAACAACAGGTCAAAAAAAGAAAGAAAGAAGAAGGGGGAGAGGTATTTAAGTGCGGGGGGGGGGGGGGGTATATGGGGAGGTGAGATGCTCAAGGCTTTGGCTGAAATGTCAAGCGCTTACTGCCGAGTGGAGATCAATTCCTTCATTACTCTCTGCTCCTACCATTACCATCATCACATGGCATGTCTGCAGTGAACTTCCCCCCCCCTCCCCATTACATACATGCATCCACATGCACTTCACACTTTTGAGTCCATACAGAGTAGAATTTAAAAAGTGAATTCATTATGAAAATAATGATTTTAAGTGTTGTCAAATGTTGGGAATGTCAGGCACAGATGTGTCCAAAGAAAATAGATCCTCACAAAAATATGCAAAACTACTGCGAAAAGAAGCAAAATGACCAATATCATCTATTTGTGTGAATATCCTTTATTGATTTTGAAGAAAGAACCTTAATATGCTGGTTTCAAATTTTATGAAGGGATCTTACCTTATCCACAAGGGTGGCAGCCCATCTTGAGTTAGGTTTTGGTTTTGGGTCTGGATTTATCAGTGCTTCAGAGATCAGAGTCCCTGCAACATGTAAGCTAAATGATGTTTTTCCCTCTGAACTTATCGTGACAAACGTTTGATAAATTATCAAATTCAGTTCAGCAGCTTTAGATGGTCACAATTACAGCCCTCTATTTATTGTGGAATACTCCAATAGGTGTTTATTATTCTAGTGAGTGTCCCTGAGTGCAGCTATAAAAATTTCAGCGTGTGTTCATTTCGCCCAGTGTTACCTCCCCTGGCTAGCCTAGGGGATAGAAAGGACTAACATAAAGTTAAAATAGTGAATGAGGAGTCGAGATGGCAGCTTTTAAAGGTTTACTTCCTGCTAGTTTAAAGCTCTGGTTCAGACTGGCATTTAACTTCAGGGAGAACTAAGGCCAACATAACAAACAAAACATCCCTAATAGAAAATAAAAGGAACTTACCTAACTCCGGAGAAAACACATATACAACCTACTACCTAACCAGCACATTAACAAGAGAAAACAATGGATCACAAAACAAAGGCAGAGCTCCCCTACAGGCAATCTGAACACAAACACATAAGACTACAGTCAATGGCAATCAAAATGGCCAGAAGGCCCAGAAACACAGCTCCACAGACATTATTTAGGGCTCTGATTGGTGATTAGGTTGAGTCAGGCAGCAGCACCCAATCAGAACAGAGGAGGTGGAGCCTAGACAAAACACAAGGCATTATTTCACAAGGGAAAAACTAATATCCTCCCGGGGGATGCAACAACAGGCTAACAGTGTGGTCTACTGATGAGTTTAAATATTCTTGGAGGGTTATTGCAAAAGAAATTTTTTAGTTATTGACCGTCAGAAAAATATAGAATTAGTTTTGCCGGTTTCCTATGGTAAACTTAAGAAAATACATCAAGCACATATCCAGTACAAGCATATAAAAAAAAAGCATTGTTTATACAACTGAGTAAAATATTCTGAAATGCCAGAGCATGTGTTGTGTAATCAATCTTAAAAAGTAAAGCTCTATATACATACTTCAGTGTTTGGAAACAGTCCATGTAAATGGAAGAAAACCTGCTTGTGTGCATGGCGGAGAACAAATATACACACGTAAAAATTTCATCATTTCCATATAAGAAAAGGAATGTGAAGTGTGTGGCAACAATCTACTGTAGAAGCAGTGTTCACTTTGGTTTTAATTAGTGATTTAACATTTTTCACACTCAATGCTTTTTTAAAGCTTAGCCACACTTGATGTCATCCAGGTGGACAGCAGCATTGAAGATGGAGACTGCAGTTTTTAAATAAAAAATGGAGTGGTATGAACATGCGATTGAACTTTGCAAATCTCCAAAAGTTCACCCATCCTCTCTTCCTCATTCAGCGATGGACCACACACTGCGCGTCCCCTCTACACTTCCATCCTTCATCTCTTCTCGTGGTTCTCCCTTTTGAACTCAGGGGTGGAAGAACTAAAGCTTGTGAACTTGAATAAAGATCAAGTCTGAGCCCTAACACAGAATAGGCCGCAGGTTACAGCAAAGCTGAGTCAATGGGGCGGTGAGGGCACAAGTTTGAGTTGGGAAAGCCAAAAAGAGGAAAATGCTGAACAATTTGTCCTTTACTCTCACAACGAAAGAACTATTATCAGTAGTCAAGACCTCAGTGCACAGCTGTGGAGAAGAAGAAAGTTTAAAGCTGCACAAATTCTGACCTTGACTTTGTGTTTACTGGAATAATGTTTCTCTCTCTCTTAAGCTTTTTGTTTTTTAAAGGAGTTATTAAAAAAACAACTCCTCTTTCAGCAAGGCTTTGTTCAGGTATTAGCACAGTAACAGTTCACTGAAGTAGCGATGTGTGTGTGAAAGCTGAAGATGATGGTAATACCCCCAATTGGGTGGGGGTGTGGCGGTGCGGGGTGGGGTGGAGGGGGTGTGGGGGTTATGATTTCTCATGTGTGTTGCTGCTTATAAGTGAAAGGTGGATATTCATGTTAAACTCAATTCAATTTTATATGAATTGTGTGAAGTTACAACAGCAGTCATCTCAAGTTACGACATATTGCAAGGTAAGGATCCCAACAGTTATAATCAAGCACTTGGCAACAGTGGGAAGGAGAAACTCCTTTGTAACAGGAAGAAACTTCCAGCAGAATCTGGCTCAGGGAAGGGCAGCTATCTGCCATGCATATGTAAGTAAGTAATCCATGAGAGCCAAAAATGTATTTATCTTTTGTTCACATCATCTTGGCTCCGCATGATGTCAGTGAGAGCAGACATAATTAATGCCATGGTCGCAATGAGGAAAGATTTAAGATTTAAGATATACCTTTATTAGTCCCACGAGTGGGAAATTTCATGTTAAGGCTGCCGACCTATTGCACACAATGGCGGTGCCATCTTACCCTCCGACCATACATACATTACACAAAAACATCACATGGGGAAGACAGGTCAGAGAGGTATACCAATGGAAAATGCACCACATGAGGAAGGATAAGGAGAAAAAAAACAAACAGTGGCTGGAGGCCGCAGGAAGACAAAAATTATTGTAACCTTGTGGGATTTCCTTTGAAATGGTGGCTTTGAAGACAGTGACCAGGTGTGTGACTACTCACACTAAGCAAACTGACTGCTAAAGTTGCAGCTGCAATCTGTCACCAAATGCAAAAAAGTCAATGTAGTCACCAGACAACCAGTGGTTTTACCTTGTCGCACGGAGGTTGCTGTCCTACATTCATCCTAGTGTGATTAAGCCATGATATTTTGATATCAAATACACTGTTTACCAACTGTGGTCTTAGAGGGCTTGTATGATGCTTAAAACATTTTAATAAAAAAATGAAAGTAAAAATGCTGCCAGCAACACGAAGGCCTTCAGGCTTCACCACATCAGAGAGACGGGCATTTAGCTGGCTGGCACCTCATATCACACTGGCACCTGTGATGTCTCCTGAGCAAGGCTGTACACTACATTCTGAAACTGTCAGAGGCAATCAATCTCCTCCGAGTGACTTAACTTCTCAGCAGTTAACTTCACTAAAGACTACATGAACTCGAGTCAGCCAAATCAATTAAAAATGTGTTTTTTTAATCAATCTATTATACCAGAGTAATCTATTTCTAATCTAGTCATCAGCATACCCAAAGTAAACTCTGATAAACTTTACTGCAGCATTATTTTCACAGCTTTGATATCACCTGCTCCTCTTTTTTATCTTCTGTCCTCCAGCCACTGTAAATAATTCATTTTTCATTAAAAACTCATTACCACTAAAAACCCTGTGTTTATATTATCACAGAGTACGAGAGAAAAGAGAGAGAGAGGAAAAGAGTGTGAGCGTGTGTGCGTGTGTGTGTGTGTGTGAGTGTGTGTGTGTGTGTGTGTGTGTGTGTGTGTGTGTGTGAGCGTGTGTGTGTGTGTGTGTGTGTGCATGAAAAAGAGAGAGAGACTAGAGTTGAAATATGAAGCAAAGCCATAAATAGATTGTGTGCTCTAATGTGATTGTCATCCTGCGGTTGCTCTTTGTCTTCAGAGAATGCAGAGTGATGAGTCCAATGAGAGAGAGAGATCAATGAAAGACAGGGAGAGGAGAAAGAGAGGGAGGGTGGTGAAAGATGAGTGAAGACAGAGGGAGTGATGACCAGCTTTTCTGGATGTGTGGATAAGCAAGAGAAAGAGCGTGCGTGCACCCGCACGCTGCATGCCGAGAAAGTGAGAGCTTATGTACCACACTGTTTTCATATGCAGATCAGTTGGTGTTATTATTCACTGTTCACAATCTTGTGAATTTACAGTAGGGGATTAAAGCTTCCGTGTCATAAAGCACCTTCTGCAGCAGCTGTGTTAGAGGTTTTGTCACAAACAGCTTCTTTTCAGAGACGGTTCATTTTCTTCTTTAATTTGAGTGGGGGTCATAAACCCATTTTACTTATGATCATATTGAATTTTTTGTGAAAAAGATATCACAGAAAACACTGGAGAGCTAAATAGGCAGCAAAGCCAATACCAACTCAGAACAAGGCCAGCCATTTATACATTTCTTTGCATACAAATCCTGAGATCGAGACTCTGTTTCTCTTCTTTATAGAACTCTATTAATCTCCAAAAATTATCAAGAAATGCATCGTTGACCTACACTGTTCTGGTCCACTGGGTGACGTGTTCTTACATTATCACACACGCACACACACACTGTAACTCTTGTTGGTTCAAGCACATATACATCATCCTGTCCAAAGCCACGGGTGTAGTGGCTTTTTCAGTTACAGTTCCTCCAGTAGCCACTTGAGGCTAGCCACGCAAAGCAAAAAATACCTATTAAAACAGGATTCAATAGCTACAAACAAATCTTCCATACAGCAGTAGATAAATAAATAAAACTAAATTGATAAAATAAAAAAATAAGCATTTTCTTTCTTCATTACAACTAGAGAGACAAGGTCTCTCCTAATTAGAATCACTGAGTGCACCTATCAACAGTGTTTGTGTAACTGGAGCATTTTAGAATTATATGGCAACATGGATTTCTACAAGGTCTAAAGTGTCCAAAAAATTGTACTTCAGTTTTGGTAAGTGAAATTCTAGAATGTATTAGCAATGTTAGGTTGAATGCATTACAAAGTAACATATTATTGTAATCACAGTTGCTACCATACTAAGTTCAGTTATTACATGGCAGTTTCACAAGTGTTGTTACTTAAATTAGAAAGCTAGTTAAGAACCCAGAGTGATGATAAAGATGAGTGTGTGCAGACTCGAGGCCAGCAGCCTGATCTTTAACAGGTATCAAAGCAGTCAGGCTTGCAGCTTCCATTTCTACATGTTTATGTTTCGAGAGCAGAAACACTGTCGCACTTAGAAGTACCGTTGTTCTGTTTTTGAACTTTGCTTTGTGTTATCAGCATTGTGTTCATGCATATAAACTAAAAGAAGTATTTTATTTGTGTACTTATTAGGGTAGGGATTTGTCAGAATTAATAATTTAAAATTGTCATTTATATAATGGTAAATGGCCTGTATTTGTATAGCGCTTTTAGTAGTCCCCCCTAGGGACCCCAAGGCGCTTTACACACCCAGTCATCCACCCATTCACACACACTGGTGGAGGAAAGCTACAGTTGTAGCCACAGCTACCCTGGGGCAGACTGATAGAAGCAAGGCTGCCATATCGCACCATTGGCCATTCTGGCCAACACCAGTAGGCGGTAGGTGAAGTGTTTTGCCCAAGGACACAACGGCCGAGACTGTGCGAGCCAGGGCTCGAACTGGCAACCTTCCGATTACAAGGCGAACTCCCAACTCTTGAGCCACGATCGCCCCCATTTATGCTTAGAAATATTTCCTTGTGTACCATGAGATGAGCGGAAGCAGTCTCGACGTTATAATTCCATTATAGCATTTGAAGAATAAGAATAAGAATAACTTTATTTATTCCGAGGGAAATTCTTTTGTCATGTACATGCTCAAAGCAGCAGGAGAGACAGAGGAACAGATGAATAAGATATACAATGTATACAATAAGAATAGTAGTATACAGTAATATACAGTAGGATAGTGCAAGACATAGTATCAAATAACTCTAACGAAGAAATTTATATAACTATATCCTGGAGAATAAATAACTTAACTATCAGTGCAGGCGATTCTAGAAAGTGACACGGTATTGTGCAATAGAATAAAGGGAGTAGCAGCGTATGATGGGGGGATGAAACAAATATTCAATAAGGTACTGTTGGGTAATATTGCGCGGTCTGAAAGGGAACAGAATAACATTGGTAATAGTCTCAGGAAAATCAGACTGTTCCGTTTTCTTGAAAGTTTGAGAGTTCACACCTTTAAATGTGTATTTGAGACATGACCTATTGCAAGTTCCTGTTCTTATAGTTTAGCAAGACGCTTACTTCTGCTTTTCTGCATCCAGTTTATGTTCATTGAAAGGTCGTATGTCTATGGCTGGAAACACACACACACATGCACCTACACACACCCACACACACAGAATACAGACACTGATGTTGTTCAGATATGCCTGCTTAAGAATGTCGCGTGTATTTGTAATCTCATATTCATGAATGATTGCTAGCTGTCAATAAAAGAGTGAGGCGGATGTGAAGGAATCGGAGTTGCTTGGACAGGCGAGTCACAGGAATGCTCTCCAAAGCTCCTCTTGCAAGTAAAATGTACAATAGTGTCTGTGTGGTTGCTTTCAGTAACAGGTTCTGTTTACCAGCAGGGTTGACTTAAGCCCAACAGGATTTGTGTCAGTATATGGGTCTGTTGTCTAAGGTTTGTTTTGTTAGCTGATAATCGAGTGACAATAGATTTCAGGTGATTTTACAGAGTAAAGCAAAGTAAAAAACAATGTGTGATACACTTTTTGAGTAATGACCCAAGTACTGTGTATTCATCTGATAGGTAACACTTACTACACTGAAAAAAAGGCCATGTTGGATTTACTTGATTCAATAATGGACATTGGTTGCACACAAATGTTTTGCTTTGGCAGAAAATTAAACAACTGAGTTAAATCAACACAACTTTTTCATATTCAGTAAACCTGTGCATTTTGTGTTCCTAAAACGTGATTGAAACATGTTCAGATGAAGTAAGTTGAGCTCTTGGAATATTTTAATCCTTCACAATTTTGTCGTTTTATTTCAACACTATTCAATAACTTTTACCCCAATACTACTTGGTCACTTAAATACTACACGTTGTCTTCATATTACATAATGTTCAACAAAGTCTAGATCCTGGTTACCATAAAAATTAAATGGATTTACAATGACTACCATCCTCCGGGTTGCAGGAGGGCTGGGAAATAACCCTGAAATGATAGGTTACGAGGCAGGGTACACCCTGACACCTCACCAGTCTATCACATAGAAACAAACAACCATTTACACTTACATTCACGGGTAATTTAGAATCACCAGTTAACCCTAATTCTAATAACTGCATGACTTTTAACTGTGGGAGGAAACCAGAATACCCAGAGAGAAGCCACTGCAAACTAGCCAGAATGTGGTCAAAGGAGCTTGCAAAGAAAAGCGCCTGGACTTCTTTAAGTTGCTTGAAGACGTTTCACCTCTCATCCGAGAGGCTTCTTCAGTTCTAAGGTCAAATGGTGGAGAGTCCCATAGCCAGAATGTGGATTTGAACACAGGACCTTCTTACTGTGAAGCAACAGCACTATAGCATGCCAACAATCTAGGAAATACAGGAACGCTATGATTTCCTGTATTTGATGCAGAAGTTTTTTGTTTTTGTCCTTGACAGGTTAATCCACAATAAATAGGAATAGCATGCACGTGGTGTGTGTGTAGTTCTCTGCCTCTTATAACTCCACTGATTTTCCTGCAGTTTGAAAT
Source organism: Rhamphochromis longiceps (assembly GCF_057381845.1). Lineage (NCBI taxonomy): Eukaryota > Metazoa > Chordata > Actinopteri > Cichliformes > Cichlidae > Rhamphochromis > Rhamphochromis longiceps. Next base: position 30,499,697 of record NC_140569.1, read on the forward strand.
CTCGTGCGATCTTGTGAATTTCATGAGTTCAGCAACTAACCACTCTTACTAGAATGTATCAGGTCGTCTCAACAAGAACAAATTAAGTTTTTGAATTCCATGCAAATCCTACATGATTTAATTACGTTCATAGAAACATGAAATTATTGTGTTCAAATTACAAGTTAGACTTTTTTAATGTAACAACCACCCAATTTACTTTTTTTGGTATACCAAAAAAAGTAGAGGTGGCTGCTCGACTTGACTGAGATGGATGCCTTCCTGAAACCACGATCTAAAGAGCGCGAGTCTGAAACCCGTGCAGTGTCACGGGATTTAACATTGCTATATTATTGACTTACTTCACTTGAACATGATATGAACAATTTAATCTACCCTCTCTGCATATCATGTAGTTTCTACACTATATAGTTACACTTAACTTTAAAGCATGAGCCAATTGTGTTAAATACACACAAGATGCTTATGTAAATCCAAGAGCTGGCCAATCCCTTTTTTTCAGTGTAGGGGGAATATGGGAGTGTAAAGTAAACTTGCTAGCTCTTTCTCTCTCCAAGGTTCATCACTGGATGGACAACACTTTTGCAAGTGCCATGTTGTGGGTTGCTCTGGGGCCAAAAAACAACATAGCAATTGCAAAATCACTTAAAAACACAGAATCAACTGCCCAAAAGAACTGCAACTCTCGGGTGTTTCAAAATTACCAATTCTTATACTTTAAAATAGGAAATACTTTTTTCCTTTTTTTCCTTTTTATCACTCATAGCTTTTTGCACTAATTTAAAAAATATATATATAAATTCAACACAACTGCTTCACATTCTTCTTTAGAAGGCAAATTTTAATTAAGGAAACAACATTTTTAACAATTGTTTTCAAGGTCAAGAACAAGCTGTGTCAACTTTAGGGTCAAAATATAAATAATAGAACGTACCGACATCAACAGTTCCTTGACATCTAGCCTCCATCTAGTGATAAAGAGCTTTTAACATTATCAAAAAAAACAAACATATTAGCCTTCGGTTATATTGTTTTACCACTAGTTTCTTGCTTTCAAGTTGCAGTTTCATTCCATGAAGAAAAATATGCATATCACGGAGAGTATTTAGTAGTATTTTGTATGTGTGTCTTTTCTTAGTATGTGTGTTGATTGTTGCATGTGGCATTTGATTATGTGTGCCTTAGTTCTGTTTGTGTTTGTTTATTGAGATGTAATCTCTAATCTTTGCCTGTGTGTCTGTGTTTCTCCATGTGATTGACCACGCCGGTGTTTGGCATTCGCCTCATCTGGCGGCCAGTCAATAAGGCGGCGTGATTATTCAGATGGGCCACAGGTTTAACTCTCCCCTCCTCATTGACTTGATGAAGGTTTTAGTCCTGTTAAGAAGCTGACACACTTCATTACTGAGAACATTCCTCTATTGATTAAACCTTTCCAAGGTCTGGCCTTTCTTTCTCAGGCAGGATCACTTCAATAATAACTACAACAAAGCAAAGCCTCAGCTGATACATACAAGACTGTGCATACTGTACATCACATTGCATATTTAAGTAGCAGCGTTTAAATATAAGTTGCTGCTGAGCAATGCTATTTCTCAACATCTGTCAGATGATTAGCAGATATATATATATATATATATATATATATATATATATATATATATATATATATATATATATATATATATAAAAACACCCAGCACGCCCCTGCGGGCGGTTTATCCTTCAAGCTCGGGTCCTCTACCAGAGGCCTGGGAGCTTGAGGGTCCTGCGCAGTATCTTAGCTGTTCCCAGGACTGCGCTCTTCTGGACAGAGATCTCCGATGTTGTTCCCAGGATCTGCTGGAGCCACTCGCCTAGCTTGGGAGTCACCGCACCTAGTGCTCCGATTACCACGGGGACCACCGTTACCTTCACCCTCCACATCCTCTCGAGCTCTTCTCTGAGCCCTTGGTATTTCTCCAGCTTCTCGTGTTCCTTCTTCCTGATATTGCTGTCATTCGGAACCGCTACATCGATCACTACGGCCGTCCTCTTCTGTTTGTCTACCACCACTATGTCCGGTTGGTTAGCCACCACCATTTTGTCCGTCTGTATCTGGAAGTCCCACAGGATCTTAGCTCAGTCATTCTCCACCACCCTTGGGGGCATCTCCCATTTTGACCTCGGGACTTCCAGGTTATACTCGGCACAGATGTTCCTGTACACTATGCCGGCCACTTGGTTATAGCGTTCCATGTATGCCTTGCCTGCTAGCATCTTGCACCCTGCTGTTATGTGCTGGATTGTCTCTGGGGCATCTTTACACAGCCTGCACCTGGGGTCTTGCCTGGTGTGATAGACCCCAGCCTCTATGGATCTTGTTCTTGTGCTGCCATGATTAGTGCCTCTGTGCTGTCTTTCAGTCCAGCTTTGTCCAGCCACTGGTAGGATTTCTGGATATCAGCCACCTCCTCTATCTGCCGGTGGTACATACCGTGCAGGGGCCTGTCCTTCCATGATGGTTCCTCGTCTCCCTCCTCTTTCTTGGGTTTCTGCTGCCTGAGGTATTCACTGAGCACTCGGTCAGTTGGGGCCATCTTCCTAATGTATTCTTGGATGTTCGTTGTCTCATCCTGGACTGTGGTGCTGACACTCACCAGTCCCTGGCCCCCTTCCTTCCGCTTAGCGTACAGCCTCAGGGTGCTGGATTTGGGGTGAAACCCTCCATGCATGGTAAGGAGCTTTCTTGTCTTTATGTCAGTGGCTTCTATCTCCTCCTTTGGCCAGCCTATTACCCCAGCAGGGTACCTGATCACGGGCAGGGCGTACGTGTTGATGGCCCGGATCTTGTTCTTACCATTCAGCTGACTCCTCAGGACTTGCCTGACCCTCTGCAGGTACTTGGTGGTTGCAGCTTTTCTAGCGGCCTCTTCATGGTTCCCATTCGCCTGTGGGATCCCCAAGTACTTGTAACTGTCCTCTATGTCTGCAATGTTGCCTTCTGGTAGTTCAATCCCCTCAGTTCTGACTACCTTCCCTCTCTTTGTTACCATCCGACTACACTTCTCCAGTCCGAACGACATTCCAATGTCATTGCTGTATAGCCTGGTAGTGTGGATCAGTGAATCGATGTCTCGTTCACTCTTGGCATACAGCTTGATGTCATCCATGTACAGGAGGTGGCTGACAACTGCTCCGTTCTGTAGTCGGTATCCGTAGCCAGTCTTGTTAATGATCTCACTGAGGGGGTTCAGGCCTATGCAGAACAGCAGTGGGGACAGAGCATCTCCTTGGTAGATCCCGCACTTGATGGTGACTTGTGCTATGGGCTTGGAGTTGGCCTCTAGTGTTGTACGCCACATCCCCATTGAGTTCCTGATGAAGGCTCTTAGGGTCCCATTGATCTTGTACAATTCTAGGCATTCCAGTATCCAGCTGTGGGGCATTGAGTCATAGGCCTTCTTGTAATCAATCCAGGCAGTGCACAGGTTGGTCAGTCTGGTCTTGCAGTCTCGGCTGATTGTTCTGTCTACCAGTAGCTGGTGTTTTGCGCCTCTGGTATTCTTGCCAATTCCTTTCTGTGTCCCGCTCATGTATTGACCCATGTGCCTGTTCATCTTAGCCAATATGATGCCTGACAGGAGCTTCCATGTAGTACTGAGGCAGGTTATTGGTCGGTAGTTGGAGGGGACCGGTCCCTTCTTGGGGTCCTTGGGGATATATATATATATATATATATATATATATATATATATATATATATATATATAGGTCCCTCATCCTATTCATGTAGCCCCTTCCGCCAGGAGATGCCCCCAAGGGTGGTGGAGAATGACCGAGCTAAGATCCTGTGGGACTTCCAGATATAGACGGACAAAATGGTGGTGGCTAACCGACCGGACATAGTGGTGGTAGACAAACAGAAGAAGACGGCCGTAATGATCGATGTAGTGGTTCCGAATGACAGCAATATCAGGAAGAAGGAACACGAGAAGCTGGAGAAATACCAAGGGCTCAGAGAAGAGCTCGAGAGGATGTGGAGGGTGAAGGTAACGGTGGTCCCCGTGGTAATCGGAGCACTAGGTGCGGTGACTCCCAAGCTAGGCGAGTGGCTCCAGCAGATCCCGGGAATAACATCGGAGATCTCTGTCCAGAAGAGCGCAGTCCTGGGAACAGCTAAGATACTGCGCGGGACCCTCAAGCTCCCAGGCCTCTGGTAGAGGACCCGAGCTTGAAGGATAAACCGCCCGCAGGGGCGTGCTAGGTGTTTTTTTTATATATGTATAGAAAAGAGAGAGTGAAACTGGAGATTCAAGGTTTTCTTTCAGAAGTTACAAGATGTCCTTTAAAATTCTTACTACCATTAGTAAAGAAATAAATTTTCAGCATTAGGAAAACAGCCCTAACAAAACACTGTTTTGCAAATTTCAATATAAATGTTACTAAGATTTGTATCTTAAATAAAAAATCTTAAATCTTTAATATTGTTTTCTATGGCATTTAACAAGCTGCCTTTTCCACAGGCACAAAACCAGCTAAATGTGCCATGGATGCTGCTGCTTTTTGTAGGCTCGCACCATTTGTTAAATCACATTAAACGGTTGCTGGTAAATTGGTTAAATGAAGAAGGTTTCATCTTTGAAAGACAACTGCTGTAATCGTGGCAATTGGGTCTTAGAGTGTGATATTATAAGAGCCATGTACATGAAAGGAATAAAATGAGGAAAAAAGAAGGGCACCTCTTCTGCTGTTGTTTATAAATGAAATATTTAATTCAAGGCCTAATGACACTACTTTCATTAAACTTTAGCACATTTTTCGTTCATGGAAAAGGTGTTATTTGGTGGTTTTTGGCAGATAATGGAAAAAACGAGATGGTACTCTCACTCCCTCAATCATCATTTTTAAACATGTAAGGTTACTGTTGCGAAGGTACATTTCAATAACCCAAAACAAGTTGGCACTAAAGTTGTTTTTAGTGCCTGAACCCAACCAACAATTCCATCCCTCCAATCTCTTTACACTGACATTGTATGTATGAAGAGTGGTGCCATTATCTCCTGTTGGCTGATACTGCAGCATCCAGTGCATTAAGGACATCTTGCCCCTAACAGTCAGACAGAGGAGGCATGTAAAAAATGTAAATGACTCCTTTAGGTAAGACCATGTTGGCATATTTGAAAGTTTAGAACTCTGCAGCTGAACAATATTATAGAAAGAACTTTCCGAGTGACATTCGCAACTTGTTTTGATGTAAATCCCATTTTCCAGTGAAATAGAGAAAAATTCTTTGGACTTCTTTAGTGAATACAACAAAATCTGGACGTCGTTTCATCTGAGCAGGTGTCATCAACCACTGTTCAATGCAGCTGGCTCAGTTATCAATTACTTTCATCAAAATACTTGTTGATGATGATAATAATGGATAAGCAGGGTTGGGGAGTAATGGAATACATGTAATGGCCTTGCGTATTAAAAATACAAAATATGTATTCCATTACAGTTACTGCTTAAATAGGTGATAATTAGAATATAGTTGGAATAGATGGTTTACACTGCGAGCTTTTCCTGTTTCATAGTTTAGGCTATCCCCTCTCCATCCCCTCTCTAATTTTGGTAATTAAACGCACTGCTGGAAACCCAAACAAAACACACAATAAGAGGCTCTATGTTGGTTAATGTTGGTGGCGCCAGTTACACAATGGACCATGCACAACAGAGCCAGCAGTGCACGGGCAGGAATGCATTTCTTAGTTGGAAATTCCGACATCACTTCACATTTAAAGAAGAAAGGGATGGGTGAAATTTGACAGTGCTATGCAAACTCTGTTTGCCAGCAACCATGCTGCTCTCAGCGCCAAAAAGCTCCAACCCTAAAGAAACATCTGGAAGTACGTTCTTTAAAAAAAAAAAAACTAACATTAGCCTACTGCAACTATCTTGTTTTAGTTGTGGTAGCTACCTGGGTTATGTGCCACTTCAGTATCTTTGATGTACTATTGCTGTGTGATTTTTTACTATTACTGAAGGCTGCATTACAACCTGCCAGGTCAAATAATCATGTGCTGTTCTGAAAGCACACAGAAAGAAAACATATTACTGATAATTACAGAAATAGTTTTCTATATGAGATCACTCCAAAAAGTGCAGCCTACTGTTACTCATTTTATATTAAGATTTAAAAATCTAGTTTTTATTTCTTTCAGAACTGCACTTGATTATTTGCAGCTAGCAGGTTGTTAATGCTATCCATCAAGTCTAACAGTCTGCGGTCTATGAACTAACCTCAGCTAATGCCAGCTAACAATGTTAGCTTGGTGGTGAGTAGTAGGGGTGGTTAAAATCGATTCTAACTGGAATAAAATTATATCGATTCATTAAATCCTGAAATCGATTGTTTTTATACATATGTAGTTTGCCGCGTATGAAACTTGCAAGCGGTTAACATGAGGAAGTCACACGAGAGTTAAGTGACCTGGACGCATGAACCATCATGGCTACTCCCGTGAATGTGCTATCGAGCCCAAAGGCAGATGTCTGGCAAAACTTTGGATTTAAGAACTGCGAAGACAGTGAAGAGCCGGACAAAAGCAAAGCCGTATGTAAGATGTGCAAAATGGAGGTAAAGCACTGTGGAAATACCACAAATCTCAGAAATCATTTAACAAGGCATCATCCAGATATCCCGCTAGCAAAAATGGCCGACATCAAGCAACGCTCACTCGAAAAGGCATTTGCAGTGAAGTTGGCATCCACTTCTCCACGTGCCCAAAAAATAACCCAGTCTGTCGCAACTTTCATATGTAAAGATATACACCCATACAGCGTTGTTGAAAATGATGACTTCCAAAACCTCATTAATACGCTAGAACAACGCTATGTTTTACCAACACGCAAACATTTGAGTGAAGTGGTAATCCCAAACATGTATGAAAAAGTGAAACACGATGTTACAGCCTCACTCAAGTCAGCAGAGGGAGTCGCTATAACCTGTGACAGCTGGACATCCAGAGCAACAGATAACTACCTGACTATCACCTCACACCATATCGACCAGGAGTGGAGACTCGTGTCTCATGTCTTACAGACAAGAACCACTGAAGCAAGCCACACAGCAGTTAATTTATCTGAAATTATATTCAAACCAATCGAAGAATGGGAGCTTACAAACAAAAATCCAGTCATCGTAACTGACAGTGCTGCAAATGTGGTGTGAGCTGTGCAAATAACGGGCTGGTTGCACATTGGTTGTTTTGCCCACACACTCAATTTAGCTTCACAAGCAGGACTGAAAGTTCCAGCTGTTGCTCAGCTGCTTGGCCGAGTGAGACGCATAGCATCCTTTTTTCATCACAGCACTGTTGCAGGTTGCAAACTTAAAGAGAAGCATAAGATACTGAAGTTACCTGCCCATAAGCTGGTGACTGATGGGGTGACCAGATGGAACAACACGTTGGAGATGCTGGAACGCTTCCTACAGCAACAACCAGCGATCTCTGCAGCTCTACTCTCACCTGAAGTGAGGAGAAGTGACAGTAATCTCTGTACTCTTACAGAGGCTGACATAACTGATGGAGAAGATATAGTGAAAGCTCTGAAGCCGCTGAAAGCAGCCACACTGGTTATGTCTGAAGAAAAGTCCCCGACCCTTTCCATCATTGCACCTCTGCATGCACAGCTGCTGGAGAAGATGATCAGTGTGTCTCACGACTCCTCACTGATTAAAGACCTCAAGACTGCTGTATATGACAACTTGAAGTCAAGGTATGTTTATGAATTGTGTGTATATGCCATGAATGAGTGTAACTGTATGGATGCATGTATTACATGAAAATTCTTACTATGGTGAAAAGATATATATTTTATAAAAATGTTAGTTAAGCCCTCTTGTCTAGTACTAGGCCTTTTGATTTTATATCTATCTATTAGGGGTGCAACGATACTCGTATCGATATTGAACCGTTTGATACAGTGCTTTCGGTTCGGTACGCATATGTATCGAACAATACGAAATTTTCAACTTTTCTTCTGACGATGCTGTCTGTGTTGAGTGCTCAGTGGATCTGCGCTCAACAGTGCAGCCTAGGCGGAGTAGTCGAACGAAGATTCACTGAGCGCAGGGCAAGCTAGCGAGACAGAAGTTAGGCTCTCGTTGCAACATGGCAAATTGAACCTCCCCCACCCTCATTCAGATCTGGCGTTTGGAACTATTTTGGTTTTCATGTGACGTATGACCCTGAAGGGAAGTGCATCGTGGACAAAAGTAAAACAGTATGTTGGATGTGCCACACAATGCTCAATTACATTGGTGGGAACTAGTGCATTAGCGCAGTTAGCTCGTTAAGGTGTTGACGCCGTCCAGCCCCATGCACGGGGCGATCCGCGGTAGCTCGTTAACGGAGATTTGCCGTGTTGTGGCGTTAACGTCATTTCAACGAGATTAACGCTGACAGCACTAGTGGGAACACGACGAATATGACTGCACATTTACGCTGACATCATCCTAGTGCAAAGACAAGTGGAAGCAGACAAAAAAAACAAGCACATGATTCACCTTATGGGGACCTGATATGTTTAATATGCTGCTGAGAATATAGCCCAGAAGAAGCGTATAGTATAGCTTTTATTTTGGAAAGAGCCATTTCTCTGTAATAAACTCTCTTTTCCGAAGATGAGTGATTTCTCGATCAGATAGATTTCTTTTTTTATTACTTTGTTTCAGCAACATTAAATTAAAAAACTGTACTTTTGAGTTAAAATATATATTTATAATTTTAATAAATGGCAAATTAATAAAGGCATGAACATTTTTTTGTATCGAAAAAATATCGAACCGTGACACCAAAGTATCGAACCGAACCGAACCGTGAATTTTGTGTATCGTTGCACCCCTACTATCTATCTATAGATGTTTATATATAAATTATGGAAACAAAGTCATTTCTGATCTTGCATGAGTGTATGTAACCATGCACATTTATATCCAACTTAATAAACTGAGTTAAATGTGCAAAATCTCTTTTCAAGATATGTGGCCCTAAAGGACAAGCTGTACATTGCATCAGCATTAGATCCTCGCTTTAAGGCCCTGCCATTCTTGTCCAAAGAGACCTGTAACAACACATTCTCTCAGTTGGTGTTGGAAGCAGCAGGTTTGGAGAACGTGGACACAGCTATTGTGAGTTACAGAAACAAAAACAAAAAATTATTGTTTTTTTTGCACTACTCGAGTTAGAAGATAAATAGTAATTTCTTTATTAATTAAGTTTTCATTTTTCTACAGCAACAGTCTGATGGTGACACATCTGAGGAAACTGTCCCTGACATCTCTCTTGGTGGTGTTGATAAAGTGGATTATGTCCCTCCAATTAAGAGGTCAAAGGACTCTGCATTAATTTTTCTCCTTGGGCCAGCCTATTCAACAAAAACCACAGTACCACAGAAAACACCAACTCAGAAGGCAAAGGAAGAAGTGAATCGATACAGGGACGTTGAGCCTGTTGCACTTTCTGAGGATCCTTTGATCTGGTGGAGGGACCATGACCATTGTGTGAGTTTCACAGAGGTTTTACAATACTGTTCAGTATGTTTTCATTTTTTGATTTTAAAAGGCAGTTTTTCATTTTCTGATCGGTCAGTTTCTGTCAGTTCACTTGTACACGCTGTGTTAAACTGTGTGTCTCCAAAACACAATAGTGGATTTCAGAAAAGCTGTGTGAGACACTATTACTCTGAGGTTTTACTGATGTTTACAAAAGATGTGTTCTATATACAGTATACTGGATCCCTGATCCACTTGAAATGTATGTATGAAAATAAATATATACTAATGTTAATTAAAATTTAAATTATTGTAACTGCTTTAGTATCTGTTCTTAATTTTGAAATTTATATAATTCATTCACAAAGCTTAGAGGGTTCTTTTGACAGTACATATAAAGGTGAATTATCATAATTTTATATATATTATGGTTCATATAATAATATTTCAGACTGATTCAAAATCGAATTGAATCGAATGGAATTGAATCGTGGATCTAATCGATTCTAGAAATCAGTGACGATACCCAGCCCTAGTAAGTAGCTTTCAGTAAAAGTAATAAATCACACAGTACATTCATGTAGTTGTAAAAAGCATGACAATATATCAGGTAATCCAAAGTATTCTGAATGTGTTACTGACATTGAGTAACTTAACGGAATATGTTACAAACTACATTTTAACTTACTAACAAATATTTTAAGTTAAAGGCTAAAGTCATTCTTGCTGAGACCAGAAAGAAAGGTTTAGACTACATTAGTCCAACCAGGATCCAGTGTAGCAGTGCATAAAGAAAAATTACACCTAAACTGATTTTTTTGCAGTAGCTTTCTTTCATTTGTGGACATGCTGTGACCAGATGACGCGTGTTGTTCCTGTATCTGAGGTTTGTTGCTCTAGATTTGGCAACTGCCTTCTAAATGTATGAGTGGATGTTACGTGAGCTATTAAAGTTGTTTTTTATAACTCTAGTGCAAAGGTGAAATTTAGCTAGTGCTGCTAAAGAGCATCATCATCTTACAGTCAGACCTGGACCACTCAAACTTAAGCCCACTACTGTTAACATACCACAGTATGTTTAAAGTATTTGGCGTTTTGCACAGTTATCATATTTCAGTTTGTTTTTCAGTCATTTCATATTATACAGTGGCCAGTTAAATTCAGTAATCATGTACAGATCGGATCAATTTCTGATTAATTACATTTAAAAAGGGAAACTTAACTTTCAGGTTTCAGGTATCAAAGCTCACACTGAGCAGTCCTTATCTTAGAAGTAATGTCTAATCTACCTCGCTTGTCCTCTCTTTCTTACAGTATTAACAATTTTTTTCCCTCTTTGGAAAATACAGCAGCTACACTGTAAAAAAAAATCTGTCAAATTTACGGTAAAATACCGGCAGCTGTGGTTGCCAGGAATATACCGTGTAAAAAATGTGGAATCTGTAAAAGACAATACGGTATACTGGTTTTGTAACCCTAATTTTTAAGGTAGACAACGTATTATTTTACCAAAATCATGATAGAAAAAACCAAATACATTTGTCAATTATACAGCAATTTAATGTAAAAAATGCAACTTTCCATAGCTTTTTACGGATATTTGCAGTAAAAAAAAAGTAATAATATAATAATATTTACAGTAATTTGTTGTTAATTTAACAGTAATAGGATAGACCCTATTATTGTAAATAACTGTAAAAATAACAGAAATATGTTAAACCTTATTAAAACCTTTGACAGTAAAAAACACAGTGAAATTGTATAACAAATTACAGCATTTTATTTTGACCAGATACATTTTACGGTAAATTCCTGGCAACCACAGCTGCCGGTATTTTACCGCTAAAAATACAGTACAATATGAGGAACATAAATGGTTTACCGTACATTTTACATTTGCAACCGCTAAATATAGAAAAATCTAAAGATGCTCATATACAACCAAGGTAGAGAATATTACTGAAACAATGAGAAAATTTGACATACCATTTGAAAACAGACTAAACATATTATTTTCTCTATTCCTACAAAACAGCATAGATCTTGAGAATACAGCATGTGTCCATATATATGGCTGGTAATCCATGGAGGAATGACTAAACATGAAACAAAATATTACCTGCCCCTGACCTATCAACAGTAATGAGTCACTGGGTCCTGCCTTGGTGAAGGAAAGGACTCGGTGGAGTTTCTAATGCGCATGGTGTTGAAGATACAAGCTCTGCAGGAGTACTTCAATGTCAATCAGGAGTTCACTTTGGACTGGCAGGATCCCCTCTGCAGCAAAAAAAATGGACAAAGTTTGATCAGTGCTTGAGCAAAATGCACAGAAATGAACAAAACGTGCTGCCAAAACCAGATCTAATGATAAATGATTTCTTAAGTGTAAAATATACAGTTCTTAAAGGATAGCTATTGTCAAAATGCAACCTGGGCTGTTTTTTTCAGTTTTTTTTTTTTTTTACTGTAAACGAGACAAACATATATCTAAAAGCATAATTACGACAAACAAGCCGTTTTTGAGATTGACCGTGATTTTGTTTTGTGGTCAATAGCCAGTGAATGGGAATACTAGGGGGCCGGGGCATAAATTTGAGCACATCAAAATCGATACAGTAAAAAAAACAAAAAAAAAAAAAAACAGCCCAGGTTGCGTTTTGGCAATAGTTATACTTTAAATCTACTTATGTAAAAGTTATACATAGACAACGCAGCCCTAATCACAATCATAATTTGTTGGAAAACGTATTTAAGTTTCGTATTGATTTATCATAGAACTTGAAGTTAATGGCTGAATGCATGGTGATGAGACCTATCATTCAATCTACATTTTATAGCGTATGAAACTGCTCACCTGGACATGAACCTGAGCTCGGCTGATTAAGATTAGTGTCTCCTGTCCATCTTTCTTTAGCAAAACTTGAATAATACCACTGCTTACCTCTTATTGAATCTTTGGGTGCAAACTTAATTGAAGAGCCTCGTATAAACAGGCAGGGTGTGATGTTTAGGGAAACCAAAGAATACAGCCGCCATCATTTCTGCCAGAAGACTCATGGGGTGCAACGAAGCGTTCATTGTGGACTGGCTAGATACCTTCTGCATTCAGAAGGAAAACAAGAAGGGCATACACCATAAACAATAATAACTGACAAAAATAATGAGACAAGAAATTAAAGTAACAAAATAAGTGCAAATCAAGTTTCCCTGTGTTACAGTGTAGCTGAATGTTTTTCAACAATTTGATTTACGGTAAAACACATACCAAATATTTCCAGCCAAGGTTTGTTTCAATCTTCAGCATTTTTTTCCTGCCATTGTCTTGAAACTGTTTCATCTGTCTCTCTCATTTGATGCTGTTTACAAAAACAAAACAGCAATATTGTAAAGGGAAAAAGGAAAATTAATTTAATGGAAAAAAAAAAGATTATGACCTGAAATCTCACCATTTCCTGAGAGTCACAGGTCCTTTGAGTATCCTTATGGTTTCTGCTCAAATTCAGTGTCTGAAAAGGGCAGGAACAAAACAAACCTTTTTAATCATAATAAAGACAAAATAAGATTTAGAGACAGACGACAAAGAAATGTGTAAAATATCTTCTTGAATCTGTTTACTTTACTAACCTTGAAAGAGACTCTTGGGTCTTAGCTGTGCCACCACCCTTAAACCTTAAAACAGATGGAGACGATATGCTGGCCTGGCTTGAAATTTCCATATTTGGTGCTGTAAAACAATATCACAAACAATAGATTAATTGTACTTTTTGGACCTTGGCCAAAGCATAATAGAAAAAACAGAAAGTCCTTCATGGCTATTGTGCAATGAAATCATAATACTTACTGGTTTGTTTCTCAGATGTCTCCACTCCTAATGATTGTAGTGCCTCCAGTACAATTTCAAGGATTGAGGCAGACAGGTCCGGCAGCACCTTAGTAATGGAACTCCTTATGCTGCCCCCCATTTCCAAGATGTCTGATAAAAGAATGTGAATAAAGGTCAATTTACACCAAGTGGTACCTTTGGTCTTAAAATGTGAAGCTGATCTTGCCTGATACTACACTTTTATACAGTGTTTCGTAAGTACCAAACTAACAGCACCATTATTGTGACAGCACACTGTGTTTCAATGGAACCATTTGGTACCCATACTTCATGTAAGATGTTAATGGATAGAAATCAATTAAGTCAATGGGTTTTGACCAAAAAAATCATTTTATTTAAAACAGCTTACTATCACTTATGTCACACAGAACATCAGCAGGAGGCTCAGTAGAGGGCTCTTCTGATTTCTGCCACAGATCAGACTCTAGCAGACATCTCAAAGTCTCTCTTAAAGGCACATAATAGGCAAACCTATCTTTTCTGTTTTCATCTCTCCCTAAAAATATTTTCTTTGGTTCCGCATAGTTGAAGGCTTTTTTAAAGATCTGAGCTCTGGAGTGCACTGTCCTCAATGGCCCGGTATGACATGCAGAAAAAAGATCATAGCTTTTGACAGACTCGCAGACTTTATTGATGTCCTCCTCTGATAATGATGTGTCATCTTTTAACAGTGATGCAAGTTTACCCAAACTGTATGTCTGTCCCAACTCATGCATGTTCTGCATTTCCTCTACAATGTTCTGTATGGTTGAAGCAGGCAGTAGAAACTGACCCTGCAATTTTAAGTAGAATAGTGAAACGTTTCTCAGAAAAAGATCACAGAATTCAGGGGGCATTTCCATGTTATCTTCATGTGTAATAGACTGTGCAGCAGGCTCGGAAATCAAGGGTACAAAGTCATCTGATGTGGTTGGAACAGATGATTGACATGCAGACTCTCTATATAAATCACCAATGCTGCTGTCTGAAAACTCTGTGTTTACGTGACATGTGAGCAGTAAAAGATGATTTAACTCTAAAGGTATTTGTGCATCCTCTTACTGGACAAGTGACCACGTGTCCTTCCACAATATGGCTCTTCAGATGAGCTATTAACTCTTTAGAGTTCTGACACTGACGTTCACACATCGCCATTGCACATGTAAACGAAGAAACCACCGCCACACCAGTGACATGGGTGGGGGCAGAGTGTCTTCGGTAAAAATGAGCCTTAAACGCGCCATACCTGGTGTATGTCTGCTTGCAGCCTGCTTCAATACACCGAAAGAAACAACGTGGCTCATTCCGATGCAGTTTACAATGAAGCACGTAGCCCCTTGATGACTGAACTACCTTACCACAGAAATTACACGTTAACATAACTCCAAGTACTTTGGTAATTCCTCCCTAGCGAATTAAGCACGCCATATACAGAAACTAATCCAGAGCAATGCTTCCCTCGCAACAGTAATGCTAACTCAACTCACAAATGCTAACTAAATTCACAACCTCACTCATAAAAAACGAACTGCTAAAATTATCTATAAACGCTGGGCTGGTGGATTTTTATAACAGAGATAACTTGAAGTTGCATGTACTCACCTCACCGATGTCTACAAATTCCGAAGATGCTGTGGTCCAAGCAGCAATAAATGGCGCTAATATACGAGTTCAAAACTGTGTCCGTTAGCGAAGCCAACTTGAGTCTCCTGCATGAAAAAAAGAGCGGTTGGCACACAGCTCAGCAGCGCGCCGCGCTATTGGTCATTTTCAGGTGACGTCATCCCGCAATGTAACGTCGCTCTTTGTTTCTTTAGGAGGTTCGGAAGTCACGTCTGCAGACCGCTGCAGCCACGTCTTGCCTTGCTTCCCCTTTTTTTGGTGAAATGGTTCGCTCATACTGCACAATGTTGCTACCAGATTTTTTTTCTCTGCAATTCGAACGTAAAACGTCTGTACACAGTTTACCAGCAGTTTAGCTACCAATCAACAGCGATCACACAAATTCAAAATTTAAGGCGGACCCACTTAAGGTGGTCTGATAATATGGCGTGAAACACAACAACATAAAGTTGTTTTAAAATAATAATTAAAAAAGATTATTGAAATCAATTTTATTCACAATCATAAACTTTATTTTTAACATCTTCTTTTGCTGTTGATTTTTTTATCAGAAGGTTAACAATGATATACTGCAGGCCTAACTTTTAATCTGTATATCAGTATCTGAATTTTAAAATAAAAAAATACTATCAGTTTTATTGTCTTTCACTGCTGATATTTGCTTTTTTTTAATGGTATGTACTGGTTGTATTATTACGGTGGACCCTATTTTTTAACATCTTGTTTCTGTAAAAATGAATGTTTTTGTTTGCTTAAAAATCTACAGCTTTATACTGTGAATTCCAATGTGCACAACCCCAAAAGATGTAGTTTTACTCAAATAATACCGTAAAATCTAAGTTTTTCAGACATTTTCAACATTACAATATGTAATTGTAAAATGTATGCATATTTATTTGTTTTCACAGAAAATATTTATAATTTCAACATTTTATTACAGTAAAAAACAAAGTTTTATCCAGTCTCACAATTAACGGTTATTCAATCTATTTAATACAGTAAAAGGAAGTTTTTGGTTTTACGTTCCATTACCGTTGGAATTTGACGGTGTTTTGCTGTATATTTTACTGACTTTTTTTACAGTGTATACCACTGGCTAGCCACACTGACTATGTGCCAAGGTGAACAGAAAAGGCTGTGTTTAGTGTATTACTTGAGCTGTTTAAACATGTACCTGTACTTTCTCAGGTAACATGACCACTGATATCAGCAGCATGAAAAATGACAGACATGAGAAGCAGCAAAAAAGATGTGTGTTGTGTGCAAAGGTGAGATATTATTTTACAATTTGTTGCCTCTCTTTAAGGCTTGAAGGGTGATCGGACTTCAGCACATGGAAAATTAACTGGCTATTTGTTATTATATATTAAATTCAATTTTGATAACTCGTTAACTGAACGTACCAGAAATGTGTTTCTGCTCACTTTAAACTTCTGCTGTTTACCACATACTTTACTATGATATATTAACTGAATAGTAAGTATCGCTGAAAAGTTGGAAAATAGAGCTTTTATGGAAAATGTACCTCTTAATAGTTTACTGTTGATGCTTAACATAAATAATCCATTAGTAAAACTTGCACTGCAAAGCTTGCACTTTGCAGCCCCAGTTAAAAGTCAACAAATGGTTCCCTTTTAGTATGCTATATGTTCAGGTAGGTAGATTTTAGCACACAGACAAGTATATACTCTGTGCACTCATCCACACTTGTACGCTAATGCACCCATACACTGTTATATGCAGCACACTGGTACTCTATTTAAACCCACGAAAATGCAGTTGTCAAAGTTTAAAAGGTGTTGCCTTGTGAACCTAATCGCCTGTTTAACAACCTGTGAGGCAAGCTAAACTAGGACACACACACACATGCACACAGAAAGATACACCATGTGGTGCAGCACAAATGTACGTGCCAAGGGCTATATCAAATCATTCCAGAAAATTTGACAGCACGTCTCATAATACCAAACATAAATAAGGAAATGGGGGCAATGGAAAACACATTAATACACATGACATGGAAAACGCATGAATTACATATCACTCTGGAAAACTTTATCTCAGTATGTAAATATAAGCTGGAAGTGTATTTTTCTAAGCAAGATTCATAGGATTAGGGAAAACTGCAGCACATCCCATCGTATGCCACCATGCCACCAAGGAACATAGCTTTGAACCGAGGTTCTCCTGTGTCAGCACCTTTAAAGACAAAGTTTACCGGTGTTATCACTGTTAACTGAAAGGTATTTTGCTGCTGATACAGCTTGAGTGAAATCAATAACCATTTAGTAAATTATGTGATCATGCCAAATTTGATGAGTCTCTTACAGACTTAAATTAGCTACATCCCCTCCCGCCCACACCGAGGAGCTTGTCTTGTCTGGCGAGATGCCAATTAATAATTGCTAAGTAATAATGTATATTACAGTATGCAAATATGCTTTCTATTCAGATACTGTCATTAAATTGTATGCACTTAACTATCTGTTCAAGGGAGATACTGAGTCTGTGTTTGATAGATTCATATTTTAGTCAAAGTAATTAAGCACCATTTGTAGTTGATTAGATGGACTTGCTGTATGCGGCATAAAAATAATTTACAGTTTTACAAGGGGTTTTTTTTTCTCTTTGGGTTTCTTTGAAAGGTTGTTGAACAAAGTGTTTTAATGCTGCCAAAATTAGGCATAGTTGTCAAAGCAACACGGATTTGATGGGCTTTCGGTGTATCACGCGGATGCTCAATGGGATTGGGATCTGAGGAGTTTGCCTCGAAGGCCTTGGGCTCTTTGTTGTGATTCTCGACCAAATCTAGAGCAGTTTTTGTTTCTGTGTCCATATGTGTGTGTGTGTGTGAGAGAGAGAGAGAGAGAGAGAGAGAGAGAGAGAGAGAGAGAGACAGCAGATTGTTATTTGGGTTTGTGGGGTTCTTGGTCTGCAATGTTTAGGTGGGTAAAAGCATGCATGACTGAAAAATTTTGCGAATGACTAAATGTAGCCAATCTTACATTCAATACCAACTTCTCGTGCACCTCATGTCAGCCAATATCAAATGGGAAAACTGGGTTTATCTGTCATGGTCATGAATACTTCAAAAGTTTGTATCCTATCACAAGATTATAAAGCTAGTAATGTTTAGTTTTTGGTTATTGGACTGTGGCTGACTTTATTTTCAACACAGGTGCTATTTTTTGATCATGCTGTAGAAGTCCTGTTAAGTCTCCTTGTACTTGTGCATCTGTGATGGGTGATGGACATCCTTTAGTAATCCTTTGGAAAAGTTCCAGAGAGTCAAATCTTTCAACTGGGGCAGGACATGAGCAAAGGTTTTGCTGATGTTGCCAAAAACATGTCTGTTTTCTGTCAGGGCACTTGGCATTTTTAGCATTTTGAGTGTATTTTGTATGTCTGATTTCTTATGATGTATCAGACTAATGGTAAGTTCTAGTGTTATTATTAGCAGTGTTGGGAAGGTTACTTTTAAAATGTATTCCGTTACAGAATACAGAATACATGCCCCAAAATGTATTCTGTAACGTATTCCGTTACGTTACTCAATGACAGTAACGTATTCTGAATACTTTGGATTACTTAATATATTATCGTGCTTTTTACAACAACGTGAATGTACTATTGCTGTGTGATTTATTACTATTACTGAAGGTCCGTGACTCCGAACTGTAGTAAAGGGACCTCTGACTAATACGGCGGGGTCCCTGTCGGCTCATAGCCGAAAAATAGCTTTACTTTGTTGTGTGGGTCAATTTTTCTTGCGAGAGACAGAGAGAGGCGTTGAAAGACTGCTCCAATGGAACTTATTGTTTTCGGAGGAAAACACGAACACGGTGTACAGTCGAGTCTTAATAGCTTACTTACAACTGGGCTCGTCAGGCACTCTTCTTGGCTGCAGTGGTTATTATTATATTTACATGCTTCCAGCTCCCGTTTTTTCCTCGACGACAACTCGTACCTTTCCACTCCCCTTTCTCTCCCTCCTCGCGCTCACAGACACATAACGTGTATGGCAGTGCATTCTCCCTGCAACACGACTACACTGCCCATGATGCTACATTCTTTAGAGCTATGCTTGTAGCATTCTGCCTGTTAGCTTAGCACAACAACGAAAAGGCGCTCTCTCACCCAGGAAACACACAGTCGCAGAGAGAGAGAGAGAGCGTCGCCCTGTAACCATGGCAACCGTAACGCTGCCGCCTGGAACGAAAGAACGTAGCTGTCAAACAAAACCCAAACAGTCCTGACCCGCGACAAAATGAAACAGGAAAGTACCGCAGTGTAATCCATTTATTTCAACAAAGTAACTGTATTCTGAATACCACCTTTTTAAACGGTAACTGTAACGGAATACAGTTACTCATATTTTGTATTCTAAATACGTAACGGCGGTACATGTATTCCGTTACTCACCAACACTGATTATTAGCATGTGTTAGTTAGGTTTTGTTTAATTAAAGTTTAATCCATGCTTCCTTGTTTATGTGTCGTTTTCGAGTTATGTCTTGTTCCCCTTCTCTGTTTCCATGTTCCTCTCCTTCTGTGTCATCTGCCCAGTCTGCTATGTGTTTCATGTCTGTGTTGTCCATGTCACGTTGTCACAGTCTTCATCTCATTATATTTCATTATATTGTTTTTGTCACACAGTGGAAATTTGTATTTATCTTGTATATTGTTTTTATTCTGATTTTTAGTGTTTATTTATGAGTGTTTTATTTGCATGGTTTTATTCTGTTTCTATTGCATGGTTTTTAGTGTTTTATGTGACATGGTTGTTATCCACTGTGGACTGGCTGCACTGGCTGCTGAGGCAGGGGTGTGTCCAGAGGTGGCCTATCAGCTGTGTAAAGACCTTTTAAAAACAGGCTAGCTGGGCACTGAAAGAGAGAGGCCCCAGACTGGAAGGTTAATGCGAGATGGCCAGTGTGATGCGGCGACCAAGTCCTGACCTCATGGAACGGCAACAGTAAGAGACAACGCGTGTGATTGGCAGCAGGGCAGAGGTTTACCTCTGCCTGCATTTGTGAGTAGGGTCTCTACTGTTGTTTACTGGGTGCAGCTGGATTGGGAGAGGGTCACCATGGCCTTGAGCCAGGGCCGCTTCTGGGACCATTGTTCTGGCCCCTATTTGTTATGTTGCAGGACACTGACGCAAGGGGAGCTGTGGCGGTGGTCGCATCATGGATTCGGGTGCAGAACGCAAGCCGGGCTGGGAAGTGATGGGCCAGCGGAAGGACAAGAAGATGGGTGGCTCTTTCTTGTCTGCTGAAGACGGGGCTGGCGTGGACTCTGCTCTAAAGGAGGAATTCCTGGCCTGCTGATGGACCCATAATGAACAT
Organism: Rhamphochromis longiceps; assembly: GCF_057381845.1. Classification (NCBI taxonomy): domain Eukaryota; kingdom Metazoa; phylum Chordata; class Actinopteri; order Cichliformes; family Cichlidae; genus Rhamphochromis; species Rhamphochromis longiceps. The sequence goes on from NC_140569.1 coordinate 30,520,053, forward strand.
GTGGCCTAATTATAGCAGGGGGGGTTTTAGTGAATGTAAAAAATGGTAGTTTTATGGGTTTTAGAATTGTTTTTAGTAGAGAGCAAACATTTTATTATGCACATTTTAAGGGTGTTTTATTTGTGCTCCCTGGCCTAGTAATAAACTGTTTCTGATCAGACCTGCTCCCTCTCTGTGCCTGTGGTATCTGACTCGCTTGCTCCCCCTTGTATTTTAAAGAATCTTTCTTTTTAGCGTGACATTCTGGCGCGACCGCTTTAGTGTCCGCAGCGCGTTACATTTTATTTTGACAGTCTCGTGTTTCTGTGTTCAGTGAGTTTAGTTTTGCTGTGGGGTCGTATTCATTTGTGTGTTCCCCACGTGTTTCTACTTCGCTTATTACCCTTCTGTGTATTTAAGTCCTCTGTCTTCCTTTGTTCACTGTCAGATCGTCTGTTTAGTTCTCATTATGTTTCCATGCCTCCATGTTTTTATAATGATCAAGGTGTTGTTCTTTGTCTCTTGTGTTTAACATTTAGTTTTTCCTAGTTTAGTCCCAGTTAGTTTTGCCTCAGTGTGCATCTGCCTTTTGTTTTGTACCTTTTACCAGCCACAAACAAACAGCTCAGCTTGCATTTGGGTCCTCGTCCTCCCTCCACACAGTCTGCCAAACCATGAAGGTTTTCAGTGTGATCTATCCTGGTAGATGATGGCCCACGCCACACCGGACCGGACTTTCTGCTAAATGTTCCCTCTAAGACACATCAGGACAGCCTTGTGGACCAATTTACCATTTCAGAATCTAACAACTATTAAAAAAAAGTGCCTCGTTTATAGAGGTTCTTTTGGGCTTGGACTAGTTGACTAAAAACTGCTCAGCTAAAGCACTTAAGACTAGTGAAGAAATTCTGGCCACTTTGAAAGGAAAGGTGATGTTCACAAATTGTGGGCTATAACTTCCAATATTCTATATTACACGGTGAAATGTACACATCTTTATGATACATATTCAAGCATACTGACCAATCTTTAGTTGTGAGAAATACTGTCTGCCTTCATCTTCAAATACATTCCTCTAGGTTCTGATTCGAGCATTTTCTTGATCACTGTTAAGCTGCTGTCAATATAAAGGAATACTCTTTTTGAAGATTTTTTTTTTTTCATATTAAAAGACCATCAAAGACGATGGATTGTGCCTTTGTAGTCATTTAGTCACTGGGAGGCTTTTAGTGAGAATTCATCTTAACAGCAGGAAGACATGGTGTCAGGTTTACTTTGCATTTAGTGCAAAAAGCACTGACAGCAGAGTAGTTCAGAAAAGAGGAAGGTCTCTTATTGAAGTGTGTTCAAATATATGCAATGTCTGTTCAAATAAAGAGACTTGAGACTCATAAAAGCTATGGCCACCATTACTAACTATCAAGTTGTTTAACTACCTTACAAACAATTTGTGTTTCAAAGACAATAAAGTGGTAGAAGTACTGAAATGCTCCACAGTCAGCTGTCATTACTGTGCCCGAGTAAAGTGAGTTTTGTATGCATCATCATTTAAGGTTTTCAAGAGGATTGAAAATGGTAATTGTCTGTAAGATAAAAATTTTGCCACAGCTGGGAGCAAGTAGACAGAAACAGCACTGAATTAGACAATTATTATCTACACAACAGCAAAACTTATTTTTAGTCAGTCAAAGCAATTAAATAAAAAATTGTTTAAAAACAAAAACAAAAAAGGCAATTCAAAAGAACTTGACTCATCAAAATAATTCAGCAAACTTAGCAAATTAAAACATTTCCTAGTCCTTCTGCTACCTGCATGTCTTTCTCCTAGTATTAGTGGTAGTTTCCTTAAGGTTGGCTCCACAACTGTGCTAAAAAAGTCATACTTTATGGCAGAAATAAATACATCTAAGGCCTGATTTCCAGTCTTCCACTTCCCCAAAGTTAGCACCCAGTTTAATGCTACAATGAATTATAGATATGCCTTACTAACAAAGCTAGGTAGCGAGCAATAGTGTTGGCTGGTATGTTCAAATACAGTCTTGAGCATTATAGAAACAGTCAGGATGGCTAGAAAGTCAAACTCAAAGCTTTGAAATGGAAGTCCAAACTGGCAGATGACACTGTGGCTTTGTCCATATACAGTCTGCGCTCTCCACTTTTTCTTTGTCAGTCTAGTCATCAGTCAAGTTTATGACTCCAGAAAATCCCTATGTAGCCACTAAACAGATATATTCACAGAAGGTGTGGGAGAAGAAAATGAACACAAAATCCAACACAGAATATACACAACCGAAACTCAATTGCCGCTTGGAATGAATGATGAAGAGGAACGTGCTCGTCCATTACTCATGATGCAGGACTGTCTCTTCTCGCTTTGCAATCGGACATGAGTTTGCAGTCTGAATTACAGCCCTTTAAAAAACACTTTCAAGCCCTACCTGTGACCCGTGCTTACAGTATTAGCCCGATGGGACTGCTGTTTGCCTACTTTATTGCTTGGTTCGTCGTTTTCTGAGGCTTTTGGCCGGCATTTCTGTGAAGGCTCCCCAAAATACACATGCAGGCTTGATTGTGTGGGCGCCACCTCGGTGATTGCCTATTTAGTGAGTAATTATCCCTGTCTTTCTCACTCTCAGCCAACACAAGCGCTGATTGAGTTCCTCTCATTGTGGGTAATGTCTTATTTATCATAAGAGGCCAGTGTGAGTTTTGTAGAAAGAAAAAGCACAAAGCATAGTCATCTGCAGCTATGGAAGATAAGGGCGACAAAACAAAACAAACAAAACAGCAGGTTAATATATTCTTAAAATGGCTTGGCATCGGGGAATGAAACTTTGCAAGTTCCAGAAAATACTTTGATTGTGTCATGTTTAAAAAAAAAACCCCAAAACCCCCAAACTGTACGTTTCCATGAGATGTGAAGACCAGTTTATCCCTATTCAAAGAGATACCAGTTGTCAGTGTTAATTTTAGTATCAGAGCACTTTAAATTAGAAGACTAAACTAAATTTAGCTAGCTTTCAGCAAGCATTTCAGAGGCCGCAGCGGGTAGTTTCCTATTCCGGGCACAGTAAAGCTTGGCTGTTGCCACCGCCGCTCTGCAGCTAATCTGTTTCTCTGTGTTTATTAGTAAATCAAAAGTCTAATCAGCTCTGAAGCTGCAGAGTAGAGGAGGAGAGGAAGAGCACAGAGGAGGAGGTGGAGGAGGTATGGGCTATTTTTCAATCTAATGGCCAATTAAGATCAGGCTAAACGAGGAGGCAGGAGAGCATTGTCTTGTGCAGACCTCATTGAGACTCTAATAAAATGTCAAAATACCACCTTTCTCCTACAAACACACACACTTTGTCTTTGGATCACTGTCTTAATCTCCTTCATTCAATCTCTTTTTCCTTTACGTGAACTCTGCCTAATTTTTTGCTTCTCTTTTGTCTTTGTCATTCTTCTCAAAATACACAAACATTCCCAGTGTTGCACAGAAAAGAAAAAATCCCCCTGCCTATTTTTTTTTCTGTTGCTCCTTCTCTAGCTGCCGTTCTTGCACTCCCACACACTGGATTCCCTCTCATCTCTTTTTTATTTAGAAGGGCAAAGACAGAGAGAAAAGGAGAAGAAAAAAATAGAGCTATAGATTTGAGCTGCATACTGTATCAATTTTGCCCAGTCTAAATGACCTAAATAAGGAACTCAATACTGCAGGGTCTGAATAGGAGGGCTTAGTCCACATATTTATTGAATCCAGCCTTTTTGTCCAGTGCCAGCGCACTCTGTGGTTTTAGACTCCACTCCAGTGATCCAATGTGGAATGGAAATCCGATCTCCCTCCCTCTTTCGCTCTTTCTTTTTCTCATTCTGAGTTTGTTTTTTTTCTGTTCTTCTTCCACCAAGCTCAGGCTTGGCAGCACAGAGATGGAGGGAGGATGGTGGAGAAAGATAAAAAAGAAAAGAAACAAACAGAAGAAAAAAACAAGAGAGCTGCGGCACCAGTGACACCATACACAGGTGATGCCACAAGTGCAAGCGCAACATAAAGAGCTGCTATACTACTGTCTACTGTAACATGTCATAATTTAACATTGGTTCATATTGATTTTTATGAAATGTTCTCACTTACTTGTCTGTGCTGGCTCGATCTGTGCTCTTTCCAGTGCTCGGGGAGGACATCAGAGAAGGAAAACCGCTCAACCACTGCAAAGAAAAAAAAATGTGCATGCATTAGTACTGCATTACTGTTATACTGCATGTTTTTACACCAGAAGTGGAATTTGAGCCAGAGCTAATTGTTTAGTAGGTCCCTTGGTCCCCAGTGACAAAACTTTAGTATGTAAGGGCACGAGTAGTCCGCCAGGGAACTGAGCGAATGCTGCGATGCTTGACTTTAAGTCACAGCGTTATCTACTCCTAAACCTAAGCAAGTCATTTTCATCATTCAACATCAACAAAAATTGAGTGAAAATAACATAAATGCAAAATTACAAGTGGAGTTCTCATGTAGTCTTTCACACAGTGCACACATACAGTGAGTTTCAAGAGGAAAACGTCTCAAATCGAACACTGAGTTGTACATTTAACAAAAAGGATGTTTACAGCATCTTATGATTGTCATGCTAGCTACTGCATTTGTGAACATCTGGAACTTACCACAATTCTCTGACCACATATTTTACTAAATTCTTCTACAGTGGAGATGAGAAGTTGTAACGCATAAACACAAGAAAATGTGGGATTTTAGCCCTACCTAAAAGGTAGCTAGCACTGGTGGCATCAGTGCTGATGTCTCTGAGAGAAAACCAGCATGCTAAAGCCCTGAGGCAACTGTTGTTGTGATTTGGTGCTTTCTAAATAAAATGAACATGAATTGAATTTAAACAAGCTGTTCCTTGCTCTTCTTTTCATTGCTATGAGTTATTGTACTCATGCACAGATATGTGTAACAAGTAAATGTGTAAATTACGAGAAAAAGTTTTGTCTTGCAAGCCATCTTGGCTAACATATTCGATGTAGGAGTTAGATTGGAGTGTGAAGAAAGTATCAAAAATAGATTTAGAAAATAAAAACTCCTTTAACATGTTACCAGTGAAAGCCTTGATGACTGATCGGGAACCTCAACTCCAGCCACTGAGACTGAACAGGCTCAACCACAATCTATAAGTGATGACTTTTAACCAGATACGTAAAGTTTAGTCCACGGTTTTGATAAATACACCCCCTCAGTTTTCCATTAATGATGTTAAACCCCCCTGTAGACCTTTTATTTCATGGCTTTTCATTCAGCTGAGATTTTATTTTATTTTTTTACATTTTATTAATATATTTAATATGGTGTATTTAATCAATGCGGAGGTCTGGTTTTCTAGGTTTATTAAAAACTTGTTTTAGACACACTGTAAACTTGATTTTATAGAATGTGACACATTGAAAAAATAAATAATAAAGAGCTCAACTTTAAACATCAGCAGCAATAATAGTAATCTATAAAAGACTGGGGAGAAGTGGAGACCATTTGTCTGTAGAATAGCTACTTTTTTCTCTCTCTCTCTCTCTTTTTTTAGCAATAATAAACTGTGTATATAATGGTAAATGGCCTGTATTTGTATTGCGCTTTTACTAGTCCCCACTAGGGACCCCAAAGCACTTTACACACCCAGTCATCCTCCCATTCACACACTGGTGGAGGCAAGCTACAGTTGTAGCCACAGCTGTCCTGGGGCAGACTGACAGAAGCGAGGCTGCTATATCGCACCATCGGCCCTTCTGGCCAGCACCAGTAGGCGGTAGGTGAAGCGTCTTGCCCAAGGACACAACGACCGAGACTGTCCGAGCCAGGGCTCGAACCGGTAACCTTCCGATTGCAAGGCGAACTCCCAACTCTTGAGCCACGATCGCCCTGTGTAGCATCGGTACTTAGTAAAGGAACAGCTCTAAAAAAATTCCACCACAGCTCATCATTCTCAGCCGTTGTGTTTCTAACGGTAAATATTTTAATCACTATAAAAGTAATGATATTTCAGACTTCTCGAGGCAGGAAAGAGTGCACAGAGGTGAAGATGTGCAGAGAAAGTGTATAAAAGAATAAAAGACAGACAGCACAAAGTGTTTTTTCAATCTTTACTTTTTTTCTTTTCGTTTGTGTTAAACTTTTTTTGGAGTTTCTGGGTGTGTGTGCTTAAGGCAAACAAACAATCAAGGATTTAACTGAAAAGTCAAGGAATCACCCAAACTACTCTGCTTCATCCCGGCAACTACTTGTTGACACGTGACAGTCAGTCCATACAGCAGCTGCTGAAAAATTGCATCCTGGACTAGAAAGTGGTTTCACAGTCACTCAGCCAAATGACACTGTTGAGCCTCACAGCCAGCATTGCTGAGAAAGAAACTTAATGTATTTCTACAGTTTCATCACCATGAATTGATCTACTGAAACTAATCAAAATCACTCCGACAGAACAGCAAAACCACAGCCACACTGTTTCTATGAACATTAGAGCCCAAATCAACAAGTGGTATCTGGCCACTGCTCCATCGCCTCCAGCACTAAAACTGTGTGTAATATGCAGCCTCAGTTGACTTATACGTTTCAGTGTTTAGAACCCCACAGGAGGGAAGAAAGTTCTTCGAAAAACAGGTTTTATGTTTCTAATTTCTATTTGTGTGAAAATGCAGTTTTTAATTGATTTCTTTATCCAGTGAGTTTTCAAAGTCTCTTATAGGCCCAAGGGGTCACAGACTTCTCTCAGCCAACAGACCAGTCATAATCCTTCAGTTGTAGTCAAATCCACCAAATTTGAGCTGGAGTGTCTTCCCAAGACGGCAGCAACTTGGTTTGGTGCAGCTGCAAAGTTTCAGAGTTTCCCGTCGTAACCAGATGTTATTAGAACAATGTGAATGATGGATTTGCTTTAAAAGTAACCGAAACTTCAGGAAGCTTAAAGAAATACTGCACAAAGTAGTAATTTGGCCCTAGATGGAGGTGACAAAGGGGGTCATCCTGGCATGTCCTTTTATATATGTGTGTATGTGACTTTGTGCATGTCTGTGTGTGCGTATGTGACCTTTTTAAGATCCAGCAAAACTGCTAAACACACTCCCTCTGTGCCTGTCATTTACAGGTTGGCTATCGACATCTTAGAGTCTGAGCTCAGGGGATCAGCGCTCACATGCCAGCATGCTACACATGTGGGGTCTGCATCAAGACGCACACGCATTTCCACGAAACACACTCACGTAGAAGCCAGTTGCTCGAAGCATATAGACAAAGAAGAAAACCATCACAATCTGTCGATGTAAACTCTGTGGCATTAGTGCCACTGCTTGCATGTGGAACTGATTGCTGCTGAAATGCTGTCAAAGATTAGGATGCTAGAATATCCTTTTCCATTGTGTCTTACTGACGTAGGATCACGAGAAAGCACTTCACCGGATCGGCACATCTGCTTTTGGTATTTATTTTTGGGGGGTTCAGAAGGGCATGCACCCAATTAAAATCAATAACTGCGTTCACTTCAGCAAAGCCTGCTGGCAGACTCATGCAATCAAAAAGCATGCGGACAGCTGATCCCTGCAACAGCTACAGGCTACCACATGTCCCTGCGTGTCAGAAAAACAATGGAAATCACTTCTGTCATGTCCTCAGGCTTTGGCCTCTCCGAGCTTTGTCTTTCAGACCAGGTTAACGTGTAAACATCACCCAACCCCCTCTCCTGGTCAACATCTTTGCTTGCTAGCGTCACCTTTGCATGGAAGTGATCATGAAACGTACGCCCACATACGGCAGACTGTTAAAATACCTTGAGGGGGTAATCTTGCCTTGGAAACCTCACATAAGCTCCTTATCACAACACATTAGGAAGAGAAGAGGAGGGGAGCGCTAGTGTCAGCTGTCGGGCCCTGTTGGAGAAGGTGAGCCAGGCTGACTGTGACAGGTCAGTGAACATCGCTAGCCAAAGGCTTAGGAGGGCAAATGAAGACGCATACTGCCGTCATTTGGTTTCAACCCTGTCTCCTAATTGTAATGCATAACTTTTTCTTTTAATGAGGCATCACGAGGGAACACAAATTAGACTTTAAGGATACAAGGTGTTATTTCTCGTACAGATTATATTTCCTGAGCCACTTTAACTTTGGGTTGTTAAACTAGAACTGACTCAATAAAATCAACATGTACTGGATAGAATTCTATCAAAACAAAACCACTCAATTTTTATGTCATTAACATGCTCTCAGCTCACAGTTCTTTTATTGTTCATGGGACTGGATGTACCGGCCTGAATGAACTTCATAAATGTGAGTCATTACCAAGCAGACAGAAAACGGACATGAAAACTTTCCAATATGAGTTGTTGCGGTTGTGTGTCCAAAAACAAAGATATCAAAAGTATCTGCTTCTGGTAGATTTTGGTTGTGTAACACTTTTCATTCTTATTTTTGTTAAATACGAATAAAACTAACTAATCTAACTATGACCAAAAAAGTAATAAGTGACTATGTAGTGTTATAACTTGTGCAGCATGTTCAGACACCTAATTAGTTATTGTTTCACTGGTTATCGGTCTTTCTCTGATCTTCTGTTAAAAAAAAAAAGACTTTGTAAAACCAATGTATGTATTAATATTTTATAAAATATCAAAAAAAGAAACCATTAGAATCTCATTATTACTTTCTTTAATACATTTGCTACAGGACTACTGCAGTTATTTCAGGAAACTGGACAATCTGAAGGTCTTTTCAATATTGAATGAAGATAATTTACAGGACCACATTGGCGAGAACTGTAGTAAGGTACCTGATATTGGGATTGCCAGGTCTTGTCTGATTGAGCAATCTACATGGTGACCTTCCTCCCAGACGTGGACTTCTGTTAAAACCAGATGTTGGAACAAGATAGTAGACTCCTCGGCATATTTACTGTATTTCTTTGGATCTGTATATTAGGATGATACTGCTTACAGTATTGGTTGTGGATATATGCTTTTTTATGTACATTTTTAAAAACGGTCAGACTAACCTCTTAACGCCAGGTTACTAGTGATATATCTAGGGTTAAGAGTAGGGTTTGTATCAGGTTATCATCCAGACCTTTGAGTTCATCTTTTCATTTATTTATTTTTTAAAGTGATGCATTTGCTAATTTTAATATTTCTTTATTTTTAACATGATCAAAGCACCATACTTTTAACTTTCCACCTGGTAATTTTAGGGTTTAAACAAATAACATCTTTTTGAAATACAATCTCTGCTAAGGTGCTAAGAGTCAGCTTAGACGTTAGATGGTACAATTGAAAAGAAAATGTTTGTCATATTGCTGGCATTTTTTTTATAGTGTGTTGATAAAAAGGCAAAATCAGGCTCTTGCCCATAACACCAAGAGACAACTAGCAGGGTATAGGGTATGTGTGCATGTATATCTAGGTTTTTCACTACCATTTCAGAGGTTCATATAGCTCTGTATAAAAGATATGGTAATGTGAGATTAAGGAAAACTGTCTGGGCAAGGATCCAAGATTATGCTGACGTGACGTGGGCAGCATTTTGAGCCTGGATTGTGACTCGAGTAAAGCCGCTTCCTCCTTGAACAACTACCGTCAAGGTGCCCTTGAGCAAGACATCAAATCCTCTGCTGTTCTTAGTGAAGCTGCAGACTATCACCACAAAGGCATGGTCTGTGTTTAAAGGGTCACTTGATCTAAATTACGAAAAGCTTATTTTCTCGATTATTCCTAATGACTGTAGAGGTAGTTTTGGTTTTATTTGATTTTGATTCCAGGATTTTCTGCAAAGTGAATGTAAGGATTTCAAAATATTCATTCTTTACTAAAGTTTCACATCATTTTCTTTGGTACAGTACAGACTGGAAGCAGCACATTCCTTGGATCTAAGCCTTAATTTAAACAGAAATTCTCAGACGTTCTTGCTGACATGTATGAAGGTGTAGAGGATCAAACTCCAAATTCTCTCACTGTGATAGCCAACACAACTAAAACCAAATACCCCCCGTCGCTTCATGACAATAAGTGTCAGCATCACAACTGACAGCATACTGCTGCACATTTAATGTAAAAGGGAAAACTGATATAAAAATCAAATAGCAATATCTCCAAATACACCCAGCTTTGCCAGCTGGCAGGTATACGTGCTTAGGTTTATTTAGTCTTATTAATTAACATCTTTTAACCCATTAACATTGTATGGCACTGTTCTGGCATGGCCAGGCATCCTTTGATGAGAGTGGTGTTTTAAAAAGCAACAATGTCCGCTCAGGAAGCTAGAACGGTGGTGGAATAAAAAGGTGTTGGGTTGCTTAAAAGTAAACCTGTCATATGTCAGTAGACAAGACTGAGAAAAAGTTGAGAAAAGTTCAAATCAGGACCCGCCCATGTTACATCACCAGTGGTTATTTCACCCATTGTCCCTTGAAGTGACCTTTAATGGGTTCTCGTGCTAAATGTCCCTTACGTTTGTCAGCCAGTTTCCTGTGGTTTGTGTCTCATTGGCTAGGTTTAGACACTAAAAAATATTACGTGAACAACAGGGATGAAAAAGTAATTGGTTAGCTTGGGTAAAAAGTTATGGTTTTGTTATTTACTTGTGTGCTGAAATGGGATCAAGGGGTCCTTTGACAAGCTAAAGCTTAAATATTTCCGTGTAGCAGAGAAGCAAAATTATGAATACTGAGGAGAGTGTCTTAGAAAAGTTTAGATCTTGTTTTAAGGGTTCAGTAGATGTACTTAATATGTAAATAAAAAAAAATACATCACATGCTCACATTAACTGTAGCTGCATCTGTGTGAATCTAAGACAAAACTCCCCTCCAAAAAACAAATAAACAAACAAACAAACAAAACAAACAAACAAACAAACAAAAAAAACTAATGGATGTTTTTAAATCGCTGTGCACACATTATGTGTATGTGTGAGACTAAATTACGATGGGTCATTCATGTGCACTTTAGTTGCAAGTTTGAATTGCTTTGGTCTTCCATTGCTTGCCACAAATAATGCATTTTATGTCCAGAACACAGAGGCTAATTGAGATGTAAGATTCACACCACAGAGCAGTAGATGGGAATGCATAATGAAACACGGAGCTGGATCGTATGCTAAATATAATGACAGAGGTGAGGCTGCAGATCACATTGAATATGAGGCAAGCACCGTCTTCATCTGCTTGCCTCCCACACACACACACACACACACACACACACACACACACACACACACACACACACAATATAATACGCAGGTGCACACGGCTTAAGCACAAATTGAACGCAGGGTAGAAACACATAGTTTCACACTCAGTGAAACAGCAAACACACACAGTGTGAACGCATGCTGGAGCAGGCGGAGGTTTTCTGTTGTTGAGTTCAGCTGCATACACACAATCAAACACAACACACATAAGCGCAGGTCAGAGAGTCCCGGTGGCGTAGAAACTGGCAGGCATCCTTCCACTGTGCTCCAACAATCCAGCAGGCTTTTCTTTACCACACTGCCAACATGCTTTCCCCCTTCACACACAAACACACACACACAGCATACTGCTTTTCCTTTCTCCTCTCCAATCATCCATTATTGTAAGCCCTCACAGGCATTGCAGACAATGAGAAGTTGAATGGGAGAAAGTGAAGCTAATTTGTGGACATGCGCTTTGTTATTGTTTCAATAAAAATTCCCTATGAACATGACAATTACATAAGTACAACAAAGAGGCTTTTGGCGAAGCCTCCAACATGTTTCCTCTGTACAGACGTCCCCTTAGATATTCCGTAATGGATCATTACATAGAATATCTCCAAATAAATCACAAAGTTGTTTGTGATTATTTTTGATCTCTGGCTGAAGAGGAAGAACAATGATGTTTGATACTAACTTCAAACTAAGTTGGTAAAACACACATTATGAGAGGAAAGGCATCTTTGCATGTTTGGTAGCTTAGTGGAATTGTTTTAGTCATAAAAACACTACCAATGAAAACTTTAATACTCTAATCTATTTTAATTTGAAAAGTCCTCCCTGTAATTCCAGCCTTTGTAGTCTAATTGGTTGTGTAAGTGCTTTGCTTTATTTTTCTGGTCCAGAGCATTTGCTATTTAGGCTAAACAGAGCAGATAAACCACATGTACGCTAACTCGCCGTCAATCTAGATGTTTCACCACTCAGCAGTCATAACACCTGAAAGTTGGAAGTTATACTTCTACCATGATCTTTGCTGATGCTGAACTGAGTCCTACATATCAGTTTTGTGATATTAATTCTTTTAGCAGTTAAGCACAGAAAGCCATGAAGTTAGCTGGTTGCTGCTCTATGGTGTACTGGATCCAGTGTTGCCAACTCCTCAGTAAGGAAAATCGCTATTGGCTGTCTTAAAAGTCGCTAAATGACGCCATCACCTAATTTGCATAATTGGTCATGCTAATGTAATTGTAACCAGTGTTGGTCAAGGTACTTGAAAAAAGTATTCAGTAACTAATTATTGATTACTTCCCCCAAAAAAGTAATCCCGTTACTTTACTAATTACTTATTTTCAAAAGTAATTAATTACTTAGTTACTCAGTTACTTTTTAAAAACACGATTTACAGCCTGAATAGGTGATAAAGCGATAGATCTTTCAGCCCAATTCTACTTTTTCTGCATAATCCATCATACAAAATGTAATCAAATGGAAAAGTCTCTTTTTTTAACTTGTTTTATTAGTTTTAATCTTTTAATTATGCATCAAGTAAAAATTAAATTACGTGCAACATTCTCTGACTTGAAGAAATTAGTTTAACATTTAAACCTATTTTCTGCACATTCCAGCACATAAAATAAAAATATTTTTTGTGTTTACACTCAGTCTTTCAAATAGATGCAAGTAAAACACAGCAGAAAATAAATAACATCAAAGACTAGCAGTCGTTTTGCTCTATTTTCACCTGTAAAGCAGGAGTTGGGTAGGCGGAGGTTTGCCCTGGTGCAGGTGTGCCGCAGCAGTCAGTGGAAGAGTCCGCGAGTTTCTCGGTGAATTTCCCATTACGTCGTTGCGCACTCGGAGCTTGTTTAGGGTTTTTTTGCTGTAAAAAGAAGTTTTCTTCCCACTCACAACGGACACTAATGTTTTTGTCACTTTTTATGGAATCAAACTTAAAATAAGGTCAGTACGTCCACACTTTAAACGCTGCACGCTCATATTCTCTCTCGCACTCGATATATTGCACTCGCTTACGTCATTGTCATGAGACATTCTCGCAAATAAAATCACGGTTTTAGTAACGCAGTAACGCAGCGTTCCTACAGGAAAGTAACGGTATTCTAATTACCGATTTTGCAATAGTAATCCCTTAATTTACTCGTTACTTGAAAAAAGTAATCAGATTACAGTAACGCACGCGTTACAAGTAACGCACGCGTTACTGCCCATCTCTGATTGTAACCTACACTGCTGGAGAGAGAAATAACATCGTGGAAGAGACATAAAGTGAGCAAAACACCGTCCTAAATGCATTTAGAATTTATTTAGAACTACAAATTAAATCTTTTAGCAATTATTGTTTTTTAATGTCACAATTCCAACCCTACTCCTTTATCCGGGCTTCAACCGGCAAAAGTGACCTGAAATAGGCACTCTGGTGGAGTTTCTTTGTGTGTGTGTGTTTATAAGTAGTTTTAAACCTTGTGATCCACAAAACAGCATAACAGTAAAAGAAGAACTGACTGCGTTACAGTCAGTGCGGGAGCAGTGGCTTCACTCATGCGCGGTTCATTTGCAGTTTGGACGCATAGGTGTGAATCTGCAGCTGGGGGAGGACTATCCTCCGCCCGTGAACGCTTTAGCATTGGTGTGGTGCCCACGGCAGCACCCGCTGCTTGTTAAGAGTAAGGCAACATGCCCTTTCACGTCAAAAAGTCGTCTTAAATAAGTCTCCAATAACATTAGAAAAAGTCACCAGATTTGTTGCTAGTCGCTTTTTAGAAAAAAAAGTCGCTAAAGGGGTCTGAAAACTCGCTAAATATAGCGACAAAGTTGCTAAGTTGTCAACACTGACTGGATCAAGTGTTAAAATGGTAAAGCTCAAAACTTGGGGCACAAAAACAGTTTTAGCTCACATTTCTTCAAGATATTCTGAAGAAGCTAATAGCTGAGATAATGTTAAAAATAAGGTGAGGGACAGAAAGTTTTAAGGCGATGTTGCCTAAACTAAGCTAAGCTAAGCTAAGCATGCCTAAGGTTATGACTGTGAAATTGCCTGCTCATCAGACAATGAGCCGTAATACCATGCACAGTCCTCCTTTTTTAAATATATAACTTTTCTTCAGTATGATCCAAAATGAGTGAGTCCATGAAGTCATCTGGACTTCAGATGACTTCATCTGAAGTCATCAGCTATTTTGCTAGCACAGCTGTAGCTTTCAGACAGAATGCAGGTTTAAAGCACTTTCACAGAAGCTACATCCATGTTTTATACTATACTGCTTTGTGACCAGATGAGCTGCATAGTTTCACTGTTCTTAATAAAATCAAGACTGTTAATTATAAGAGAAACTGATAGTATAATTTTAAACTTTTACCTAGTTTCATTGCTAGCTTTCCTGTTTACCTACCAGTCAACATCTGGCAGCTCTTTCAGGTTATCTTGTAAATTAGCTAACTGAATAGCAGGTTGTAGTTTTTCCTTTGTAACTATTTTTTTTCATGAAAGCAAGTTAGTGCTCAGTCAAATGTGGTCAGTCAATAACAAACTTACATCACCATGCAATCGGTTTGAGTTACAATCCAAAGTCACAGAAAACTACACACATTAAACCAATTTACAACATTCTTCAACAATCTGACCCACATTTGCTTGGACTAGGTCACTTTTTACCCTTCTTCACCCTCCCACTTGCCCACCACACAGACACACACAGACCGCATTTTGGGCCGGGCAGCTCCTGGCTTCCACTTCAGGGTTTTGGCTGTGTCCCTTGCACTGTGACACACACACACACACACACACACACACACACACACACACACACACACACACACACACACACACACACACACACACACACACTCCTCTCCCATGCTCTAAGATCCTGTTCATCAGCCTTTATTGTCCCAATCAAAGCTTTGCCTCCCTGACCGCCTTTAATATTCAAAACTGCAAGATGGTACATGAGCCATTTGTCTCAGTCTACATAACCCGCTAAAGGAGGATGGTTGTGTGTGTGTGTGTGTGTGTGTGTGTGTGTGTGTGTGTGTGTGTGTGTGTGTGTGTGTGTGTGTGTGTGTGTGTGTGTGTGTTCATGAGAGTACATGTTTCCACACAAAGTGGAGCTGGATAGCTGCAAGTTGCCCCTGACAGCGAGGCTGGGGATAAATATTTCAAGGTCATTCTGTTTGCTGTCTGTTGTCTTGTTCCGGGAGCGCTGACTATAATAGGAATATATGCATAACTAGGGGCTTTAGAACAAATTTACTCTCTGCCTGCTGCTCTCTGTCTCTCTGCCTATAGGCACAGGCCAAGAGATGAAAGATGGCTGGCAAGCGATCTGCAGTGGACATATAGGACCGTGTGTCTTCATCTGTACAGTCCATGGCGGTGTTTCTGTATCCTATTCTGAAACCATTACATATTAATGAAGCTTGTGTTGTGAGGAAGTGTTCTTGGTTTGCAGGTGTATTTAAATGGTTCTTCTTAAAACAAAAACTTGCATCTATCAGATTAAAGTCCTTGATCAAGCCGCTTATAAATTACAGACAAAAGCAACCTTTTCACTCCTTTTCTGGTGGAATTTGTTCAAAGGTAACATTTCTTTTAGCTGAACAAAGGCAGCAGGAAAACACTCTAACAGCAGGCACTTCCACCTTCGAGCGTGGCGATCAGGGACCCTTTTAAGCACCCTTAAAAGTTAATCTGCATCTACACCCATGATTTTTTGCCAAAATGTTATCTGCATGCTTTTAACTTTGAAAATGTATTTTTTTTCCATATCTGGTAGCCAGGAGCTGAATAGCCTCTAATAAAAAGTAAATTCCTGAACACTTCCCCCCGTATTTGAGGCACTTGTTGCTTCTCTGTGTGTTTTGTTTCTTTATGGGAACTCAAAAGAAGGTTGATAAGGCTTGAAAAGTTTGTTTCATTCACTAATGTGAATCAATAAATTCCTCAAAAAGATTCTCAGATATCTCACTGTGACTCTCAAGTATCTTTAGAATCGGAATTTTTTTTAGATTGTCTGAAATTCCTGCTTACTAGGACATATTTTAACAGCTGCAGTTTTACAGATGAATTCAGCCAACTTATGACCACAGCTAAACCTGCCTTTGATTTTCAGTCTAGGTGTGGAAGGTGAGTGTGACTATAGAGACACAACAGGATAGAATGGAACTGGTGAATTTGCAGATAATAATAAGATAAGACAAGAATAAAAACAGGGTAATGGGCCAGTTCCCTGTAAGGAGCTTTGTCGTTGCCACATGGCTACCCTTTCACTGTGTTAGATCAGCAGCATCATGTGTTATCTTGTAAATGGGATGCTATTTCAAAATGTTTTAATGTATTCAAAATTCCCGTCAATGTGTTAAGGAAAGCATTGGGTGAGCTAAAAATGAAAGACATGATGGGTTTCTGGAATTTGTAATGTGAGTTTTTGCACCCATCATGTTGGTTTTTGGAGGCAGAATTGACCATATTTTAGACTGTGGGATGGAGAAGAAAAGTATCAACTCACCAGCAAGCTTGGTTAGCAACCTGAATCCAGAAACTCTGAGGGTCACCTGTGTTGAGTAAGAGTAGCCAAAACTGAACAAACCTCTTGGAGTATCTATCTCACAGCAAGTTGTAATATTTGTTAGGTAATTCCATCAAAAATGTTACCAAGAGCACAACCATGTTCTTGAGATCCAGTTGAGTTAAATAGGTTAATGGTGACGAAGCTGCCCTCAACTACAACGCACCCATCAGGAAGCCACTCCACTCATTTTAGACCTGTTCTCTTTATTCAGGTCTATAATGCTACATCTGTAAAACAGTCCTCACACAGGTCATCACAGAACAGAAAATGATTTTACTCACATTCATGAATATGACCATGAATATGTTCATAATTGTCTCCACTAACAAGCTTGTGTTTTTTCTGGTGTTTGTGTGTAAACACAAAAATCATTTAAAATCTGACTTACATCCACCAAGGTCTAACCAACAGGTATCATACCACATCTGACCTCTGACCTCTCCTTTAAGGGCAGTAGATTGACCTAAAGGTCAATCTAAAGGTCAATCTACTGCCGAGCTCCGCTGGTTTCTTCTTTCTGGCGCAAAGTGGGCGATAAACAAACAAGAGAGACGGGACTTGCGACAGAAAAGCTGAAAAGCTCAGCTGATCATTGATCAATTTCATGATTGAAGTAGAAACAGAAGAGGGATGGGGAGCGAATGAGAGAAGAACAGGCAGTTGTGCTGCAAAGACACAGAAGAACTTCAGCTTTGTGTCTTTTTCGTTGTAGCTGAAGTACGGGACAAACTGCCTTCCTTTTCACCTCAATACAAAACGCGTAATATTTTCTCTGAATACGAGACAATTCCGTTTTTTTAGGGGACTGCTGCTTGGTTAGAAATATAATGTTAAATTATATATAAGTTATTCATCTCCAGTTATTTACAAATCGGTACCTATTAGTCATTATCTGCTCCCAATAACAATGTTTGTGTAATCAAAGTAAACTTCTGTCATGCTGACCTTATCTGATTCTCACTGTACTACAAATTTCTTAAAGTACTTCTTAACGTAAAAAAGAACGAAGAAAACAAAATGAATATATAGAAAACACAGTAATCACCCTGCCTGTGATAGGGTTACCTGGAGCCAGGCCCGTCAAGGGTGCTTGAGGGCGAGTGTCTGGTGGTGGGCAGTGGGGCCCGGCTGGTCACAGCCCAAAAAGAGGACATGGGCCCATCCTTCTGCAGGCCCACCACCCGCAGGGGGTGCCATAGGGGTTGGGTGCAATGTGCACCAGGTGGAGGCCACGAGCAGAGGCCCTGGTGTACCAATCTCCAGCTACCAAGACATTACTGTGTCCATAAAAAGAAATACTGCACACAGAGTGAGATGCCTCGGTCGAGGTTTGCGTTCTCTGAGTGCTGCTTGTTTGTATCTGTGAATGTTTATTTTATTCACTCATGCAGTCATGTATCACATATTAAACAATTAAGGTACAGCAGAAAACTCAGCATATTTTAACAGTAAGTTGTTGGTTTCTGGGAAAAGAATCTAACATGTCTGTTTAAGTCCATGGATTCTAACAGATTTCAGCTCTTTGTGTGCCATGTTTCTACTTGGTTGTTCAGGTTTTGGCCCTCTGCTGGCTGTAAGACACTCAGACTTGGACCTCTAGGGAAAAGTGTTGCCCACCCCTGCCTAAATACTATCCAGTTTCAGAAAAAATATTTACCATGAATAAAGCTGCCATGAAGGAAGAAATTAGAAATAAAGGACCCCCAAATATTTTTACACCAGGCTGAAAATGTTTATCTCTCGGCTGAATCTGGGCATTACGTTGTGATTCCAATTTTGAGCCACCCTCAAGTGTCCATTAAAGGAACTGCAGCCCCGGAGGTTTCCGGTTGGCGAAGAAAAGCAGCCAGTGACTCATTCTGAAATGGTGAATGCAAAAACATCAGTGCCTTTAGTAACAGCCAGGCCTGTACTCACACTGAGTAGCCTTATTTCCCATAATTACAGCTCCGCTATCTCCCCTAAACAAAATAATTTCATGAACACATTTCTGAAAGTGTTTCACATTTTCTTCGGAGGTTAAAAAAAGGCAAAGGCGGAGGGAAGCGCTAACGAAGCATGGTCAAAGTGCAAGCAGGGAGAGACTTTTTCATCTTGGCGGGAGATGTAAAGTAATGAAGTTGACACCAGTGTCCACCCCATTAGGCTGGGCCTGCATGGACCATTACAGGCAGGGTGAGAGGACAGCCCAAAGCCAGAGGACCCCACGGAATAAACACACACATGCACACACAATCACACATAAAAGCAGAGCATAATGTTATTATGTCCACACTTGGCATTCTTTCTTTAGGGGTTTGTCGATACTTACAAGCTAAGTGACAAGCTGTGTCTGCGGAAGTGTGTGAACAGAAGCTCAGAGATAGTCGCACAGTACATTCCTGACCCCGTATCGAAAGCCCAGCATATTCTTTTCTATAATGTGTGTACCGCATACATGTGCGCACGTACAGCTTTCCTGAGTGACTGTGTATAGCAGCAGGAATAGGAATGCATATGAGTGTGTGTGTGTGTGTGTGTGTGTGTGTGTGTGTGTGTGAGTGTGTGTGTAATGGAACGATGTGGTGGCAGCCCCGGTTCTCCCGCTCAGCCTGTCAGGGAAATATAATTTGCGCCTTCAGTGCTTTTCACCTGGCTCATATGCAGCATGCAAATTTATTTCTCTAATAATCCGAGTGCGCGACGGCCCTCCTCCAGGATTAATGACAGCATTCCCGGGGCCTCGCCTCCACCCCGGACCGCTGGAATATTACCACCGTGCACCCCACCACCAACACATCCCTTCCCTCTCTCTCTCTCATACACACACACACACACACACACACACACACACACACACACACACACACACACACACACACTGTGACATGGAAAAATTGTGTTAGTTCTACACAGAAAAACGCTGGGGTATTTGTCCTGCTAGACAATATAATGGGCTGGTGCATCATCAGATTGCAATGTCATTTCAAAAAACCTTGAATACAAATAATGGGGAGAAGGTGGGTGGTGGTGGTGGGGGGGGGGGGGGGGGGGGGTGCAGGGGGAGGAGAGAGGAGGACTCGTAGGATAGATGGTGCGTTTTCTAATCCGGTGGACTAGTTATCCTTCATATCAGGTAGAGCGGTGTCACGATGACACATGCACACATGCACAGAAGAAAAACACACGGCTCCGTTATTCAAATGAAGTGTGCCGCATTGTGCAGAGCTTGCTGCTTTCCTGGGACACATCCCTTTTTTCCCCCTCTTCCACCGTTAATTAATCTTAGAGATCTTTTTTAGCATCCCTCCCTCTCTTTCTCACTCTCTCCCTCAACCCTCCCCAGCCCCAGCTCGCTGGCTTTTTCTAAGCAAACAGTATGAAATATGGATATGGGAGAAGTATTAATTATAACCCCATGTGTGGGTGTAGATCTGTGTGTTAGGAAGAGGGAAAAAAGAGAGGCGAGAGAGAGGGGAGGAAACAATGTGCCAGTGCCACCACCCACCGCCTGGATCTGTCACAAGAGGCTGGGAAAAGAAGGAGGAAGAAGCAGAGAGAGGAGGGAGAGATGTACCGAGACAGTGTGAAAGAGGAAGGCGAAGAGGAGTGTGCTCGTGTGGTTGTGTGTGTCCTTCTATTAGTGTGTTTAAGTGCCACCCTGGCTTGTGTAGCCCTTCACCTGCGAACAGAGAGCGCCTCCATCACAGGTGAGGCCATACAAAGCCTCGGTCGAGGCTGTCATCCGCTGCCATCCAGCACAAAGCGGGTTAACTTCAGCTCTGGCTCTGCACCCTGACAGGCCGCGACTGCTGGTCACTTATCTTTTTAATTAGCTTTTCACTTGTCCTCAGCCTCCCTGTGGTCCCCTTCCCTCTGCCTTTCCTCTTTCTCTCCCTGTCACTAATTCTGAGCGGACTACCGTGAAAAAAAGTGATTGTGCACTCTCATCTTCATACACTTACCACTGTGAGCCAGGGTACCGAGAAAAAAATGAATGTATGTGCAAAATGTGGTTGAGGTATTATTCATGTTAATCTGTTAACATCCACCAGGTCATCAGTGAGTCATGCAGAGTTATGGTTGGGGTGGGTTTTTTTAGCCACATGCTATAAAGGCAATTTTTTTTATTGCATTTTATGTATTTTTTAAAGGCTTCTAAATTCCAAAGAGTTAAACATTCTGTAAAAGGGTAGGTGTTAACCAAACCCTAACCCTAGATGGGCCTCTAATGCCTTTCTACAAAATATAATTTCATTATTTACTTTTTAGAACCAATCGTGGGTCTGTAGTCACATTAGATTTTCTTGCAGTGACCCAGTGTAACACCTTACTTTCTTCAGGGAGTAAATAAGGGACAAAATCAAGTAATTATACCATTTCTCCTCGTGCACTATGAGTAAACTTGCAGTAGAGGGAGGAGAAAAATAACACAGCACTCTACATTTTTGTTGGAGCACAAATATTAGTTTAATTTTTATTAGACGAATGGACATGGATATGACAGTAAACTTCAAAACAAGCACAGGGCAGAAACCACTACTGGTGTTAAATGTTTGCAAATACCTCCAAAGACAGCATGTTAGCATAAATCAACTACCAAAGAACATCAAACCTAGAGTGGTGCTATTGAGTGCTGACCAGTAGCCAAGTTTGATTTTCATCTGGTAACAAAAACAGTAACAAGCAGTCAGCCGTGCAGCATTTTAGCCTTTGTTTCCACCTGTACCTGTTTTTACTGTGGACTCTGTGACCACATCATTTTCCAGGAGAGTGCTCATGGCCTGGTTCTGATCAACGGCTTTGTGTTGAAAATTAAACACTAAAGGAGCTGTGTCATCATTAGAAAAGAGGTCTGTGTTTAGGTATATATTATGAACTAGTAATTATATAACAATGTATCTCTGGCCACGTTGACAGAGTCATCCAAAAAATGTAACAAGTAATGTAACAAATTACTTTCTTCAGGTAAATAAGTGACAAAGTATTGCCTATAAAAAATGCATCATATATTACTTTAAAAAGTAGAAGATTTTTTAATGATGGAATATTACCTTAAATATTATCATGCTGTCAGAAATGAATGCTGTTGTGGCCATGTTTTTCACCATCTTCTAGTAGATCACAACAGCTAATTCCTGAACATCAGTCATTGTTAGCACCAACTCCCACTCTTCATGAGGGGATGGAGTTTTTCAGTGGTGTCAAACATGTGGCCCAAGGGTCAGAACATTTTAAAGATTTTATACCAGATGCCCTTCCTGACACCCTCCCATATATCATGCTTGGGACCAGCACTGGCAGTACACTGGCCTGTGACCCTCACAGTTTGGGTCTTCTCCCAGTCTCCCACTGAGTTTACTTGTATGCTACAGAGTCAATGGGAGATGTTGTATGTGTAGAGTATTGGTCCTATACAGGGCCCTGAACACACTGGTGAAGAAATCCTTATAGAGACATAATCCCAAAACTCCTACTTACTTACTACTTATTTTTACATGAATTTTACATTTTTTTAAGATTCCCAATTTTGAAGCACAATAGATGTTTCTAAGTTCAAATCTGCTGGTAATCTGAGGAGTTCATGCAGGCGATGAGATGTCATTCACAAGTGACTTTTGTTCAAAGCACTAAACAGAAGTCATTGGTTAACATTAACCAGATCTCAGACTTTTTTAGTTATCTCGCAAAGTTGCTTTCAGTGTCTTTTCAACATGTTTTTGCTGGATAGGATTTCAGTGCGTTTCAGCTTTGACCCTGGGGTCACTATGTTGCTTTCGGTCAACGATCTAACAACACTTTCCCTTAAGAATATGTCTGTGGGTGGGTGGATAGGGACACACACGCACACATAGACACACACATAATGAATACAAAGATGGAGGGATACAGAGTACATGTGATCGATTCTGTGTAACAAGAGAAGAATTGAGGGTAGAACATATATATACAGAGCCTTACAAATTTACAGGGCAAAATGTGAAGTGGCTCTTCCAGAGTTTATAGAGCCCTGCTGCATGGAATTGCAAAGCACACAGGGAAGCCAACCAGTGTTTGTCATATGAATCATAATTTTACCACCACTGCCGAGCATTTGAAAAAAACATAA
The DNA here is from genome assembly GCF_057381845.1 of Rhamphochromis longiceps. Classification (NCBI taxonomy): domain Eukaryota; kingdom Metazoa; phylum Chordata; class Actinopteri; order Cichliformes; family Cichlidae; genus Rhamphochromis; species Rhamphochromis longiceps. The sequence goes on from NC_140569.1 coordinate 30,542,880, forward strand.
AAATTAAAAAAAAATACATTTGATTTGTTACTATGATGTGTCATTCCTGGCATTGGTACGTTGTTTATATGTGTAATGGTCTTGAAAAAGTGATTGATAATGCAGACAGACAGAATGGGTATTCACAGTTAGGTGATCCAAGGCAAACAGAAAACAGAGATGCAAGGAGACATTACTGCTAGGACCAGACTTACTCATCCAGTGATTTACTCATGTATTGAGCCAGCATTGGCTTTTCAATAAAAACAGGAAATCAGGCAGGCTTGGTTGTCTCCTTTTAAAGTTCCAGTAAAATGAGCTTTTGAACTCCCGAGGAAACTGTTACCTCAGAGAAAACTTGTTTAAATCGATGTTTACGCTATCAGAGTGAACTGCATTGCTTTATACTTAGACTGATCCTTCATTACATCCCATTAAACATAAAGTCATTTGACCATTTCACTACACCTATAATTTTATAAGCTTCAAGATTTTAGTGGTGTGTAATGTATCGCTCCTCTTTACTGCCAGTTGTGTTTATATAAAATGGGTATTGGGGATCAGTGCTTATGATCCATCCGTCCATAGAACATTTTCATAAACTGCAAGTTGATTTTTCTTGTATTCTCAAATCAGCATGATGGCTGCTAATTTCAAAATTTACAAGAAGTTGGACTGTCACATGGTATCAGTTTTGGTCATTTGGCTTCAGCTTTTTACCAGATATCTGACCAGTTTGTTATAAAATGCAATTCCATAAAGAAAGAAGAGAATTTATTTTTTAGCAGTTGGACTGTTTTTTTATAGCTCTACAGATTTTATTTTTCTGGCATCTATTGGTTGTTGCTATTCCTTTTATGTAGATGCTGACTGGTCAGAATGTGTTGTGAGTTTTGTAAGATTTCCACAATAAAAACATAAAGCCATGCCTGATGTGGACCTTTCAGAGCCAATTCCAGACTAATGTAGAAGAACTTATTTGTATGGCTCAAGGCATTATTATCTAAAAACAGTATCCTAAATATTTGCATTTGGATTTTCTGGCCAATTTAAATCCTAAATCATAGCAAAACAGACAGCCACCTGCTGGTTGTTCATATTTAACTAGTATACAAATGGTGTAAATACTAGTCAACCAGCACTTTCTTCAACTGACTGCACGAAGTCTTCAGTGGCTAAATACACTTGTTGTAGGTTTGTCAATTTCTTTTTTGGTACTAAGTCTACAATATACTGGTTTGAAAACCAACACAGGGTGCTGGTGTTTTCTGCCTTTATCTTCGAGCAGCTATTCTGTCTGGAACAAATATGGAGTTAGCTGGTGATTTGTTGCTTGAGAGAGAATTTCATTTGGGGTTGCAGTTTACAGGTGTGGAACATTTCAAAGAAATCTCTCTCTCTCAACCTTTATACCTTTTTTCTACATCTTCAATTAAACCCCCATCCTTTTATATCTGTCTGCAGCAGTCAGGAAAACAAAATGGAATGGGTCATTAAGGGGATCAACCTCTTCTGATCCACATCTCAAATGTGAATTTCTAAGGTTGGAGTGTGAGGATGGAAGTTGTTTGGAACTCTTCGGGGATCTGAAGAAGTTCATAGGGAATGGACCGTACCGTGGTCATCAGCATTCCTGGGAAGAGGAGAACTCACCAGTGACCAATTAGATCGCAGCAGGGCAGGGCAGAAAATAAAAGGGCTGGACTGGCTGGTGAGACCCCGTGTGGCTGGGGTTTTGTTGATGTAAGGCATTAAGAGGAAGGTGTGTCATGATGCTGGACCTCTCAAAGTCCACAAACACACATCGTCAAGAAGTAATAACCCACTGTAGACTCAAATGTGAGGTCACTGCATGCTGTCCTGCAGGAAAATGTTGAGAAATTATTCTCCCCTGCCCAAACACTGAGGTCAAATAAAGCTTCACACTACTACTGGATTATTTTTTGAAGGTTTACCTGTGCTGATGCTGTGCATATGGTACAGTCCACAAGGGCCAGTTAAACGCTTCAATCTCACTCATTTCTCATCTTCATTTACATAATAGCTAAACAATGTTTTAATATTGCATGCTGAGTGAATTTTTAGCTCCATTTGGGTGTGTACTTTATTGTTCCTCCACCTTATCAAAGCAAGCTGATATCTGCTTATAAAAAGCCAAGTTGTCACCTGTCAGTGTCCATCTAAGCCACAGATGAAGACGTGACAGCCTTTAGGGGACCAGAATACTATTAACGCCGCGTTTCATCCCAAATGGGCTTTTATTAAAATGAACGCCTAATTAAATTCCAAGATGAGGGGGCAGCGAACAATGCCAGACAGTGGCTACTTTGATTTTTTTCCCCCTTGTTTTAAAGTAATTATGCGGGCCTGACATGAGTGAGCACACTGCCGGAGACCCCTCTAATGAGTTAAGCAAGAAAAATCGCCACAGTCGCCTTCCCTGGCAGCAGCTAATTGCCTGGCCACATCGGGCCACCACTAACACTGTCATTTAAAATGTACTTTTCTTCTTTTTCTGCTGGGTATTTTTTTTTCCTATTCAAATGCGGTTAATTAACATTTCTGTAAAGGTATAGTGTAAATAGCAAAAAAAAGTCAGTTCCCGGTACTTGCAAGATCATCGTCCTGTTTAGAGAAGTGCAGGTGAAAGTCAACAAACTTTTATTTTAAAAGCTGGGACTCTGCTCGGGAGAGGTTTGATCAGTCGGTATTATGTTAATCATCATGTTTAAAGGTATATTACTGGCTGTTTGTGACACAAGAGGGCTCATGAGAGCCCATTGAATACGTTGCTTAATCCATGAATATAAGTGGACCCTAAAAAGGAACTGAGCAATGAAAAGGAAAAAGTTGAGAGCTGAGTTTGATTTTATTCATCTGTCAAAGCATCTATTTTCTGTCACTTCTACATCTCCTGGGACACTCTTCCCCAACTTGGGAGGGAAATTTTGTCAATGAAACATAAATCCATTTAATAAAGTATCTTAAAAAAAAACCCAATTGAAAGAGAATAGTGAAATAGTGTAATGCAGGATTACCAGTTGTGATTCAGATATGACATTTTAGCTCACCTCCAGGCAGCAATGTCCAAATCTATATTAATCAGATTAAAAAATACATTATAATCACACCAAAAATGTCACAGCATCCCTGTCAGTCATCCCATCTCTCACGCATGCCTGCACACACACACACACACACACACACACACACACACACACACACACACACACACACACACACACACACACACACACACAACACGAAGATGCTGCAGCAATCTACAAATGCATCTACATCTACAATGCCATCGCTAACATTTGCAAATGTTTCTGGACCTCCAAACAAGGGAATCAGTAAGACAGCACATAATTATTCATATGTTTCACTTAACCTTTAACATGCAGTCCCATACAGTGCCCCAGCCAGCGTCTGCATATTGCTACCAGATTATTACGAGAATGGCTGGGCATTTGTCCTTGTTTATGTGCTCTGTTGAAGCATCCTTGGTCGTACTTGCCTACACTCCAGATGAATAGCATTCCTTGGCCCCCGGAGGCTCCCAACTTCTCCTGAGACCTTTAAGTGTTTGTTGACAGACTAACAGACTTTGGCTTGTTTAGCTTTCTCCACTCTCTAAAATCCAAAAGGTCACCTGCAATTCCTTCGCCTGCTGTACCCCAGCCCCTCTCCCCCCAAAGAAGAAGAAGAAGAAGGAAAAAAAACAAGACCTCAGGAAAATGCCCTTATGAGCAGACCTCAAGAGCTCTCAGGGAAACAAATAGAATCCCTGCTGCCACAGTTACCAAGTTTACCAACATGTCTCTATGGCTACAAATTACAAAATAGCTAGAAAGATGACCCCCCTCAGCTAGAGATGCAAACAAAGAGGAAGAGGAACGGAACTTGAGATCCCATAGATTACCCAACAGCGACATAAGGAAACACTGCTGACTATTTCCTTGGCTAAAAAAAAAGAGCCTAAAGAGTGCGATAACATACCCCACAAGGCATTTTTGGGAGGTCACTCTCAGTTTCGCAACATGAGGTAAAGCAGTACAATGGAATTATCCTGCATAACATGCATAATTCCCCACATTACAGCAAACAAGAGGCGCACACCCCGTTATTTGGGGTCTCTATTGTTGCCGTGGTGCTGCTCATTATTATGGGGTTTCTGGTTCAGGCCATCAGAGAGGCTCTCGCCACTGAGGTCTCTGTGGAAATCGGCAAGCCCATCTCACTGCTTAGCAACCAAGCCCTGGGGCCTGTTTTGCACAGCTTAATTCAGATGAGAGTGCAAGGCACAGGATTGGCTAAGCTCGACCTGCTCCCACCCTTCCCCTCCCCTCCCGTTCTCCCACTCCCTCACACACACACTCACACAGCCACTATCTCGCCCTCCTTCGCAGCAGCCTTACCTTGTCCTTCTGACTATCTATCTACATTGTTCTCCTGCTCGCCTCAAGCGTCCACTCTTAATAAAGGTGATGATCGGACAGAGAGCTAAAAACGTCTTTGGTGCCATAAAAAACTCTGAGAGACGTTTCCTGTACCACCCAGGGGAGTGTCTCCCAGTATAGAGTCATTATATTATTGGTGTAATTTTTGAACAAATATAGATAATAATTTTAAATCACGCTTCCAGACTTTGGTCCACAGTAATCATAAACTGACTGGGAACCAGCAACTCACTTTGCAATTGTGTTTCACAATTTTCATACTGCATAAAGCATAACTTCAGTTTGTTCTTTAAAAAAACACACAAACCTCGAAAGACAGATTTATACCAATAAATAAACAGTAAAAAAAAAGAAGTTCGAGAGGATAAAATATCTTGATTTCACATCCATATTTATGACTATTCCCTGGCTGGAGATTACTTTATGTCAAAAGTCACCTCTGCAGTTTAACTCAGACTGTTCTTTTTTCATTTACATGGGTTAAAATTCTATGCAGCTCTAGTAGTTTTCCAGAATGGGAGCTGATGCAGATTCATAAATGAATAAGGAATTCTTCTTGCTGTTGTAATGCTTGGAAGAATGTGTCTATATCTGTCTATATTTGGATCAACCTTTCTGAAATGGTTCATGAAACATGGGAAATAGCCTTAATGAGTTAAGTTATGTTTGTCTAGTCTAGTTAGGCTCCGTTTCTAAATCGTATAACATCAAAATAACTGATCCGAGAAGGAGTCAGGGTAATAACCTTGGAGGAACCAAAGGTGATGAGAAAGTACAGTAAACCCTATTTCCAATGACATCATATTGATGTGATTATTATTGCCTTCAGATTTATAAATGGTAAATGCCCTGTATTTGTATAGCGCTTTACTTGGTCCTAAGGACCCCAAAGCGCTTTACACTATACACAGTCATCCACACATTCACACACTGGAGATGGCAAGCTGCAGTGTAGCCACAGCCACCCTGGGGCGCACTGACAGAGGTGAGGCTGCCGGACACTGGTGCCACCGGGCCCTCTGAACAATACATCTCATCTAAAGCATGAAAATAGTCAACTATCACTGGTTCATCAGTGCGACATGCTAATAAGTCTCAAACTGGAGTGGTTTAACTATCAAATAAAAAAAAAAATAATTTAATTTAAGAAATAATAATAAAAAAAACATTTCTGTTACACAGCAGGACATGTCCTGTAGCCTACAATAAAAATGGTGAGCTCCTTCTGGTAAACCCATGGATATTCTCTGAACAAGAGTAAAGTATGATATGTTGGATGCTGGATATAAATGTACAATAGATTCCTGAAAATGTATTAAAAATGTAACCTTTTTACAGTTGCAAATATTACTGCAATAACGTATCAAGAAGCCATAACGACATTATTAGGTGATGCAGTGAAAATATGAGTATGAGTATGCTGGAATGATGATGATTTCTTATTATATATATATATATATATATATATATATATATATATATTAGGGGTGCAACGATACACAAAATTCACGGTTCGGTTCGGTTCGATACTTTGGTGTCACGGTTCGATATTTTTTCGATACAAAAAAAATGTTCATGCATTTTTAATTTGTCATTTATTAAAATTATAAATATATATTTTAACTCAAAAGTACAGTTTTTAAATTTAACCCTAACCCTTGTGCGTGTTTTTTTATTTTGACAGCGAATGCGCACCTGCGGACCACTTATGTGCAGCCCTGGTTATTTAGCTCATCATATTGCAGCCACAGAAATTATTTTGTCCATGAAACCATAAAGCTGCACTTTCTTTTTGCCTTATAGTCTGATTTGTCATAACTTCTCCGTTTTGTGGTAAGCTTTTCTTTGGCTGTCACTTCTTCGCCCTGACCTGTCTTATTTGGCTCAGCAGAACTGAAATGCTTTTACACACGCACTCACATAAGCTCAGCGATTCTCTGCGCGATCAACCTCTCACATGTTTAAGCTTGCTGTGGGAGATTTCACTTATCATGTTTGCATAGTAAGCTAACGATTAATAAGACCATGTCAGAGGAATTGGTGCACAAATTATCATCACTCACAGATCAGTGCTGTCGCTGTCTATACACAGTTCGCACGATTGCAAAGTGAAAGCAAAAAAACAAGCGCAAATTCAAACGCGACTTCGATATGTCACATATTGACAGTGGCTCACCGATGCCAATGACATAATTACCCAGCTACATTTCTGAAAGAATGCAAAAGCATTGACATATATTTTTCCTACAATAGCCCGACGGGCAGGGCAGAGATAGATTTTGGTAGCCCGACTGAAAAAATCGCTAGCTCCAGGACGTCGGGCTAGCGATATTGCAAGCCCTGTATCTGATTGAGGAATCACTCATCTTTGGAAAAGAGAGTTTATTACAGAGAAATGTCTCTTTCCAAAATAAAAGCTATACTATCCGCTTCTTCTGGGCTATATTCTCAGCAGCATAAGGAGAATCATGCTGTCTAAATGACTCGGCTAAAGTTAGTAGCATGCTTGTTGTTTTTGTCTTTGCACTAGGATGATGTCGGCGTAAATGTGCATTCATATTCGTTGTGTTCCCACTAGTGCTTTCAGGTTAATCTCGTTGAAATAACCTTAACGCCACAACACGGCAAATCTCCATTAACGAGCTACCGCCGATCGCTCCGTGCATGGGGCTAGACGGCCAACACGTTAACGAGCTAGCTGCGCTAACACACTAGTTCCCACCCATGTAATTAAGCATTGCGTGGCACATCCAACATACTGTTTTACTTTAGTCCATGACTCGCTTACCTTCAGGGTCATACTCACATGAAAACCAAAATAATTCCAAACGCCAGATCTGAATGAGGTTCAATTTGCCTGTTGCACCCCTAATATATATATATATATATATATATATATATATATATATATATATATATATATATATATATATATATTAGGGGTGCAACGATATTCGTATCGATATTGAACCGTTCGATACAGTGCTTTCGGTTCGGTACGCATATGTATCGAACAATACAACATTTGTAATTTATTTTATCAACTTTCCTTCTGACGATGCTGTCTGTGTTGAGCGCTCAGTGAATCTGCATTCGACTACTCCGCCTAGGCTGCACTGTCGAGCGCAGATCCACTGAGCGCTCAACACAGACAGCATAGTCAGAAGGAAGAGCGCAGGGCAAGCTAGCAAGACAGAAGTTAAGCTCTCCTTGCAACATGGACCCCCCCCCCCATTCAGATCTGGCGTTTGGAATTATTTTGGTTTTCATGTGACGTATGACCCTGAAGTTAAGCGAGTCATGGACTAAAGTAAAACAGTATGTTGGATGTGCCATGCAATGCTCAATTACATTGGTGGGAACTAGTGTGTTAGCGCAGTTAGCTCGTTAACGTGTTGGCCGTCTAGCCCCATGCACAGGGCGATCGGCGGTAGCTCGTTAACGGAGATTTGCCGTGTTGTGGCGTTAAGGTCATTTCAACGAGATTAACCTGAAAGCACTAGTGGGAACACAACGAATATGACTGCACATTTACATCACCCTAGTGCAAAGACAAAAACAACAAGCATGCTACTAACTTTAGCCGAGTCATTTAGACAGCTGTTAGCACATGATTCTCCTTATGCTGCTGAGAATATAGCCCAGAAGAAGCGGATAGTATAGCTTTTAGTTTGGAAAGAGGCATTTCTCTGTAATAAACTCTCTTTTCCAAAGATGAGTGATTCCTCAATCAGATACAGGGCTCGCAAAATCGCTAGCCCGACGTCCTGGGGCTAGCGATTTTTTTCAGACGGGCTACCCTGCCCGTCGGGCTATTGTAGGAAGGAAAAATCTATGTCAATGCTTTTGCATTCTTTCGGAAATGTAGCTGGGTAATTATGTCATTGACATCGGTGAGCCACTGCTAATATGTGACATATTGAAATCGCGTTTGAATTTGCGCTTGTTTTTTTGCTTTCACTTTGCAATCACGCGAACTGTGTATAGAGAGCGACAGCACTGATTGGTGAGTGATGACAATTTGCGCACCAATTCCTCTGACGTTGTCTTATCAATCGTTAGCTTACTATGCAAACATGACAAGTAAAATCTCCCGCAGCAAGCTTAAACATGTGAGGTTGATCGTGCAGAGAATCGCTGAGCATTATGTGAGTGCGTGTGTAAAAGCAGCAGGATATATATTGTAGCGGGTCAGGGCTGTTCGGGGTTCTGTTTGTACAGTTATGTTTTGTTTATGTTGCCATAGTGACGGGTGACGCCCTCTCGCTGCGACGGTGTGTCCTTCCGGGGTCAGAGGGCGCCCTGTGTGGTGGTGGTGTTGTTGTTGCTGTGCTGTTACCGCGCTGAGCAGTTAGCTAGCGGCAGTGTTCTTCTGCAGATGTCAATAAACGGCTGTGCTCCCTGGCTAGCTCACGGGAAGCAAGACCAAACGATACCTCCGTCTCCTCCTTGTCTGAGCTCGCCACAATATTTTAGTTCTGCTGAGCCAAATAAGACAGGTCAGAGTGAAGAAGTGACAGCCAAAGAAAAACTTACCACAAAACGGAAAAGTTATGACAAATCAGACTATAAGGCAAAAAGAAAGTGCAGCTTTATGGTTTCATGGACAAAAGAATTTCTGTGGCTGCAATATGACAAGCGAAATAACCAGGGCTGCACATAAGTGGTCCGCAGGTGCGCATTCGCTGTCAAAATAAAAAACGGGCACAAGATAAGAAGTTGCAACGCGTGTTTGCATACATAAGATTTTCAGGAGGAGGACAGACATTTGTTTAGAACTCTTAAAGATGTCGAAGAAGCAAGCTCCTTTAAGCAATTACTGTGATGTTCCTCCACCTCCAAAGAAATGTCAGAAGGAGTCCGAACCACAAAAGAAGCACGTATTCTCGGAAAAGTAGTTGCAGGGGGTGAGCTGGCTCCAAACAAATGATGAACGCACAGAGATGTGGTGCGGAATGTGCCGTGAAAATTTAATAAATGACAAATTAAAAAGGCACGAACATTTTTTTTGTATCGAAAAAATATCGAACCGTGACACCAAAGTATCGAACCGAACCGAACCGTGAATTTTGTGTATTGTTGCACCCCTAATAAATAAATAAATAATATATATATATATATATATATATATATATATATATATATATATATATATATATATATATATGCAGCCAAGTAACGCGTTACTGCCCATCTCTGATTATGTCATATATGTCATATATGTGATGTCACTGTGCAGGCCAGTAATGTGGCCTGGATATCCTTAATCATACTATTAGATATTTGAACTGCTGCCTTTCACATACCAGAGCTCTCCAGTTATTCACAGGCTGAAACTTGCTGAATCATGATTGTAGAAATGTCTTTATAACTACTTCATAGGAGAGTTCTTAGAAAGCAATAGCAAATAGAAAAGTTGAGTCTGACTTTGATTGTTTTATGTCAGAATAGAGACTGATATCTATACGGATGCCAAAGAGAAAATCTATTCATTTAAAACCACAAGCATAAGTACATATCTTTGAAGTACTGCCTGTTTCTGTGAATTTCACTTTCCCTTTTTTTTTTAAAATCTGTGCCTTCCTCACTCACACTTTCCCTCACTCTCCTTTTCCCCACTTGCCCTCTTCTTTTCACCTGTTTTCTACTCAGTATCTGTCTCTCCCTCCCTTCCTCACTTTGTTAAGTGGGTGCGAGTTGGACGAGTGAGGAATCGACAATGGTGGCTGTGACTCAGGCAACCAGCTGCTGCAGTGTTGTGACGGTAATGAGGACAGGGTCAGTGGATATAGACAGACTGAACGACAGAGGCACACAGAAGAGGACAGGAAAAGGGTGAGAGAGACAGATAGATAGCTATGCAGATGCGTGGAAGAAGTAAAGCTGGGTTCATGCAGGGAGTGAAGAAGAGAGCGAAGACAGAAGGAGTAGGAGAAAGGGAGAGAAGTGGAGAGATAGAAGTTGACAGAAGCCAGCTGATAGGAGGACTCTACACCAGTGATAGCCTCACAGTGAAACTACTGAGCTAAGCAACTTTTTCTCTCACACTGTGGCTCGACTGAGGAGATGTGGAAGAGTACAAGTTGCAGGTTCATGTGGAGACTCTCGAAATAGATGCAGAATTCTACTAAAAGCGTCTTAATGCCTTTAACAGGTTGCCACATACTGACCTATCCACCTACTATTTAACCCACTAAAACCTTTATCGTTGTTGCTTGTTTTCATCTACAGACAGGTCACCATATGTCATCTTGGATATCTTCCTTTTGGGACAAATGAAGGGGATAACAATCATTTCAAAACATTGCACAGAAAAATGAAACAATTAAATGAAAATTAAATTGAACATGGATACTGTGTTACGATATACTAAAATTAATAAATACATGTCATGATTAAAAATTTTATTTCAAATGAACAGAATATATTTTTATAATTACTCAAGTGTGATAGGCCTTTGGGTGATAAACATGTTTTTCTATGCTTCATTTTGTTTGAGGTGGTGCATTAACTGCTAACTGTGTCACCTTAAATTGAGATTATGAATCTACTCATCGCTAGCAACTAGAAAGTACCTAATATGGGTTTCTAGGCAAGTTATAAGAAGTTAACCAATAAAATTAGAAAGCAACTTCAAGATGGTCATGGTCACTTTTGACAGTTACACATGAGTGAAAACAAAGGATTATGGATATGTAAATGTTCAAACTGATTATTTAACTGTCACAATAGCACATCTATGCCTTAGTTGTTCTTAGACATAAATGTGTGATATGATTTAGTGTATTTGATGAGAAAAATTTTGAATACATCAGTGTTTCCATCAGTATGAGCCGCAAGGGACTCGTGGAATTACATCAAAAACACATATCTTGCCTTTATTCAAGAAAGGAAAAAATACTTTAAAAAAAGCTTTTGTTCTATAAATAGATAGGTGTTTTAAACTAATATAATGAGAATACAGTAACAAAAGAAAAAATATATTTCAAACATACAACAATAAAAACTATAAAAGTTACACAATCTTTTTTTTCACTAATAACTTGTTGCAGATTAAGACAAGTTTACTGTAAAATAACAGTTTCATGTTGATCACAGTTTCAGGTGGTATTAGTTGTGCAATTTCACAGGGAAGATTGTTATATTAAAGGAATACTGAATTATGTTGGATTTCTTTGATAGATTCTCACGCTTAGAGAAAGACCACAGCAGTCAGGTAAACACAAGTAGGTCAAAGGCTGTATAAATTGTATAATAGATTGTCATGATTACAGTTACAGTTTACCTCAAGTGAAATGTATCTGAAACAGTGATGTATCCACGCACTGACAGCCTGAAATGTTCGCATGCCAAAGTCAATGTTTTACACTTTTCAAACACAGTTTGCATCAGTGTTGATGTTTTAGCAGAGAACTACAATATATGCCAACATTTCAAAAATAAACATCTTCAGTACTGTCTTATGCTGCTTTAAGAATGTCTTCCATTCAATAGTTTCAAAAAGCAATATGTCTCTTAGCAACATTTTACTGCACTGTAAACATGAAGTTAGCAGAACTTAAAAACATTAAGGCAACCGATTGTCTTAACGTTTTTTGAAGTTGTTAAACTTAGGACTTTAAGCTTATCATAACTCTGATAGTTTGATTTTATTTGACGTGTACCTTTTGACTAAAATAAAAGTAAAATGTTTAATAATTAAATGTAAATATTTTTAGTAACTAGAACTTAAAGTTTTCATTTTGTCTTCAATGGAAATAAGTAGATGTAGCTTAAAAGAAATGAGTACAGCAGAGTCACTTTTTCAGTTTAGCAAAAATTTATTTTTCACTTTTGTATTTTTTTTACTAAACAAAACTCAAAGATATGGACACTGAAAACTCAAAAACATGTCTCACCAAACGTAAAACAAATTAAGGCAACCGATTGCCTCAATTGGATCGTGTACTGCTAAATTTAACAGCTTAAGTACATTTCTTCAGTTCAGCAGTATTTTCTTGGGCTCCATCAATAACACACTGCACTGTCAATATTCAAGAAATATTAAAATAAAAAAATTAAAACGTAATGAATGCCAAAAGCAATATTACTTTTGAATAATTTTGAAACTGTTTGATCAACTGTTGTATGTATACATTGTACTACTGTCCTGGTTCTGTTATTTTTCAATACCTGCTTAGTTAACATTCATATTCATAACAATGACTTTTAGAAAAAACTACTACTGTGCTCTGATACAGTGATCGCGACTCTTGAGACTTTTCATGCTCTCTCATTCATTCATTCAGGACAAGTCTGGTAAACTGTTGGACAACAGTTTACCAGACTACTATACTCTGAGTGAATACAGTGTTGTGAAAATTGCAGTAGTAGGTGTAGTTCATCGATCACTCCAAACATTACCAAGATGTTTATCAGCAGTTCTTGGAAGACCTCCACAAAGTCACAATGAATGCCTTTCACAGACTGGTAATGAACTGGGTGGTTGTCATACTATTATGAGTAATCTATGACAACCAACCAGATCTGCCACATCAGACTTGTCCTGAATGAATGAGAGAGCATGAAAAAAAATGAATCAACTAATCCACAGAATGATTTTATTACAAATCATATCTGCATCATCTTAATCAGAAAGGTGGTTTACACTAGTCATGACTCAGAAGATTCTGCAAATTGTCATAATACTTTTATGTCGTTAACCGTCAACCAGTGTGTAGGAGTTATGTTTGAAAGCTATTTATTATTTTAGTTACAACTCTGTATTTTTGTAGAACAAACTACATATGAATGAGTAACAACTGATGATCTGTGTTCTAGACAGTAAACAGTTCTGAGGCAACTGAACCCAAGTGACAAACAGAGGCAAGAGTGAGGCGGTTTAACTGTGTGCAGAGTGGGGATAGTGGATATGGTGGACAAAAGATGTTGAAGATTGAAAACAAAGTGGGTTAATGCTAGAATTCAGTGTGAGGTTCATGACAAGTCTCTTTCCACTGCGAATTTTTTCAAATTGCAGCCAAAACATTTGGTCACTTACCTGTTTTGGGAGCCATCTATTTGAAAAAGGTCATCAGCTAAAAGGATGGCTGTCAAGCTTGGCAAAGAACATGTTGGGCATGCTCTGTTTGAACACCTTTGAGGGTAGCAAAGCTACTACAGCAAAACTACTAAGTGAGTTCAAAATTAATTGACCTATGATAAAATGATAGTTATGGTTCTCCATACTGTGATATTTGTTCTTCAGGTTTAAGGGGTACTCCAAGTTTTGACCTACCTGCATCTTTTGCTATGGTGAGAACAAAGTGAGAGAAGCTGCTAGCACATTTGGTTTCTAATAATATTAGACATTGTTAAAAGAGACTGAAACTGCCTTTCAAAAGCCTGATACATACCTCTCAAAAAGGTCGGGTTACATGGTCAAAAAGGTAAGTTTAGAATTTTTAAAGCTTGGGGTTTTTGCAGATTTTTAAATGCCCCAATAAATGAATTGCAGTAAAAAAAATGGCTACGTTACAATGATTGTGTCATGTTTTAAAAAGAGTAAAAGCAACAACAACAAAAGAACAAAGCAAAAAAAAAGTGATTTGTCAAACTGTATTTGTCTGTGAGCCACTGGTGCTCCATTGTCTTTTCTCATAATCTTGACCCAGCTGTTATATCAGACTAAAGACTAATATCATTTATGTTTGTAGTCAAATTGACCCCAGGAATCAAAACATTACAAGATGACTGCCATAAAATTTAAATTAATTAATTATTTTTTAAGTAACAGGTACTTAATATGCAAAATAGCCAAAGTTTATTAAAAATAATACACCGAACTAAGAAAATGTTAGATGATCTTAAGCTGTTTGAGTTAGTAGGACTGTTTTTAAAAGCTTAAGCTGACATTACTTAATTATTTAAGTACTCTGAGCATTTGGGTTTACAGTGCTGACATAAGTTTTTTATAATATAACATTCATTTGATATCTAAAAGGTCATGAAGTCAAGATGAAAAACAAATCGGCTTACGTGCTATTTTGAAGTGTACGGTCTCTGCCTGGTGAAAAAAGGAATTTCAAACATTGTGTTATGCTGAGAAAAGGAGTAAAATGGAATGAGACAGTGGCAACATAGACTCCCACTATAGACACAGTGTTTAACATCGTCACCCGTGGCAGCTCAATTACCAGAGTGTAATTGCAATAACTCCAATACCTCTGCAGTCATGCTTGACAGTTTCCAGACCAGGTCCTGTAATTGCAGGTTGATATGCAACTGGAAATCAAAAGGGGCTAACACGTTAGTGAGAGAACTGCTAGCCTATGACTTCCACAGCTGAGTGGTGAACTGGTAATGCAATAAAAGGTTGGAGTTATTAGCAAAGTTGTGAATGGCAAATTGGTGTGAATGCCAAATCGTCAGGGTTAGTGTTGAATAAGATGGAAAGTTAAAAAGGGAACTAAGAAGAAGGGGGATGAGACAATGGATGATGTTCAACTGTGCGAGAGCAAGCTCAGTCCTAATGTAATAGTCCTTAAATACTGTCAGTAATTTAAAAAAATAAAGGTCTATTTTACTTCTAAAAAACTCCCAGCAGTCAATAGCAAAGTGCTAGGTTAGTCTAAGGATCACCACCATTCACCACGCAGACCTGAAAGTCTGTGAGGTTTTGTTCAAAGACATTTTTGCGCCATATCAAGCAGAGAGGATAAATTAAAAGATGAATTAACCAGATGTAGTATAGTGAATAAAAACATTGCAGAATATTAAACTTTAAGGCCCCATAATGCTTGAAAGGAAGAGCTTGAGAAATGTGAAAGAGCTTGTCAAAGTCTCCGATGTCAGACTTACAGTGAGATAGCATTAGACAATTTTTCAAACTTTTAAAGCAGACAAAGGGAGGTTTTGAGTCATCCACTGAAGCTCTCTGTTTAATTCTTCACTCATCTACTTCTGTCTTTTTGTGCGCATTGTTATCTGCAACACCAAGTTTTGCAAACTAAAGAGCATGTCCTTTTTTAATTTAATGACATATGATCATTAAAATGGAGAGAATGTTGTCTCCGGGAGTTTAGCTGATTTGATTTAGAGCGGCAAGGTATGGTGGGTGTGTTCCGGTTAAAGAACACGGAGGCAGCTTCCAAGTTTAGGAGATTTATTCAGCTGTGGTCTGTAGTAACGATACATAAAGCAACTATCAGTACAGCACACATAAAACATTCAACATGCCCAGACATTATTCTAGCACAGAGATAGCACAAGGAACTGTATTCAACACTCACATCTATAACAACTTCAATAATTACACAAGATTTATAATTAGCATTAACTAGCTTAGTAGCTTACATAGCGTCTTAGCGCATTAGCATAAGATAACATGAGCATAGTCACGAGGGAACAAATACACACAATAGCATCTGACATACGGAACATCATGTAAACAGAACCCACCTTCTGGCATTCACACACAGCAATAAACCAAAACCCACGAAATGCTGATGAGAGGACACAAGGAGCAATGCTGGCTATCAGCAGCTACAAGGCAGACTAGCAGCACACGGCACAGAGTGGTGCATTCAAGGAGCGTCAGCATAGATATGGTGAGTTCAATGACGTAGGACATATCAATTTCCGCAGCGCAAACACTATCTATAAACAAACCACTACACTTCAACCAAGCAAATAATGTGTAAACAGTGGGCTTTCTAACACAGCCGCCCCCGAATGTCTGCACAGACAGTCGAATCCAAGGTAGAAAGCCACTCAGGTACGTGGATCCTTATCATCTTCAAGCATAGGGAGTGAGACCAAGCGGGCTACCGGTCGAATATACGTTCGATCTTTGACCTTAACGGCAGCAGTCCGGATGCGTCCATCAGCTCCAGGGTAAGTAGTCGTTACCTTACCAACAGGCCATAAAGCTCTTGGGAGCTGAGGATCAACTATGAGCACCACTTGGTCCGGTTTGAGGCACTCCGAATCCTTCTGCCACTTCTGTCTCTCTTGCAAGTTAGGCAGGTAGTGACGGATGAATCGGGACCAGAAATGGTCGACAAGAACTTGACTATGTCTCCATCTCCGACTCCCAATAAGGTTACTGGGATCGTAAACCACTTGAGGGAGTGATGCATCATAGCGTCCCATCAGCAGGATGTTAGGTGTGATGGGGTCTGGATCTGCTATGTCTGATGAGACGTAGCCGAGAGGCTTAGCATTTACGATGCCTTCCACTTCCACAAAGACCGTACGAAGCACAGTTTCAGGGACCGTCTGCTCCTTGAGTACGACCTTAAGAGCGGTTTTTACGGACCTGACCTCTCTCTCCCAGGCACCACCGAAGTGAGGAGCACTGGGAGGGTTGAAACGGAAAGCAATCTGCTGCTCTGCCAAACGCTCCTTCAACTGAGGCGCCATGGTCTCAAAGGCCTCATGGAGCTCTCGGGCTCCACCGACAAAATTTGTCCCATTGTCACACAGGAGCTCAAAGGGTTTGCCTCTTCTGGCAATAAAGCGCCTTAACGACATCAGAAAGGAGTCAGTGTCAAGGCTCTCGAGGAGGTCTAGATGCACACAGCGGGTCGTCATGCATTTGAAGACTATGCCCCAACGCTTCTCTGTTCGACGTCCAATTTTCACGGTAAAGGGTCCAAAACAATCGACTCCAGTCGAGTAAAAGGGTGGTTTATACAGACGCAGACGAGCTGGTGGCAGATCTGCCATCTTTGGGATGGATGGATTGGCACGCCAAGCCTGACACTGCCTGCAGTCCCTCTGATACCATCTGACTGCTTCCCTCCCCCGGAGGATCCAGAACCGGCGACGTAGTTCAGCCAACACTCTTTCTGGTCCAGGATGAAGGAGGGTCTCATCAAAATCTTGGACGATGAGCTTAGTCAGAGGATGTTTTGGGTCCAGTATGATCGGGTGGATCGTGTCTAGCTCCAGCTGCTCAACTCTTCGTAACCTTCCACCAACTCTGATGAGTTCCGTATCCTTATCATATTCGGGTGATAAGGAGTTCAAACGGCTGTTGGTTGGCAATGGTCTGCCAGACCTGAGTGCATTAGCCTCATCTGGGAATGACTCTGACTGGGCCTTCATCAGGAGGAGTTTCTCAGCTTTGATGTAATCATCTGTTTCACTGTGCGAGCTTGAATTTGGGTCAGCCGCCCCATGTAGGGACCGCGCTGTTGTCTTCCAGGTAGAGAACATGCTGATTTCAGGAAGTTGAGGGCAGGAGTTAACCCTAACCTGTCCACAGAAATATGATTTCTTCAGCTCACCATCCTCTGGCTCTGGATATACTGGTGGGCTGGTCGGCCAATGTTCCTCGGATTGACGTAAAAACTCAGGGCCTTGGTGCCACCGGTGTGGTCGTGACAGCTCCTTTAAGGTCTTTCCCCGGGTAATGTCATCGGCAGGGTTATTCGCGCTATCCACATATCTCCAGGTACTCCCATCTGTAAGACTCTGGATCTCTGCCACCCGCGTGCCCACAAAAACTTTATAGCTGCAAGATTCTGACTTGATCCAGTGGAGGACGGTAGTAGAGTCCGACCAGAGAACAACCTTCCGAATGGGCAGCGTGAGCTCAGCTTGAAGGAGACCAGCTAGTTGTGCACCAGTGAGAGCGGCACTTAGCTCCAACCGTGGCATGGACAACTGTTTCTTTGGGGCCACTCGGGATCTAGCCATTACAAAGGCAACATAGACTTCCTTCTGAGCAGTTTCTGTCCGTAGGTAAGCGACAGACCCATACGCTCTCTCGGAAGCGTCGCAAAAGATGTGGAGATCTCTGCTCGAGGCAGATGAATCAGCAGACGCTGGTGCATAACATCTGGGGATTTCCATTTGGATAAGATCAGGAATCTCCTTTTCCCAGGCAAGCCATCTGTCACGAAGGCTAGGTGGCTGGATCGGGTCGTCCCAGCCGAGCTGGTCCTTCCAAAGATCCTGTACCAGAATCTTGGCCCGTGTGGTGAACGGTACTATATAACCTAGCGGATCATACTGACACGCAAGTTTTTTGTAGACGTTCCTCAGTGTGGGTTCAGTTCTCTCCCCCAGTCGATGTCTGTATTTGAAGGAGTCACGAAGGCAATCCCATGTCAATCCCAGAGTTGGCTCCCAAAGGTCCGTGCTAGACTGAGAGAGCCATAGGTCACTACTCTCAGATCTGACATTGGATGGAAGATGTTCAATGACAGCAGGGATGTTGCTGGCCCATTGACGTATCTCAAAGCCCCCGGTGTGGAGCAGCTGGCACAGACTGTCGACTAGGGCCTTAGCCTCCTCTTGGGAGTGGGTGCTGCGGAGACAGTTATCCACGTAGAACGACTGCTCTACACAATCGACGAGGTCATGATTGGACCTACAAGTGTCCCGGACGTGCTGCTGCAGTGCATAGATGGCGCAGCAAGGACTGCATGTAGTGCCAAATGGTAGCACTTGCCATTCATAGATCTTCGGCTCTTCATTCCTCTTCATGTCCCGCCAGAGGAAGCGCAGCACTGGTTTGTCTGCTGGCAACAGGCGTATCTGGTGGAACATACCTTTGATGTCGCCACTCACAGCAACTGGATACTGTCGAAACCGAAGAAGAACTCCTAGCAAAGATGGACCTAGGGCAGGTCCAGGGAGGAGAATAGAGTTGAGGGACTTCCCTTCGTACTGGAAAGAGCAGTTAAAGACGATCCTGTCCTTGTTATTGTGTCGCACCATGTGGTGAGGTATGAACCAGGATTCTGCAGTGGTTCTAGCTATCTCATGTGGCACCACAGCTACATAGCCCAACTTCTCTAGTTTCTGAATCTCCTGACAATACACTTCGGCACGTTGTGGGTCTTTGACAAGTCTCCTCTCTGTACTGCGCAGACTTGGCAAGACTGCTTCCATAGGAGCTTGAAGCGTGGCGGAGTTGGCGCGACGAAGCAGTGGTGTGGCATACCTCTGTGTCCCATCGACAGTGACCCTGATAGTGGATGTCTGGAGTAGGTTCAGAGCTTGCTGATCTTGCTTTGATCGGGTTACCTGCTTCTCGCCACATAAGGGAGCGTATCAATCTGCCAGAGACGCTCAACATTCCTGAAAAGCTCACTGGTTGGCACAACGGTTGTTGTGAACAGGCACTGCTGCTCAGTTGCAGAAGTCTGGTCGATACTGATGGGACCTTGGAGCGACCAACCAAGCTTGGTATGGACAGCGATGGGTCCCCCTGTCGGGCCCAGATGAACTGGTTCTGTGGGGGCCAGGAGATGAGGCATGTCAGAGCCGATAAGCAGCAGAGGTTGAACATGGTCTACCAAAGGCAGAGGTAAGTCACGCAGGTGTTTATAGCGGCGTTGGAGAATCCTCACCGGATAGGAATGTTCTGAGAGACCAAGGGCATCGGCGGTGAATGCCTTTTGTATATGATACTTCTCCCCAGGTTTGTAGGGGGAAGACACTTGGAAGGAGACTGAGGCGCCACGAAGCTGCACTACCTCTTGGTGGACAGTCCGCAGGGTAAGCGTCTCGGGCTCTGGGGTGAGTTTTAAGCGTCGAACAGCTTGTGGTAAAATGATGCTTCGTTCTGAGCCATCATCAAGTATTGCATGAGTCTCCAATGTTTGGTCCCTGTTGTACAGCAAGACCTTTACAACCTTCAGCATCACCTTGGGGGAACGGTTCGGCCTATCCAAGTACACTGTTGTAGTCGGAGCAGTCATCATGAGCACACTCTTCTGGATCTGCTGGATAGCATCATGCAGTACAGTCAGGTGTTGTTCTCTGCAGGTATTACAAGGTCGTTTGAGGGTGCAAACCTCCGGCTGGTGAGTTCTTCCACATTTCCAGCACCGCTGTTCATCAGTTAACCACCTCACCATCTGGTCGGTGGTCAGTTTCTTAAACTCTACACAAGCGTTCAGGAAATGCTCCTTATTCTCGCAGCGCGGGCAATATGGTTTTGGTCTGGATGAGGTCTTTGGTCGGAAAGAACTCCCTTCTGCGCTGGGGGATTCCCGGGAAGTCAGGAAGAAGGCTGTAGATTTCTCCTTTGGTTTATTGGGAAGACGCTGGTCTTTCTTTGTCAGCTTATAAGCTTCAGGACTATAGAGTGAAGCAGCTCTACCTGCGATGCGCTTCGCTTGGGATTTCATCTGCAGCCAGGAACTCAGATCAGGCAGGGTATAGGTTTGGTCAGTACCTGTCCGAAGAATGCCTTGGTTCAGGCAATGCTCTACAAACCCATCGCGATAACTGGGTGGCATCTTACTCAGTAGTCGGTCGACATGAGACCCACATCTTAGCTCAAAGCCGTTCTGGCCCTCCAGTGTCCTAAGCATTAGGGGTGGCTGTAGCTCAGGTGGCAGAGCAGGTCAGCCACTAATCAGAAAGTCGGTGGTTCGATCCCAGGCTGCCTCCTGGCTGCATGCCAAATATCCTTGGGCAAGATACTAACCCCATGTTTGCCTACTGGTGGTGGTCAGAGGGCCCGGTGGCGCCAGTGTCCGGCAGCCTCGCCTCTGTCAGTGCGCCCCAGGGCAGCTGTGGCTACAATGTAGCTTGCCATCGCCAGTGTGTGAATGGGTGTGTGAATGGGTGAATGACTGAATGTAGTGTGAAGCGCTTTGGGGTCCTTAGGGACTAGAAAAGCGCTATACAAATGCAGGCCATTTTACCATTTACCATTTAAGCATCCCTACTAGAGATTGGATAGACAAGGCAAATGCATCAAAGGCTTCTGCGTCGCCGAATTTTATAGCTGGAGCATTCAGAATTATGCCCAATTCGCTTTGGACGAGCTGACGGGGTTGCCCATACTTGTCCTGCAGGGCGTGCATGGCTGTGGTGTACGGCGTTGGGTCGTGCATGTATGTCTTAGCTAGCTGGATTGCACTAGGTAGCCGTAGGTGCCCAAGCAGCACTTGATATTTATACTGCTCATTCAGTTGTGGATGACTGTTCAACAGGTTGTCAAGGGCCATTTTCAATAAGGCAAAGTCACTTTCACGGCCACTCTCAAAGGAGGGAATCATAGGTTTGGGAATGCCATGACCTGTGGCGAGGAAAGGGTAGGCATTAGCTGTCGGTAGTTGATGTAGCTCGGACTTAGTCCGTGTGGGAGTGCAAGATAACTCTGCTTCGGCAGGGTTAGTGCAGGCTGCATGAGCGTACTGCGATGGCTGAACTGAGAATGGAGTAGATGCCTGGTAAGAGATATCAGGTGCAAAGGTAGTAGACCGAGGTCCAGCTGGAACAGTTGGGTGCAGCACTTGGGGCATGCATTGAGAATGCAATGGATGCGAGGCCATGGTTACTGGAGGTGGAGCTACCACAGGCGCTGGAGGCTGAGCCACAGTAAGTGTTGAGGGTGGAGCGATTAGCGGTACAGGAGGATGACCCACGGGACCGACTGAAGGTAGAGCTGCATGGGTGCTCGAATTACTATTCTCCGATGGGCATGATGAGACTCTGGAACCACTGGGTTCTTGTGCCTTCTCTTTAAGGAGAGAAGTAACCATCTTGGCTATCTCCAACTCGTTTACCCTCTTCTTTAGCTGTCGTCGCCTCTCCAGCTGTCTGCTCAATGACTCTTGGGTTCTAATGGCTTCTTCCTGTAGCTGCTGGGCCTCTCTGGCTTGAGCTTGAAGTCGTTGACACTCATATTCGACTTGTTGATCCTCTTCTAGGTGCTGTTGGAATTCCTCAAGTTCCATCTGCTTCACTCGCTCTTCGAGCTGGGCTGTTTCCAGGTCTGATAATGCGTGGGAAGGGAATCTGCCTATCGCCGAGCGTGATGCTCTTGTGGATCTGGATCTGGAGCTCCTCTGGGATGAGCGTGTTTTACCACTATGTGAACACTGAGAAGCAGTAGCAGGTTGCCTGGTTTGAGTTTGTCCCTCAAGAGGGAGTGTTGAAACCTCATAATTGGTCAGGTAAGTAGGTGGCCGTCGCTCTCTCTGCGAAACACGTGGGGGTGCTGAGTCAGCCTGGACATCTGTCTGTTCCATGCCTTAATCAGTACTCTAATCCGGCTCGAAGGACCATAAAATGGAGAGAATGTTGTCTCCGGGAGTTTAGCTGATTTGATTTAGAGCGGCAAGGTATGGTGGGTGTGTTCCGGTTAAAGAACATGGAGGCAGCTTCCAAGTTTAGGAGATTTATTCAGCTGTGGTCTGTAGTAACGATACATAAAGCAACTATCAGTACAGCACACATAAAACATTCAACATGCCCAGACATTATTCTAGCACAGAGATAGCACAAGGAACTGTATTCAACACTCACATCTATAACAACTTCAATAATTACACAAGATTTATAATTAGCATTAACTAGCTTAGTAGCTTACATAGCGTCTTAGCGCATTAGCATAAGATAACATGAGCATAGTCACGAGGGAACAAATACACACAATAGCATCTGACATACGGAACATCATGTAAACAGAACCCACCTTCTGGCATTCACACACAGCAATAAACCAAAACCCACGAAATGCTGATGAGAGGACACAAGGAGCAATGCTGGCTATCAGCAGCTACAAGGCAGACTAGCAGCACACGGCACAGAGTGGTGCATTCAAGGAGCGTCAGCATAGATATGGTGAGTTCAATGACGTAGGACATATCAATTTCCGCAGCGCAAACACTATCTATAAACAAACCACTACACTTCAACCAAGCAAATAATGTGTAAACAGTGGGCTTTCTAACAATCATGATCCTTCATTCCTGCCACATACGAGTTACAACAAAGAAGCGTTATGCAAATTAAAAGACAATCAATTCTTTAGACACTAACAGGTGCCACATCGGTGCAAAATTGTCTATAAAAATTATTAAAGCTCTTTAGCTACTTTTATTGTCTTTTTCAAAATGAAGTTTGACTAGTTTTTACAGAGCACCTCAAGAACTTTTTACGTCTTCCATTAAAAGTAACCATAGAATATGGCTCAAAGCATTGGTAGCATAATTATTTAATTATTTACGCAGCGGCTAGTGTGTAAACATTCATTATTCATCATTCATGTAAAAATAAAAGTGTTCACAGGACTATAAGCATGCCTGTGAAAAACTAAGACAAGCTTATTCTTGCATGGGTTCTCTCAAGTTCTCTCTGAGGTTTGCCAATAGGGTCTTCAAGGACTGAAACTATGAAAAACAAAAATCTCTGGTCTGATGGAACAAAGCTTCAACTCTTTGGCCTAAATCCCAGGTGTCATGTCTGGAGGAAACCAAACAACGCTCATCAACTGGGCCATACCATCTCTACAGTGAAGCTTTGTGGTGGCAGCTTCATACTATGGGAATGTCTTTGACAGCAGGAACTGGGGAACTAGTGAGGATTGAGGGAAAGATGAATGCAGTAATGTGCAAAGATGATGATGACCTGCTCCAGAGCACTCTGAACATCAGTCTGGGGTGAAGGTTCATCTTCCAACCGGACAATGACAATACTGTAAAATGCTACAGTTTTGTTTATTATTTGTAATAAATTTCAAGCAAATGTTTTTCACTTTGTCATTATGGGATGCTGTGTGTAGAGTATTGAGGTAAAAAAAAATGAACTGAATCCATTCTGGAATAAGGCCATAACAACAAGATGTGGAACAAGTGAAGTGTTGTGAATACTTTCTGGGTGCACTAAAGTTTCCTTTTAACTGAAGCCAAGCATCATTTAGTTTGCTTGGCTAAAAAATATGTACTCGATTATCTCTGATTGTTTGAGCTCTTCGAAATGATCTAAGGAGAGACATTTCAGTGATGGTTCAGCTTTTAAGATCTGCCAGTGTCTGTTAATTATGTGGCTGAGTTTCTGATGACAATGGTTAAATTCATTCTTTATACAAAGTTATTCTTTCTGTTTCCACTTGGACTTTTAGTTATAAGCAGTTCCATTCTTGATGCTATGTATGTAGTCAGAACCAACCACAGCATAAGCACAAACGCCTCATAACTGCCAAGTACAGTAGTTGAAGGGTTGATTTGGGCTGTTTTGCAGTCACAAGACCTGGGCACCTTGTAGCCATTGACCATGAACTCCTCTTTACACCTAAAAAGTTCTAGAGTTAAATGTGAAGGCATCTAAAAGCTAAAGCTTTACTGAAAACAGACCATACAACATAACCTCAAGCACAGCAGCAAATGCACAAAGAAATTGCTGAAAAAGAAAAGAATTTGTAATGGCTTAAGTCCAACTTCACTGAAATGCTGTGGCAGGACCTTATGGGATCTATAAATGAATAAATAACCACAAGGCTCAATTCAATGAAACAACCTTATAAAGAAGAGTGGACCAGAACTCCTTCATAACAGTGTGAGAGACTGATTACTCACCCGTCACTTGTTTCTCTTTCATGATTGTAATTTCTGCATTTCTTTCTAAATTAGACATCATTTTGTTTTCATTTCATTTATTAAGGGGGAAAAGCTATTCAAATGTATCTGGCCCTATGTGAAAAAGTTAGTACCCTGCAAATTTAATAACAGCATGTCTTGCTTTCAGGGATGACACAACCAATCAAGCGTTCTTCTAACTAGCAATAAGTATTTCACATAGCTGTGGAAAAAAATTGACCTAGTCTTCTTTGCAAAATTGTTTTCAAATTGGAGGGTTTAAAGGCATAAAGACCTGTTTAAGGTCATGCCAACTGGATTTTCCCTAGACCACTCAGACTCTTTCCTTTCTTACTTTCTTTTATTCAGAGGTGGACTTGCTGTTGTGTTTCACCTCATTGTCCTACTGCATAACCCAAGTGCACTTGCACTTCAGGGCATGAACTGATGGCCAGACATTCTCCTCCTGATAGAGAGCAGAACTCATGGTCTGAATAATAAAGGCAAGTCCTCCAGCCTCAGATCATCACACTACCACCACCGATGTTGACTGTTGGTTGCAATGCTCTTTTTATGAAACACTGTGTTAGTTTTATGACAGATGAAACAAAGTGTAAACCTTCCAGAAAGTTTAACATGTGTATTATCAGTTCACAGCATATTCTCCCAATAGTCCTGGGATCATCAAGACATTTTTTGGCAAAAATGAGATGAGCCGTTATGGCTGTTTTGGTCAGCAGTTATTTTCACCTTGGAGCACTCCCATAGATGCCATTCTTGCCCAGTCTCCTTCTCACTGTTGCCTAAAGCTGGGCGATTTCTTCAGTCGCGTTATTCAGCTTCTGCTCAAACTGCACGATTGACTCGCAGGGCTTAGAAGTTCGTAGGTCACGATGCAGGGTCTCACACTATACGGCCCGATGCTCTGATGCGACCTGAGTGCTCACACTGTGCCTCCATAAAATGAAGGTTATAACAGAAATTCTGTCGCTCGCTCTCCCACTCTGTTTATCACTCACACAGACACACCACCACCATCAACTTTGCTAAATTGCTAATGAAAAACATTGATCAGGCAGCTGTGATTGAGCAGCATGTAAATCCAACTATTTTCACGGTTGTTGTGGTCGTGATAATTTTGTGAGGCCACATCGAAAAGGCTCGGATGAGCTTTCCACAGTTCTACAAGTAATGCCTCCATCGCTTGTGTCCAGATAACACGCTGCACTGCCGTGCTGCTCCGTCTTTTCACTTTGCAGTGTGAGAGGCTGCGGTGACACCCTCACAAAGGCCGACAGGATTTCAAACAGGTTTTATTTTCTTACGACCAAGCATTTGACGATCGGGAGCTGGTCGTAAGGTGTCAATCGCTTCTCGTTACCCCACGTATGCTACACGAGGAAGGTGAAACTCAGGCCGATCACCAAAACAGTCGCACGACGGAAAAATCGTCTCAAAATGAGCCAAAAATCGTACAGTGTATGCCCCCATAATGAACACTGACCATAACTGAAACAAACAAGGCCTGGAGTTCTTTAGATGATTCTCTGAGTTCTTTTGTGAAATTGAAAAGCTTTTAAAAGGCAAATGGTAACGACAAAATAATGGCAAAATGGAGAGACGTACACTTACATCCACCAGATCACTGGCAACCCATTTAAAGTGTAAGGAGGTGAAATGCGCAGTTTAACATATAAGAAACTTCAAATATGTGAACTTGACACTTAATATCTGTTTAGTTCTTTGCAATCTCTTTCATGAATACTGAAACTGTTCATTGTACATTGTTTATGTTAGCAACCCTATTAAAAAAAATGTAACTTTTTTGTGGCTGCCAGACATTACTGTATCCCAACAAACAATTTTCACCATGCAGACCAGTTTTTTTGTTTGTTTTTTTACAGTCTTTAGCATTTTTCCATAGGATGTACTTGGAGTTATGTGAGATATAGCTTAGTGTTACTGGTTTTACCCACAATTGGATTGTGTAGACTGCACCATCTTATAATATCAACACAACTGTTAGGTTGTGGTTGCTACCCAGTCTGTAGTTATTGTCTTAGATCATTTGCAGTAACAGCTGTCTTTATAATTTAGTTTTTCATTGCTTTGGCACTTTGGGCCACTCGTGGTCAAGTTTGCTTTGGGCTCAGCGTTTGTGTGAAAAAACGTAGAACAAACACTGCTTTTGATTGATTGATGCTGTGGAGTCATGTGTAACCAGGCTGTAGAAAAATCAGTAAAAGTTCCATCAAAAAGACCACACTTAGAGCTACTACTCGACTTTAATGTGGTCTTACAGAAACCTGAGACGATCTGTGGTTGAGCCCTGCTAACTTAAGGGTTTTGTGTTATTCCAGCATTCCTCCATATGTCTCAGGACAGTCCAAAACCACAGGCCCTGACACCAGCAGTGGTTCCAGATTCAGCTGCCAAGATCCACTGTGAGGAATATTCCTGTTCTTCATCCAAGAGCAGACCATTAGGATTTATAGCAGGAGAACATAAAGTACTCAGGCAGAATATCTGTCTAGAAAAGACCCAACAGACAGACTTATAACAGCTGTACTCCACCAAGGAAAGCACTGGGTCTGTTTTAGAAACTTTGGTTACGGACAATATGTTTACCAAAACAGTTAGACACCCCCCTTCCCCTCCCACCCAAGAAAGAAGAGGAAGAAAACTCCTGCAATGGAAATGGAAATGTCAAATATTCTAGAAGTCAGCCAACAAATCAAGTAATGTATTTTGGAAAACCATCCTTATGATATAATCTGGTCATTTTATTCACATTTGGAAAAGGTAGTTGAGAGCCTACCACAACACTTCACTGCATGTAGATAAAAGCACTACAGAAGAGGCTCTGTCCAGATAGTGACTGAAAGACAACATCAACCCTGCAGTAGTCAATCAACACGTAGTCAGTCATAATACAAAAAGCACAAATAGATCACCGGCTCCGTAATCGCATACTGTAAGACCAACAAGAATACAACTGAAGCTCAGACTCGGAGCAGCAGTATCCTAAATTCCTACCCCCTCCCACAGCAATTACACTTCCTTAAACAGACTGTTAGAGGAGGGAGAGAAGGGGGGGGACAAAAAAGAAATGTGGCGGCATGCTTGAAATAACTGTTGGCCGAGGAGCTAATAGGCATGGAATGATGACAGATATCATGGAGTGGACGCTTCGCAATGACTGGGAAGGAATTAATAAGCAGGAATGGGTTAATAGTGCATTAAGAGCCAGCAGGAAAACGGCAGGAGAGAGGAGGGAGAAGCTTCTGAAGTCAGCTGTGAGTAATCAGCCCATGGCGAGCCTTCAACGATTACCATAACAGAGCAATTGGACGTGAAAAATGGATAATAGTATGGACATAGAAATGTGGGACGAGTCTGTGTGTGTGTGCGTAGTGTTGGCTGTGGGGGAGGAGTAAAATGCTCAAATCCACTGGTTTTCCAATTGTGAAAAGCAGAATGTGGTATTAATTTTTCAAACAAAAACACTCGTAACCATAGTGTTTGCTAATTATAGTGGAGTCATTACTTTGCAGATATTATTCTCAAAATCTAGTTTCCATTAGGACACAGGAAAAAGGCTTGGAATAACCTAAATGAATATGTAGTAGTATGACCATGAATACACAAAATTGCTGTATCGGTTAATAACTATAATTTTTTTTATTTGTACAGAACACTGGTGACAACAAATTTTACACCCAGTGTTGGCCAAAAAAGAAAACAAATACATTTGCCAGTGTCTTGCCTGCTAACTCATTATTTTAAACAAAATGTTTTATTTTTCTCAGTTTCGTCCTTTTTGTAAATCTAAATGAGGGCAAGTATAACAGCATATCAGATGAAATGTGTTAATGCAAGTAATCTATTTCAGTTTTTGATCGTCACTCTAACAAATCCCTCCCTGCAAACTTTGCATGTAACCAGCTCACAAATTTAAAACCGTAAAATCTTTTGGCAAAATCAATTAGTTTCATGGGAGCAGCTTAGTTGCTTATGGGACAAGGATTTGCATCATTTACCAACAGCAAACTTTACAGAAAGATTAAAATCTATTAGCAATTAGGATTACATATTTCATAAGATTTTTGTGATATTAATGGTCTTTTGCTTCTGCTTAACGGGTTTTTTTCGTCACTGTTTTATTATCTGCAGTTTCCCATTACTGCCACCTGCTAAAGGGAAATTCAGGCTTTACAGCTCAACCTGACTCTAAAATGTGTCCACAAGGGTTGTGTAAATACAAATTCTAGGACATAAAAATTGATTTAAAAAGGCAGATTTGATGCAACTCTTGTGTCATTTCAGCCCCCATTCCATCCACTGATATTATGGTTCTTCTGTTGAGAAAAGTGGACATATTACTACAGTTCATTTGACTGATGTGATGCTTTAGCCTTCATTTCCTTGTGTAGCTGTGAAGAAAGTTTTTCTTTTTGGAAGAGTTACCTAGCTCAAAGCTCACCGTGTCACAAACAGTCAGCTGTCAGATTTAAGTTGAGCCTCCAACTGGGCCAAAACATCAGAACATCTATTTTATGTATATGTTGGTATTGTTCACTTAAATTAGCTAATAGCCTAGTGCTCCCTTTGGAAGTTGTAATCAACCTTGTAGCCTCTAGGGGGACTTGGTGAGTAGTTACACTGTTCCTGTTGCAGAACTTATATTTTACCCTAGGCATTGGATTTAGACCATTTCATATAGAGGAGGACCTCAAGGCCACCCTGCCTACAAATTCTGAAATTCATGAATTTTGACAAGGTTACAAGTGTTTCTTCTTTTTCTATTTGACATGTTTCCAGGGTCCAGTGTAAATGGAAATAGAAGACATTTCATAGCTATGGAGCAAGAAACATACATGGAATAAGGATATGATGTAGCTGAAAATTGATATGCCCTTGGCATTACACCGTTTGCTTCCTATGTGCGTCAGAGAAGCATGAGACGTTTCATTTTGTGCACTGATTCCTTTGGTCAGGCTATTATCCCCCTGATAAGTCCGCATACCTCCTCTAATCAAATGGACATTCATCCTTGGGAAAAGAGAATATTCAGTCACTCAAACGTTCAGTTATTACGTGGTAGCTCAGTCATAATGTAAATTTTATGGGGGTATTATTGTAGGCAGAACACTGTAACTGAAGACACCAAAAAAGGAATCTATTACATTTTTGCATGCTAATTAATTAACAGTCCTTTTTTTTGTTTTGGGGGACAAAATTTATGCACAAAAGAAGAGTTTTTGTCCACGTAGGAACCCTTTAAGGATAACTTGCCAAACTCTACAGTTAATTCTAGGTAGAGCACAAAGGAAACAGTAGACATGAAAAGAAGGTGAATGTTTTCTGTGCATTCACAAATACATGAAAACAAATGTATATAAAGCTATTTTAAAAAACCCATAAGCAGCTACTAAATATTTAAATGAAACACTCTGCACATTAACTTTCTAAAATGTAACAATGGATTTTAGATGAGAAATGAGAAATATGGCCTTGCATCTCAGGGCATATCTTCTTTTTTAAAGCCATTGCACAAAAATTGCCAGCCACAAAATGGCAAGCTCCATCTTGCCTGGCCAGTACATATACTACAAAATCAGCTTCTTGTTTGTTGTTGTTGTTGTTGTCTTTCCTACTCTACAATGCTTTACATTTGTTCTTTCCATGTCTTTTGTTGAGATCTGCTACATACCTTGTGTAAGAACTTACTTTGCCAAATAAACCAATTGTAAATGATACCTTCTTGGCTCCAAACATCTCTGGGATCGGAAATTATTCAGGGGAGAGGACGTTTACTTGTGAGCCCTGTATTTTTTTATGACTGTTATTATTAGCTGAGACAATCTCCACACCAGGTGCACTTACAGAAGTTACAGAAGTAACTACGAAAGAACACTTATTTTTAGTATATTGTGAATATACCATCATATTACCAGCAAACAGTAACAAAACCAAAACCATTGTGGTGTTCCTGATAGTGTCAACAGAAACTATTTAAATGCTTCATGAAAGGAGACTTTATGGCAGTGGTATTCATTTTAAGACACTTCACCCGTTGCCTACTGGTGGTGGTCAGAGGGCCCGGTGGCGCCAGTGTCCGGCAGCCTCGCCTCTGTCAGTGCGCCCCAGGGTGGCTGTGGCTACAATGTAGCTTGCCATCACCAGTGTGTGAATGTGTGTGTGAATGGGTGGATGACTGGATATGTAAAGCGCTTTGGGGTCCTTAGGGACTAGTAAAGCGCTATATAAATACAGGCCATTTACCATTTACCATTTAAGGTGTCGGGTGAATTTATATTTGATCATGTTCACAATTTTAAAAGGAACAATACCGAACAACTTAATAATTATACATCCCTGCATGAAATGACAAAATGTGGCAAAACACTGGCTGAACTTTTTGCTTCTCATTGGACGTCATACACCTTTAGTGTTAGATGCAGAGAAACACAGATTAAGTCTTAGAAATCACAAGTAACCATCTGTTAATATCCATGACCACAAATAGCCCACTGAAGAACAAGAGCGGCCAGTGGAGAAAAAAAAAATACAAAGAACTGAAAGGAGAAGGGAGTGAGCCAAAGTCACAGTAGTTACAACCTTCCACCCTACCGTTTGGTGCCAAATCAACTCTTAGACTACACAAAATGTAGCATACTCTGCCAGCACCTCAAAACACACTCCAAAGCATTACTTTTAAGTAACAAAGCAAAGGAAAAAAACAAAATGACAGTAACAGAGAGCCACGGAGTGGAACAAAAGGTTTGCAGATACCAACTAAAGAAATCACACTTGCCTACAGCTCATTAACCACACTTGCCTTACATAAAGCACTTTTATTTTCAATTATTTCTCGGCATTGGCTGTTTTTGAAGCCTGCTGAGTCATTGGCTGTTCTGCTCTCGGTCTGTCCGGTGTCGCCCACGCTGTCACATTAGGACCCCGACTCCAAACGCCGAGCAGGTGGTGGAGAACATTAGGTGTCCATGGATCACATAGCAGCACAAACAGCACATCACATTTTCATAAATTACATAAGAATATGGACAATGAAGCAACAGAAAACAGGACAGCAGAGTTAGAAGGTGAGAGTGTCTCAGTCTGGCTGTGTGTGCGCGTGTGTGTGTGTGTGTGTGTGTGTGTGTGTGTGTGTGTACGCATTTCTGTGCATTTCTGAAAAAAACAAGTTTTCCTATATCTGTGCACACAATTTTGTAATTGTTTTGCTGTCTTTACAGTTTCTGTGTGTTTGTGTGTGTCTGTGGGTGTGTACCTACAGAGCTTGGGAACCGCAATGCATTCTGGGTAGTTGCAAATGTGCAATACCAACAGAACAATAGATGCCAACAGGTAATAAGGAGGAAAACACACTAACCAAAACTGAAAAAACACCCCGATGATACAAAGAGAATCTAAACAATAATAAGGTATACTTTATATAGCTACTTAGTCCTCTGCGTTTAACCCATTCACACAGTGAAGCAGTGGGTAGTTACCAATCCAGCCTTCGGGAAGCAGTGTGTAAAGACAGTACCTTGCTCAAGGGCTGCCATTCAGTGGATTTGAACCTCCAACCTTCCGATCATGGGGCAAACACTCTACCTGCTGAGCTATCCCTGCACCTGCATGCGGTAAAGTAGTGTCATTTTAGGGAGTTATCCATACAGCTATTTAGACACAGCTAAGATAACTAAAAAATCTGTGGTGTATAACGTAGCAACAGCCCTATGAAATGTAACTACATAAGTTGAATGTGTTATTCCTGCTTTTAAAATTAGTTTGTAATGTTCACAATTTAACGTTCAAACCCAAAAGCAGTATCTGCCTCTGAATTTTCCATAATCAAGTCAGACTTGTGTGAACAGTGGTCCCATAATGCATTCCACTGGCGATGTCACGATCTAGCTCTATACGGCTGGCTGCTGTGGTTGTACTGTATTTGTGTCCCTGTCCCTGAGAGTGTGGGCCTGTAAATAGCTGTGGCAGCAGCACTGCTACTGTAATGCTATGTGTGGCCCTAGAGGGTCCAGATTACCAGATGGCCAACACATTACTGCCAACACTTACAGCAATATTAAACACACACACATACACACATAAGCCAGGGGGACTAAACCTCTGAAGGCCTTATTTTAGGCCTGGGCCACGGGTAGAGCATCAGCCCACTGGCAGTGCCCCTCTTCTGGGTAAACGTCTAGGCCCAGACAGCCTGGCAGCCTGCAGCTGCCGGGCCTCACGCATGCCAGCTGAAGACTGCTGGGACTCTGAGTGCTTGTGTGTGTCTGTGTGTGAGATGGTGTATTTGCCCCAAGCTAGTGTGAGAACTCCCCTTCCTCTGTGCACCACAGGCTCTGATCAGAGCTTGTGAGAGTCTGGGAGATTTGTACTAAGTTGCAAAGTTGTCCACATGTAACTCATGGTGGCTGCCCAAAACAAAAGCTTGTTGTTAGCCAAAGAAAAAGAAAAAGTTCAAAGACTCTGTGTGTGCGTGTCTGTGCGCACGTGTGTGTGTGTGTGTGTGTGTGTGTGTGTTTTCGTCAACAGATGTCGGCGTACATGTCGGTCCCTTGTGTATGAGACTGGGAGTTTCTGTCTTACCTGAGGCTGCTGTGCAGCTGTCCTGAGCTCATCTCTGTCCCTGCCACAGTCACAGAGTGTGTAAACTGGTGTGCGTGCTTGGAGGGGGAGCAGGAGGGGCAAGCAGAGATAGTAGATAGGGTCTCATGGTGGAGTTGGTGTTTTTCATGTATTACAGAAAAATCTAGTTTATTGTAATGTGGGTCTTGTTTGGGTAGTTTTTGACATTATGACTAATCTCATTAATGGAAACATCTACATACTAACTACAGACTGAAAATGTATTTCAACAGATGCTGCCAGTCAGATCTTTGTCAAATCAAAAGAAATGACAAATTAAGTTGTTAATATGAAAAACCAACCTGAAGGACATAGATGCCAACACTGTTCAGTGGGTTTAAAATGCCATAAAGTAATAACATAAATGAGCTTAGCTGGTATACACCTGTGTTGGAAACTAATCCTGTGAGTCCCAGGACGCACTCAGCATCTCAACTATTCTCGTGCTCTCACACTGTGCTCTCACATATTTGTTAATTACTTATCAAAGCAATTTTCACAAAGGCATCTTTCACTGGAGACACATTGGAGATCAATGCTGGGGTGCGTATACTGATAAGACTACATATGTAATGTGCCTGATTCCACCGGAACTGGACGATCTACAAAGCAGAGTGTTAAAAGGAGTTAATCTTTGGGAATCAAATAGAGAGCGTCTGTGGTCTGTATTATATTTTGGAATATCCATCTGTTTTGACAGCCTAAATGTTAGCTTTAGAGCTCAAATAAAAATAAAATAAAGTAAAAGTGACATTTTAAATTATTTATTTATTAAGCAATAGAATAAAGTTGGGGTGTGGAGTCCATGGTGCTGTGAAAAAAGTATCTGCCTCCTTCCTGAGCTCTTATTTTTGCACTTCTGTCACGTTTTAGGCCAAAAAGAACACATATTTGTCAAAAAACAAATAAAAAAACAAAACATGATTGTCAAATCTTTTGAGGAAATATTTCCTGGACTGATGAGACAAAAGTTGAACTTTTGCATCTTGTTGCATCTAAAATGCTGTGTAAAACTAACAAAGCATTTCATAATAATAACATCAAATCAACAGTCAACCACAGTGGTGGTAGTATTTTGGTCTGGGGCTGCTTTGTGGCTTCGAGACCTGGAAGATTTGCCATAATTGATTTAACCATGCATTCTGCTCTCTACCTACATGTGTGGAAATCCTGAAGAAGAATATCAAGCCATGAGTTTGTGACCTGAAACTCAAGCACACTGATACAAAACACACCAGCAAATTTATGTCTGAATGCGTGAATGAATATTTTTCTCTAGCCAAAATCTGCCGCAGGTTGAAATGCTTTGGTATGATCTTAAAATGGCCGTTTTTGAAGCCCTATATTTTGAAAAATGTCCCTGTCTGCATGCAAACACAAAAAAGACCTCTAATGGTGTCAATTTCAACCCAAAGCAACAGGTGACAATAAAACACTAAACTGTGGAGCAATGTTGACCAATCAAAAACCTACAAACAGCAACATGGTGAATAAGTCTGATGTGAAAAAAGGAGATGTCTGATTTGATTCAGCAGCTCTCTCAATTCAATTGAGGACAACAGGCACTAATATTAAATTACCATTTCATTTAACCGCTAGATTGTGTAGTTGCAGTAAAAAAAAAATAGATAAATAAATAATTTAACTGTCCTTTACTATCAAAACAATTTTTCATGGTTGACAGGTAGGCCGTGCTAACCTCTTCTCACTTCCAGAGCAGATACTGCAGTTATAACAAAGCCAAAGACATCTTGGAGGTGTCTTTTGACAACAATCATAAGAGTGTCATTTAGATTGAGAGCTTAGTGTTTTGCAAGTCTGTTGGGTGAGCCATCTAGGATTTTGGATTCGGTTAAAAATATTTTATTGTCCATAATTGTATTACTTGGAATAACAGCCCTGCAAGGTTTCCTGAGCAGGTGTGTGTATGTGAGGATTTTAGAAACACTTCCTCACTGACAAAACAGAACTATCTGACACTGCGAGACTAAGGACAGGTTCGTGTGAAGCATCTTTGTGAACGTGAGCTCAGGGCTCTGTGGGGTAACACCATCTGTTGCGAGACTGTTCTTCTCGTCACTGAAGAAGTTCTTTATGACTGGAGGTTATGTTTCGTCATGATGCACGGTGAATCTGGGAGCAATCAGATGAGTCCCTGATGGTATTGTGTGACAGTTACAAATCCAAACTTAGAAAGAACCTAAAATAACTTTTAGGAACTAAAGTTCTGTACAAGACAGAAGTATATAATCTGAACTATTTCTTGAGATCATGAGATGCAGCATGAAGCCCTTGATAAAAACGAACTCAATAAAATTATACCAGAATATCTCATCTATTGTCTGTTGTAATGTTTTGAGTATTTCGTATGGGGCAGGGATAGCTCAGTAGGTAAAGTGGTCGCCCCATGATCGGAAGGTCGGCGGTTCGAATCCACTTAACGGCTACCCTGAGGTACCCCTGAGCAAGGTACCGTCCCTACACACTGCTCCCCGGGCGCCTGCTTAGTGGGCTGCCCACTGCTTCACTGAGTGAATGGGTCAAATGCAGAGAAAAAACAAGTAATTTCCCCATGGGGATCAATAAAGTATCCATTATTATTATTTCTGATTTGACTGTAACACTTGACTGACAGGTTTATTGCATGAGTGTTTTTCAAATACCAGTGATGTTTCAATGTTATTTAATCACCAGAAATAGATTTAAAAATGGGATTTTACATATTTTTATCTCCTTTAGTTCATGTGCTATTACCTGTTCTGAATCCCAGTAATATATAATCACAGTAGCAGTATTAAAGTGGGAGACAGATAAAAGTATAGATGACAGAAATAAAGGAAATCCAACCAAGAGGAAAAAAAATCCAGAAGCGACGTATAAATGGAGGATGAAGAAAGGTGGGGGTTCTCAAGCTCTACCCCTGACACCTCCCTGCAAAATAGCATGATAATTTTTGTAAAGGCCTAAAAAGCTGCGTGCCTTTGGATTTACAGCTCAACTATCAGTAGCCACAAGCTCTGGCGCGAGACGCTGTGACAGGTGTACGTTTCAGCAACTTAAACAGGGCGGATTAAGCCACTAGTGGCTCCTCTTCATATGCATTCCTTATGGGAGTTAAGGCCATTTGAAATGCAGGGCCAAAGGCAAGATTACCGGCTCATAGGCCCATGGAGAGAGGTGTGCTGCAACTAAAAGCCTGGATTTGAATAATTGTGGCAGGGCTTAGCGCCTGGAATCAGCACAGAACAGAACCAATGGATTATTACACACACACACGAACACACACACATGCACACACACACCAACTTTGGAAGGCTTAGACTTGTCTGACTCAATAACTCTCAGTATCACCGTGTGTGTGTGTGTGTGTGTGTGTGTGTGTGTGTGTGTGTGTGTGTGTGTGTGTGTGTGTGTGTGTGTGTGTGTGTGTGTGAATGCGTTGTCGGTGGGTTGGTTTGTGTCATATCTCTCTCCATGCCATAATGTAAACACATGTGACTGATGTTCTGCTGCTCTGCTGTTTATTATCCACATCCAGAGTGTGTGTGTGTGTGTGCGTTTGTATGTGTGTGTCTGAGACAGATCATAGTTCTACAAGCCTGAACTTGTGTTTGCGTGTGTGTTCATGTGTGAGCATAGATGTGTGTATAAACAAGTGTGTATTCGTAGTGCGAATGGCTGAATTTTGTGCACATTTGCTTCTCCAAGAGTGTGTGTGTGTGTGTGTGTGTGTGTGTGTGTGTGTGTGTGTGTGTGTGTGTGTGTGTGTGTGTGTGTGTGTGTGTGTGTGTGAATGCCACCACCTAAACACAGCAGAGCCACTGTTCCAGCTCCGTACGTTTTGACACTGGTTGAAGGCTTAGCAGCGCTCGAGGTGCCAGACAGACCGACAGATGAACAGAGGGAGGGAAAGAGAAACTGAGGAGCCGCAAAAAAGAAAAAAAAGAAGTGGTGGAAAGAATGGATAATGAAGGGAATGATGAGAGGTGGTCCCATATGAGTTTTTGCGGAAAGAGAGAGTGAGGGGAGACATTCAGTGTATTCAACCTGTTTTAAAAGGGGAGAGAAAGGGAAGCAGAGCAGCAAGTGTGAAAGGGGTGGGGGGCTGGGGGTTCACCTCTGGGAGGTGGAAGGGAGGGGCAGTTAGACAGACATTGGACTGATTTGTATCTACGAATATATAGAGACTGCCTTTTATTGTCTAGTAGCTGTAGGAAGGGAATTATGAAGCACTCTACAGGAAGAGCATTTCTACTCCCATGTTGGGTTGCAAAGGTGGCACAGCGGCAAAAAGGTTTCTTGATTGTTCTACGGCTGATGCCTTTCCATCTGAAGCTTTAATGTTCTCCCTGCGCCTACGCCAGTTTCCTTCAGGCACTCCGGACCCACAGTCCAAAGACTGTTATGTTAGGTTAACCCTCTCAGGCTCAAATGCACAACCAAGTCCTGCAGTGGTACTTCTGAGTAAAGAAAACTCATAAAATATGTATTTGGGGTAATCAGGTTGTTAGTTTTTAACTGTTGCAAATCGGCAACGCCTGCATTGAGAGGGTTAAATGGCGATTAATGAATGGGAAGCAGATAAAGTTCTGGAAAATGTATGATTAAATGTTCCTTGCAGTGTAAGGTAGTGGTCGGCAAAATTAGAAAACTGGATTCATCAGTGAATCATATCCCAGAGCTTCTCACTTTTATTCAAGGGCCAGTCACTGGCATCAGTGCCTTGATCATCTGGGACCCTCCTATACAGTCTGACCACATGAGGCCGAGCACTGATTGTGAATATGGCTCAATGTAAAATGCATACCTCACGCTGCTGGAGACAATCAACACTTTAAAACACTAATTAAGGAAACAGTTGCATTTTTTATTCATATTTAGTGTTGTAACATCATTAAGAACAATGAAAAACACAAATGCACAGAAGTTGTTATAGTTATGCTGCAATAGGTGTAGGCTGCTGGGGGATTCCCATGATGCATTGAGTATTTCTTCTTCAGTCACCTTTCTCATTCACTATTTGCTAGTAGACCTCTCTGCATTGAATCATACTTGTTGTTAATCTCTGGCTCTCTTCCACAGCATGTCTTTTATCACGTCTTCCTTCTCTCACCCCAACCGGTTGTGGCACATGGCCGCCCCTATATTTTCTGCCGGAGGTTTCTTCCTGTTAAAAGGGAGTTCTTCCTTCCCACTGTCACCAAAGTGCTTGCTCATAGGGGGTCATATAATTGTTGGGTTTTTCTTTGTATGTATTATTGTTGGGTCTACCTTACAATATAAAGCAGCTTGAGATGACTGTTGTTGTGATTTGGCGCTGTGTAAATAAAATAAAATTGAATTGAATTAATTGAGTGTAATGAACCTGGATGGATGGTGACTTGCCCAAGATGTACCCTGTCTCTTGTTTTGTGACAGCTGGGATATTTTCCAGCCCCAGGATGGGTGGATGGATTTTTTTGCCTGTAAATTTTGTTTTGTAATTGTAGTGTCCTTCATAACGTTTAAAATGACTGTGTTCCAGTGTTCCAGCAGTGTCTCTGCCGGGTATGCTGTCTTATCAACAAAGCTCAAATTTAGGTTTTGATTTCCCAAAATGATGACAGACAAAACAAACTATAGCTCTCATTTTCACTGCAGGCCTATATTTTCCAAGGCTCATGATATGATAGTTTTTCAGTGTAAAAATGTTTAATTGAATGTCATTCTTCTGAGTGTGGAGGTAACTGTCTGCTAAAGGGGCATAAGACACAACAAGAAAGGAGAAAAAACAAGAATAAAATGGATGTGATAAAAGATAAGCCAAAAACAAAATGAAGAGAAAATAAGTAAAAATGAAAAAGAGCAAAATGTTGACTGTTAGGAAGTTGGTTTTATATGTTGGACCTGTGCGCTTTGAGACCCTGAAATCCCAGCATATGCAAAACAAACACGGTGTGTCCTCACTTTTTAAATGGTGTGAGCGACACTTTGAATCGAGGCAGCATCAACACCTGCTACCTCAGCTCAACTAAGGAGAGGGAGAGAGACAAGAGGGCAAACACCAATTGTAACACTCTTGAGCTGTTCAGACACAACCATGATATGCATCTGTACACATACACAGATGCAAATATATTCACAAAACAGATTTTCTGATGAATATGGCGAAGAAGCTACGTAGCTACATAATCAACCCTGTCACAGTCACTGCTGTGCCACGACACACTGCACTGGCATGGGAACTTTATGGTGATGAGCTAGTTGTGTTGTGTTTAATTTACTGCTATTAAAGCAGCATGGTGGCTCTGTGAATGCTACTGTTTCCACTCCACAAGAGAATAGTGGGTTAAAAGTGCTTTGGGGTTCTTTAAATGCTCGAGAATGTTGAAAAAAAAAAAAAAAACATGGACAAGGTCTTACAAAATTTGAACCAGTTGTATGGACTAAAAGTACACTAGTGTGGTTTAACTCAGATGATTTCTTCATTGATAAATACGAGGGGGGAGCAAAGGGGGAATCCAGTAATCACAGCTTATATCGGGCAAGAGGTGGAGCACATGATGGACATGTCACCAAAGACAGTTAAATGATATTCTGACTCTCACAGTTCCCTACAGTTCAGAAACATGCATCAATAATCAGTTGAGTGGACCTTGAGTTTAGGAGACTCCTGCGAGACAAATATTTCAAACTGCTCATAATTACTGAAATTTAAAAAATTAATTCAAAAAACTGTTTTCTTCTTTAAAGCCCTCCTTGATTTTTACTCAAATTTGCTTCATTTGATTTGACAACTCACACATTGCTCTTACAGGTATTTTTTATTCTTCACTGGGTCTGTTTGTCTTCCTTGTGTCCCTGGATTTGCGACATCATAAACTTTGATGAGGTCCCACTATCAGTATCTTTATTTTTATATTCTCCAAACGTATAAATAAAATGAAATGTAAAAAATTGTCAGTTTGATGAGGTGAACATGTCGATGCCTTCTCTTGTCTTTGTTTCCTGTCACACACACAAATAGTATAAATTTCTATAACAAAGAGCTATATTATAAAATTAAGTGTGTATTTCATTTGATCTGTAATTATTTTCCTCTTCTATTGAGATCTGTGGGGTTTTTATTCAATTTGTGGAAATGGTAAGTTTGGAGGCCGGGGAACATGTGTGCTTGAATGGCTGGAGAATCAAGCGTGGGGCCTGTCTTCTTTTTATTGGACATAGGTCAAAGGTATCTAAAATCACAGGCTCAAAATTACTTCTTGTCCCGGTGATGTAAAAAGCTGGCTGTCCAAGCAAACAACAGCTCCGAGCTCCTGCGTTATCTGCAACATGACTATAATAGTATCCCAAATAGTCTCTGCAATTGGCTATGCGCCTTTCTCTGGGACGCTCTGAGTCGCTGAAGACAATGTATTACAGTCAGGTAAATTCATAAAAGCCGGAATAATACTGAATAGCAATAAGTGAAAGAAAGTGACATGGTTTGAGATTGAAATGAGATGAAGAAGATGGGTGAAATCATTCATTTCTTACCCTGGCAGATGAGCTCGAGGGGATCTTTGATGAGGAGGGCTATTTCAATTCTACAATGGGAAAGATGGAGACTTGCGCCTATTGTGTGAAGTATGAGGAGCGCCATCCACCCTCCAAAAAGGGACATCTTTTATTAAGGTGTGACTGCACTGTCCCTTTTTTTATTTTGGAGAGGATGATGGTGTGGTCTTCTCTCTCATCTTTCTACTGGACCCTGTCTTTTTCACAGGTCCCCAGACAGAGTCATGTAAATCTATCAAGTCATCTGAGAGAAGCACAGGCTTTGAGTGTGATAATGACTTACAGAAGACTACCAATGGGGAGAGGATGTGACACACACACACACACACATGCATGTAAGCATGCACACG
The DNA here is from genome assembly GCF_057381845.1 of Rhamphochromis longiceps. Taxonomy (NCBI): domain Eukaryota; kingdom Metazoa; phylum Chordata; class Actinopteri; order Cichliformes; family Cichlidae; genus Rhamphochromis; species Rhamphochromis longiceps. Next base: position 30,584,178 of record NC_140569.1, read on the forward strand.
AACAGACACTAGTGTACCATCTACACCTCTGTACTCTAAGCTAGCTGAGCAATCTCCACACTCATCTTGTCCCTAACCCCCCACATAGCGTGCCAGCTGCAGATTGAGGTGGCAGCGCCCGTCATAATGTGGTAGAAGGGGGGCTGTCGGAGGGCACTGCCAGTCCTACTGGAAGCCCGCGTACCCAGCCTGAGTTGCAGGTCTCAGTGGGTAGCTACAGGGAATGGGCCAGCCAGGGTGGTAATAGAGTAAATAACTCAAATGAGGCAGAGTGTGAATTACTTCTCTGATGGGCTGGAGGGGTCCCCACTGTGAATCTGACCAGGGGGTCCAGCTAGGATGAGACTCAAAAAACATGGGGAAATAGGTCCAGGATGTGGCGAGGTAGCAGGGGGTGGCATGTCAGCAGGGATGGGGTGTGTGAGATATTTAATACAGGTGATGATGGAGGGGAAAAATTGCTTTAGGCAGCTGTGCTGCAGCAGGTTTGGACGAACCTCAGCAGCCCCAGGGATGGACAGTCAGACAGAAAAAAGGGAAATATAGAGATGCATTCTATCGTAATCGAGCACTTTGTGGAGATCATACTAGCTCATTCTTCCCGGTATATATAGATATAGGTATTTACATTCCTCAAAACCCTTCTGTGCCATACAGTCCACTAAAGAAAAAAAATCTCACAGGCTATGGAGCGTATGTAGATATTCTGAGAATGAACAGAAGTTGTAGCCCTGTGGAGCCTAGATACCAAGCACAAAAAGAAACTTCAATGCCAAGGGATGATTGAAAACCACTTCAAAAATGAACCTGCAACCTTGGGCTACAAAGGGAAGCATATTGCATGAACTAATACAACTACGAAAATATATGAATACATTTTCCTTCATTAGGTGACCTCGAACTAGGTTACATGGTCATTTCTATTCCGTGCCGACCCTCAAGTTCACAGACGCCTCAGAGCCACTGACGGGCAAACAAAGACTTCAATGACAGTCCCTCAGTGTAGGAAGACTCTACTTATCATTTCAAAGGGACAGCCCCTTTCACCCTTCCAACTCTATACCAATGGACAGGGTGCACTTGCAGAACAAAAAAGTCCAGTTGGGAACTCAGGTCTTGCAGCTGAAAACATGAAGCATCTGTCATCTCTGTGCTGTGTTTTTCAGTTAGAGGAATGACACAAGTCGGTGGACAGTGGTTTTTCCTGTTTGTGTTCTTGTCTTGACCTTCAAGATCATCCATAATGTATTGCAGCAGGTTTGTAAAAAGGTATGAAAGTTAAATGAGACAAAAGTTTTTGGATTGTCTGGCAGCAGAAGCGCATCTTTGACAGGCAAATCTCCGGTGTGTGTTTAGGAGGAGGATATGTAAATGAAGGCTGCATGTCAGTTTTGGGATGCTGAATGCGACATTTTAGAAAACTGTTCCTCTGATCTCGCAGAAACTTGCTAGACGTCACAGGTGCAGTCGACTGACCTTACCCTCCATTTTTCTTCCACAGCCCTTGCCCTTCATCCTTCAGTCACATTTCCCCCCCCCTACAGTGGAGCCCCTCTGCCTCTCTGTGAAAGTTTTCTTCATCTAACTTTCCCTCCTCCACTGTCTTCTTACTGCAAAGTACAGCTGGACAAGACAGGAGAGACTCCAGGGAGAATCCGAGAGGCAAAAAAAAGGCTTACAACATAATCAGTATTCAGCTGCCCCGCTAAGACAGCACATAAAGTTCTAACAGTGATGGCTTCCCTACCGAGTTGTTAGATCCATTTTCTCCAGGTCTCAAATTGAATGCAGGTTCCAACATTAGAAGTTTGCTTAAATAGAGCTCAGATGGTGGTTGCAAAGCCTCCAGTAAGAGAGATCTCTGCTGAGGGAATATATTTCTTTGTTTGGTTGGATTTCAGGTGGATAGGCAGTAAGCCATGTAGTGTGCAGGTATATCCGGAAGATATGAGACTCATAAAGTCCCAGTTGATGTGGGTTGCAGTGTTGGGTTTCCTCCGTGTGGGTGCATGTGTGCATCGTTGTCTGTGTGTGTGTGTGTGTGTGTGTGTGTGTGTGCGTGCGTGCGTGCGTGCGTGCGTGCGTGTGTGTGTGTGTGTGTAAGTACAAGTAACATGTTGAATTTGAATGGAGCAGCAGAGAAGAATCATCATAATTTTCTCTGGTACACAAACAAAAAGGTGGACGTGTTCAAGCAAGCTGTGATTTGTGGGCGTTGATGGCTGTGTGAAGGATGAAGAGGGAGTTGGAAAGAAAGTTACTCAATTGGGAAAGCTGCATTTTTTTATCCTTTTGGAATATTTTTAGCAAAACTATATTTTTACCAAGACATATCAGGAAGCTTTCGGACAGGGTGTTTATCAGTGATGATCCAAAATCAAAGCTGTGATATAGAATGCTGTTCAATTCAGTTTTATTTATATAACACCAAAATACAACAACAGTCACCTCTAAATATACAATACAATAGATCTGCAATAACACAGAGAAAGCCCCAACAATCACAGCCAGGCTCAGCGAGGAGCAGCTCTCTGCCCTGCCCAGCTGGGGATGATGGGAGCTAGATAGGACAAAAGACACACTGTGGAAGAGAGCCAGATATTAATAATGACTAATGAGTAAATGCAGCTTAGTGTATAGGTGTGGTCCTGGCTCACCTGCAGGGGAGGGGTGGTGCAGTGAGCTCAAGGGGCGGTGCCAGGCAGGTGAGTGGACAAGTAGTATTGATGGCACTCTCTATTTAGCGACACTGGAGTGGAGAGGAAGAAGGCTTCAAAACATGTGCATAACGCCAGGGAAGAGCAGCAGTGGGACGTGTGTGAGAAAGTACACTGCTGTGTGGCCAGGAATAAAGGAACGTTCTGTGAACACTGTGTGTGGGGCGTCCGGCCTTTCTACAAATATACTGCATAATATAGATTTATTTAGATTTTGATTTATAAGGTATGATACCTTACAATACAGGACCATAAAATATAGGCCAATTGAGCAGTTACTTCTTTGTCACTGACAGGGGTTTTTGTTGCAGCTGTCTGTATCCCCGCAAAGCCTGAACCATGAAATAACTGCCAGATCACAACATTGAAAAAAACAACTGGATATTAAATATCAATTTAAATATATGAGTTTTAATTTTCATAATTTTTGCTACATCTGGAATTGTTGTGGAATTTATTGCTCACAGTAGCATCACATGTATCTGATTGTATCTGAAAAAAATCACACTGATGATGTATCAAAAATCATACACTTGGCGTTAAAGGGCTACCTTTTGGGAAGTTTCAGAACAAAGACATACAGCCATATGTAAAATGGGACTGCAACAATTTTTTTTTTCTCAAAGATTTATTTATTGTTTTTCCAATAACATTTTAACCAACAAGAAGAGAGAGTTCAAATAAAATAGAGGAGAAAATTAATTAAAAAAAAGTGTGTATAATAATATTGTATGTACATCGTGTATGAATAGTGTTGGGGAAACACATAGATATAGTTATACATACTCTCCCATGTAGATCATTCACATATTATTACTGAAAAAAATTATATATAGATAAGTAAAGTAAAATAAAACAAAGCAAACAAAACAACCCCCCCCCCAAAAAAAAAAAAAAAAAAAAGGAAAAAACAAAAAACTGCAACAATTAGTTGAACTGATACCACGTCAAGGTGACCCCATTTACACCATTTCTATGTAGGTGACATCTTTTTGATGACGGCATTCCTAATATCTTTTCTTGCAGTGGTGCTTTTGTCAAAGTAAAAAGTATTGAGGAAGTATAAAGTTCTTCCAGCTGACAGGACTGATGTGAAAAAAGGGCATCCGACAAGGACACCAGTAAACAATCAGCCCACACTTTTTTGAGAGATCTAAGGTCAGATGTGGACTATATTTACCTCCCTGCACTCGCAGGAAATGGCTGCCGCTCGCTCTCTAATGTAATTACAGTTGTTTGCCTGCTGTTGTATCTGTGAATGTCTGTTTGTCACCAGCGCTTCTTTCTTCTTCCTTTTTTTTTCAAACTAACACCAAATATCCTCTGCTTAATGGTGATTGAAATATGGGTGCTGCCTGTCTCAGCAACCACTTAATGTCATCATGTCAGAGGTATCAGGGGGGAACTAAGTCCAAAACTACTGGACTGTCAAATCACAAACGCCACGGGGAACAGATTTCTCAGGGATCTGCAAGCGATGAAAAGAATCAGCAGAGGTTTTGACAGGGATTTCATTTGGTATTGCTCATGTCTCCAAATTAATCCCGCCACAAAATTATGGTTTCTTTTCATCCCCAAAGTCCCATTTCCATGGCTACAGTGTAGGGGAATCTCAGGGAGGGGAGGGTGGTCAGAAGTAAAACACAAGGAAGAGGAAAAAGAGGCGCTTGTTCGTCTTTGATTTGATTTAACGTTTCAACTTAGACAAGGAGGGGGAAAAAGCTGACTGAATCTAATCTGAACAAAGTGAAAATTACATTTTTAACAGAGGTTTTATTGTTTTATGCAAAAAAGGGGGAGCCGGGAGACAGAGTTACTCTGACAAAAAGATTCATTGGCTGGCTCGTAATTAAGCTACAAGTAAAGACATTTTAATTACTCCTGTTTTTTTCTGTCTCTTTCTGTTTCTGATGAAGATGGTGCAGCAGTGTGCAGGGAAATGGACCATTAACTATCCTCTAAAGCAGACACAGGCTGAGTTAAGCACATTTTGAGTCACTCCATTGCAGTGCATCCAGTTACCACATGAATGGATCTGATTCAGAGGACTTTGAGGGAATTTTTGAAAAGTTACATTTTTCTTTCTTTTTTTGTTTAGCAGAAACCTGCTTGCATGTTTAAATTCCACAATAAAAGATTTCTAGTAGACGGCCGTAGCCAGACTTTCAAAGCCACTGCGGTCAGGAGATTCATAACAGCTGTCAGCAGAACAAAAATCCCTTTTTCTATATATGCTGGTAGTCATCCAAAAACTTCCCACAAATCTGCGGTTGACTTTGTCACCATAATGAGGTCTTAAAACCAACATTGGTTTGTCAGAGAGCACCAGAACAACTGCTGCTGCCGGGGCCAGTTGACCATCAGCTGGCTGCTCAAACTGACCATCTGTGGCTGTGCAAAGGGCAGCCGACCTGTTATTACTGGACTGTGCATGGGAACATGACGTTTGACCAAACAATATTCTTGCCACCAGAAACTGCAAAAATTCTACCCAAAGAAAAGTTAAGCTTGTGAAGTTTGAATTATTTCTTATTAGGATCTGGAAACGTTTTTTGTGCCTGTTACTGGACTTTATTAAGAATGAGAAAAAAGCACAATGAAGACTGTAGGATAGTTAAAAAGTTTACAGTAAAGGGGAAGAAATGAATAATGAATTTGGTCAGCGCCTTTCCCCTTTGGCCACTCAGGTTCCTGAACATATTTTAAAATTACCTGCAAATGATTTCAGGAGAATCATTGGACATATGTCATTGGTTTAATGCACTCTGACAAACAGAAAATAAAGGCTCTGAAGGAGAAAGTGAGCAAGAGGATAGAGAGCTTCAGGAGGGTTTTAATATAATATAAACTTCTTTGTTCGACTTTTCATCTGTAAAGAGCAGGTTTCAGTTGGAAGCAAAAATAAGCCCGGGGTAATTTTGGTAGTTAGAGAAAATTTTCTGAAAATGTTTTATGGCAAACTGCCTTTAAGATATACAGTGGGGCAAAAAAGTATTTAGTCAGCCACCGATTGTGCAAGTTCCCCCACCTAAAATGATGACAGAGGTCAGTAATTTGCACCAGAGGTACACTTCAACTGTGAGAGACAGAATGTGAAAAAAAAAATCCATGAATCCACATGGTAGGATTTGTAAAGAATTTATTCGTAAATCAGGGTGGAAAATAAGTATTTGGTCACCTCAAACACCTCAAACTGTCCCCCACTCGTTACCTGTATGAATGGCACCTGTTTGAACTCATCATCTGTATAAAAGACACCTGTCCACAGCCTCAAACAGTCAGACTCCAAACTCCGCCATGGCCAAGACCAAAGAGCTTTCGAAGGACACCAGGAAAAGTATTGTAGACCAGCACCAGACTGGGAAGAGTGAATCTAAAATAGGCAAGCAGCTTGGTGTGAAAAAAATGAACTGTGGGAGCAATCATCAGAAAATGGAAGACATACAAGACCACTGATAATCTCCCTCGATCTGGGGCTCCACGCAAGATCTCATCCCGTGGGGTCAAAATGATCATGAGAACGGTGAGCAAAGATCCCAGAACCACACGGGGGGACCTGGTGAATGACCTGCAGAGAGCTGGGACCAAAGTAACAAAGGTCACCATCAGTAACACACTACAACGGCAGGGAATCAAATCCTGCAGTGCCAGACGTGTTCCGCTGCTGAAGCCAGTGCATGTCCAGGCCCGTCTGAAGTTTGCCAGAGAGCACATGGATGATACAGCAGAGGATTGGGAGAATGTCATGTGGTCAGATGAAACCAAAGTAGAACTTTTTGGTATAAACTCAACTCGTCGTGTTTGGAAGAAGAAGAATACTGAGTTGCATCCCAAGAACACCATACCTACTGTGAAGCATGGGGGTGGAAACATCATGCTATGGGGCTGTTTTTCTGCCAAGGGGACAGGAGGACTGATCCGTGTTAAGGACAGAATGAATGGGGCCATGTATCGTGAGATTTTGAGCCAAAACCTCCTTCCATCAGTGAGAACTTTGAAGATGAAACGAGGCTGGGTCTTCCAACATGACAATGATCCAAAACACACCGCCCGGGCAACAAAGGAGTGGCTCCGTAAGAAGCATTTGAAAGTCCTGGAGTGGCCTAGCCAGTCTCCAGACCTCAACCCCATAGAAAATCTGTGGCGGGAATTGAAAGTCCGTGTTGCTCGGCGACAGCCCCAAAACATCACTGCTCTCGAGAAGATCTGCATGGAGGAATGGGCCAAAATACCAGCTACTGTGTGTGCAAACCTGGTAAAGACCTATAGTAAACATTTGACCTCTGTTATTGCCAACAAAGGTTATGTTACAAAGTATTGAGTTGTATTTTTGTTATTGACCAAATACTTATTTTCCACCCTGATTTACGAATAAATTCTTTACAAATCCTACCATGTGGATTCATGGATTTTTTTTTCACATTCTGTCTCTCACAGTTGAAGTGTACCTCTGGTGCAAATTACTGACCTCTGTCATCATTTTAAGTGGGGGAACTTGCACAATCGGTGGCTGACTAAATACTTTTTTGCCCCACTGTATATGCATATTGAGCATGTTTGACAAGGGCCAAATTGAGATTGCTAGATGAGAAATCACAATCAGAGCGTCTCCAAAACTGCAGTTCTTGTGGGGTGTTCCCAGTATGCAGACATCAGTATCTTAAAAGTGATCCAGGGTAGGACAGTGATGAACCAGACAACAGGGTCATGGCAGCTAAGGCTCACTGATGCAGATAAGGAGTGAAGGCTGACCGGTGTGGTACCTCAAACTGCAAAAAAGGTTGATGCTGGTTCTGATAGAAAGGTGTCAGAATATACAGAACATAACTGTTTGTTGTGCATGTAGCAACATGATGCATTATGGGAAGAAGGCAAGCCCACAGAGGCAGTGTGATGCTTTGGGTAATGTTTTGTGAAACCTTGGATCAGACCATCCATGTGGATGTTACATTGATATGTAACACCTACCTATTGCCTGATGGCTCTTTGTGTGCCTTGCCACAAAGCAAAAATGGTTTCAGGAGCACAACAAGAAATTCGAGGTCCAAAGATCCCAAGCCAATATGAGAAGTAGAAGAACATAAGGAGAAGAAACAGAATCACAGTGGGAAGAATCAGCGCAGTTACCATGGTTAAGAAACTGTGATGCATACTAATGGCATTTATTACACACCTCCCAGACATGTTTACTATCCAGCCAATTTGCTCTCTCCACCAAACCAGCTCCCCAGCCTGACCTTTTGCCAAGCCTCCATCCATCCATTTGCTTTATATCGGCCATTCTTAGGCCTTTTTTCTCTCCCCTGTTGAAATTAACATAACACAATGAGACTAATTTTAGTGTATTTACCCAAAATCCCAAGCTTTGTTGGATGTAATGCTACTCGTGCTGTGCTCACTGGAAGGCTGTGCATGTGTATGTGTCCTTAGTGTAGCCGCTCTTTTTCCCTGGCATTGAACTTGACCCTGCACAACCCCAACGTAATGAGTGAATTCAAAACATCTCCCTTTGGAATGGTCTGCGTGGAGTGAGGAGGCCATATCTGCCTTCACTGCCTCTGTTGTTTGTGTGTGTGTGTGTGTGTGTGTGTGTGTGTGTGTGTGTGTGTGTGTGTGTGTACGTTAACCAAATAAAGAGCAACTGCCCATGCTACCTGTAAATACTACACGCACATCTTGATAAAAGCACATATTCACTGAGACACACGTGGAGAGAAAAAGGACTACATTAAGTGACCCACATGTTCAGAAAGCAGCTGGAAGATGTTCGGCTTGTTTGAAACAAACAAGGAATTTAAACATGTCAGTGTTAAAATGCAGCAAGCTCCAACAGCAAATGCTTTAAAAAACAGAGAATTATTACTTAGGATGTGTTTCCATCTGAATGTCTCTGTTCTGTGACCTCACTGATCGTGAACTTGTATGAGAGAACACAGAGCATCAGTTGCATGGACTAAGTGAGAAAATGGTGCTACGGTGTTAAACTTTCCAAACAATGTGACATGATGTCATATGTGGCCATGACAAAGTCTTTTTGTACTTGAACTATGATGTCAAAACTAATAACTAGAAGCTAAACTACCTTTGACTATACTGTGCCTAAAGTGGGGTCGAAGTGATACATTTAGTGTTCCTATGGATGGAATCAGATTGAAAAGGAAAACTGAGAAAAGCCACAGAATCAAGCACGGTAGAAATCCTGGCATATCAACTGATCTCAGAGCCTGTCCACATCACGGGAAGGCTGTGCTGATACCTTTGTGTGTTTCCAATTAGCAAATCTTATATAAGATGTAATAATCAGAGTACTTTAAAGGCCTACAGTTACTGCAAACGGCTTTACAACACACCTCCACCCCAGCTCCTCCTGTCAAGGTATACATGACTCAGTCAGCATCATATCATTGATGTCTGCTCTGTTCCGTAGCATTGACCTCCAGGTTATGCCGCTATATATAAAGTACCAGATTTAAACTGCTAATCTTCTTGTGATTATGGTGGTTACTTCTGGAGAAAAGTACTGTCAGGACCCATTTTTAGCTACTGGACTTTACTTTCAACTCAACGTTCATTCAGCAACAATAGTTGTTGTGTAATAATCTTTTTTACTCTTGCAGTGTGTTTCCCCCCCCCACATTTGAGTATGTTGTTTTATTTATGCCGTTATTGTCACCTGTGAGAAATACTTTTTTCATTTGGGAGGATGGGAGACTCAAACCTTTAAAGACCATGTGTGTGTGTGTGTGTGTGTGTGTGTGTGTGTGTGTGTGTGTGTGTGTGTGTGTGTGTGTGTGTGTGTGTGTGTGTGTGTGTGGCCATACGCGTCCAGTAAACCTGACGGAGTGTGACGTTGAGCTGTGTTTGATCTTAATCTTGATCCCCCATCCGCTGACGCTGTCACCATCCGTCACACACACACACACACACACACACACACACACACACACACACACACACACACACACACACACACACACACATACATATAAACTCATATCAGGAGGAGGAGCTAGTGACAGCACACTGAGGGAGGGCTGATGAATAATAAACAGGAATAGAGAGAGACCAGATACACGTGCACACACACACACACACACACACACACACATACACACACACACATACACACACACACATACACACACACACACACATCCCCCATATAACCTCGCCCCCGTGCTGCCCTCACCCTCCTCCTCTTGCAGCGTCCATGTTTATGCATGGCACCCTGTTTCATATGTATCGGCTGCATCATTCCCCCTGTTGTCACGGGAACTGATGACACAGACTGCATTAAGAATGATGACCCACCTACAGATTACTGTGCTGTTGGTACACACACGCACACATTGCCGCATACAACAAAAAATAAACAAATAAAAAAATACTCAAACACACAGTGACTGATGCTGAACACATTTCCCTGTGGGACCCAATAACACTAGCATGGCAGCGTACTGCCAGAAATGAAGCAAAAATAAATAAAAAGACAGTGGCCAGTCCAACCCCCCAACCCCCTCACACACTCACACACATACAACCCCACGATGACCTCAGCTAGTAAACCCCAGTCAGAAAAACTGCACAGTGCCTTTATGCAGAAAACAGCGGCCTTAACTGTCAGTTTCCGTTACTGTACAGTAACAAGGAGAACACAATCATGTGAAAAAGCAAATGAATATTTTGGATCCTTGCAGATAGATTGAAAAGACATATGCAGTGGCTGAAATATGTAAAGCACTAAGAACAGGAATGATGGCGCTACTGGAGCTCTCAAAAAGAAGCTTACAGTCATGAGGATGAAAGATGATTAATGAACAATGGAATTTAATCTTTAATTGTCTATCTTCAGTGATCAAATTCTGCATGAATAATTTTATTAAATTTTTTTTTTAAACAAGTCATTGTCCTTTTTTGCATCGTTCATCAAAAAAATTTAATTAAGCACAGGTGGAATTCTAAAATGATTTTTTAACAAATATTATAATGTATAACGTAATAATTAGATGCTTTTAAACCCTGGGTTTATTCAGTTTTGCTGTACGTAGAGCTAATTCAGGTCTTGAAAAGTGATTCTGCAAAAAGTAAAAGAAGCAATCAGATCTAATAGTCACGTAAAACAAACAGGGCTACATAATACTAAACATACAGCAGTATACAGTACAACACAATGAGTTTACTTTAAGTTAAAAAAAATTTAATTAAAATAAAATTACGACTTTAAGGTAATATCAGTTTGATAGTCTGTGAGTCTTTTCTGGAGGCTATTTAATAGAAAAAAACAATGCTGAAAAAAAATGTACATTGACTAGTATGCAATTACATCTTCTACGAAACTGATGAATCCTGATAAAGTATTTTAGAGGCTACAGGCTAGCCACATACGTAGAATGCTAAAGGTGGACGAGAAGGGAACTTGTATGCTGTGGAGACTCAAGGTATGAAAGATTGTACCAGTGTCTTATATCTGATGAGGTAGACACGAGGGAAAGACTACATATCTACCTCCTGACCTCAAGCCTCATCTCTTGAATTGAAGTCAGGGCTCTAACACACGAAAATGTGCATACACATGTTCGTTTATTCCTGATATTGTCGCAGTTACTAATTGGCACCAGATTAAAGATGTGACCCTATTATCTATAAGCTAATGTTATGCCATCTAATGTTAGGCTTGAGTGTCCTAAAAATCGTATTTTCTGATGAACTGTTTGATTACATTTGCACACTGAATTTTATAGTAAACAGAATTCAGTCGACTGTAATCTGAAATCTACTGACATCTAGTGGTGAGATTTTACACACTGTACCTTTAAATATTAAGCATGCCATAAAAGTGTCACATTTCAAATTTTAAAAAGCTGAAACAAAATAGGAATTAATTGTAAATTAAATGCAAATTGTTTACATGAGTTCTGCTAATGTAAAAGAAAAAGATCCAATTCAAAAATAAATAAAAACATCGAAAGTCTTTACTTTCTTTTTTTTTATTGTTGCAGTGTGGTGCCCTATACACTGCTCAACTACATGAACCCTGCTTGTAAGTCAAATTTCAGCAGCAACCCTGACAATGAACTTCAGTGTTCAGTTCAGTCACACAGTGTAGCTGTAACATAACACAAAACTGTTATATTATACACAAATTGTATGTGAAGATCAAAGTTTTTAGTAAACAATGAGCTATCATTAGAATGTTTTACGCTATGTATATAGATCAGAAATATATTAATATCTAAGCAGCAGCTTGATTTTTTAGTGTAGTAGTAGTAGTAATCTCATGAATGATGATTATAGTTTTTCATAAAATGTTTAATATCAGTGTCCTTTCTAGCTGAAACGAATGTGCAAAAATCAAAACATTCCCTAATAAAATATGGTGGAACAGAAAGAGGTGCACTATCCAATTTATACAACTATAAAAATTCAGAAAATGTTTGAAATGATTGTGCTTCAGAACTGTCTGACGTCTGAGTCCTGGACATGCTTTTGGAAAACTGTAAGAAATCATCTAAAGTGAATCATGTGGTCGTTCTATGCCACTGTGACTTTAATAAAGGGACAGTAAATGTGACATTATGCAAATATTAATCATTGTCAAAATAAGTTAATAACCATGCAATATAAGTTTTTAATGTTAAAATGCTGGAAGAACAGTGACACTGGTGATAAAGGCATTAACTTGCTGTTTCTTCACTTACGGCACTGTAGCAACATGGTGGCAGTGCATTGTCTGTCAGGGTGATTACGGAGTGAGTCCGACGCTGAATAAAAATGACAGTTGATGGTCGGTGGCACTGTTCATGGGAGATATGGGGTCAGTGCATGTGTGTGTGTTGTAGATCGTATGGTCCACAGAGTTTCTTTTTTTCTGTTTTGCAGCGAGAGAGACATGAAACTGAGGTGGGGAGGGAAAAAAGGTCCTCATTCTCTTCCTCTGTCACTGTGTTTCACATTTCCTGTCACTCGCCAATATAATGAAGTTTTTCCCTCATTCACTCTTTTGTAGTCAAAGTGAGAGATGCCAACTGATCCTTCCTTTTCTTCTTTTTTTACCTCTTTTTTTCCCATTTCAAAAGATGTGTCTGTCGAAGGGAGAGAATACATAATGTATATTACAGACAAGCAGAAAAAAACAAGACAATATGAATAATTAATAAGCTGTGATGCATATGTATAAACATTTCCATATCAAATAAATATCATATCTAGTGTTATGACTCATTTTTTAGTGCTTTGAATACTCAATTACTCATAAGGTTGTCTGATCATTTGCAGCGGGACAGTGTCTGGTGCATGTCGTGATCAAATGACAGCAGCTTTAGAGCACAGGGAAAGCTACACAGGTGAAAATAACAGCACTTGGAAATATACTAATTTGGAGATGTACTCGCAAAGTTCAGAGCAGATCTGAACTCTGTGCTAAAAATATGAGAAGAACTTTTAGTCTAGTAATATAATTTGCAAATCTTCAGGCGATTACAAAACTCATGGAATACTGTATGAAGTAATAGCATGAAAGTCACTGCAACCAGAAACAGAAGAAATGTTAAATGTGTTTAGTTTTTCCCTTTAAACATGAGACTGTGAAAATCTGTGATTTGTAAAATTAGGCTATATGAGTATGAGCTACCCAGTTTAACAGTCTATTTGTCAGTATTGTGTGGATGGTGGAGTTTGTAGTCCACAATAAAAAAGTGAAGTCACTGTAGAGTCACAGTGAATGTTCAAACGTTAAATGATATATATGTATATGTATATGGTCAGGGAAAAAATTATTTGGGGCCCAGCTGATTTTCCTCCAAGCTCCTCCCGATTAGTTCTGAGCTGGTTCCACACCATTCTCATTATCACTGAAAGATTGGTAGTTATTTTATGGTTCTTCCATTTGCGAATAATAACACCAAACTGTTGTCACCTTTTCTGTCTATTCTACTTATTTCATTCATGAAAATGCGAATTAATTTTTTAAAAAAATTTTTGTTAGTGTTCTGTCTCTCATTGTTCAAATAAACCTACCATTGAAATTATAGACTCATCATTTCCTTGTTAGTGGGCAAACGTACAAATCAGCCGGGGTTCAAATACATTTTCCCTGACTGTATGATCTTGGTCCTTATCTATGTATGCCATGTTCAAGTAGCCAACTTGTCATTAATAATTATCATTAATATGGATTTTCATGTATTAAAAAGTTACCCTCTTTCCCCCTTGGTACTTCTCCAGCTTCTTGTCTTCCTTCTTCCTGTCATTTGGTATCGCTACGTCTATCACTACGGCCGTCTTCCTGTTTGTCCACTATTACAATGTCTAGTTGTTTAGCCATCACCATTTTGTCTGTTTGTATCTGGAAGTGAGGCAAATACTGTTTGACTCACAATTTCGGAACAGATCACCTTGCCCTAGACAGGGTCACCGGGGGTTCCCGAGGGTGAGCACCTGTTGGCCTGGGGCTTAGTCCATGGGGCCCCTCTGGTCACAGCCTGAAAAAGGAACATGGGCCCACCCTCCTGTAGACCCACCACCCATAGGAGGCACCGTAGGGTTTTGGTGGGGAAGGAATCTGAGCTAGTGCCAGAGGTTGAGAGGTACTGACTAGATATAGTCGTGCTCACCTCAACGCATCGTTTCGGCTCCAGAAGCTGTCTCCTGGAGAGGGGCTGGACTCCGTCTCAGTCTGGAGCTGCACTTGGTGAGAGCCGCTGGGCTGGGGTGGGTATCGTAGTATCCCTTTGGTTTGCTGCCTGTATTTTGAAGTTTTTCCTGGTGGATGAGAGGGTTTGTTCCCTCACCTTTGGGTCGGAGAACTGTGCACCAAAAGATAGCTCCACCTGGGGACTGTCGTCTTAGTGGGAGACTTGTTCATGTGGGAAACAACAATAAGACCTGGAGGGGTGTGACTCGAAGGAACAGCCTCTGCCTTTGTCACTGATTCTTATCATAATTTATATGGAAAGAATTTCTAGATGAAGCCAAATGCCAGAAGGCTTCCTCTTGGGCAATCTCTGATGTTGTTCTGTTGGCTTCATCAGGTGGTCACTTCCATCTTGCACTGGAACGGTTTGCAGACGAGTGTGAAGCAGCGGGAATGAGAATCAGTACCTCAAAGTCATGGTCTGTTTAAGTATCTCAGGGTCTTTTTCACAAGTAGGGAGAGCGGGAGATCGATAGATGGATTGGTGCTGCAGCTGCGGACGCTGCACCAGTCTGTCATGGTGAAGAGGGAGCTGAGTGCAAAAATGAAGCTCTCGATCTACTGGTCATTCTACATCCCCACCCTCACCTATGGTTATGAGCTTTGGGTAGTGAGTGAAAGAACAAGATCATGGATACAAGATCTACAAGGAAATGAGCTTTCTCGTAATTGTGGCTAGCCTTAACAAACACCATGTTTGAACATATTGAGTTCAGCCATCCAGGATGGGCTCAGAGTAGAGACGCTGCTCGATTGAAAGTGCCCAGATGAGGTGGTTCGGGCCTCTGATGAGGATGCCTCTTGGGCGCCTTCTCGGTGAGTCGTTTCAGGCATGTCCCACCAGGGGTCACCCAGGACACGCTGGAGAGATGATATCTCTCGGCTGGCCTGAGACACCTTGGTGTTCCCTGGACAAGCTGGAGGAGGTGGCCAGGCAGAGGGAGGTCTGGGCTTCTCTACTTAAGCAATCCGGCCCCAAATAAGCGGAAGAAGATGGATGCATATACTGTATTTACTGTATTTTCCAACCTGGTCTCCTTATTTCATCTGCATAGAGAGGTTATGAAATATGATTTACATCTCTTTATAGCATGTGTTGCATCATTTGTGCTGACATTGTTGTGTCATCCTCTAAACCAGGGGTTTTGTGGAATTGTTGTAAAATATAACGCAATTTGGACCTGTAAGTTACTCCACAATTAAGACAGCTATTTCTTTGGTAATTTATAATCGGTGTGGTTAGGAATTATTTAATTTGGTGAATTAATTGCCAAAATGGGAAAGCCATTCACTGAAGTGCAGTTTCTGAAGGATAGCATGATGTCAGTTGCTGATATTCTATGTCCAGAAAAAAAGAGGTTATTCAACAGCATTGGCCTGTCAGCAAACACTGTGGCAGAGCGGATTAAAAAACCTACATTTTTGGAAATATTTGTGGGTCTTTTATTTGTTTGTCTGTTTGCGTTTACTGTAACACCAGAATGATGCTCCAATGATGTGTCCAGATAATGTGACACTTTAATATGTAATTAGCTTGATTCAATTGTTAAACCAATGTAGAATATTTTTAAATGTGCACTGTTCTTTTAGGATTTCATGTACAAGATTTCCACATCACACTAAATTCCAGATTATATTATGTTGTAGACATGGACAAGTGGAGACCTAATGGCCAAGTTGTCATCCGTGTTATACTTCTTTCAACTGTTGTTGCCAGTAACCATTATGAAATTAAAAAAGATTCACAATTTTCAGATGAACAGAACACATTCTCCTATATCTCTATGTGGTGTAAAATTCTGGAATAGTTTAAGTAAGAAACAAACAATTATAAAGAGACCACAGTGAGTGGTGTTAATCACAGGGTGTAAATGTCAGTGCGAAAATGCAGTTTGTTGTTTAGGTTTATGAAGTTTACATTGTTTACTTTATTACAGAACCAGGCTTAGGGAGGGGCAGCCACTTGCTGCAACTGTAACAAACTTCTTCTGCATGGTAAAAAATAAATAAAAGATAAACACAACAGACTCACTTATACGACAAGTACAAAGGACATAAACATACTATTGTCCTTATACTTTACAGGAGTCTGAGTGAGAGTCACAACATAAGTGTCATCTTCATGGTAAATTTTTTGAAAGGGTAAATTTTAACTCAAACCACAATCCTTCCCTTAATTTAACCAAATGGCTTTTAGTGCCTAAACACTGCAAAGTATTTTCGCTGAGTTATCAGTGAGTGAAAACAAATCGAAGTTTGAAACAAAAACTTTCAAATAGTATTCAAACCACGATCACATGACTTACTACCATTCTACCATGTAATCGGTGGTCTGATTTGGAGTCCAAGATCTCATCCCTTAGACTGCCCAAGCGATTTAACTTCCAGGCCTTTCAACATTTGGATCCCATTACAGCTAGACAGGTGGGCACTGGGGGAGGCTTTCCTGTACTCTCACACCCCCCTCACATTTTTTTTAAAACTCAGACATCCATTCTTCTTCTCACTGGTCTCTTTCTTAATCCCTTATTTATTTATTTTGTAATTCACATTATTTATCTTGTGTGACCTTTCTCTTTTTGTTCCCTCATTGTTTCCCTCTACTCTCCTTTCCTCATTTATGTCACAAACACACTATCCATCTTTTCATACTGTTACTTTCTGTGGTCCTTTCAATTTATTCCCCTTACTTTTCTCTTTTACTTCTCTCCTCTCTTGTCTCACAAACTGCAACTTACTTTTGACTCGCACATTTCTCTCTCTCCCTACTCTCACTTTACTTCTTTGAGCTTAGCCTCGATTGACTTCTTTGTTTTTTCTTGGCAATTTTGTTAAAATGTTAAAAACTGACCCTCCAAAGCACCCTGTGTGCACTTTTCGGCCTTTAAAGCTTTCCTCTCTTTGTTTACGTCTGTAACCTCTATACCTATCACTCTTTGGCTTTCCATCAAGGCACACACACACATACACTTTGGCCCAATGCCCATACACACATTTGGACCTGGCTGCATGCTTCTCAGTGTCTGGGGCCTTACTCTGTGTTTGTGTGCGCGCATATGTGTGTGTGTGTGTCCGCGTGCATGTGTGTGTGCCTGCGTGTGTCTGTTTGCATGTGTTTCTGAGGCCAGTTAAAAGCCAGGATTTGGCAGGACTGAAACTTCATGT
The DNA here is from genome assembly GCF_057381845.1 of Rhamphochromis longiceps. Lineage (NCBI taxonomy): Eukaryota > Metazoa > Chordata > Actinopteri > Cichliformes > Cichlidae > Rhamphochromis > Rhamphochromis longiceps. The sequence goes on from NC_140569.1 coordinate 30,601,752, forward strand.
TCTACTCTGTTCCACCCCCCAGACCTACATGAAGACAAGGTTATCATGTTCCCCCATCTGTGCCAGACGCGCGCACACACACACACACACACACACACACACACACACACACACACACACACACACACACACACACACACACACACACACACACAAATATGCATGAATGTACATGCAGTTTCTGTCCCTTTGCCTTCCACTTACATACGTAACTTTGTCTTGAGGGCTGGAGGTGTGAGTGTGTGTGTGTGTGTGTGTGTGTGTGTGTGTGTGTGTGTGTGTGTGTGTGTGTGTGTGTGGGTGTGTGTGTAAGTATGTAAGTATGTAAGTATGTAAGTATGTGAGTCGGGGGTAGGAGACAAAGGATGCTACAACCCTGCCTTCTGCTGGCCAGTGAGCAGGTCATACATGTATATGGTTAAAGAAGACATCATCCAGCGTGGAATGGCTGAGGAATAGAAAAGCTTATATTTAGTTTGAATAACACAAAGAGACAATGACATGTTCATGTCACCCTTTATGTGCGTCACAACTGAAGCACAAACAATTCTTTGAGATGTTTGATTCCACAACTAAAGTTACAATCACATTAATTATCAGTGATATAAGTAAAAAATGCTGCTGTCATCACTTTCAGTGATGATTCAAATTCCATTCATTCATCAATTTGCTATATATAACCACTTATGTTTGCAAAGAAAATCTCCCAGAATGCACTTGGGGAAGGTGCTACCACCCTGTTGTATGGTTAAAAGACACACATACATTTACACCTACAGGCAATTTAGAGTTTGCACTTGATCTGTGATGAAACTGGGCCTGAACGCAAAGCCTAAATGAGCTATTTTCACCAAATATGATATTTAACAATTTTTTTGCATTGTATTCATATTGTTTTTTTAGATCACCATCTATATTTTTGTTTATTCATTTACGCTTTACTAAAAGAGAAATAAGCATCTTTTAAATCAAATGGCATCCATAATGATGACACAAGCCAGCTCTGCAAAAAAAGTGCATAAATTAAGCGAAATCAACATTTGATTGACAGTCTTAATAAAATGATCATAAACTGGTGTCCAAAGTTTGCAAACTTGAAAGCAGCAGCTCTAGTAGTTTGCCTGGCTGTCGCCTGAACTAGTCAGTATATTTCAAAATTTCCTTGTATTTTCAGATGACTTTGTTTAGCAGATTGTTTCTGCAACTAGGGCCATAAAATAAGCTTTTTAGCCAATTTGGACATAAGTACCTCAGTCACCTTGTAACCTTACGTCATTGCATTTCTGGCATTCAAACTGACACAACAAAGAAAATATCTCACATCATTTACAACACATAAAAAGATTTAAGAGACATGAAGCTCAAAATAACGAAACACCATGAACATAACCAGATACAGAAATATGTTACAGAAGTTGCATCTCTTAAGATGCAGTGTATTATGCTGCCAGCGCCTCTGAAACATCTACATCTCCTCTAGGAAAACTATCTGCTGAAGAATATCATCTGATTTGAAAACATCATCTAACAAAAGGAACAAAGTGGACCCATTGTAACAGGATCTTCCCAGCTTCCAATCATTTAATAACGCATTAACTACGGACAATTTCACACTTCTCTGTGGATTTTCTGAAAGTGCAAGTGAGCTCAGTTGGTTATATTGCTTGATATGTTGCTTAGCAGATAAAGTACAATTAGATTTGTAATACAAACCCTGTATTTTATTGTACTTTACTTCTTTCCTGAGTAGGTGATCTTTCTTTTCTCCAAAGACTTGAAATTTAGCAAAAATGATTCTGGGTGAACTGGATACGTGTTCAGAATCTGAGCTTAACCACTACCCAAAGTTGAAATGGTGCAAACTATTTTCAGATACAAATCCACAGCAGTGACAGTTCTTCAGTTTGTAATGTGAATGCACATGAATCAGAGTGGTTACATACAACTATTTGTTACTTTTCTGTCACATATAGACAGAAAATTTAAAACCAGTTTAGACGTTTAGGCACATACACTGAAAAGAGTATGATGCACATAGTTATGCAAGACTGTGACAGACCAAAGCCTTCAATCTGCCATGTAAAAGGCACATTTAACTCGTGCACACTCACAAATCGAGTGAAGACTCAATTTTTAACACTATTATAAAATTAGAAGAAAAAAATTCTAATTAACCTGAAGCACTCGCACATATACCATATACTGTAAAATATGTAACCTTTGACTGTCAAATTAGTGTTGCAACATAATTTTCCAATTAACAAAGCTTTCTAAAAGCTGATTAAACTATCAATCTCGCACCTCTTCCCCTCTCAAAGGAATAATAGATGAGAATAACTATATTTCCAAGCAAGCTATGGTGAGAGGAAACATCTGTAGCCTCTATTGTTGTATTGCCTCTTTCTAATCACATCTTTCCAGAGAATAAGTGAAAAAGAAATAAAGGGATGGTAAAAGAGAGAGTAGAGGAGGTGAATAAAGACAGAGATGAAGTGATAATAACTATGATAGAAGGGACAGAGAGGAGAGATAAATATAGCATATGAAGAGAAGAGAGCACTGATTAGACCTGGCTCAGGAGATGTCATTGTTAATTACCACTCCCTCACCCACCTGCACCACACGCACGCAGACCAGGGATACGTAGTATACATGAATACATACACTGTAACATGTTGGAAGATTACACCCACGTGGACAAAAGAAAATTACAGAAATAATGAAGCTGTGGGGGCATGCAGAAAGACTTTTGCATAGACACTGAAAGTTGATAAAAGTATTTTGTATAGGAGGTAAAATGGGTCATGTTTTCCATTACATAGTTAATACAAACATTATTATCATGTTACCTACTGTGTATGTAAACTGAAATGAAATTAGACGTGATCTACACAGATGTAAAGTGGGAGGAGTCACTTATTTCTGCATTTGACTATAGACGGTGTTTTAAGTGTTTTATGTCTGTGAAGGTTCTCAGTTATTTTAAGTGTTTTATGTAACAAAGAGAATAAATTGCTGTTTTTCTTACTTTTTTAATTCCATTTACATGACACATTCGTTGTGTGAGCTACATTATCACCACTAAGTCATGTGATCTAGGTAAGGGTCTTTTGTGAAGTTCAGAGGCTCTATTTCAAGGGTGGATGTAGCCATCATGTCAGGCAGTCACTGTTTTTTGAATTCTCTATTTAAATCTTGATGTTAGTACTTTGGTTACCACCATATTGTTTTGCTTGGCCCATAATTGGCCATTTTTTAAATGAGTTTGGAGTGCTAAGTTCAGCAGATCCATAAATTGAATTTGTGAGGTAAACCATACTATAGTGAGAATCCATTAAAATGTTTTTGCTTTTTTTAATGGCACCAACAGCATAAGTCTGCTACAGCTCTTTGGGGAAGGAACAGCAGGTTTTTGCATTTCAATGTTGGCTTAATTTTTCAGATCTTGCGGTTGACACTAGGTTTAGTGCCTATCTCGGATTGCCATGGAAGTTTGATCAGGACAACAGTTTAAATGCCATCATAGATCATTTTCAATTCCTTGAAAAAAAGTTACAAGAACGAGGACATCAGCTGACAAAGGCAGAAGTGAACTATGATTCCCCGAGTGCAATGGTAGCAAAAACCCCAGACAACATAGAATTCTGTCAGATTTGCTTCCAATGACAGCTAAACGATTCACAAAAGCTGATAAACTGTCCAAGAAAGTATATTTGCCTTCTTTAAATGAATAATTTATAACAGTGATGGCATGGTATACATGGTATACAGGGTGGGCCATTTATATGGATACACCGTAATAAAATGGGAATGGTTGGTGATATTAAAGTCCTGTTTGTGGCACATTAGTATATGTGAGGGGGCAAACTCCTCAAGATGGGTGGTGACCATGGTGGCCATTTAGAAGTCGGCCATCTTGGATACAACTTTTGTTTTTTCAATAGGAAGAGGACCATGTGACACATCAAACTTATTGGTAATGTCACAAGAAAAACAATGGTGTGCTTGGTTTCAACGTAACTTTATTCTTTCATGAATTATTTACAAGTTTCTCTTTGTTCACAGCCATTGACATGTCGAAGAGGTTAACACGTGAGGAGCGGATCGAAATTGTGTTGATATCTGGTGAACGCAATAACCGGGTCATTGCAGCAGATTTCAATGCAAGACACCCTACGAGACCACCCATCTCCCATGCTACAGTTAGCAAACTGCTTGCTAAGTTTCGTGAAACTGGTTCAGTGTTGGATTTGCCAAAATGTGGACACAAGAAAACTGTCACTAATGAAGAAACATCAGTGGCTGTCCTAGCTTCATTCAGCAAGAGCCCACAGCGTAGCACTCGCCGCATGTCACTGGAGAGTGGCATTAGTCGAACATCCCTTCGGCAGATATTAGCTACTCACAAACGGCAGCCTTACAAACTTCAGCTACTGCAGCATCTCAACGAGGATGACCCAGATCGGCACACAGAATTTGCAGAATGGGCAAAACAAAAATTGGAACAGGACCCTCAGTTCACGCAGAAGATTTTGTTCAGTGATGAGGCAAACTTTTATGTGAATGGTGAAGTTAACAAACAAAACCACCGCTATTGGTCTGACACTAACCCACATTGGATGGATCCCTCCAAGACTGTTGGAACAACAAAAGTGATGGTTCGGTGTGGTATATGGGGTACAACGATAGTGGGTCCATTCTTCATCAATGGAAACCTCAAGGCCACTGGATATTTGAAATTGCTACATGATGATGTGTTTCCCTCTTTATGCACTGAAGCTGGCACGTTCCCTGAGTTTTTCCAGCAAGATGGTGCACCACCACATTATGGGTGCCAGGTCCGAGCATTCCCAGATGAACAGTTTCCTGGAAAGTGGATTGGTCGTCGTGGGCCAGTTGAATGGCCCCCAAGGTCTCCTGATCTGACCCCCTTAGACTTTTATCTTTGGGGTCATCTGAAGCCAATTGTCTATGGTGTGAAGATACGAGATGTGCAGCACCTGAAACTATGGATACTGGATGCCTGTGCTGGCATTTCTCCTGCGGTGTTGCTATCAGTGTGTGAAGAGTGGGAGGAGAGGGTTGCATTGACAATCCAACACAATGGGCAGCACATTGAACACATTTTATAAGTGGTCAGAAACTTGTAAATAACTCATGAAAGAATAAAGTTACGTTGAAACCAAGCACACCATTGTTTTTCTTGTGACATTACCAATAAGTTTGATGTGTCACATGGCCCTCTTCCTATTAAAAAACAAAAGTTGTATCCAAGATGGCCGACTTCTAACTGGCCACCATGGTCACCATCCATCTTGAGGAGTTTGCCCCCTCACATATATTAATGTGCCACAAACAGGACTTTAATATCACCAACCATTCCCATTTTATTACGGTGTATCCATATAAATGGCCCACCCTGCAGTGTTTCCACATACAAATTCTATGTTCTATGCCAATATGATAGAAAAAAAAAACATTAAAAAACTGGTGGCCCACTCATCATCTGAAAACACCAGCAATCTGCTAACTTTATAACATTATGTCTACAATGCCTTGCGTATCCTATTGCCCAGTAACCCGTTGAATGGCTGTATGGCTATTAAAAGACATTCAGTATTGTTTCCCCAATGCTGGTGCACTAGCATTTAATCTTAATTCATCTTTAAACTGCAAGTTTACTTTATTGAATTACTCCTTGTGTAATGCTGTGGGTATAGTTTCCACTTGATAAACGTTTAGAACAGCCATGTTATACCAAGAGGATAATTAAAAGCATAACGGATTTAAAAATTCAAAAAAATGCACTTTCACTAACATTTTGTACAGGGTACCTTAAAATGTTCTTGCTTACTTTTGCTCTCCCTGCCCTTTTACCACACTGCACAATTCAAAGCCTGTTAGCCACATTAGCCAACCCTGCTTCAGCGCTCAAACGGCCCAAAGAAACCCAACGGAGTCTCAGGCCTTTCTCAAGCTGTGAATGAAATAGCTTTGCAATTTGTCCTGGCAGAAAACAGCATTTTGATCTTAATGAATGGCAAATGGCTACCATTAGAAGTGAGAGGGATTATTGGGAGGGGGTGGTTTATGGCAAATGCCTGCATGTGTGTGCATGTGTGTGAGCATGAGTCTGTGTATTTGTTTGGCATTTTTAGAAGGGTCTGCTCTGATCCTTCATTAAAAGGCTCACTGCAGGACCTCTTCATGGGACCCTCAAAGAGATGGGCCATGTTTAGAAGGAATTTTAATAAATCTCCAGCACACACACTGTTGTACAGAATCATTGCTGGAATATGTGTGTGTGTGTGTGTGTGTGTATGCATTGCTTCTTTATATGACATTGGTTGCACTGAACAGCAAGAACAAGATGGCATCCTGCCCAACCTTATACATGTGTGTATCTATATCTATAGGTCTGTGTGTGTACTAATGACCAGCATGTGCTAATTACTGTCTCTATAGGTAGAATGTACTCTGTGCTCTCATGCTGTTCTTCTCAGCCAATCACTGCACAGTATTGACATCCCCCTTAATTGCATTAAACAAGGCTTGGTGATTGGCTTATACTGCAGAGGCAAAGAAAAAAAAACGAATTCACTGACAGCTGGCCAGCTGGTTCATGGACCCACTGTATGTGTGTGTCTGTGTGTGTGTGATAATACTACCACCACTACTACTACTACTGCTGCTTCTGCTCCTACCAGGAGGGAATGCACTTCTGGACTAAGGGCCATTGCTCACACAAAGAAAACTAGACAAAGTAAACTTACCAATCAACTGGCAAACTGCTGCTTTTGATAGCGAAGCTTTATACAGTACAGTAATAGCCCAGTGGTTCCCAAACTGGAACTTGGCACCGATGAAATGATTTTATCTGCCATTCATTTTAGATGTAGTTAGATGTAGGATAGCTAAAGCCGTCAATGCAAAGATTTAAAACGGCAGCAGCGCATCAGTTTTCCTCTTTCACAAACATGATGAACAAAGAAAAAGATTTGGGTAACATACTGCAGGGTGGTATCCTGGACTTTTGGCAATATACCACAGTTAGGTCCATATATATTTAGACACTGACACACGTTTTGTATTTTACATGTTCACTAAAACATGTAAAATACATGTGGCAGCACGGTGGCACGGTGGTTAGCACTGTTGCCACACAGCAAGAAGGTCCTGAGTTCAATTCCACCATCAGGCCGGGGTCTTTCTGTGTGGAGTTTGCATGTTCTCCCCGTGTTTGCGTGGGTTCTCTCCGGGTACTCCGGTTTCCTCCCACCGTCCAAAGACATGCAGCTTGTGGGGATAGGTTAATTGGATAATCCAAATTGCCACTAGGTGTGAATGAGTGAATGTGAGTATGGTTGTCTGTCCTTGTGTGTTAGCCCTGCGACAGACTGGCGACCTGTCCAGGGTGTACCCTGCCTCTCGCCCTATGACAGCTGGGAAAGGCTCCAGCACCCCCCACGACCCTGAAAAGGATAAGCGGAAGCGAATGGATGGACTAAAACATGTTCCAATTATAGTTATACAATAGTCATGGATATACTGTTTAGATTCTCAGCTTTCATTTGAGCTCCTTAACATGTCCTTTTTAAATGGACCAAAAGTAATTGGACAACTGACTTAAAGGCTATTTCTTTGGCAGGTATGGACAGTTCCTTCATTATGTAATCACAAGCTATCCTTAAACAGAGAAAAAAAACATCCAAGAAATCACTACAATATTAGGTACGGCAAAACCTATAGTTTGGTACATCCTGAGCATGAAAGAAAGCACTGGTGAACTCAGCAACACAAAAAGATCTGGATGTCCGCAGATGACAACAGTTGTGGAAAACAGCCAACCAAGTGCACTCTCCACTCTCTCCACACTCTCCAGGAAGTAGGCAATCAATATCCAAGTCTAACATATGGAGAAGACTGTATGAAGGTGAAGACAGAAGGTCCACTGCATGAGTTGTAAGCCACCCATAGGCCCAAAGAACAGAAAGGATAGATTGGACTTTGCTATAAAAATGTAAGCCAGCACAGTTCTGGAAAAACATTCTTTGGACAGATGGAACCACGATCAACCTCTACCAGAATGATGGCAAGAAAAAGTATGGAGAAAAAAAGTATGGAGAAGGCGTGGAACAGCTCATGATCCAAAGCGTGCCGCATCATCTGTAAAACACGACAGAGGCAGGTTAATGGTTTGGGTGTGCATGGCTGCCAGTGGCACTGGGACATTTGTGTTTATTGATGATGTGACACAGGACAGAAGCAGATGAATGAATTCTGAGGTATTCAGAGGCATACAGTCAAATTGATTGGGTGACGTTTCATAATACAGATGGACAATGACCCAAAACACACAGCAAAAGCAACCCAGGAGTTTGTCCAATTACTTTCAAGCTGAAATGAAGGGATTCTATTAAAAAAAACTCTTTAGTTACGTATGTTTATGCAGTCTTTTTGTTCAGTCCACTGGATTAAAGCTGAAAGTCTGCACTTCAACTGCATCTGTGTTGTTTTATTTAAAATTCATTGTGGTAATGGCGATTAGAAAAAAGTCAAAATATTCACGGACTTAACTGTAACCCCAGCAAAAGAAAAGCTGTACTGTTTCCTGGGGGCAAATCATGTGTACGCGTCTAACCTTACTGCTGAAGGAGAGTACTCCTGATGGAATCACTTCCAAACTTATCCTGCATTTCTTTTTTTTTCTTTTTTCTTTTTTTTTTGTTTTTTTTGCCTGTCCCGTTTGGCTCTTTTGCCATCAGAATTGTTGTCTAAAGGCGAAGAAAGATGCCCAACGGATTTACTTTACCAAATTGACCATCCCAGCCTTGCCGTAATGGTCCATTTGATTCACCTTTTATTATTTATTTTATTTTCACTTGCTGAATACGGGACAGACTTGACTGGGGGAAAGAAGGGGAGAAAGAAAGAGGGAAAGAGAAACAGCTGAGAAGAGGGACGGGGGAGAAGGGCAAAAAACAAAAACCAACAGAATGAGCAGAAAAAGAAAAAAAAAGAAAAAAAATGCATATATCAATCACCTGGATCACCTGCTGAGAAAGAAAAAAGAAAACAAGCAGAAGAGAACAAGAGTAATAGAATAAACAACATCACAATGATATATGGGAATATGACAGTAAATACTAAATATTAAACATTATTGTGCAGCACATAAGATCAACAGAACACAGTGTGCTTTGAGGTAGGAGCCAAAAAGGGTGTAGTTTGTGGGTGTGATCACCCGTGTGTACACCTGTGAGCGTGGACGCGCTTGTTTTTTTTTTTTAAAGGTTCCTTCATGTAATGATCTGCTAGAGGGTGTGGGGGGGCCACAGCCCCGTCCTCCAGGGCATGAAGCAGGTATGGAGGAGATCAAAACTCCAGACATCCAGAGGCCCCCAGAACACAAGAGACCAAGGAAAACCACCAGAGGGGCAGCTGCGCCACTGTCCCAGAAAGAGCTGAGGAGAGTCCCAGATGAGGGCTCACTCAGCAGCCACGGAGCAGAAGCCAGGGGGGGTTGCAGTGACGCGCCCGTGAGCTCCGCCGGCAGCCAGCTGTGCCTGAGTGACCGAGCCCCAGGCCGAGAGGCCGGGGGCACCCCACCTCCGAAGTGGCCCGAGCGAGCAAGCCCCAGGCTCCAGGCCCCGATAAGCGGCCGCCAAGGAGTGAGCCGGTGTGTACCTGGACGTACTCTACGAACCGGGTCTAGGTACCCTTGCCCCTGGAGGGGGGAACTGCACCCAGACCCAGGTGGTGTTACCCTTTTCCCTGCGGTGGGGGGAGGCACCTGCATTTTCTACACAACTTAAATAGTTGTGATTGGACCTCATATGCAGAATATTTTCATCTGGTGTTTATTCATGTATTCATTAGAATCTAAATTGATTCTTCTAAGAATCTAAATACTAAAAAGTTTTTGTCCTGGTGCATTAGTTTTTCTTTGGTTATTGTCCTGTTTCTGTCAGAATCTTTTTTTTAAAGTGGTCAGTCAAGTTAACCCTGCCTTGAAGCAAGCTATGGTTCCCTGGAACTGGAGTGAATGTGATTATTGTGTTTGATTTGACAATTCAAGCTCTGAGTTTTGCATGAATGCTGAATTGTAACTGCAGATAAAAAAAAGAATATGTTATGCAAAAATGATGGATTTTACACATTATCCTGTTTGTGTGAAAAATGCCCTTAAATGGAATTTGGAGCAAAAACGGAGATAAAAATAAAAAACAAACAAGCAGAAGATTCACATTTGAAAATGCACACTGTAGGACACACTTTGTCTGTCATCCATCCCCAGGACATTTTCTGCCATATCAAAAGGCTCGCTGCAAGTGTGGATTTAAAGACATCTCATCACTTTCTTCTTCGTTTTTTTAACAAAATGAAATGAGTGTTGATGAAAGGCAGCCATTTTGTTATTTGCATTGGAATGCGTTCTCCTTTCCAGACTTCTCCTAAACTCGGCTGTGGCTGGAAGCTGCATTCAGTTTTGTATTTTGGGGTTTTTTTTCATGCCACACTCCCACCCTTTGTCTTTCCTCTCTCATCTTGTGATCTTCCCACAACAGCACTCTGTGTCATTCCTGTTTGATGTGCAGAGAATGAATAAAGCAGTCTGTAATATCTACATAAGAGTCTCCTGTTTAGATATGCCAAGAATAAAATCCAGGCACCAAACTGCAAAGACATTCTAAAATGTGCATATGTGAATATATGCATGCACATACATATAAACAACAAACACTAAAAGAAAATAGACTTTTTTCTTTTTGCTTTGTGATCACTTGCAAATATTAGTGACCAACACTTTTGGACAGGTTGCCTGGTGGGAAGAAACCAGTCTCCAGACTATCACAATTTGACTTAAACTGACTGCAATCACCCTCAAAGATTTTGGACAAGGTATAGAAATAATTATGGAGGTATGGAGGTTGCGTAAGTAACCGGGTGTAGAAGCTTGGCCAAATCAAACATGAGAAACATAAAGAATGCGATTTAGATGCCAGATACGCCGGGGTCTGGGTTAACAATGGTGCTGTTGACCAACAGGGTGCCAGTGTAAACTGTGCTGAAATTTGCTGTTGCCCATAGACAGACAAAGAAGAAAGTGGAAGGCATGCGGTGTAGCTCAGGAGGTGGAGCGGTCCATCTACTAATCAGAGAGTTCAAATCACATGGTTGGTGATGCAATCCCTGATGCTTCAGTCTGCAGCCAGCGCGATGCTGAAGGCCAAGTTGCTCTCCAATCCATCCATCAGAGTGTGAATGTTAGATAGAAAACAGTTAGGTAAAGCGCGAAAAAAGAACTTTTATGAATGAGGCATGTTGCAAAGAACACTTTGAATTTTCAGTTAGAGCAGAAAAAGTCTATAAGAACAAGCTAGGTTAATAAGAGCTTGTTCTTATAAGTTAATAAGTCTTCATACTGAGAAAGACCACTGTAGGTGTGATGTTTGCTTTGCAAGTGTTTATTTGTTATACCCAGTGTTGGGGAGTAGTGGAATACATGTACCGCCGTTACGTATTTAAAATACAAAATATGAGTAACTGTATTCCGTTACAGTTACTGTTTTAAAAGGTGGTATTCAGAATGCAGTTACCACGACAGTATTTTCCTGTTTCATAAGGCTATGAACTCTATATTTTTGGTTTCCATGCCGGTGGAAACCCAAACAAAACACGCATTAAGAGTCTCTCATGTCTGTGTCTCAATCTCGCGGCCCATGTCACCTCTACTTGCGGCCCGCATAATAATGTGAAGAAATATTATAAAAAATTATTCACAAAAATGATTTAATATTCAGACAATAGGCAGAGTGTTACAGGCATAGCCCTAAAAAATGTAGCCTCATGGGCAGTGTAGCCTGTGCTGCAGGGAGAATGGACTGCTGTTATGTGTCTGTGAGCACCAGGGAGGGAGAAAAGTAAGAGATGTCACCGACCAGAAACGGGAGTTGGAAGCATGTAAATATATAATGTATATATACAAAGTTGACCCAGACAACAAAGTAAAGCTAGTTTTCAGCTACGAACCCGACACGGAACCCGACACGGAACCCGACACGGAACCCGACGTTAGCCAGAGGTCTCTTTACGGTTTTATGCCTTTACGTTTCGGAGCCACAGACCTGTTTTATATTCGCGCAAAATAGTTTTCTATATGAGATCACTGCAAAAAGTGCAGCCTTACCTATTTTACCCCCTACTGTTACTCATTTTATATTAAGATTTAAAAATCTAGTTGGTATTGGTATGGCGAATAATCTTCAGTAAAAGTAATAAATCACACAGCAATAGTACATTCATGTAGTTGTAAAAAGCATGATAATATATTAAGTAATCCAAAGTATTCAGAATACGTTACTCTCATTGAGTAACGTAACGGAATACGTTACAAAATACATTTTGGGGCATGTATTCTGTAATCTGTAGTGGAATACATTTTAAAAGTAAGGGGGTAGTATGAGGGTTATACCCCCTCATTTAACAGTAGCTGTGTACGCTCAGGTTTGGGTACGTGATAAGAAGCATAATAATAAGGATTTCTAAATTAATATCTGGAAGCTTCAGAAATTCTAAAGACATGGTCCGTTGCGTTAGAAGCCCAACTCTTCCACTGAACAACAGAGATTTTGAAACGATGGTTAAAGACTGAGTAGCACATTATAACTCAAAAACATTTCAGCGACTACCTGAAATCACACTTTGTAATACAGCTGATCTATGTTCATCCTGTAAATGTGTACCTTTTCATTGCAACAGTAAACATCTGGCAAACGTTTGTAGCTGCGAAGATGCAAACATTTATCAAAGCACAACATAGCTCATGAACCAGTTAGAAGCAGTTCAAAATCTGGAAAATGTCTCTCTGTGAAGTTTGACTGGAACTTTTTTTATTTAAAATGCAGAGACATTTAGGGTCACAAACTAGAAAGCAATTAATGTGCTTCCCTTCTTATATGCATCCACAGAGAAAGCTGACTGAAGGGATTGATAACTCTTTGAACTGAGCCCCACTACAAAGCACCCACAACGTGTGTGTTGACTCAAAATCCTCCAAAATGGTTTCAATGAAAACAAAACAACCGAGGGACACTTTGGCACCATCTCTTGTTTAGATGTGATATGTTCAGATGTACATATAAAATGGTAATAATATTTAAGCAAATAACTTTTTTTAGTTTGACAATAATGTTTCATGAAACATGAGCAAAAAGCATCTATGCTAAGCTGTGACATACTGAGAGAAATACTAACTTTCTAACAACTGTTCTTGTCTTGTATTTTATTGTGATTGGCTTCTACCCCTTTTTTGTGGAAATTTTATCTAGTTGGCAAATCCAAATGCAAATCTTATAACAAATTTTAAGGTCAAAATCCATGCAAGAGAGCTGATTTACTTTTTAAACCAATCTTTATCGAGTATGTGGCTCAAGTGCAACTTGACTCTGATCCTACCCTTGTGGCTTGCTGGCAACTTTTTCCTTAACTTACTTATGGAAATCACTCCCCTATAGTTCTTCCTGAGGTCTAGAAGGAGGCTGGTGGCTGAAACAAAGCACCGTCTCTATTTGTGCATTTCCAGACTTACCAGCACTGTCCATTGACTGTCCTCGCTCCACGCCACACAGAGAAGGCATGGAGGCTGTGGTGTTGGAGGGGTTGTCGGTGGAAATCAGAGGGATCCAAGGGGAAATTAACCAGCACTTAGCTCCACACATGCACACCAGGCCTAGCTAGGAGACAGAGCTTCAGATCCAAGCATGGAGAACATGAAAGAGGCACCATCTCTACTGCCGAAGGGAGGAAATTCTCCCTCACCCCCTCTTTCACTATTGGTCTTTTGCAGTCTCTTAATCTTACTTGCATTTGCTCCCTGTCCTCATCTTTCAGTCTGCCTTCTTCCACTCGCCTTGTCTGCCTCTCTGTCTCCTTTCTAAGGAGGTTTTTGAGCATGCATGTGTTGTGTTGTTCTTTCTTTTCTTTTTCTTTCTTTTCTTTTCTTTTTTTTTTTTTTTTTTTGGTCAAACAAAATGTCCAACAGACATCAAACGTGTGGTGGAAAGGGAGATGTTTGGAGGGGGGCAAAGAAGAAAAATACACTATACAGTGAACAGGCTTCACAAAGGGTAGCCCTTTGACTAACATCCCGGGGACATAGTTTTATTCTCACACATACACACAGACTCATATGTCCCCTATGAGTCAGGGTCACTGCATTTACAAGGCACTTGGTGTACAGTGACATCATAACAGCCCTCCAGTAAAAAGAGAGGGCTGGGGGGAGGGGGGCTGAGAAAGACACGATTTAGATTTGGCAATAATGGCCAAAACATTTGACATAAGATTATATATAACAGTGCAGAAATAATGGCTGAGAACCAGTATTTTTGCACTGTTAAGTATTACTGAGTGGTACTAAATGAAAGACAACAGTACAAACGTCTTGATGCATGCTCAATCATCCAGGTAAGTAAATCTCCAAAAGTTGATTCTGTTCATCTGGACGTAGCGTTTTGTGGGAGAAACGTTTCATCACCCATCCAAGTGACTTCTTCAGTCTCAGCTGACTGCAGGTTTCCCCAATCTTATAAACAGTACATTTGTATAATGACTGAAACCAGCCCACTGAAGGAACAATGGGCTGGGAGGTCAGTTCCTTAATCATAATTATGCAAATTCTCATGACCATTGATCAACAACCACTGACCAAAACCCACTGATCAAAGACCACTGATCAATGGCCATGAGTACCATTCACAGAGATTTGGGGAATGGCTTCAATCACAGCATTGTAAGATGGCGAAAGATGTATCCTTAGGCCCCCTCCTTGATTCAGAGATGGTCTTTCCCTTTTCACGTAAATGGCCTCCTTGACTCCCGCGCTCAAACCAGCGTTCCTCCCTGTCCAAGATGTTACATCCTCATCACTGTAAGAGTGTCCACTGGCCTGTAGGTGTAAATAGACTGCAGAGCCCTGGCGTGACGAGGTAGCTCGTCAGGCCAGGGCTCTGCAGACTCCGCAGACTTCAAGCAACTTAAAGAAGTCCAGACGCTTTTCTTTCCAAGTTCCTTAGACATCAAGGGAGATATGGCTTCTTTTTGTTTATAAACTTTTACAAGACTGGACTTCTTTTTCAAACTACTGTAGATCAACTGTCGATAACATCTTATAAGGGGGAAATCTAGCACTGGAACGGCCGGTCATCTTAATGTGCATCCATTAGAAATCTGGATATTCTGGGTATTTTCACACGCTTAGCAAAACGCCTCCTCGCCCATGAAGATAATGAAGTATCAGCTGATTCTAACATATGTAAGCTTTAGTTGTTTCAACTTCATTTACTTTCTTAGTTTTAATTGGCAGAACTCAGTTCCATCGTCAGCATCTAAGCACACTTTACAGCCCACAACATATTAAATGCTTTTTCAAGTTGAGAGGCTGTAAGTGGAAACAAAACTATCATGTAACTTATTTTTAAAGTACACAGAAGATTCCATGACTAATTAATCAAACTAGGTTCAGAAAAAAGGAGTGTCTTTAGTGGGAGTAAATTTGTATGCTTGACTCTTGAGCCACAATCAAGAGTTGGGAGTTCGCCTTGTAATCGGAAGGTTGCCGGTTCGAGCCCCGGCTTGGACAGTCGGTCATTGTGCCCTTGGGCAAGACACTTCACCCGTTTCCTACTGGTGGTGGTCAGAGGGCCCGGCAGCCTCCCCTCTGTCGGTGCGCCCCAGGGTGGCTGTGGCTACAATGTAGCTTGCTATCACCAGTGTGTGAATGGGTGGATGACTGGTTGTGTAAAGCACTTTGGGGTCCTTAGGGACTAGAAAAGTGCTATACAAATACAGGCCATTTAAAAAAATAGACAGTGGTGGAGCCAGAACATTTTGACAGGGATGCTCAGGGCTAACCTACAATGCGATTTTCCTTTTAGCCGTACCAGAGCCATATGAGAGCGGTGACCAGACAGCTTGTAGCCACTTCTTGCCACCGGAGTCTCTGCCCCCGACAGCCCACACTTTCAAGCAAATAGAAGGAAATGCATGGGATACTTTTACTATAACAATGAAGGAATAACCTTGTGTATTTGTACTAAATATCAAATAAATAACAGGTTGAGAGAACTTCAGGATCTTGGTTTACATTTTCTGTTTTTCTCATTGTTTATGACACCCCCCTCTTTCCTCTCTCTCTCCTCCCCTTCCCTCCCCTCCCCTCTCTCTCTGCAAGCCCACAGCCCAGCAGTAATTCTGTGTTTATCAACTCTTTATTATGGCCCTTCGCATCATCATTTACAATGGTAGCATCTGCTCATTGCCTAGCCTGAGCATGGGGCAAATTGCTTTTATAGGGAAAAAACAGCCAACGAGGAGACTCACACAAGAACACTCACACACACATGCACACACACACATGCACCCATGTGCACACACACAGACAGCAGTAGCCGTGCACAAACCCAGACACCCGGCCTTTTTGCAGCGGTTGTTAACTCTCATGGCAGAATCACACACAAGCACTTCTTCTAACAGGATCAAATGATTAGCCAGCCACCATCGGTGAATCAAAATGAGTCCCAAACCCAATGAGGGAGCAGTTTTGATTTTCCTTCTATTTTTTTTTTAAACATCTACCTGACGCCGCAGTGTGAAAAACAAATATCACATCTGGCCTCGGAGCTCTAATTTCTGTGTTTGGTTCGGTCTAATTTAGCCACTGCAGCAACATGGGAAACAGTGGGGAAGCAGAAAATGGCAAGACATCCTGTCTTTGTTGTTCGCATTTAACACATTAGCGCTCCCTAAATGATGGGGACGAGGAGATGGTGAGGTGAACGTGTGGAGGAAAGAAAAATTAAAGCAGTGCTTGTTAAGAGCCATCCTTCCAATTATGAAAAGCTTCATCTTGCAGGGAAGTGGAGTGCGAAGGCAGCAGTTTGGTTTTGTACAGATGTTTATGTATAATTGACATGACAACTGAATGTGAACTGCACTGAGGAAAATGTGATGAAAACACGCTAGCTGATGTGATGGATGAGAAGATATTCCATGAAATGCTGCTAATAAAGGAACCCTGAAGTGTCTTTTGTTTTTTAATTTATTTTCAAGGTTATTTCTTGAGGAATTAAGATTGCTTTTTATAAACACCATAAATAAATAAGACAATGGTAGAAGACTATTGATAGCCTCTGTTGAAACTTGCAATAAATTGTAAGGTCCCCAAGTTTACCAAGTGATCATTATGTCCCTGAACATAATGATTGGAAATGTATAACCACCAGCATCATCTCCTCAAGAGGGCTATATGGTGTTTCTGTTTCTCGGGTTTGACTTGAATTATATAACAATTTATGAATCAGAAAAAGGTCAAAATACAGATTAAAAAAGGTTTATTCTACCTCAAGTCACCAAAAACTCACATTTCACACTTACCATTCCAGTTTAATTTCGAATTTGCCAAAATTAGTTTAGTAAGGAATTGAAAACTTTTTCTCACAGTTTCAGATGCATTAGTCATTTTTAGGGTTAGTTCGTTCTTAGAAATAACAGAACATCAACAACAATTTGAAGCATCATGAAAGAAATGTGAATTTTAGAGTGTTTATTGTGACACCAATGTTTTTTGCACACTAACATTGGGTTGGTTTAATGGAGCCTTCCCATTCACACATCACAGCTATTGGGGCCTCAGTGTCTTGCTAAGGATACTTGGCTACAATTAAAGGAATCTGCTTATTTTTGGATGGCATATTATTATGTTTTTAAATATGAAATGAACTGTGCCAGTATTTATAATAATTCAGCCTGACAACTCACACTTGATTTATTAGAGCATTTGAATATTACTACAGTTTGCCGTCTAGGCTCATTAGTCTCTGCAAATATAGCAGACGTAGAAACTGGGGAGTGATGAGTAAACATCCCTCAAGAGCCTACAGGTGGGTCCCGGAGTTGGTGCAAAGACTGAAACAGTAGGCGGAACTATAGGGTGGCATCAACACTGACATGTCGGGTGTAATACAGTTCTTACCTACAAGTCATGTACTATGATATGGTACAACAAGTTTCTAATGAAAGATAATAATAATTATTAATAATAATAATTTTGAGCAAGTTTCTGACGTGTCATTCCAAAGATATTTCATAAATAAAACTATACCAATAAGAGTGACATAAATAAAATATAAACTAAACTCAATTTTAGCAACATTAACAGTACTCAATATAATTTGGTGTTTTGTTTCTTTACTGGACAGTTTGTGTTTATATCACTGCGCAGTGACATAAACTCAACCTGTTAAGAACAGATTGCCATGGTCGTAGCTGTCACTCAGTGCAAAACTCAGACATTTTTCTTTGCTCTGTGTGTGTGTGTGTGTGTGTGTGTGTGTGTGTGTGTGTGTGTGTGTGTGTGTGTGTGTGTGTGTGTGTGTGTGTGTGTGTGTACTGATGGTGGGTGGCGGTGGGGGGTTTGGATCAAAGATCCTTGACATTCACACACACATGCATAGAAACTACATTAGGATGCTGCTTGATGCCATTGCCCAACAGGTCTTTAGCACACAGTTACTACCGTGCCCAGAAGCAACTGAATAATGAGTTAGCATTATGTGATGTTCAAACACATAAGTGCTGCATGTACTGTAAACAGCTGTTTCATATTTATCCCAGACACAATCCCTGTTCCAAGATACAATCCAGTATGTTACCAGTTTAATGTCCATATATAGAGCATAAATAAATCCAGACTAGGTTTATACTTTCACATTAAAGTGCTATGACCTCTTTGTGTGAGATGCAGCTGGCATAATTTATGGCCAGTGTGTATCATATTCATAAAAGCAATGACTGAAGAATGTACATTTTCATATGGAGGCTCACCTTTATAGCAGGAGCCTCTGTGTTGTGGATATTAGGTTTGGGAGTCCCCTCTGTTGTAAGAAGCGTCTCTGCTGGGACCTGGCTCATTCTGTGGGTGTTCATATAAAAACACAGAAAGCAAAAGAAATGATAGTTATTCACAAGAGTGATGTTAAATTATAAGATGATTTAGATGTTATTACTCTTACTATGTTGTCTTTTAATTTCTTTTTTGTTTTGTTGTGTTTTTTTTTTTTTTTTCAAATCTTACAATCTCATTCTTCTTGGAGTTTTTGGTAAAAATTAAATATCATCAGGATTCTCCTACAGCAAACACCAAAATAACCTCGCGACTCTGAGAGAAGCTAAAGACTTAATTAAAAAAGAACTACATTTCTGTAATTCTTATAATCTTATAATTTGAAATCAAATTTTATTGTTAAGCTTGTAAAACTTTTAGCTGAGATTAAAAGCTGCTGCTGGCATGATCTCTTGGCACCAGACAGGTGATATTAAAAAGAGGTTTTCCTTTTTCTGTCTGATGTACCTGTTAAATATTACCTGTCACCCCTGAGACCCCTCAGTTGAGAGCTATTCTTTTGTCTGGATGCACGGAAAGCTTTTGAGAAACTAGAAAGACAACTACTAATTTCATACTTTGGAAAGGGTTTGGCAAAACCATTTTTTTTTTATTAATTAGTGTATACAGGTCAAGTCTCTTGAATTTGTATTAAGATTCTTAAGATTTTGTAATAGCCAGAGGAACAAGGCAGGGTGCCTGCTTTCACCGCTTTTCTTTGCTGCCGAGCCCTTGCATTAGTCATTTGTAGCACACAGATATGAGTTCTTAATGGCACATGGTCATAGATAAGTGTTACATTATGCAGATGATTTTCTTTTATTCATATCTGACCCCCATGCTTTTTTACCTTGTGTCTTCCATACTCTAAATAGGCTTGAAATGATCAGTCTCCTGACTTTTTTTTGCAGAAAAATAAACTGTTTTCTGAAGAATCAACTGTATTGTAAATACCTTTCTGTCTTGCTCTGTGTTATTGAAATATTTTGTGGCTAACTCAACAATGGAAAGCTTGGATGCCCCCCATGGTCAAATTTAAGTATTTTTAGTTCCATGCTTTTTCATCAACTCGCTTATTTATTTCAATTATCTGAAAAAATTCTGAAACAAATTCTAGAATATACAAAAACAGAGGCATGAAAGGCACCTCAAAGCTTTTGATCTACTGCTGGGCTTCTAAAATGCAGGAGACCCAGTTTTATATTGCTGATTGAAGACCATTGTTTAGTCTAGCTAGCATATTGTTTTGTTAAAAGATAATTTTGTTTAAACAAATAACTTTTTTCTTGTTTTTTTCAAACATAAATAGGGCAGATACTTTCCATCTATTAATGCTTTATATGTACAATGACTTAATTATTTGTAATGTAACTTCAAAACTGAAAACTTTCACTCTTGCCTGAGAAACCTCTGTGGAAGGGCTCTGAAGGCATTTTGTGGAATAACTAAAAGGTTGCAATGTTTACTCTCACTCTTGAGTTCCTTTCCTCAGTTCTGTTCACTCTTTAAAATAAAATAAATTTACTTAAAGAATTTAACTAACAAATTAGATAATTGGAATTGAATCAAAAATAAAAACATTATTGTCAGAATATTAAAAAAAAATCAAGTAGAATCATGTGGCACATTGTGCACTCAGTTCATCTTTAGCACAGACAACCTTAAAGGACTGAGTTCTTACAAATAAAACAAGTGTCCCTGTGATCTTCAAACGATGATATGATAGAATTAACACAGAGAAAAGGACAAAAGGGTTCAATTTGGAAGGCTGTCCCTGTAAGTGTGTGTGTGTGTGTGTGTGTGTGTGTGTGTGTGTGTCTTGTTATGCTTCTTGCCAGAGCCAGAAACACACGAGCAGAGAAGACAGGGAAAGTGAATGACACCCACCATATACAGATTTATTATAATTATTATTCGATTTTATTGAAAGTCAGCTTTGTTGCTTGTTTAACCAACACAACTTTTATGAGAGTCACTGGATATCGGGATGTGTGTGTGTGTGTGTGTGTGTGTGTGGCCTATCAGTGATACAGTGCTTTTTACGGTGTCAGGTTTTGGGTTGTATCTGCTCGGCGTTTTGAAAACCCTCCTGGTCCAATCATCATACACTTTCTCTTTCTGGGACGCTACACACAGACACACACTCAGTTCAATCTACACACCATTACACACTCAGACACAGACCTTGTTTATCAGACAGAATCCTCTGACTTGTGTGTATGTGTGCACGTGTGTGGTGTGAACCGGTGCGCATGTAAAGCTGACAGTGTTTCCCTTGTGGGGTGCAGACAACAAACAAGGTCCCTGGTGGTTTTTACTGAAAGAGAGGATACAACACCCTCTCACAAACACAAAGACACACAGAACTCTTAGATGTCAGCTGCTTCATGCCAACCATGGCCATCTGGTTTATGTAACCAGCTCTGGCATTGTACATTTGACCTCTCTGGCTGTGTGTTTGTGTGCATGTGTGTGTGTGTCTGTATATGTGTGTGCACTGCTAGGTGAGGGGCGAAGGATATCGGTGTACATTTGACCTCCAGATTCTTTATTGCGCTGCCACAACCACACTGCTGCACCCTCCAGGGAGTGTCCTCGTATGTCTTCATTTCAGACAGAAGGAGGAGGGAGGACGTGCAGAAAAGAGCACGAGAAGCCAAAATGGCTAAGGAAGAGGAGAAGGCAAGAAATCACACTCTCAAACACACACACACACATGTCCTCAGATAGAAAATTAATAACCAGAGAGGATGAGCCTCCTAAGTGACCGTGCTGAGCTCAGGGTGAACCATAAACCATTCCTGTGTTTTATTGAAATGCCATCGTCTTATCTTTAAATCTCCCAAATAGCAGCCAAACTTCCAGAGACACAACTGTGTGTGTGTGTGTGTGTGTGTGTGTGTGACCTGTAAAGGTAAATTTGAAAGCACTGAGAGAGCTGTAAGCATTCTGACAAAGACTTTCAATCACCACTCCACTACAAGTGTAGGAGGCTTCATATGTGCAACTTCTGAAGGTAGCTGAGCGAGCCTTTTGAATGTGGTATTTTAAGAGCTGCAGTGTTATTTTTGAAGAATAGTATGGTGAAGAGACGTCAGAAAAATGACACAGGCCTTCAAAGTATTGTACAATGGATATAAATTAACAGAAGACTTGGGATTCCCAGACATGCTTATGATGATTTTTTTTCCAAAATAGCTTTCACATGTGTGTCATGCCAGACTGAAAATGTTAGGACTGTGGATTTTAAAGCTAGTGCTGCATTTGTATTGATATGGTCTAAAGGCGTATTGTACAAAATTTGGTGGATGAAATAAAAATAAATAAATAGTTGGAAAAACAGCAGAGTGAATGGATTCATGAGCATAAAACTGATGTAAATCACATTCAGTGGAGACTCAAACAATGAGTTAAACTGTTTCAAAGTTATTCTACTAAATTTTACAGTTACAAATTACAAAGATGAATTTATGTTAGCCCCGTAAATAATTGCCAGAGAATGCTAGTTTTATTTGTTTTTTTAAATTTGGGGATTTTATTGAACCTTTTGACAACTAAAAAATTAAATTAAACATTAATTTGCATGTGTGAATTTAAGTGTATTATTTTGCTATATCTGGCATTTTTGTCTAAATTATTGCTTAAAATTTTCTGTTTTTCAGGAAACAAAATACTGATGAGGTCTTAAAAAAATCACAAAAATTATGCATCAAGTATAACACAGCTGGCATTAAAGGGTTAAAGAATGAATCTCGATGAATTATTATTAAAAGACTGTTGCAACCGTAAATCAAGCTAACACTAGCTTATGTCAATACAGGAAAAAATATTAACATTAAAGTAATATATAATTTAAGATGTGAAAATTATATTTACCATTTCTTTGCAGTGTTGCTATATCTGTTATTGTGTTAATTATGTACCTGAATTGTTAAGAAAAAAAAGCACACAGCTGCAAAAGCAAACAGCAGTGCTTTTGCAGCTAATATAATATAATATTGACAATAGTTGTGTTTTAATACATATAAGCTGTAGAAATGTAATAATAGCAGGTAATATCCCAGTATAACCTGCTTCTGTGCCACTGCTTGTGTGTTCTCTTGGGTCATCCACCAGGGCACTGGCACCTATCTGAGGGTGGAGCCTGAGTGCAATTTTACCCCCAGTCCAAGATTTCACAAATGACCCATCTTGGTAAGTGTTGGCTTTTTGTTTTATCCAGATGTTAAATGAAGAAACTAGAAGATGTTATATTTCAAGTGAAGTCATACGCTGATTTTGGCATTAGAGGTTTTTGAAAAACGTTTTCCGTAACCTTGGATGGATCACCAGTGACCTGGTTAATGTTAAGGGGTTAATATCTGGGAAATACACTGGAGCTTATATAGTGTTTTTCTACTCTGCAGACTAACTGCAGACTGAAAGCACCTTTTAATAAAAGCCAGTTTTCAGTTTCATTTTGTTAATAAATTCTTAGATTATGTTGTAAGTGCGTTCTTATGCTTTTTATGGTAGTACTAGTATGCTTTTTATATGGAATTTGTAGACCATTTGCTTAGCAAAAAACACTTGTCGTAATCAAATGTAGCCTTGAGCCCTCTCTGTAGCTCGGTCACATATTGTTAGAAAAAAATGCCAGAAAAGAGGGAGATAAACAAATCTAGCCACTCTTCATATTAAGGTTGCTTCCAGCATAAATACAATGACAAAATGAATGACAATATCAACTTAAAACTGATATTTTTAAGTGTCTTTCTTTGAATCTGCTAAAATAGTTGCACCTAACAGGTGGCTTTAGTGAGGGAGAAAAAGCAGGTCATCTACTAATTGGAGGGTCGATCCCTCACTGCTCCAGTCTGCATTCCAAATATCTTTGGGCAAGACACTGAGTGTGTCTGAGTGTGTGATGGTGTGTCGATTGTTCTCTGATGCATCTATTGGAGTATGAATGTATTAATGTAGAAAAAGCAAAGATAAAAGGGAATGAGGGAAGTTGCAGAGAGTGCTGAGGAAGAGTAGGAAAGCGCTGTATAAAAACCAGCCCATTTAAAGCTTTAGTGCAGGCTCTGTGATTAAGATGTCTGAGAGAATTAATTTCTGTAATATTGGCTATCTTTAGGTCCTGCACGAAACCTTTCTTGGAGTCGTAATATTTCTAAAAAAGAGGCCAGACCTGCCCTGCAGTGCTATCAACTGTTTTAATTATCTGTCTGAAAACAAAGTGTGACATCCCCCCTCCTTTCTTCTGAAGCAGCTTTTGACCTGATATGAAACTTTGTCTTGGAGTTAATCAGAAATTTTGCCTTCTTGCATGCCAGTTGTAAAGGGGATATATCCATCCAGGCATTAGCATTAGAAAGAAAGAAACGGTGGAAATGAGAGGAGAGGAGAGATTGTTTGGCTGCCATCTTAACTGAGTGTGCCTAGCCAAGCCCAGCCAGGAGAAAATATAAACCCCAGAGAATAAGGCTTATTTTGACTGGTGGCCAGTTAGGGGATAAGAAGCTACAAGGGTGTGTGCGTGTATACACTTTTGTGTGTGTGTGGAGAGAGGTGTGTGAATCATTGAGCATGCATGCCATAAAAGTAGCCACCCGTCTCAGGTGTATATGTGTGTCCAAATCTGCATCTAAAGCCTTTTCCACTCACTCCTCCATTTCCATAAGGATAAATGTCATTAGCCAGGCAGCTAGCGGCAAGACGCTACTTTTCTCAGAGTAAGTGTGAGGGGTGACTTTGTCCCTAAGAGAGAGAGTGAGTGAGAGAGAGGTCTGATACACAGACCAGACACAAATCCTCTTACTCGAAAAGAAAGAGAAGGTTTTCGGGTGGCGGCTTAAATCGGCCATTGTGGGTCTACTTTAAGACTTCCTCTGATGCCTTTCTGCCTAGCGCTAATGTAAATAAATGAGCCCCAGTAGGAAACTGAGTAGGAAATGAGGGCAGAAGGTAGAGGGGGATCGTATTCCTTGCTCTGACTATGTAACACACAGCTGGCCTGACTGGTAACAGCACCTTTCATTGTGGATGGGGGTCCGCTGTGTGGGCGATCTTAGTGTGTGGATAGTTACACTATCCTCCAAAGAGGAGAAAAAAGATTAAAGGGAAATTTGTCATAATAATATGGACATCCTGATATGTTTTCCTGGTTGAGTGGTGAAGGCTAGAAGCACTTTCGTGAATTTCCTATTGACAGCTAAATCTCACTACTACACCGCTATCTGTAACAGTACACACTGCACCAGTGATCATCAAGATGAGAGAACACAGTTAGGTTCCCAATCACACCCCACCTACAGAAAGTGTTCCTTTTTCCTCAACTACTACAAACACAACATAGCCCATATTGAGCCATAACAACAAACAACAGTTAAGACAATAGCTTCATTGCATTTATGATGGTACCCCATAAAGGCATGGTCACACCAGAGGCACGTGCAGTAAGTGTGAATACTAAACCATGGAAATTATCCAAGGATTTGCTCACAGAGGGGCCGTAAAGCCATGCTTATGTTTATGTTGCCCTAAATTACTTGCTGCTGGTTGCAGCTCTCATTTGATTAAGAATTTTTTTCCCCTCCTAAACTAATTTTCAGTAGTTGTAATCAAAGAAATGTTAAGGAATGCTGGGATAGGTTCCAGGCATGGATGGATGGCACTGACTAAACCTAAGCAAGTAATTAGCATCTGAAACCTACCATACTAAATTACTGACAAAAAAGGTGATGTCGAAGTGGTTCCAGATACTCTTATGCTTATCTTTTGATGGAAGGTCTGGTCCAAGGTCAGATGATTGTGAGGTTTTTGTTCTTCCTCACTGTGAAAATGACGATAAATGTGAGTTCCTATGCCTTAAAAAATGTTATTAAAGGGGTAAAAATATAATGAGAAGCAACCAAGGGTTTGACCAAGCAGCTGTGACAAGTTAGGAGTGAGAATATGTTGCTCCGTTTGCTATTTACCATGAGATAAATTTGAACTCATTCGTGGATTAAGATTTGACTAAGTCATGGCTGAGAAATTTGGCAATGAAATTTACCCAATTCTATAGATTTAAGGACTTTAAGTCTTCATTAAGTGGTCCTCCTATAAATTGATCAAATTATAGCTGAACATGTAGGCCAACATACAGTACAAAACTGCAAAACACCTTGTTTCTTTATATTTTGCAAGGGAAATGGCAAACAGGTGTAACAATCTAGTGAAATGTACAAACATAGATGGAAATATTGTATATAAGGCAACAACATAATTAATAATGTGTATGTGTTAGTCCCCATAGGGAAATAGTTCAACAAACAATGTGAATGAAGCTGAAAGGCCATATTTGGTATGACCACCTTTATTCTTCAACTGAACTCTCTAAGGGAAACTTTCTTGTAAGTTGATGATTGAGCATGCATCAAGACTTTCTTGTCATTTCTTTATAATGGATTGCATTTATATAGGCACCCAAAGTGCTTTACAATTCCACTATTCATTCACACACTGGTGCAAGCAAACCATAGTTGTAGCCACAGCTGCCCTGGGGCAGACTGACAGAAGCGAGGCTGCCATATCGCGCCATCGCGCCTACTGGCCAACACCAGTAGGTGGTAGGTTAAAGTGCCCAAGGACACAACGACCAGGACAGAGAAAGCTGGGGTATCCAACCGGCAACCATCCGGTTACAGATGAGCTTCCCAACCCCCTGAACCACGGTCGCTTTAAGAACTTTAAAGACTTTAAGAAGTTGTTAGGAATAGCTCTCCAAGCTTCTTGAAGGATATTCAAAGCTCTTCTTTGGATGTTGGCAGCTTTTTGTTCTGTTCTCTGTCAAGATGATCCCACATCGAGGTCTGGGCTCTGGGAAGGCCAATCCATGACTTCCCCATTGTGTTTTTTTTTTAGCTTTAAAGGGTTTGGATGAGGTTTGGATAACCTTTTTCCTTTAATAAATCAAATCATTTACAAACTCATTTTTGTATTTACTTTGTTTATCTTTGTGTAAAATTACAATTTTGTTTGATGATGTGAATCATGTAAATGTGATAAACATGCAAAAAAGAAAGTGGGTACACTCTTTCTCACATCATTGCATGGCAGGTTTTGAGCCAATAGCTCTTTGGCTAAATCACCCTGTTCACCTTGTTGCAAAAATACACTTTTATGTCTGTCAAACTGGGTTTTTTCCCCACAGATACAACCAAAGAAATTGGAACAAATTCTGTGTTTTTGTAACAGGCTTCTAGTAAAAAAGTAAAACTTTGAAAGACCTTCAGAAATGCCTGGGGAACGAGACTACTACTAGCTACTAACTACACGGCTACATCTGGCCAATAATCAACCATCTGAACTTTTGCACTGTACATCGAACCTTGTTACCTCTTGGGAATTATGAATATTGTGTGTCCAACATTTTAATCAAAATATAGCTTTAGATATCTTTTCTTTAACTCTGAAACAATATTGGTCTTCAGAAAAGTAATCCGTTTTAATCAGCGTAATATATGCGGTGAAGAAGTGTACAATCAGACATCCCAAGATATTTCTAGAGGTTTATTCAACACCACTGTCCTTTGGGGTGACCCAGTGACATCATATATTCCCTTATTAAAACTGCTCTGCTCTGACTTTAGTGCAAACACTACATAAACAGCCTAATCACCGCCGCCGTGGACGCAAGTGTAGCTGTAGGGCTCGCATCATTGCACACACAGAGACCATCATGTACTGCAATCATACCACTGTACCATATTCATATTACAAACACACACAGTGATGTGCGATGATAAACCACATGCCACAGACAGGGAGGGAGGATCAATGAGCTTAATAGAAAGTGACATAAAACAATACCAGATGGCCAATCAGCACTCAGCAGAAGTTGAATGATACCATGAGAAACAAGCAGCACAGCGTTGTCCTCATTTTTGCTTTATAGTATTAGCTCTCATTGGTCATGGCATTTAAAAACCAAACATCTAAAATCTATAAATGTCTAACTGAACAACTAGCCACCTATCCCAGCCATTCACTGTCTTTCAGTGGCCTATTGCTACTCTTATCGCATGTGTAGAGGCAAGCTATAGTTCAATCTGACTAGAATAAAAAACACTGTACTTATATACTTTTAAAACCACATCATAAAATGTTCATCTGTTAAAAACTTGCAGGAATTATTCATAACACACTGTCTCACCTCTATTAGGTTAAAATTCGGGAAGTCAAAGTTAAAAGTTTTTGTTAAATTTTTTATTCACATACTTCAAAATGTCCACCGAATTTGTCAGCCTCTCTATTCATGCAATTTCTTAACCATCACCCCTGCTGTCTTAGACAGGGCTCACATTTGTACCTGATCTATTTTGATTTGGAGGATAACGTAGCAAGTATGTCTTTGGTATTAAACCAGTGTATCCAGAGTGCACAGAGAATAGGGAGGACACGCAAACTCAATCCAGAAACTGAGAAACACAGAGTTTTATGATTACATGACAGCATGTCAGTTCAGACCAGTAAGCAACCAACTCATGTATTGCTGCTATGCTACAGTTACATTTTAGACTGGATAATACAGACTTTGAAAACAATCTTATTGTGAACATAACTGTTTCCCAAATACTAACAATGTCATAACAAAATTAAGTCAAAATGAAAGTTACAATTAAATATAGCTGTGCTAAATACAGTTTTCAATCTGAACTCCATTAACAAGTTCTGTTACATCTCAACACTAGCTGGATAAATGTATGAAGTAATGCAGCGCTAACGCATTAACGAGCATCATTTTAATGAGATTAAAGCTGACAGCACTAGTATAAAGTCATCGTCATGGACATCAAGGACTGGATCAGAACCAGATACTT
The DNA here is from genome assembly GCF_057381845.1 of Rhamphochromis longiceps. Taxonomy (NCBI): domain Eukaryota; kingdom Metazoa; phylum Chordata; class Actinopteri; order Cichliformes; family Cichlidae; genus Rhamphochromis; species Rhamphochromis longiceps. Next base: position 30,630,543 of record NC_140569.1, read on the forward strand.
ACTTTGATGTAAGTTGAGTGGAGGAGAATGGATAGACGGACGGATGAAGTTCTTTCTTCAGACAACTGTTGGACAACTATGTAAGCAGTTGTACAAGTTTTACCATTAGAAAATTCACAACTTGTTGAACCTTTGCCTTATTCTAAAGATATCAGCCACTCGACGCCGAGCTTTAGATTGACACAGCAAAGCCTCTTCACTGTTGTACTGTAGTGTAGCCTCTCGTGGTATATTCCTGAAATATACAGTGAAAAGTGAAGGAGATGACATATGATAAGAGCTGTGAGACAGGTCTAAATTTGTGGCATTGAAGTTTAGACTTGTGAGCCAGCTGAACGTTTTTGGGGTAAAGATGTTTTATAAATGCTTTCTAGAAGATTCCTCTTCAGCTGTCAATGTTGTCAACCTTACATTTGCTTTCTGCAATTTCTCTTTTGTTCCCGTCATGCACCGACAGCAAACCTCTGGAAATGAGTGGGGATTCATTGCCCTTTTAGAAATTCTGACAAACAACTACTCAGCCTTACAGAGCCCAGCTATGGCCTGTTGAGTAAAGCAACTTCATAGCCATTATAATGTGGATACGCCATTCATTTTAGAGGCGAGTATGTTTGCTTGCCGCCGTCTTTCTCTCTGTCAGTCCCCCTCTCTCTTCTCTCTCTTTCAGCCCCCTCATGTCAGTGAGGTTCACATCATCCTCGTTAAGCGTTTGTCTCCAGTCTAACTCACAGATGATTATTCATTTAGCCGCCTTAGACAGCTCCCGTCAGCTACAAGGACTCCGCTCATCCACCAAGGGACAAATCAACACTCGTTTTTTTTTTTTCTCGTTCTCCTCCTCCTCCTTAGTTCTTTCTCCACTTCCCGTCTCTCTCCTGGGCTATTACACTGAGTGTTATGTTTACTATAACCCACATGCTTGTTAATTATAAATCACTGGGTCCTCTTACGTTCTATTAATTGGTACCTCCTCTCTCAGTCTATGCAGGAGCACTGGCAAATAAATTCAGGTAAGGCTTCATTAAGTGGCACTCTCACAACAGATCTTGACACACGGTACGGAGGCAATAAAACAAGGCTGTTTGGAGGGGTGGAAGGTTTTCAACAACTGTAATCAGTGTTTTACAGTAGTCGGCGGCACAATCTGCAAAGTGCCAGGCCTGCTACTCCCTGTAGGACCAAGAAAAGGAGTCAGCACTGGAGAAAGCGACGAACTGCGATACAGCCGTGGCACAGTTTGACTTGAGTTCATCTGACCATTTTCAAAAGAATACGCAAGAGTACTTTGTCAGTCATCAAAGGCAGTTCATCAAAGCCACCAACTTATTTCTGATGCAGCTGTTGTTTGACCTAGAAAGGTGTTGGAGAGTATTCAAAGTTTAATGACAGAGGGGAATTGATGCCATATTGATGCTAAATATTAAATATGAGCGTCTTTTGCATAGGGCAAACTTTAAAGTAATACTGATGCAAGACTCTTCCAGTGCTTTTGTTTGTTTGTTTGTTTGTTTGTTTCATCATTACAATATTGAGCATGTTCAGGTTATCCAGAATCATTTCATGGTGGTTGTGCTAACCTTGTCTCTGAATGACTAAATCACAAAGTTTATTTGGCATAAACCAGGCAAGTGGTGAACGACCTAGGGTTAAGGTTAGAATGCATTTCCTCTCATGGGCTACAAAGATAGAAACTACGAGATGTTACCTTTCAAATCAAATATTTTAATTGAGCTTAACCTTAGAGTTTTTCTGTTATAAACTTTATATTTAGGTATTGCAAAGAAGAAGAAAAAGGTAAATGCAAAACTAACCAAAATCCCCAACACTGAACTTGTCACTAGATGGACGTTAAAGCTCCTTTTCCATTTTAGCTACTAGTCATTATAGCAACATGGCCAGGCATCCCGTGACATAATTAGTGTGCGACAAGAAAGCTACAACCACGGTGGACGTCGAGGCGACGATATACCTGCTACTTGGTCCGTAGCTTTTTGTCAGACTCCGTTTTCAAAAATGGCAGTTTTGACGTAACAAGACGCTCGTATGACTCATCAAGTGACACCACCGACAACGTCGCATTTTAGTAGCTGCTTGGATTGCTTTGCAACCCTGCTGAACAGGTACTATTTTTGTACCTGGTACCAGGTACTATGATCTAATGGAAAACTCTAAATACCATAGTGAGTTGATCTGAGTTGGTACTAATGGAAAAGGGGCATAAGAGATTAATTAGCAAGCCGATCAATTACTACATCATTTATTAACGATATTAAAAAGAGGATAAGATGCATAATGATCTTTCAGATTTTGCGCTGCATGTTACCTGATTGATTGATCTATCACACCATACATTCAATATTCTGTAGTAATTTATTAGAACGGCACATTCAATATCAAGGGACATAGGTGAACAAAAATGAACATCCATTTTTCAATGCCCCGCTATTTCCACGGCATTGAATAATGTTTTGTCAAAGCCATCATTATCTCACATTTACGCACAAGGTGTCCTTTTGCTGTGCTGCATGATGCGCCAAGCTCTGGCAATAGTGAGATCCACCTGGCACAACTAGTCATTTTTGCAGGGGTCAAGGGTGTGTGAGGTCAGGTTTAACCCTAAACCGTCTTTCCCTACTCCTGACCAAACACTTTTTAGTGCCTAAGCTAACCAGGTAGTTTAGTGCTTAAATTAAATAGTAAATGGACTGTCTCTTATGTAGCCAATTTCTAATCTATTTAAAGTCAAGTTTGACTTGACTTCGACTTGACTGACTAGCCCTTTTCTAATCTACTTGAGCACTCAAATTAACTTTAACAGAAGTATGTAAAGCTAATGACAGGACACCTTCACCTGCAAATACAGTAAGTTGTTATTTATTGTTCTGGAACTTGAGCTGAGCAGGAATCCACGGTCTAGATCCACAGGAGAAACCCTGAGCAGGGGGCCTATTGGGCAATCGTGGCTCAGGAGCAGTTCGTCTTGTAATCGGAAGGTTGCCAGTTCGAGCCCCGGCTCCGACAGTCTCGGTCGTTGTGTCCTTGGGCAAGACACTTCACCCGTTGCCTACTGGTGGTGGCGCCAGTGTCCGGCAGCCTCGCCTCTGTTAGTGCGCCCCAGGGCAGCTGTGGCTACAATGTAGCTTGCTATCACCAGTGTGTGAATGTAGTGTAAAGCGCTTTGGGGTCCTTAGGGACTAAGTAAAGTGCTGTACAAATACAGGCCATTTACCGATTTTTTCAATCCAGATATGAGCCAAAATGAGAGAGAATGTTTTTTGGGGCAGTTTTTGACTTGTTGACTCAATAAGTAAATTTTCATTCAAGTGTGTGAGCATCTGATCCTGGTATCCAGTTCTTGTAATATATCCACAAACCTGCCATTCTTCAACCGTAAGCCTCCTTCAGGCCAACTGTGACATTCCATACTAAAAGAAATGTCAGACCACTACGTACAACGATGCCTGATTGTGGTGTTTACTTTAATTATAAGAAACAAAATAACAAATCGTGTGTAATCACCTGTAGTTTTGAACTTGTAATTTGACAAAATATTTTCCAGACTGGATAATTCATGCAGAAATGCAAAGAGTCAGACGTGCACGGAAGCACAAAGAGACAAAGCGGTCTCAGAGATAGAGCAACTGAGGGTTTGCTCATGGACCTGAAATGACTGGGTACAGTATCACGCCAGAGAGCTCCATTAGAGATAATTGGATGGATTTCATATTAATATATGCTCTGTCATTTAGCATTGCACACAGGCTTAACCTCTGCGAGGGATTTCATCCCCTGCCAAGTCCTGCAATCATACACTTCACACTGATCATAATGGTTGGAATACTGTTCCAAAGCAGGCAGAATGTTAAAGAAGTGTTGGGGAAAAAAAACTGGAAAAAAGGGGAAAAAACATGTTTCTTTTAATACCTTTTGCACTGACTTATTTAATCTTCTAAATTTAATTGCAGCATTGTTGTTACATTTCAAAGACACTGGTGTACAGGTGGACACATTGACATCTCACTGCTGCCTCTGATCTACAAAGTCATCTTTCCTCTAAAATTTTATTTAACATATATTCTTATGTAACATTTATTTATGTGAATATATGTTATATATGACCTAATAAAGATTAATAACATTATAAGCTGGTATTATTAGCTTTTAACAATTGTTACTTAATATACTGTTTCATAATGTTAATAAAATCTTTGCGATTCTTATTAGCTTTTTTAAATCAATGTAAAGTTCAGCTAGTGTGCCCGTTATGTCTTTGCTAAACTTTGTCGAGCTTAATTTTTTTATTAGGATTGACATGAATTAACAGCTTTTTGCAGCATGCAGATCTAAAGTGGGAACATTGCTTTATATAATAAATATAATATAATAAATATTATCTGTTCTGTCACAGCTCCCTCATCTAGAATTGATGGTTATTAACAAGTAATTTTTATGAGAGCTTAAGCAAGTCTAATCATAGTATAAATATTTTTCAGACACACACACACACACACACACACACACACACACACACACACAAACACAAAAGTACTGAAAGTGGAAAATGTTAACTTTAAAATAAAGTCACATACATTTATTTTGGGCATTGCAAACACATTTTTATTTGAGTGCTCCAAATAGGTAAAAACTTTGTTAATAAAAAATGAATAAATAAATAAATAAATAAATCCTCTCTCTACCTTCAGTTCCAGGTGGATCTGGAAATTAAAAATAATTGACAAAGGACAACAAAACTGAAAAAAAAGAATTTAAAAGATAAATTTAATAATTCAGTAGAATTGTCAAATGCCAGTGTTTTTCTCTGAGTTTGAAGTCAAACATTAACACTTTTGATTTCTTTTCCACATTCACAGTAATCAAAACCAATTCCTTTTTCCACTAGAATCCACTAGACGCTTCTTTTGTCACAGTGAAATGCCACGCAGTAACAAAACTACCTAAGTGATTATGCAAATGTGGGCTAGTAATTTAAACTGTCTGTGATAAAGATATCTTCCTCCTATGGGCATTTATGAGGAAAAAAACACACAAAGTTTAAGCCAAGATTTATTTGGGTGGAAAAGAGAATGTTTCTTTGATCATGGCTTGAGTGTCAGGGTTAATTACACAGGTTGCAGAGGCTAATGCTTAATCCTATTTCTAGCCTTTTTAGCATCTACCCTCACCAACAGCAACACCTGCTTAGAACAGCATTTCAACTCAGTGACACCCCACAAAATGTCTCCAGTACACCGGGAAGTCAGCAGTGGCTCTCCCTAAATTGGCAGGGGCAAAAGAGGCCGGAACAGTAATAGGAAGATCCTCTTCAAAAAGCCCCTTCACCTTTTTTTCCCTCTCACTCTCCCTCTTCCTCCTCCTGTTTTGCTCATCAGAGAGAAATCTCTTTCAACTAGCCGAGAAGGTTTTGGACAACTGTGCAGTCTGACATAATTATCAGTGGCTTGGCTTTAATCACACTCTCCTCGGACTCCTCAGCGCACATTATCTGACACCAAACACAGACGCTCTTCTGCCTGAAACAGGCCAATTTAGCCTCCTAATGCCACTCAGAAAGCCAGCCGTCACAGACAACTAGAGATGGACAGAGAAAAAGCGGCAGAAAGTGAGAGCGAGGGAGAGGCGAGGCGTAATTATGCACCATATTTTGGCTTTGTTGTTTCCTCCCCCCCTCCCGTTATGCTTTTTTTTTATTCCTTTACTTTGCGCACTTTTAATAAGTCTGAAAAAGTGTCAGTTTGATTCAAGTCTAACAAAGCTGTGGATGATTTATGTCAAAAGGTTGCGGCAGAAAAAAAAGGAGTTAGGCAAGATTTGAGAGACAGTTTCAAGGTAGCAAAGCTTCAATTAACCCGAGTTGCCTGTATAGGATATCATTTGAATGACTGCTGAATTAATAAGTGCTTTTTGAAAATCTCTTGAAATGTGTTCTTGAGATACATCAAATGTAATCAAAGGAAATTAAATTCTTGTACCTGGCTTAGGATAATTTGAGGTCTTTTCAAATCCATGTTGAAGCTCATCAGAACTTGAGCTTCGTACATGAGCTGGAACCGGCTATAATTGTTGTGGAATTTTGCCTTGTTTTGCTTCACAATTACTTACAAGTCTGTAAGTGGCAATTTGGCGACTCTCAGAACTGTGTTTTGGCTCATGATTTGCATGTAGAAGTGAAAATTAGTGGCCACATCCCCAAGAACACTTCCAACCATGATTCTAAAAATAAAAAGGGACCTTCGGCAATGCTTAAACCACAGCTCTAAGAGATGATAATATTTGTTCTGGCTGTCCCTTCTCCATACTCAAATGGGTCAGAGAAAAGAAGGAGTGGGTGGTGGAGTTGTGGGTGGAGCGAAGGGAGATAACTTCAAAGTGATAGAGAGAGAGAGAGAAAGATCACAAACAGTAGCACTTGCTAATGTGTTCCCAGGATGCAGCCATTCCAACCAGACCCCTGGACCTTTGATACCGTCTTTGACAGAACATCCTGCAGAAGAAAAAAAATGAGCCATCACGAGCTATCAGCAGGACGCCGCGCTCTCTTTGGGTAATAGGCAGTGAGCCCGGACAGGGTCGTATTGCTCTTCAACCTCTGAGATACTGAGAAGACGCTTTTGCTTGCACGGCAGATTTTACATAATAGCAATGTTGTAAAATAATATCAAAGAGTGGAAATGGGATGCGACACACAAGAATGAACAAACTGTGATCATAACAATTACGTATTGATGAGTGAGAATGCCATTAACATGGCAGTATCTTACAAAGAATTACTTAAGTTACATCAGTTTTCTACCAGTCAGCATATCAGAGCTGCCTCAGGGGACAGAGGCAAGGTACACCATGGACAGGTCGCCAGTCTATCAGAGATAATGCACACAATTTAAAATTGCTTATTAGCATCAAATATACAGAAAGGACCCATACAGGCACAGGGAGAACATGCAAGAAAAACCAAGTGGATTTGAACTGCGACCTTTTTGCTGTGAGGAAGAAATACCACCCACATTAAATAGCATTTCGTTAAATGATTAAATTAATCTTTGATATTTTATTAAAGTACAACAACAGTTAACTTTGGGTTCAGCTTTTATTACAAAGCCATCCCTCCCTAACTCTGAGAAAGTAGGAAAGGTGCAGTCCTGTGAATCCAAAGAGTTGTGTTTTATTTTTACCAAAAAATAAACTGTTTTTTGGAATGTATTTTTTGTCAGAAAAATTATTCGGCAGTACAGCTTTTCAGTTAAAAGCTGGAATTTCTATAAAAGGCTGGGTGCTAACAGACCCCAAACCCTGACCCTGCATTGGTTCTGACCTGGTGGATATTGAAAGGGTAAAATAAGAATGTTTAAACTCATTTACTGGATTGTGTCCAGTTTCAGCTGTTGCCTAAACTACTTAAACAGATTTTCTTATCCTGTTTCACACTAGTTACTGGGAACATTCCTAAGTACTACTCACACAACACAGAGAAACTGATTAACAATCTGAGTCTATAAGTGGAAGAAAACGGTACTTTGACAGACAGTTGGCATTTGGAATTACAAATATGTTTAAGTGTTTTAAAAAAGTCAGATGCAAAAACACTTTATTTTAGGATAAACACCCTTAAAGTGATTCACACAATTTCATGAGGAATCAAGAGGACCTAGAGATGCTGCACTTGTTCTAAGTTACCCACAGCAGTACATCTGTAGGTTAGAAAGTGAGGAAGAAAATGTAGGCAAAAGAAAATGCAAGCCATGAAAACAAAGGAAGATGTGCTCATCGAACAAGTGAGAAAGGGTAAGAGATCGTCTTTCCACCCAAATGCAGTGGCAGCAGTGACCGCTCTGCCAGCTTGTGCCACATCAGTTTGAGGAGGTCAAGGCATCCCCTGGCAGGCTGCGTCTGGCCTGGTCTCACCACAAGAGGAGTACTGGTCCAGGGCCAAACCTCCAGGCCTGCCGCCTGCTCTCCCAGTAGAGGAACCCACACTTCACTTGCTTTTCACTGGGGGCAAGTCAGGGAACCGCTGGGGCGTGGGCTTCCAGCTCCAGAGCTGCACCCCTTCAAACCAACAGGAAGTGCAGGAGGTGACCCGGACCAGCTCTAACTGTCAACTAGCCAGCCAGAGCACAGGAAAAAGAGAGGTGACAGAGGCCAGGAGGGGAGAGGAGAGGAGAGGGGAGGAGAAGTCGGTGAGGAGAGGAGAAAGATGACAAGAGGTTAGGTGTGAGCTACCCAGGGAGACGTTTGTCCAGCAGCCTTACAGTATGAAGCAGCTCTACTGAGTCGGATGTTCTTACAGTTATCAGTGCAGCCTGCACTTGAGCACAAAGATACAAGAATTTTTCCAAAGATCTACAAGTTAAACATTTAAAACTACATTTACAAAAAATGCTTAAAGTGCCAGTTGTTATTATTCCTGCTTAAATCTACTTAACAAAAGGTATTCCTGCTAACTCCTTGTTTAACCCTTGTGTGGTGTTCATATTTTTGTTACTCAGCCAGTGTTCATGGGTCTGGTGGACCTGCTAGAGTTTTGGCTTTCCAAATTAACACTATCAAACAATTGTATGTTAAATTACTCAACAGATGTTTACTTCATCCCAATTACAAACCATATGAACAGCAAACATGGTTAATTTTTTCCCTTTACCTTTGTTAGATCACATTTATGAATTAATGTGCTTCTCGTTTTGTTTTTTTTTATAAAATGTTATAAAAAAATAAATCAGTTATAATCAAGTGGAGTGAGTGGAAAGACACAACACATTTACACGTGAAGCAATATGTTTCACAACTAAATGGGATCAGCTGCTCATCAATGGTGACATTAGGCCCAGGGTTGTAAAACAGGGAGAGGTGGCGCACCCACTTATCCCACACTGTCCTGATGGCAGCTAGCTTGTCTCTCTGCCGTCGAGCTGGTCTGTTGTCTCGGTTATCAAAACAGATAATCCTGGAAATTGTGTGGAAGTTTTCCAGAGACATTGATGCACGGAAAGGTTTCTGCATCCCACAGGGATTCTGTGGATTCCCCTTTGGACCTGAAAACTCCTGCAAGGATACACTCAAAAAAATAATTCATTGGATGAACTTAATTTCATCTTGCCACCTATATTCCATCTAAACAAATCATGTTAAATCAATCCATCTTGATTGTGTTGTTTCAACACTAAATATGTTTGTAAGTGTAACATAATTTAAACATTAACATTCAGTTAATTTGATTTTTATTCAGTTAACATGTTTGTACCAAGTTAGTCTAATTAAATTAATTTAAATTCATGTTATATTGTTTAAACACTTTGGCACATCAAAAGTCAGTCTTGTTACATGAACTAGTAAAATATTTGTTTGTTTCACCAATGTTAATCTTGTTGAATGAACAAATGTAATTTATGTCTGTAGTACTTACACCAATCATGTTTCAGTTAGTGTTTGTATTGCTTATGTAAACATTACTTTTAATTAAATTAATGAAACATACATAAATGATAACTTGCAAAACCATCTTTTATTTTGCTTGAACATTCTTAAAACAGTTGGCAGGATCCCAGTTCAGCCTAGCTTTCTCCCCTTTAACGATCTCATACCAAGACCACAGAACTTCCAGATCAAGACATGCTGACTGAAAGAAAAAATACAATAAAATAACCCTAACCCTAATAATAAAAATGAAATAAGTCTGTTGAATAGTTTGCAGACAAAAAATATTATCCCCAAAGCAACTTTCGTAAAATGTAGTAAAATATGCATTGCAAACAACAATATGAATTTTAACACAATTTAAAGCTCAGACATAACATTCAACATTACTATAATATTACAACATTACTATGTTGCTTGCATACATTAGTCCTCCATTTAATCAGGCTGTATCCATTAATAGTGACTTTATGCTATTTAACGTGTGGAGAAAACATTCAATTTTGAGCATAACTGCTCCACTCAAACAATTTGTGAAAACCAGTGTCCATTTGCCTTTGTAACAATTGCCATCTGGCAAAAATCTGTGTTTACACTTCAAGTGTATAAGACTTTAAGTTATGGACGAACAATCTTTGTGTAATAGCCACAGAGCAAACCACATAGTTTATATGAACATTTTATAACTTACAATTTTAAACTTTAAAACAGTAAACACATATTTGCATTGCAGAAACCTTGAAAAAAAAAAATCTGGCTTGCATGAGTCCGTTTCAAGCTCATTCACCCCATTAGCTTGTTTTTTAGGAACTGTGCCTTGGATGACAACCTCTGTCCATCCAGCTTCATGATAATCTTTTGCAAGACTTCAAAAGTGCATTTGAGCTCCGGTGGGTAGCTTAGGTTCAGACAGTATATCAGTCCAAATAACAGAGCACAAGCAATTGCAATGCTCCTCAAACCAGTGAGAACCTCCACGCCTTCAATCAGGACACCGATGTTCTCTGGGTCATCTCCAGGCTCCGCACCCTCCTGATGTATGACATACACTCCCATCACAGTTTGTTCCATGGCTTCAGTGTTGGCCTCAGTGTTCTGTGATGTAAAATATAATAATACATTTGTTTGAGTCTACATATGAAAAAAAAAAAAGGAATTCAGCAATCAGCGTGAATATGCTGATATATTTACTAAATTCTATGTCTCTGGTTTCACACCTCAGAAATTTGACATGAAACAAAACAAGGACCAATTGCAATATCTTTTATTCACACGTGGTGTCACATTTTACCATTTCATATATCGAAATTACCCATAACTCCTGGAGCAAATTACATAACACAGAACAACTTGTGAATATAACTGACCGTATATTCCTTCACAAGTTTCTCATGGTCTTCATTCAGGTAGACACACAAGGACTTCAGGATGCATGCTCGTCTTGTATGTATTGTGTCATCCTAAGAAAAAAGGGAATCCATAATGACAATATTTAACTTTTAGGCAGCAGTTTGAAAAAGGAATACTTAGTTTGGAAGAGTCCAAAAGGCCACATGGTAAATAGACTGGTTCTTATATAGCGTTTTTCTACTCAGAGCACTCAAAGCTGCCTTTATACAACAATTCATTCACCCAATCACTTTTTCTAAACTGTTTAAATGGCCTGTATTTATATAGCACTTTACTAGTCCCTAAGGACCCCAAAGCGCTTTACATATCCAGTCATCCACCCATTCACACACACATTCACACACTGGTGATGGTAAGCGACATTGTAGCCACAGCCACCCTGGGGCGCACTGACAGAGGTCGAGGCTGTCGAACACTGGCGCCACCGGGTTTAGTGCTTACTGTCTAACATTCATACACATTCACACTCCGATGAATGCATCGGTGAGCAACTTGGGGTTAGTATCTTACCCAAGGATATTTGGCATGCACACTGGAGGAGCTTGGGACCAACCCGCCAAGCTTCTGATTAGTAGCTGACCTGCTCTACCACCTGAGCTACAGCCACCTCAAAACATCTGTCTAAACCAAATCAGACACAAAATGAGGCAACACTAATGTTTTTTTTGGAGTTTTTTTCCCCATTTTGATCAAAATTAACCATACGATTTTATCAATTACTTATTAATATAAGACTGATGCTTATATAATTTGTATAAAATATGAAAACCTCTTAGGACTTTTGCCTACCATATGTATAGATATCTTTGCTCATAAAATTGCCAGATTATGGGCATAAAAAGTTCTTAAGCACAGATCTAACCCACCTTGGAGATGGCCACCATGATGTGTCTCATTTTTCTGCCAGCCACCCCACCTTTGCCTCGAAAGAGCTCCATCATGCGTGGAGTGTACAAGTCTAGCTCATAAAAGAATCTAGATAGCAGCGGTACTGTCGATATGCGCAGGAATTCCTTGTCAATCTGAAAAACATGAACAATGCACTTATAATATGCACCAGAGGAAGGACATACCAGGAATTATTAGCTGTTTTATCACTATGTTATGTCAATATTAGTGAAGCAAGAAATAACTGGTCAACCATGAACACACTATAAAAGTTAGACATATAGGACATGCACCTCTTTCTCGGTGAACAGAGCTGGCCATCTGCTTTTAAAATCTGCAATAAAGGGCTGTCCTTGAATAACTTCTTGCCTTCTGTACGAAAAAGTCTTCTGCATTTTCATTGTCACTATATTGTCATTGTTTCTCTTCTGAACCTCTGAAAGCAGTGCAATTCTCTCTTTTTCCAGGCTGTCAGTGGTTTCTCCTTTTGGATACTGCGGACAGTAATTGACTTCTGCTCTTCTAGGCTTTTTCACATTCAATGCTGCCTTACTTTTGTCTTGGGCCTTGTTCTTTAGTGAATTTACCAACACCTCAGCACAGCCCAGGCCTCTCAGTTTGGTCCGGACATTGGCCATTTTATACTTGAGGCTAATTTTCCAACCATAACAGCCATTAAAGGATCCCTGCTCCCTCAGACAAGGATGCTGTTTGACAAGGGCTTCTGCAACTTCATTCAGGTCATTGTCAGTTGGATAGACTTTAAATTTTATTATTTCTTCAGCCAGCCTTTCTAAAAGGTGGGATTTCAGTTTTGGTGAGGGGGTCAAATGAGTTCCACCAGCAATGAACTCAGCATTGGCCTTTTCAAGTTGCAGTTCAGCCTCATAGCTGAAATGAGGGACTGTGAAGACACTTGGCCACACTGACAGTCTTGTAGACGGTGATGAACCTGACGATGAAACGGGCCTTGTATTGTCTGTGTCTGAAGAGCTTGAAAAGGAATGTGTTGGACTTCGCACTGGTTGACATGTCACTCCATCTTCTGTAAAACTTTGCAACTGCACACTATCCAAGTATACAACCTTTAAAGTTGCTTTATCATTAATTTCAGAGATCGCAGTCAGATTTACAAAATCATTTCCGAAATCAGGATCTTGATATTGAAGACGAAAATCCTGTTGCACTCCAAAATTTGTCTTTATTTCCTGACACAATTCCTCAATGGAGTCTGATATCCCAGCTGGTAAAATTAGTTTCCTGGCATCATCTTCTCCGAGAATGATCCTCAGTCTTATGGGCTGGGGCATCATGCTGACCTGGACAAATATCAAATATTTAAAAAATAAATAAAGATGTACTCATTGACTATTGTGCGAGTGTGTGTAACAAATTCTAATGTCAACGATAATTTGATGATGTCACCTTGGCCTCGAGGAATTTTTTTACTGGAGAAGTGAATAGTGCATTTTCCAGATTTGTCTTGCATTCTTCTAATTAATGACAATTCTTGCATAAGATGCTTAAAAGAAATCTACTCTCAATAAATTAAGTAGCAATTGGTCTGCAAAGTATGATGTATTATTTACTGTGCCAGGTGATATAGGGGGAAAATACTTACAAACATCACTCCTGTTTACCCTGCAAGTTAGTGTGTCTCTTCAGAGTAACCAGACGCAGGCCTCCCACTGAATAGGCAGCTAACGGGTAGTCATCGAGTAGTTCCCCATGCTCAATCAGAGACACCTCTCTCGCATGTGACATGTCAAGCTCAAAAGCTCTGAAGTGCTCTCAATACCAAGCAGAGAACTTTTTTACAAAAAAGTATATTCTGCCATGCAAAATAAAAATCTGCAGAATTTCTGCAAACTCTGGCAAACCAAATATTTGCCCATGAACAACTATCATTCCTGTGCTGTAGTTCATGCCATTGTATGACACGCTTTTTGTAATATGGACATCAGTTTCATCTGGTAATCTTTGCTTTATAGCTACTGCGATATCACTTTTCAGAACATCAATTGGTACTGATGAGCCAACATTTACCATTAAAGGTGTCTTATGGTCAGAAGAGTGCAAGTCAGAGGCAATCACGAGCTGATGTTTTTTGGCAAGTGTAACAGGTATGTTCTTAAAACAGTTTGTATGGCGAGCAATTTGTTTAAAAAAACTATGTTTCGCCTCAAATCTCATTGTCCATTTGTGGACAAGAGGCCCAAAATGCCGAATCAGAGCAGGGTAGTGCTCCAAATAATGATGTTTAGGGAGAAGACTGTTGTTTGGAAAAAGTTCTTGGTATCTCTGGCGATGTTCACTGATTTTACACTCAAGGTAGGAAATCGACTCATCAGACTGGACAGGGGCTACAACAAGCTCCACAATGTCCTTCAGATCCAAAACAATATGCCATGCAGGTTCATCCTCTGGAACAAGTGGACCAATAATTAGAGGCAACAAACGAAGCAGAGACCAATTTTCATGTGCATTTCCACCAATATTTTTTTTTAATGAGAAAGTCTGGGGAATTGCATGAGGCCGGTTGGTTTTATCTGCCCATTTATACTCAAAATTTTGGATCAAGTTGTTAAGTTTTTCTAAGGTGAAATACTTTTTAGAGATTAAAAAAGAAAAACAATGTGCAAGCTCCACTGGTATTATGCCCTCTAGCAGATCATGTGCTACATCTGGAGGGTAGCCTGCAGTGACATGAAAATGGCTCAGATTCTTACTCAAAATACAATCTCGCTTAACTCCACAACAAGCACTTGCTGTTTCTTGTGCACGCTTCAAATGGAATTCATGAAGTTCCGGTGTTCTATGCTCAAAATCACCAGCAGTCACTGACTTTATTTCAGATTTTTTAGCTGTACAGAATCTGCATATGTATTCAGCAGAAAAACTTTCCACAAAACCTGCCAGCCCATGGGCTCCTAGGTTGTCAGCTATGACGCAGCTCACAGTTCCTTTAATACACTCGTTCAACTGACTGATGAACACACCATGTTGCTCCAAAGTTACCAGATCTCTCAAAAGTGGATCAAAGACTTTTTCAAACCCAAATGTCCTCAAATCTTCACTCTTGCAAAGGATTGCCAAATAAATGGATGAAAGGGCTGAATGAGAACCAGGTGGTAAATTGCCCAAGACCCAATATACACCACAAAGCTTGTGCTTTTTCCGTGAGGTCCCAAGAGGATTACAAACCTCAAAATCATCAATATAAAGGTTAATAGAAATTCTCAACTTCTCACCATCTAGAAAGCTATTTCTTTTATAATGCTCCCCATCTCGAAAAGATCTGTAAACCCTCTGATCACCATTCAGATTCTCTCTATTTTCTTGAGCTATTTGTTCTTCAATCACTCTATCCAGCAATTTATTGTGACTCAATATTTCCTGCAATAACTGTAATAAAGGGATGTACTGAAATGACTTCCTTTGGTCTATCGATAAAAAATACTCAACAGGCTCTACAACCCTAAAATTTTGTATGTAGTATAGTTTTCTTTTATAAGGAGTGGCAAGAGGGCCACACTTTCCCAATATTTTAGCCACAGGGTTAGAAACACATACAGAATTTGCAAGCTCTTCAATAACAGCCTGACTAATATGGAGGTTATGGCTCTTAAAAATTTCTGTAATTGTACGTTTTGTCAGAGGTACACTAGCTGAACTCAACAGAAAAACTAACTCCTCTAAGAACTCATCTAATCCTTTTGCTGGAACATGAAATATGTGTTCCAATTTCAACAATATTACTGCTAATTTCCGTTCAATTAGTTCGGGCTGATTTTCAACAGCACTATTATCACATTCTGTCACTGACTCACTTTCAAATTCACCATAGGATACATCTTCAGAACAGCTAGCCCTTACATTATCAGAGGACTCTATCACTTGAACTGGGTCCACACGTGTAACTACACTGGCTTTAAAATCTTTAAGTGTGTGTGGATGATGCTTCCTCTTTTTGTGTGTATAAAATGTATTGTAAATATTTGTCTTGAAAGGGCAACCAAGAAACACACAACTAACTGTCTCGTTACTTCGCAGATGTGTTCCAATATGGACAAAAAAATCTCTCTCAGAGAAGACGTCACTGCAGTCACATAACTCACATTTAAAAGTTACTGAACTTGAAGCTGTCTGTGTAAACTGAGATGAATGAGCTTTATAGACATGAGTGTTCAGTCCACTCCAAGTCTTAAATGTGCACGGACAATTAACATATATGCACAGATAATGTTGACCTATTCCGTAATGATGATGTAGTTTATAATGTTGAAGTAATTTGTACCTGCTGCTCTCTCTGGTAACACAATGCTTGCACTGCCACATACACGTCACTGATAAAAAATGAAATATGCATTAGAAAACATCAAGGAGATTAAACTTCTGCATCATCCAAAAAAAATAAATAAATAACATAATAATAATAATAAGGCAAACATGAACTTACCATGTATTGTTGAGGAGGTGCATAAGAATCTCAGAGCATGGGAATGTGGCTTTATTTTGTGATGTATTTCTGGGGAGAGAAATTAATTAAAACAAAGTTATTACTCTGACAAATTTGTGTTAATATCTACATACTGTGAAATGTGAAGACTGTTACGGTGCGTACACACCGAACGCGATAAACGCGACCAGAGCTTCAGGTTTACATGTAAAGTCAATGGAGGAGCACGATGAAGCGCGACTGGGGGTCCAGCTAAACTTCGGAAGCAGATTTGCATTGAGAAAACGCTTTTCTGCCTACTTCACACGACTGACGCCTTTGAAGCGCGAAGTAAAATACGCACTGCAGTTTGTGTGGTGCATTTTGTGCATTCGAGCTTATCACGTCTACCGCTCGAGTTGGTAAAATCTGCGGGACAGCAGCTTCTCAAACTCGGCAAGGGACAGAAGGTGGTACAGCTGAAAGCGGCCGTCATCCAGACGGAGCTTCTGGAGCAAGTGGTGAAACTCACCAAACTGCTCACGCTTGTGGAAGACCTGATGGACCCAGGTACAGTGAGGACGTCCTTTAGGCACTGCTCTGCTCTCCACAGCAAATAGAGAAGGGAGACTCTTTCTTCAAACGCTAGATTGACAGCTGCCATTTTAATAACATACCGTCTGGCACTACTTCCTCCCAGATCTCTTCTTCATACGCGTGAAAATTGCATATAAACCTCGACCAGTTCATGCTGGACGCGCTTCGAGGTGCAAATGTGCACGAGATCAGCTAGGGGCATCTATCGCGTTCGGTGTGAACGCACCGTTAGTCAGCCTAATGCAGAGCACCAGAGAAACTATAACCCAAACAATTATCCACCTAAATCATTCTGAATTCAAAAATTAAGTGAATATATTACAAAAAAAGAAAATGCACATGCAATTATTGTGACAGATTTTATCTTACTCCTTGTTATTAACTCCCCTAAACGCTGGTTTAGTTGAATTAAACCTTTCATCAATCCAGTTAATGCGGTTGCCCGCGACTAAACTCCACTGACAAAAACAGGAATTTTAGATAGAGCATCATAAAACACTCATAAAATCACCAAAACCATGTCGGTCAGTCTTACCACTACTACCAACAATCACCAACTCCGGTTAAGCAGAAAGTAACCCTTCATTCATGGAGCTATATGCGAAGACGTTACGGCTCTACGCGGCTTTCCCGCTCTTCAAAGTTAGCTAACTCCAGAGAAGAAAAACAGTCCTACCAACGCAGATAACCATGAAACACACCTCATTCAAAGTCGACAGAAACAAAAACAAAAAAACGAACTTACCAAAATAACCTCATCAGTTTTTGCTCTGTTGCAACAATTAGCAACTCCGGTTAAGTTTTTAAAAAAAACATTAAATTCACCGACTTACATTTGAAAAATGTTTGGGTCTACAACCTCCCTGCTATATATAAATCTCCACACTACACAGGTAAAAAATTTTAACTAATAGTATTTATCTCTCACTCCACTAACCTAAATAAATATATCAAGAAATATTACTTACCTCACTATCAGGTATGCCAAAGAAGTAACTCCACGTGCGCTCGTTAACTTCTCAACGGACCTTTCCGCATCCGGTGGGCGTGGAGCATGCGCAATACATGACGCTATCAGAGCCTTTGGTTTGATGGACCTCATTCTCATTGGATTGCCATGAACGAATTTAACTCATCAAAGTTTTCTTTGATTTATATTCAACAAAAAAGAATGAATCATTTAATGAGCATAAAAATGATTTCTTCATGTGATGTAAACATATTACTACTTTGTTAATCAAACACATGCCCTAGTTGATTTTTTTGAGTGTAAGAACCAAAGTAGGCCTTTGGGGTTCTTAGATGAATTTGGTCCATCTCCTTCCACCTCTCTCCAAAAACACACCTTCCTTCTAGATTACTGCAATCCAGAATAATTTTCTGGATGGAATCTGGGATGAAAAGCTCAAATGAAGACTTGATGTCCTGCACATGAGTAACTGCCAGCCGTGTTGGCCCTGGCTGATCACAGTAACAGCTCTGCAGGGTGGCTCATTTCTTGGGCAAGAAGACCATTCAATTTCACCAGTTATTGACATCCATATTTCTTCACTTGCTGTCTGGTGGGCTTGTTCTGGTCCTGGAGCTGGCTGCAGATGGGGTACTCGTCTTCATTTTGTTACTAAATGGTGCTCAACCTCATCCTCTTCTTCAAAGTCCCTGTCAGACTCTGAATTTTCAGAAATGTGAAATATTCTGAAACCTCTTTGTCAACATCATCATCCGAAGCCCCTCTCTCTTCCAAAATCAATTGGATGGCCCTCGCAGCAGATAATATTTTGCCATCTTGATCAGTTGTGATAAGGAACCATATTGGCAAAGTCTTATTTATAGTATTATGCCCCTAATTTGCAGGTGGGACAGGGTATGAGAAAATAAAATTTGGATCCCTCAAGAAAGAGGGTAAAATGTGCAGGAATGTAAGAGCAGACGGTGTTGATAGTTGAATTTTCAACAATGTTGCAACTTTGTGCGCGAGCAGGAGGGGAAGAAAACACTATCAGCAGTACCAGAAAGGAGGAAGACAGAGTGTAGGAACACAGGACCTACACTTTCAACACTTTTATTAGACCTGGGTCCAGTGGACCCGAATACCTTGTATGTAATGTAAATGCGTGGGGGGAGGTACAGTATGAGGTCATTGAAAATTAGTTTGGATTTATGTTCTTCACAGAAAATAAGCCAAAGCCAATGAATTTCAGGTTGAAAAAATAATTAATTGTTTAATTTTTCTTTTGAAAAAAACTGAAAACGGGTCTCACAGACCCGAACACCATACAAGGGTTAAGTCCCGTCTTCTCTTTTAATATTGTCTATACTGTTCTGGAATGCACTGCACAGAAATATACTTAGCTTACTCTCTGTGTGTGTCTTGCTAAAGTCACAACACACAGCAGGGCACAATTATTCATGATTCACGGTCAGTATTATGGGACACGCCACTGGATGGCTCTGTTTCCTTTGGGGTACCTCTGAGAGCGCAAAGGATGATGGGGATCTACAGGGACATTCACGGAAGTGCTAGCTTGCATTGGTGTAATGTAGGTGTGCAATGCCATTTTTTGCTGCGTGGTCTGTTTTAAACGCAAGATGGGTAACAGTTAAGGCAACTGACTTCGCCGTTCATCTCAGAAGGATTCTGTATTCTGTTTTCTGCTGGATTAATGCACTGTATGTGTTTCAGTTCACACTTGTATTATAATATCTCCGTGGGTAAGAGGGAAAATGTACCTTTGGTAACTGTTTAAATTTGGCTCTGTATTTTAGCAGGAGAAGCCACTACAGTTATTTTTGCATTGCTAAATTTGTTTTGTTTCTGGATGGGTTTATATCAGTCACAAATTGACGCTAGACATCTTTGAGTTCCAGACGCTGATAAAGTTGGGAAAATAACCTCCAGCAGCAGTGGGTTACCAGTGCACAAAGCTGTTGCTGGATAAGAACTGTCTGTAACGATTTTATTTCCTTATTTTTACAACCTTTTTATTTTCTTCTGAGAGCTTACTTTATCATTCAGATCAAAAGAACCCCAAAGATAATCTGTGTTCTGGGCTGGTTAATTGAGCCAGGCCACAGTTGTGACAATAATGTAGCTAGTAATCAAAGTTTCATTTATGTCATGGGCTGTGGCTTTTTGTCATTATTAATTTTATTTGATGCTTTCTGTACTTCAGTTAAGTCTATACCTCTTTTATTTTGGTCCTCTTTTGTCTCGTGTGCCTTGTTGTTGCTTTGACTTCCTTTGTTAGTGTTTTACTTTGTTTTAGCTGTGTTTTGTTACCTTGGTGTTTCCACCTTCCTTTATTACGTTTGTGTGTATAGTCTTACCCTTTGCTCTTTGTCTAAGCTTCTATTACCAACCCCTGTAGTAGTTGGTGTCAACCCCTTGCAATATACGTCTTTTAGTTTGAATTCACGAGATACTGGCATCCATCCATCCATCTTCATCCGCTTTGTCCGGGGCCGGGTCGCGGGGGCAGCAGCCTAAGCAAAGAGGCCCAGACCTCCCTCTCCCCACCCACCTCCTCCAGCTTATCCGGGGGAATACCAAGGCGTTCCCAGGCCAGCCGAGAGATATAATCTCTCCAGCGTGTCCTGGGTCTGCCCCGGGGCCTCCTCCCGGTGGGACATGCCTGGAACACCTCACCCAGGAGGCGCCCAGGGGGCATCCTTGTCAGATGCCCGAACCACCTCAGCTGGCTCCTTTCGATGTGGAGCAGCAGCTGCTCTACTCTGAGCCCCTCCCGGATGGCCGAACTTCTCACGATATCTCTAAGGGAGAGGCCAGCCACCCTTCGGAGGAAGCTCATTTCTGCCGCTTGGATCCGCGATCTCGTTCTTTCGGTCACTACCCACAGCTCGTGGCCATAGGTGAGGGTAGGGACGTAGATCGACCGGTAAATTGAGAGCTTCGCTTTTACACTCAGCTCCCTCTTCACCACGACGGACCGGTGCAGCGTCCGCATTACTGCAGCTGCAGCCCCAATCCGTCTGTCGATCTCCGGCTCCCTTCTCCCATCACTCGCGAACAAGACCCCGAGATACTTGAACTCCTCCACTTGGGGCAGGAACTCATCCCCGACCCGGAGTGGGCACTCCACCCTTTTCCGGCTGAGAACCATGGCCTCAGATTTGGAGGTGCTGATCCTCATTCCCGCTGCTTCACACTCGGCTGCGAACCGTTCCAGTGCGAGCTGGAGGCCCTCACCCGATGAAGCCAACAGAACCACATCATCTGCAAAAATCAGAGATGAGATTCTGAGGCCACCAAAGCGAAAGCCCTCCGCCACTTGGCTGCGCCTAGAAATCCTGTCCATAAAAATTATGAACAGAACCGGAGACAAAGGGCAGCCCTGGCGGAGCCCATCACCCACCGGGAACGAGTCCGACTTATTGCCGGCAATGCGAACCAAGCTCTTGCAACGGTTGTATAGGGATCGAATGGCCCGTAGCAATGGGCCAGACACCCCATATTCCCGCAACACCTCCCACAGGACACCCCGAGGGACACTGTCGAATGCCTTCTCCAAGTCCACAAAACACATGTAGACTGGTTGGGCAAACTCCCATGCACCCTCAAGTATCCTGGAGAGGATAAAGAGCTGGTCCAGTGTTCCGCGACCAGGACGAAAACCGCATTGTTCCTCCTGTATCCGAGGTTCGACTAACGGACGAACTCTCCTTTCCAGCACCCTGGCATAGACTTTCCCAGGGAGGCTGAGGAGTGTGATCCCCCTGTAGTTGGAACACACCCTCCGGTCCCCTTTCTTAAAGATGGGGACCACCACCCCGGTCTGCCAGTCCACAGGTACTGCCCCTGATCTCCACGCAACATTGCAGAGGCGTGTCAACCAGGACAGCCCTACAACGTCCAGAGCCTTCAGGAACTCGGGGCGGACCTCATCAACACCAGGGGCTCTGCCAAGGAGTTGTTTAACTGCCTCAGTGACCTCGCCCCCGGAAATTGGCGGGTCATTCCCCTCATCCCCAGACTCTGCTTCCTCCTCGGAAGACGTGTCAGTGGGATTAAGGAGGTCCTCGAAGTATTCCTTCCACCGCCTGACAATTTTCTCAGTCGACGTCAGCAGCGCTCCGCCAGCACTATACACAGTGCAGGTAGAGCACCACTTTCCCCTCCTGAGACGTCTGACGGTTTGCCAGAATCTCTTCGAGGCAGTCCGAAAGTCTTTTTCCATGGCCTCTCTGAACTCCTCCCACACCCGAGTTTTTGCTTCAGCCAATGCCCGAGCCGCATTCCGCTTGGCCTGTCGATACCTGTCGGCTGCCTCCGGATTCCCACAGGCTAACCAAGCCCGATAGGACTCCTTCTTCAGCCTAGTGGCTCCCTTCACCTCTGGTGTCCACCATTTGGTTCGGGGATTACCACCACGGCAGGCACCAACCACCTTGCGGCCGCAGCTCAATGCAGCAGCTTCGGCAATGGAGACGCTGAACATGGTCCATTCGGACTCAATGTCCCCAGTCTCCCTCGGAATGCTGTTGAAGCTCTGCCGGAGGTGTGCGTTGAAGATCTCGCGGACTGGGGCCTCTGCTAGACATTCCCAGCACACCCTCACTACGCGTTTAGGTGCACCAGGTCTGTCCAGCGTCTTCCCCCGCCACCTGATCCAACTCACCACCAGGTGGTGATCAGTTGACAGCTCAGCCCCTCTCTTTACCCGAGTGTCCAGAACATATGGTCGCAGATCTGCTGATACGATTACAAAATCGATCATCGACCTACGGCCAAGAGCGTCCTGGTGCCATGTGCACTTATGGACACTCTTATGTTCGAACAGGGTGTTCGTTATGGCCAAACTGTGATTAGCACAGAAGTCCAATAACAGAGCACCGCTCGGGTTCAGATCAGGGAGGCCGTTCCTCCCAATCACGCCCCTCCAGGTCTCGCTGTCGTTACCCACGTGAGCACTGAAGTCTCCCAGCAGGACAACAGAGTCTCCAGGTGGAGCACCCTCCAGCACCCCCCCCCCCCCCCCCCCCCCCCCCCCCCCAGGGACTCTAAGAAGGCTGGGTACTCTGAACTGCCACTCGGCGCATAAGCGCAGATGACAGTCAGGACCCATTCCCCGACCCTAAGGCGCAGGGAACAAACCCTCTCGTCCACCGGGAAAAACCCCAACGTACCGGCAGCAAGCCAAGGGGATATTAGGATACCCACCCCAGCCCGCCGCCTCTCACCAGGGGCAACTCCAGACTGAGACAGAGTCCAGCCCCTCTCCAGGAGACTGGTTCCAGAGCCCAAGCCATGTGTAGAGGTGAGCCCGACTATATCTAGCCGGTACCTCTCAACCTCACGCACTAACTCAGGCTCCTTCCCCACCAGAGAGGTGACATTCCATGTCCCTATTGCCAGTCTTGGCAGCCGGGGGTCAGTCCGCCAGGGCCTCCGCTCCTGGCCGCCACCCGGCACACAATGCACCCGACCCCTATGGCGCCTCCTGCGGGTGGTGGGCCTGTGGGAGGATGGGCCCATGTCTCCTCTTCGGGCTGTGCCCGGCCGGGCCCCATGGACTAAGGCCCGGCCACCAGACGCTCGCCCTCGGGCACCCTCCCCGGGCCTGGCTCCAGGGCGAGGCCCCTTTCCCGGGCAGGGTAAACTGTTCCCTCGGTGTCCTTTTCATAAGGGTCTTATGAATCGCTCTTTGTCTGGTCCCTCACCCTACTGAGATACTGGCATATACACAGCAAAATCTCCAGTGTTAAATTAACACTGGAGAGTGTCTATATCGGTCCACACCTCTGAGTGTTAAATACAACACTGTTGAGTGTTAAATTAATACTTTTGAAAGTGTTATATGTTTAAAAGTAAGCTAGTCAGTTTTGAAGATTAACAATGGCTAACACTGAGCAGTGCTGATTTTCTAACACTGGAATATTTCTAACATTTTGAGTTATTTTCCAGTGTTAGAAAAAAAAAACCCCAACTGGTTGCCAGTCACCACATGCAACCAGTTGGGGAATGCCCACTTTTCCTTAGCCATTGGTAGTTTCCAGATTGTTGCCAACTTGTGTGTAGGCCTGTGTGAATGGTGCTGTCTTTGCAGGCAAGAGAGAAGGGAGTCCAGCACGTTCTGCTACTATATGTATTATGCCATCATAAAGAAGACCTTTGATTTAATAATCAGGCACCCTTGCTGTCCCCGTCAATATAGCTGTGATATTAGATTAAAGATATTTTGTAAGTCTGGTGCTGCTACATAGTGTTTGTCCACTTTCTGTATTCTCATTGCCAGCTTAGCTGGTGAATATCAGAGTAGTGGTCACTGTTTTATCAGCATTTCTGAATCTCTTGTTCCTGTGAGCTAGTATCCAGTTCCTATGTGTGTAGTCTACATTTTGCATTTTCAAGATGATTATTATTTCATACAAACAAATATTTTATAACAACACACAACTATTAACTAATGTACATTTTACGCCATATGTCACGATATGTTATACAAATCCTTTTGACACAAATACTCATGGTTCTACCCTTAGGGTTATTCTATGATTACAATTTCATTGTACAATGAAATTGTAATCCATACAACGCCTGTCATAGGAAACATCCTCACATGTTTATATAATTTCTGGCCAAGAAATTTTTGTTTGTTGCCTGATGTTCATGTTTCTTCAGATATGGTAGAAACCCAGTTAGCAAACTAGTATCTTTCCAATTTTAAATTCTTATTTGGTCTGAAGGAGGCATTTGATGTCCAGTCCTTTTTCTGATTATTCAGAATATATTTAATATAGAAATAAGATACATTATTGAAGGATATCTGAGGCTAAATGATCATTGTTGTCAGCACTAACAACACATATTGTCATACATAATGTAAAAATACAAGCATCATGTAAAGGAACACACTTTATATTGCATGGGATGAAAGAGCTTGAATAAGAAGACCGTTAGCGTCAACATTTACGTCTTAATTTTCTGTTGAGCTCACTCAGCAGAAGTTATAAATAAAAGAAAGAATATTTTAGGTAATATTACTCATCAGCAAGGACATAAGCTGCACAACAAAGCCTCTTGGTAGCAGGTGCGAATATGTGTGTCTGTGGAGAGCGTTTCACAGGGTGAAAGAGAAAATGTGTGTGTTGCTGTCTGCATAATATGCTTGAGTGTGTTTATTTGTACACTGTGTGCATAGATGTCCATGAGACGGATGTGCGTGTGAGCGTGCAGCTCCCAGCGCCCGGCGGTGGTGGCCCGTTATTGAGCCTTTGAGAGGCAAAGAGGCTGATAAATTCAAACTCTTTGTGTAATTGTCTTTCGCATCTGAATACAAATCCCCACTGCTTATGATTCATCATATTTATTTTTTTATTTCCTCCGGCAACATCTTTTATTAGTTGTGCACTCAGCGGCGAGATTTAATTTCTGCAGGAGGGGACAACAGCGTCGGCTTGATGATTATTATTGAGAATGTGATACTACAGAGGCTGAAATAAAATCTATAGTGCATTAAAGTGACAGATTAGGAGGGGCGGAGGGTTCATTTACAAGTGTTAAGACATCAGTGGCTAATGCCCTGCAACGCCAAATAGCAATCCACCCTGGTCATTGCTTTGCAGGAGTGTGTTTGAGGAGAACAGCATGAGAGAGTGTATGAAGGGTGTGGGTGCATGCACGCGTGCGTGTGGGTGTGCGTCTGTGTGTCTGCTTGCAGAAGGAGTGAGTGTGTATGTTATGCTCAACAGGGAGCCTCTAGTGGAGATATCTGAGCATTGCTTGAAGGAAGGGAGACTGTGCAAGTCACAGAGAGATAAGAGCTGGCCCAAGATCTTAAAATTACTCAACAACATCAAACAGTGGAAATATATCCCCTGCTGCCTAAATACTCGGCTTGTTTTAAGGAAAACATGCTGTTGTGGAATATCAATGACATGATGAGCTTTGGTTGTGTTTTTTTGTTTTTTGTTTTTTTTTTGGGGGGGGGGTTCGAGTAACATTTACACATAAGGAGAGTTGACAAATACCAGCAAGGTTTTTAACTATTGTAACTTGGTCCCCAATGATGATTATTGTTGAACATTACAAAACTATAGCAACCACTCAATTTCCTTTATGTCTAAAAACTACCATTCAATCTGGAAGAAAAAAAACAATGCATCACAATTACTTGCTCTAGTCAGACTGTTTATATGTATTTGTAGTTTTTTGTTTGTTTGTGTTATATGTTTGCAAGTCACAGTGGTGTGCAGATGACCATATCCATCTCTTTGGATGATGATGCAAAATGTTAAAAACGTCAAACAATGGCAAAGTGTTTTTTCAAACATCACATTGGATGAATAAAGAAAATGACAGAGAAAGGAGGACAGATGGAGCAAAGTTCGTGAATCAGGAAATAAGGGCAGCTGTGAAGAGGAGTGGAATGAGACAGATGAGATGCCTGTGGAGATGTCTAGGAGAGAGGGCAGTGGACTTTTTCACCACTATTTTGAGCTCAGGTGGGAGTATTCATAGACTTATAATGTTTGCAGACAACACTGTAATCTATAGTGGGAGTAGAGAGCATGGATGTGTTTGTGGATGGTAGTCTGGGAAGGTGGAGGGATGCACTAGAGAGAAGAGGAATGAAAGTCAGTACATTTATGTGATTGAGAGGGAGACAGGTGGAAAGGCAAATATGTAAGGAGTAGAGAGATTTAATAAAATTTTGTAGAATGGATTGAAAATCAGTACAACAGAGAGACTGCTCAGGTTGAGCCATCTGGAGACAAAGTTAGAGAGGGAAGACCTGTTCAGAGGAGGGGTAGTGGATATACTGGACAAAGGATGGTAAAGACGGAGCTGTCAGGAGCAAAAGAGAAAGACTTCAGAGGAAGTTTGTGGATGTTTTTGAAGGAGTACATGCACAGGATGAGATGGAGGTGATCCCTAAAGTGGGCAACCGAAAGACGAAGAACAACATCACAATGAGTTCACAGTACTCAAATGAATTCGACCATCACCAGATCTCAATCCAATAGAGCAGCATGCTATCATATGTCCAACCCTTATTAGACAGCATGCCATCTGCAATCGTCCACTTATATATGCAAATGTATCAAAGTTTAAATCCACCCAAATTAACTGGGCTCTGAAACCTTTTTCAGACAAAGTTGGTTTGTTAATTGTTATACTCTGAGAGACTGCTAGAAAAAAAAAGTACAAAACACCCAGTAAGCAAATACAATCTATTGCTGAGACTGAGTATAAGAGGACTGATGTGGACAGAGGTGGCTGGAAAAAATGCTGTGTTTCACTTTTAGCAGCACTGGCTGTCCCAGCTTTTGGCTCTGTCAGTGTGGACAGCCGTGCCAAAACAATCCGGAAACTGTTCCAAAGCTCAGCACTTCTCTACACAGGTAGTACTTACGTTATCAGAGTGACATCACAACAACTATCACTGCACCTTCATTCAAATGTTGCTGAGATTTAACAGAAATTTACAAAAATTTTTGAGCATACACAATAAATGATCACAGTTTAAACACTAATTTTAAGATTACTGAAACAGGTTGAACCCTATTCCCATGTTTAAATGTGGATTTTTTTTTTACCCCAACAGTCTTTGAAGACAAATTAAGTGACTTTTCATTTTCTTAATTGCACCAGAAAGTCTTTTGTGATAAAACCAAAGCAAATGAAACCAAAACTAACTACCTCCATGCCAGGATAGCATGGACAATGGATACTTTGGACTCCTTGATAACTTTTACCACTTCTGGCATTTTTTTTATGTCATTTACTGAAATTAGTAGCACAGTAACTGTTGCCTTTATGAAGAGTGACCTGCTGACATCTTTCTGAGACTTCTTTTACTTCTAAATGGAAGATAGAACTATCATCATTTCTACAAAAAAGAAAGAAAAATGTCACTGCAATTCATTCTCAAACATTGGTGTTTGAAGCTGGTTGAGAATGATGACAATAGACAGTCGTGAACCATCTGCATGCGCATCCTCAGTAAATGACTGAATAACAATGGAGACACAAGAAGAGGAAGATGAAATTAGCTCTAATGATATAATGGCTGCTCTCTTTAGAGCTGACATGTTGAGTCACTCTGCGACCGGTCAAGTCGCATCGATTTTCATCAGGGGTAGAAACCTGATCTACACTCGGTCCTCTTTAACCAACTTGTCTCTCTCTCAGATGCCCCCAGATATTTATGTCTACTGTCTGATTCTGCCAAGCGGGGGCTTAATCAGATCCAGAATGAACACCATTAGTATTCAAGCCAGCTGCTGGGAAGAAAAAAGAGATAAAGTGAGCTAAGACACTGAGCAGGAGAGTAGACGAGGACCGAGCGACAAAAAACATGGAGGGCAGAGGCACATGATAAAGCCACAACAGAATGTGTTAGAGCACTGATGAGGGATGAAAAGCCACATGACTTCAAATGGTTTCTGAAAGTGAAAGAAGGTTTTGAAAGAAGTGTATTGTGTCACTAAAAACATTTCTTTGAGTGTCTGGTTACCTGCCGAGGCTTCATCTCTCAAGAAAAAACCAAAAGAAGGGAAAGGGGCAGCTTACCTGGGTCCAGT
This sequence comes from Rhamphochromis longiceps, assembly GCF_057381845.1. Classification (NCBI taxonomy): domain Eukaryota; kingdom Metazoa; phylum Chordata; class Actinopteri; order Cichliformes; family Cichlidae; genus Rhamphochromis; species Rhamphochromis longiceps. The sequence continues at coordinate 30,658,849 of NC_140569.1, forward strand.
TACACTAATTACTATTTATTCATCTTAGTTGTTAAGGCCACTTTAAGTGCACATATGATCGTGGATGCTGCCCAGCGTTATGGAGTGTTTCGCTAATAGAATCATTTAAAATCATTTTTTAGGATAAATATCACATTAAATTTGAAATATACACACATAAGAAAGACTTCCAAATATGATCTCAGATTTTAGTCCCTAAAGTGTGTTCTTTTCTAAATCAGATGCTTTAAAATAAAAAAAACAACTTTGCAGCACAAACAGAGCTCTGACTACCAACAAGGAGTCTTCAGGTGACTAGGGATGGGTATTGATAAGATTTTCATGATTCAGATTCCATTTTCGATTCTGTTTAACGATTCGATTCTTTATCGATTCTCTTATCGATGCTTTTTTTTAAAAAGGAGAACACTAAGGTCGATTAGCTTAGAACTTTGTTTTATATCTTCTCTTTGAACAAGATAGAAATTTAGGAGTAGCATGGCCTTACAAACCCAACAGTGAGATCTTAAGCGATCCACAGCCTACGGCTCTTCAATGGGGTGTCACAGGGTCCCCGGGGAAAAAAATTGTAAATGTAAAATAATAAAATAAATATTCTTCTGTAGCAATAACAAAGTATAACCTAAATTATTCTGTAGCAATTACACAAGAATATCCAGTAATGTCCCTGCCTACAATTAAACACATTCACTTACCGAAAATCGAGGGCATCTGCTGTGGCAAATGGGTGCAAGACTTTTACCACAAACTTAGTCACTGCTCGGTGACATTCGTCTATCCTGGGCTGAAAGGAGACAATAACGGTAGACTGCAGTGAGAACTGCCAGCATCTGAGCCAGCCAGACTCTGTCTGCCTCATCATGGTCACCTAAATGCACAGTAATGGCAGGTTTTGTAATAAGGCAGATCGCGCAAACATAATATGCACTGTTAGTTGATTATTTACCTGCCGCATTAACGGGAGAGGACGTGCAAACGTTACCACTGCTGCTGGGTTGAGATTCACGAGTCCGGAGCGGAATTAAAAACACGATATTCATCGCGTGTTTTGTGAGCAAATGCTTTTGCATATTCGTAGTGTTTCCTCCCTTAAATGAAATATCTACTTTGCAAGTATTGCAAGTTGCCCTGTTATCATCCGTTCTCGTAAAGTATAACCAAACTTTTTAGCGTTTGATCCGCCAAGTAAATGACGCTCCGCAACGTGGTGACGTCATTCGGGGCGACTGGAGTCCATAAGGGAATCGTTTGCAAAAATGGCAAACAATTCCAAGGAATTGAAACAGTGGGAACAGGTTCTCAACAAGAACCGGTTTTCGATACCCATCCCTACAGGTGACACAATAAAAGTCAGTCAGTGTGTTTTTCTCTTCTACATTTGGCACATGTCAAATCCTAGAGACAAAGGTCAGAATCCTAATAACTAACAAGCTGAATTTCACTTACCTACCAATAAGATGTGTGCAGACAAATTTTCCTCCACCATGTGATATCTTCCTGTGCAACTAAAAAAAACATTCAAACTGTCAAGGTATCACTTTTAACATGTTTGAAAATTAGAGGACATGAACTTCCTGCTTCAGCCCTTTCTCTCATTTTCCCCCTTCACCGCGACCGATCGGCTGCCACCCGATCTGCAGTCATCCGCAGTGTAATTGTGCGATCTGATTGGGATTTCTTTACCATGTTTCACTGTGCTGCACTCTCCCAGTGAACCTTCACTGATCCGTATCAAATCTGCAGGTCAGCTGAAGTCTCAGAGATCTCCCCTGCCTTAAAGTTATGTTACACAAATGTGCTGGATACATATTTCAGTTAATTAGATGTACACAGGATTGGTGTAGGTACAAGAGTGGAGATGGGGCTACAAAACATTTATCACAGGGCTACTTCCATCAGTGCATATTGGGATTACAAATATTGGTATGCTTTACATCTAATTTTCCATCTCTTCCTGCCCAAAACCACACACACGGCAGAGCAGTGTTACAGGCAGAGTGAGCTTCTATTATGTGGAGCCCACGGTGCATTAACAGCAGCAGCAGGCGTCGGCTCTCACATCTGATCACACTAAATCAGACAAATGTGGACGAGAGGTGAAGGGAGAGAGGGGAGGGAGGGGGGAGGTGGTGGAGGGGTGGTCTGGAGGGATCTGCGAGGGATGAGCTGACTGTCAATGTCTAAGCGTGACACGTACGCCCGTTGCAGGAACCAAACAAAAGTAGCAAAACTCGTGAGACACACACAAAAACACACGCGACGCAAACTCTGTTGCTAGACATCAACACCAAGTTCACATGTCACATGCCAGGGGCGTCTGCTTAGCATATTGCAGTCAACACCTCATCTCAATTACTTCTAGCGGGTAAATATATAAATAAAAGGAGAGCCGACATAATCAGAAATCAGTATGTGAGCCCCCGCCGTCCCCGAAGACCTAAGCTCCTCAGATCTTCTTTGTCATTTCTGGGGCTGGGAAACCAGTGGGCCTGTGGAGGTCACAGAGCTCAGGCCTCATCAGCAGGGCTAATTTGATTGTGGCGGAACAATGGCTGGCGTAGCTGAGCCTGGCACTGGCCTGCTGACGAGGTGCATATTAATGCGTCGTGGATGCTGGGGCAGCTTTGCCCTGCACAGGAAGGGCATACTAAGGGTACTGAGGACTCGGGGCATTAAATACTCCTGCCAACGCTGCTGCAAGGGTTCAATTCTGTGTTTTGTTTACTTGGGAAAAAAACAAATTTCTGTTTTACTTACTTGTAAAACGAATTTTATTTTAACAATGTCTTAATCAAGGGTTAAAGCTAGCCAGAATGATCATGAACAGTGTTCTAGCCATTTACCCCCTGATCCCTGTCATGCAAATTAAGCGGGGCAGCCATTAAAGGACTTGTTTTTGCAAAGGTGCAAGGTAATTTCAAATATGTCTGTGAAGGTTCTCAGTCATCCAGGTCATCGTAGTCAAAGGAGCTTGCAAAGAAAAGCGTCTGGACTTCTTTAAGTTACTTGAAGACATTTCAGAACTAAAGAAGCTTCCCGGATGAGAGGTGAAACGTCTTCAAGTAACTTAAAGAAGTCCAGATGCTTTTCTTTGTAATTTCAAATACATTTCCAGCATGGCTCATTACAGGTTGCCGGCACTAAAGCTTTTGGCATGTGACACACACTCCTTCACTGTTGCATTCTTTTGCTGATCAAAAGAATCTTGGGACAAACAAGTGTTGCTATCCCATTGATAAAAACATTTAGTCAAAACACAAAATTGAGTTTCCATGCTTGAGTCTGGTTTGACAAAAAAGTAACAGAAGCAAAACTTGTGGTTGTTTCTTCCAGCTGTTTAACTTTATTAAATACCATCAGTTCACAGAAGCCATATGCAAGTCTTTATAGTGACAGGGTTGCATCTATTTACACATTGCAGCTGAGGCTCTTCTAGTTATCTGATTATCACAACTCATACAAAGCTGCCTACAGTTGGTCCATTATAAACCGTTATGCAACCCATCTCGGCCCCAGCACATCCTTATCTCATTTCATTAATACCTGCTCTGTTGTGTACTGGGGGCCTTGCTGCCACTCTTCCCGACTCCTGGCTTTCTATGTAAACACAGGGAAGAGCAGAGATGTCCCAGACCAGAACTACATTAACATATATTTCCATCTGCAATCATTTATATCATCCTTTCAACCATTGTGGTTCTGACTGAACACAAGTATAATCTAAGATTCTACACATTTAGCTTTTAAAATGGACTGGCGAACAGATCGGTAAATATTACTGAGCGATTTCCAGCTTGTGCGAAGGTAAAGGAGCATTATTTACTTTAGCCTTTTTTTTGTTACAGTTTTTTTAGCTCTATTTGTGGGATGTGACTGTCATTTTGGCGTTGGTCATGGAGCCGGATGTATATAGTGGGTTTCTTTAAAAAGAGCATTGCAGCACAGTTCAGGCTTGCAAAGCTTCATCTGAACGATTCAAGACTTCTGGAATAATGTGCTTTGGACAAACAAGGCCACAGGACTTAGGCACCTTAAAGTCACTGAGTCAACCATGAATTCTTCTGTATACAAAAGTATTCTAGAGTCAGATGTGAGGCCATCTGTCTCACAGCTAAAGCCTTGCCAAAAGTTTGTCATACTACAGGACAGTGATTCCAGCTGTACAACCGAATGAATAAAAAAGAAAAGAAACAAGGTTTCAAAGTTCACACCTCATAATGATTGAAATAATGATGCAGGACCTTTAGCATGCACGAATTAAAAGGTAAGGTAACACAGTATTATGAAGAACAGTTGGCCAAAATTCACCCAAAACAAAGCAAGAGACTCAAAGAGTCATACAGAAAATGATTACTCCAAATTAATGCTGCTACAGCCAACTTAATCAGGAGGTGTACCACACAGAATTCACACTTCCCTCAAACTTAGGCAAAATCCAGGTTATTCCTAAGTGTATGTTTAGTTGTGGATAAAGCCTATAGTAAGGGCTGGATCAGGTGCAATGGGCCTAGGCTGCTACAGTCTTGTCATGATGCACTGAGTGTTCCTTCTTCATACACTTCTTTAATCTCTGTGTTTATACACCACTCTGGATTAAATCATTAGTTATTGTTATTTAGCTCATTATTTCGTTATTATTAATCTCTGACTCTACTACACAGGGTTTGTTGGTCCTGTCTTCCTCCCCTCACCCCCAACCAGTCAAGGCAGATGGTTGCCCCTCCCTGAGCCTGGTTCTCCTGGTTTTCTTCCTGTTAAAAGGAAGTTTTTCCTTCTCACTGCTGCCAAATGCTTGTTCCTAGGTGGGTTGTCCAATTGTTGGAGTATTCTGTCTATTACTGTAGGGTCTTTACCTTATAACATTAAGCACCTTGAGGTAACTACTGTTGTGATTTGGCGCTATACAAATAAAATGGAATTGATCCAAACTGAATAATTTCTATTGTTAGCAAGAAACCAAAAAGACAACACATAAATAAAACAGGTTGCAAACTACCAGAGGGTTCTTTAAAGGGAATCACATTACTGCCGATGCTGCATTTAACTTATATTAGTCCAATTAAATAAACTCCAAAAGCGCAATTAACTGTGCTCACTGTCCACCACATCCATCGGTGGGCAGGCATGAACAAAACCCAGCACTGCATGTTCTCCTGAGATGTGAGCATACTAATGGATAGTGTAGCTTAGCATAACCCCTTAGTCCCACACTGAGGCATACTAATGTCGTCGAAGCCAATCGCGTCCCTGCCTCACCAAAGAGCATACTAATTACCAAGGCTGCCCTTCTTTGTGACCTTGGCAGGTCACTTAGCAGTGTGATCAGTCCCTGACTCCTAATAAAGACACTTTAACAGGGTGAGCCACGAGGGCAGAGAGCTTTTTTACTCCACGCTCTCCCTCACTCACTTTCAATTCAGTTTAATGGTGCGGTTTTAGTTTGAGAGCAGCATGGTATAAGGTGGTGAAAAAACCAAGCCATTTAATTTAGCAAAACGAACACTAGTAGAAAAGAACCAAATGATTTCTAATTCATAGCCAAAAACTTGATTCTCTGCATTCATTTTGACACATCATTCCATGATAACCACAGGTGTAATTAATGTCATTATTAAAGCCCTGGTACATCCTTGGTACAATGGAATCGCTAAAAACACCATAACTGATTGTATTGATTACACCTGTGTTTACTCTGCGAAGATCTGTTCAAATTACCAAAGAGTCTACTTTTTTAACCTTTCATTAACTTTAAACCCTGCTTTGTATAGAAACTAATGGTGTACCAAAATACCCATGAACACATAAACATTTGCTGAAGTATTTCTAGAAAATCGAAAATCAAATCAAAAAAATTTGCTTTAAATTCATAAAGAGCTGTGAAAAGGGATTCTCTGGTCAAATTCATCATCCAGTCATCAATTATGGAAGTTGTCCAGGTCCTTAAGCAGTAGAAAAAGCCCCAGATCATCACTCTACCACCACTATGTTGGACCGTTGATATGTTAGTTTAATGAAATGTTATGTTAGTTCTATGGCAGATGGGTACAAAAAGTTCCAACTTTGGTCTCATCAGTTGACAGAACATTTTCCCAAAAGTCTTGGCGATCACCGAGATGTTTTGGGGCAACAGTAAGATGAGCTTTTTCTCTCAGAATCAGAATCAGAAGACTTTATTTATCCCCAAGGGGCAATTAACAAACAACAGAGCAGCATAACGAAGATGAGGACAATAAGAACAGGCAATAAGAGTGAAATAATAAATACACAGAATATACAGTATATACAGTTTTGTTATTCTTGAATTATGAACACTAATATAACTGAGGCACAGAAGAATTGGAGAATTGGCCTTTGATCAGTGGTCTTTGATCAGTGGTCTTTGATCAGTGGGTTTTGGTCAGTGGTTGTTGATCAATGGTCATGAGAATTTGCATAACTAAGATTAAGGAACTGACCTCCCAGCCCATTGTTCCTTCAGTGGGCTGGTTTCAGTCATTATGTAAATGTACTGTTTATAAGATTGGGGAAACCTGCAGTCAGCTGAGACTGAAGAAGTCACTTGGATGGGTGACGAAACGTTTCTCCCACAAAACGCTACGTCCAGATGAACAGAATCAACTTTTTGGAGAAGAATTGGAGTTGTTTAGATGTTGCGGGCTCTTTTGTGACCTCCTGGATGAGTTATCAGTGCATTCTTGGAGTAATTTTGGTAGCCCAGTGACTTCTAGGTTTCTTCATTCGGTAGTAATGGCTCTCACCTTGGTTCACTGAAAGCCTTGAAAATGGCTTCTAGACCGACACGCGTTAATAACTTTGTTTCTCGGCCGTTTCTTTAGATTTTAACCCAATGCTCTGTGGGGTTTTTTTTTTTTTGTCGTTGTTGTTTTTAGATCTTTTACCCAACTTCACTTTTTTTTAGAAAGCTTCTATTTAAGTAATTTCTTGATCCAACAGGTCTGGCAACAAGCAGGTCCAATTTATCTATGATTTAATTACTTCAAATTAAATTACTTTTTAACACGAGTTCACACGAGGTTGGGATATGTTTTTCCCTTTAAGAACTGAATCATTATTTAAGAACTGCATTTTGTATTTTACTTGTGTTGTCTTTGTGAACTATTAAACATTGTTTGATGATCTGAAACATGGAAATGTGATAAATGTGCAAAAAAAATCAGGAAGGAGGTAAATACTTTTCCATACTGCTGTATGTAAGAACTACAAAATGTTTTGTAGTTCTTTTCTTTAAGATGTACTGTACATTTGTGATGAAAGTGATGAAAGTATTCATTTTAAATAGGTGTGAAGTTAGATGTGCACTTGAATGATCTCATATGCTATTCATGGGCAGAAACACCTGGCTGACTTCTTACAATTGATGGAAAGACACCAGTAGCTCAGAAATATTAATCTTCACAGTGGCAGCGAACAGAAGAGGAGTGCACATGACAAACCTTAAGGCAGATGGGCTAAAGCAGCCGAAGACCACTCCTGTCAGTCAAGAAGAAAAGTCTGACTTTGCAAAGGGCTCAAGCTCACCAAAACTGGACAGTTGATGGTTGGTCTGACGGACTGCCATTTCCGCTGAGACTGGAGGGGCAGAAACTGGTGTCAGTGTTAATAATGTGGGTAGCTTTCTAAGGTGGTGGTGTGGAAAAGATTTTTTACTTGGAAAAATTTGGGACTCTTGGTGTATTTGGCTCTACATCTGCAGTTTTTTATGTGCTTCATGCAGGTCTAGTTTAGCCACATCACTTTAGTCTCAGGTCTACTTCATACAGGCCCTCATCAAGCCCAGGTCATGACATCTGGCCCTTGTCTGGCATACAGATCACTGGTTTGTGCCACTGCGTATCGTTACTAACTATCAGAATCAGAATCAGAAAGGGTTTTATTGCCAAATGTTGAGCAGGTTTACAACATTAGGAAATTGCTGCGGTGCTTCAGTGCAAACATACTGTCATAAATTACGTTTAAATAGACATGAAAATAAAAATAAGAATAAGAATTAAAAGTGCTACGTAGAAAGATATATACATGAGTGCAGGTGGTGATCAGTGCCAAAACATGGAATGATGCAGTGAACACAGCGTAGGGTCATGTGTTAGTGGTGGGGACAGTCGTACGTTTATTGTTCATGTGTCCAACAGCAGAGGGGAAGAAACTGTTCTTATGGCGAGAGGTTCTGGTGCGAATGGACCGGAGCCTCCTGCCTGAGGGGAGCAGGTCAAACAGACTGTATCCAGGGTGAGAAGGGTCAGCTGAGATCCGAGCTGCACGCCGCAGTGTCCTGGAGGTGTACAGGTCCTGCAAAGATGGGAGTCTGCAGCCAATCACCTTCTCAGCAGAGCGCACAACACGCTGCAGTCTCTGTTTGTCCCTGATAGTGGCTCCAGCGTACCACACGGTGATGGAGGAGGTGAGGATGGACTCGATGATTGCAGTGTAGAATTGCATCATCGTCCGTGTTGGCAGGTTGAATTTCTTCAGCTGCCTCAGGAAGTACATCCTCTGCTGGGCTTTCTTGATGACGGAGGTGATGGTGGGCTCCCACTTCAGGTCCTGAGTGATGGTGGTACCCAGGAAGCGGAATGAGTCCACAGAGGTGATGGGGGTGTCAGTCAGGATGATGGGGGGGAGTGGGGCTGTGTGCTTCCTGAAGTCCACAATATTCTCCACTGTCTTCTGGGCATTCAGCACCAGGTTGTTGTGGCTGCACCAGGACACCAGACGTTCAACCTCCCTCCTGTAGGCAGACTCATCCCCGTCCGAGATGAGCCCAATAACGGTGGTGTCATCTGCAAACTTGATTAGCTTGACAGACTGGTGGGTGGAGGTGCAGCAGTTGGTGTACAGGGAGAAGAGCAGAGGAGAAAGAACACAGCCCTGAGGGGAGCCGGTGCTGATGGTCCGGGAGTCCGAGACATTCTTTCCCAGCCTCACCTGCTGCTTCCTATGTAAATTCTCCCATGACTACATTGTATTTTAATGGCAGTATAAAGAATTAAAATGAAAAAATAAAAATAAAAATTTCTGGAAAAGGAAAGGAAAGCCACCTTAATTGATGGTCTCTATTAATATTTTCCTTCAGTAGGCCTACGTTATATTTTGTTAATAATTCCAGAACAGAGTCTGCCATGTGTAGTGCAGACCGGGGCACTGGTATGAAAAATAGTCAAATGAGAGACAGAAAAGCTCCATAAGTTACAAAAAGAAATCGTATAATTACACATGGTCAGAGCTATTAATAGCACCAGTATTCATAACATGAATAAAAATGTTTTTTTATTCATTATTAGAGCAGTACAACTACCTTATTTTATTTGCTATTAATATCAGTTTCTTTTGTGTTTGTGAATTAACTATATATTAAACTTGGATAAATTCAATTTTATTTATATAGCACCAAGCCAAAACAACAGCTGCCTCAAGGTGCTTTATATTGTAAGGTAAAAAACATACAATAGCTGACCAAAACAATCAGACAGCCCCCACTTGGCAACAGTGGGAAGGAAAAACTTTTAACAGGAAGAAAGCTCTGGTAGATCCAGGCTCGGGGAGAGGCAGCTATCTGCTGTGACCAGCTGGTGGTGAGGGAAGACAGACAAATTTGCACATTTGCTTCAAGTTCTTTCTTTTGAAATCTCTCTGTGTGAAAAGGGCATTCACATAAACTGGGCATACACTTTAATAAAAGGTGTGGCTATGAGAGACCTGCAGAAATTATGTAATAGAATCGTGTCAACATAATACAAAATATTCCATGGGACGCACAAGTGTTCGTTAACTTGTGAAATGATTTTTGAAACAGTTCATGAGTAGGCAGCATAACTGCTAATAGGTTTTTTCTCTGCATGTGCATTGTGTTTTTTCCCCACTGTACTCTACATTTGTTGACTCACATCCTGTGTTTGATACTTTAAAAAGAAGCATCAAACATTTCCACATTTTCCTTCTCTCCTTCTACGTTCACACAGACACACAGTTTTCTGTCCCTCTGCCTTGATCCTTCTCCATTTCCATCTGTCCCTCTCTGTCTCTCTCCCCCACCCCTTCCATCCATCCTTCTCTCTAGTGGCGCTGGACACACAGGTAGTGAAGCAGCAGGCGGTGTGGTGCTGGATAATTACCTAGTGTTTGGAGCTCCACAGGAGCCTGGGCCATCCGGGGAGAGGAGGAGGGGGGACAGCGGCAAGCCTGGCTGTATTTATAATGCACTCCGCTAACAGTACACTCCAACACTTTGCCAGTGGAAATGCAGGCCCAAATAAATGGGCTTTTGTTGCCACTTGAAAAGGAAACGTAAGAAAATGCACTTTTCATCTGCCTCTTTACCCCTCATTTTTCATGCTGCTGACTCTCAGCCATACCCACCCCCCCACTCCTGCTGTTTCTCCCTTCATTTACCTGCAAATTCCGCCCCCAGACAGTTTTACACAAGACAATTTTACACAAGAAAACATAGTGTAGAGATGCTTATGACTGGGATTAAGTTTGTTTGTTTGTTTGCCTGAATGGTGCTGAGGCTTTGTGCACACCATGGGAAATATGATCCATAGCTGTCAAGAAAAGCAGATGAGGTGATGAACAAATACTCATAAAAATGCACACAAACACACACACACACACACACACACACACACACACCAGTCACATATCTGTGACTTCAGAGGACATTTAAATTCCTGGAGACAATGAAAAACTGAGTTATGCTATCAATACTTGCTTTTTGCTACCATAAAATACGTAACCATAATTTGACTGTGTGAATCTCAGGCTATATAAAAAGACCAACATAGCCATGACATTGCCACATGCCTTCTGAACGCCACATTTTTAACCTGCAAGATTTATAAAAGAACCAGCCTAAAGGTGCAAATAGAATTTTAGCTGCTTTCATGTTGGAGTTTTTTTAGCCCAAAACATCTCTCAAGGACAGGCAAAGTGCTGAGTTATCAGCTCAGGATATAGGATAGCTCCATAATTGGTGCAAAGACACAGATCAACAAAATACTACAATTTCAAAGCACAAACTTTAATGTTCTCACCAGTGTTTGTCAAGTTACTTGAAAAAAGTAATCAGTAACTAATTACTGATTACTTCCCCCAAAACTAATTCCGTTACTTTACTGATTGCTTATTTTCAAAAGTAATTAGTTACTTAGTTACTTTTCAAAAACACGATTTACAACCTGAATAGGTGATAAAGCGAGAGATCTTTCAGCCCAATTCTACTTTTTCTGCATAATCCATCATACAAAATGTAATCAAATGGAAAAGTCTCTTTTTTTTTTAAACTTGTTTTATTAGTTGTAATCTTTTAACTTTATGCATCAAGTGAAAATTAAATTATATGGAACATTCTCTGACTGGAAGAAATTTATTTAACATTTAAACCTATTTTCTGCACATTCCAGCACATAAAATAAAATATTTTTTGTGTTTACACTCAACACAGCAGAAAATAAATAAAATCAATAACTCAGCAGTCCTGTTGCTCTATTTTCACCTGTATAGCAGGCGGATGTGTGCCCTGGTGCAGGTGTGCTGCAGCGGTCAGTGGAAGAATCCGCAAGTTTTTCTGTGAATTTCCCATCCCCAGGTAGCGCACTCGGTGCTTGCTCGGAAGTTAAGGGGGGTTTTCGCTGTAAAAAGAAGTTTTCTTCACACGCAGTCAACAGCGGACACTAATGTTTTTGTCACTTTTTACAGAATCAAACTCAAAATAAGGTCAGTACTTCCACGCTTTAAACGCTGCACGCTCATGCTCTCTCCCGCACTCGATATATAATCCATTGTTGATCTGCACACAGCTGTTGCCACGAATGTCGCACTCGCTTACGTCATTGTCATGAGACACTCTCGCAAAAAAATCACGGTTTTAGTAAGGCAGTAATGCAGCGTGCTTACGGGAACGTAACAGTAATCTAATTACCTTTTTTGCAATAGTAATCCCTTACTTTACTCGTTACTTGAAAAAAGTAATCGGATTACGCGTTACTGCCCACACTGTAAACCCCAACAGTCTACCTGACTTATAAAGTTTGTGGATATAACAATTAAAATTCCTCACAAAGTTGAAACAACTTAAAACTTTTCTGTTCGGTTAACGATTCAAACAGTTATAATTGTACATGGCTTAGAAGTTAAGAGTAAATACTGCTTTCTTAATTATGATTTTTGAGTAAATGTTTTTTTCCGAGCTCCGCATGTGGACGTCATGACGTCATGACGTCTTCTCTCTAACCTGAACGACGTTGACAGAAAATTCTGTTCAATATGGCTGCCCTTCTCGAGCGACTGGAGAACACATTTGGAGAAACTTGTAAGTAAAACGGAACCTTCGTTATGTTTATTTTTTCCGTAAAAAAGCAAGTATATTAATATGTTGCAGCCAATAACTTGTTTTCGAATGCGCTGTTGTGTTAAAAAGCACAGACCCAGGTGGTGAATAGTTGTTCGCGGTTGTTCGCGCTCTTTTTCAAACATAGATTATGTCGTCAGTTTTACAGTTTTAACCGATTAAAACACAGTTTTACGAAGAATCCCACATAAAGAAAGGGTCTTAGTGATATTTTAACGACCCCTTGCCAACGCAAGAAAGTTGGCGTTTTTACAACAGCAGCCTCATTGTTCGGCAGGTTTTTTTTTTTTTTTCTTCTCATTAGCATCATTCAAAAGTGACTTAGCTAGCAGTGGCAACTTCTATCTAAAACAATTGAAATATAGCAAGGTGTTGTATATTTAGTGTGCTGATAAGGTTTTCAATATTTTTATTTTTTCTTCCAAGGCTGAAGGCCAAAGACAAAAAGACAGAAGAAAAAAAAATTCAGACTGCAATTAATTTCAGGTGGAGACAGTAAACACAGGTGAGTTGAAAGATCTATTGAAGAAACCATTCATTAAGTCCCTTAAGGTGAAGATTTCATATATTGATAATGATAAAATTAACACAAATTAAAAGTTTCACTGATAAACACACAATTTTTCCTTGCTTTGAACCCCATGTTCTATATAGATCACAGCTCTGATCTGGAGAACACTATTTTAAAATACTGTGTAGGGTTTTTGTCAAATGATTAAGAAACATACTCTCTGTCACAAGAGACAGAAAGGTTGTATCTTAAAAGAAAAGTCTCCAAAATTTAGTAGAGTCTGATGTCATGCAGTTTCATAAACATGTATTCTCCCCAAAGAATGACACCTGAAAACTTTGCGTTAAATGAACTTTTCTTTTCCCTTTTTAGGAGGCGCCTGATATCAACGTGAAACGCACTGCAGTACTTCGTGCCCTTCCTGTATACCTGCGGGAGGAGGACCCAGAATTCTTTTAGACATGTAATGTAAGTGTATTTTTGCATTACTTAAATTCTGCCAGTAAGATAAAATGCTATGGATTTTTTTAAATACAATTTAATACCCTAGCAGCTACCAAATTGTACAAACAAAATACCCTCTCTGTAGAAAACCCACACACACACAGGTCAGGAGCAGGGCACAGGCGTATCACAGCACTATGGCTATGCTGCAGGTGGCCCAAAAACCAGGCTGAAGTCAAGATTTAGTTTCTTTTTGAGATAAAGTCATGAAATAAAAAATTACTTTTTTTTTTAGAAAAATAATAAAAATACAAATTATGTAATGCAAGAAGCTAACACGTTAATGTACATTTTTCAAAAAAAGTAGAGTACCCTAACTCGTTACAAAGTAACCCACTACACTGCTGAATGTTTTGCTAGATTACAGGTCATGCTTGTCACATTCTCTCAAACCAACTTTACTTATTTAATTGGGGCGATCGTGGCTCAAGAGTTGGGAGTTCGCCTTGTAATCAGAAGGTTGCCGGTTCGAGCCCTGGCTCCGACAGTCTCGGTCGTTGTGTCCTTGGGAAAGACACTTCACCCGTTGCCTACTGGTGGTGGTGCCAGTGTCCGGCAGCCTCGCCTCTGTCAGTGCGCCCCAGGGTGGCTGTGGCTACAATGTAGCTGCCATCACCAGTGTGTGAATGGGTGTGAATGTCTGGATGACTGAATGTGTAAAGCGCTATACAAATACAGGCCATTTACCATTGATACTGTGTCTATTCCAGGCGGACGCATTGGATGAGTCGACCCTCATTGACACTCCAGTTGCCCTTCTCACAGTGGTTACCGACGGCGCTTCCCAGTCCAGTCCATTTTACTTCCTCAAGCATGGCTGTTTTGGTGAAAGGCGACTAGGTGATGCGTGATATTCCCAGATTTGCAAATGCATTTGCTTTATTGTTTGGCTTGATCTATGCTCTGCATTTAGACTACCCCAGGAAGCTGGTTCACACATTTGCCTTAGTCCAAAATATCTTCATGGGGCTTGATGATGGCAAACCCCTGAAACCCCTGCCTACATGCTCTTAAGGAATATAAGGCAATGTTTGTTAGGACACGCACTCTGTTACTGAGCACTTTGTTTGAAGCACTTTAAGCACTTTAAGTTTACTACAGGCTTTGGGTGGATTTAACTCCATCAGTTTACCTAATTTTCCTATACTTGACTGCCTTATCTGGTTATTTGGAAGCTGATCGTCTTTGTACCCATTTTAAAAAATTGTTTTTCATTTCTATTTAAAAAAAAAAGTGATTAGTATTTGACTTTTTGTTTTGCATTTTTGTGTATTTTGAGAAAGATGCAATTAGGACTGATGTCGCCCTTTGTGAGTTTATAAAAAGATAAATGTTCTACACAGAATTTATAATGCTCACTTTATGGTGCCGATGTCCATGTTAGTTGTTTTATAAAAACATTTGTGATGTTTTTAAATTTTCATGAAAGAATGTTAAATAAACAAAATGTAAAGTAACTGAATTTCCGTACTTTTTTTTTTTTTTAGTAGTCTACACTCACAACATAAATATCTTTTAATTAATAATCAGATAATTTGAGTTTAGGTTGTAATATAATTGCATTGTGTTGCATCAAAATAATAAACTACAAGAAACACAAAAATATTGAAATTAAAGTATACAGTCTTTGAGTAAAGCTCAATTAATAAAATATAAAATATAATTTAAAATTTTTAGGTTAACAATAAATACAAATGTTGAGTACCCCATACTTAGAAGATATGAGTTTTTGTACTTAAATCTTTTGAGGTAATCAGTTTCCACAAAAGTTTTAAGTTCAGTCAACTTGTTCGGGTTTACAGTGCATCTCTGGTTCTCACACCTAGCAAGACATATTTTCAGTCAAATAACTAAAAAAAAAAAAAAAAAAACAAGGCCTCCAAAAGACACCAACAGCTCAAACACAGTAATTAGGTCCAGTTTTGTAACTCTGGTTGTAATATAGATAAGAACAGACAGCAGACCATGTTCCTAACTTTAAACTTTAGCACAAGGTAGGTTTGGAGTCAGAAGTTACTATATTTGGATTACAGGTAAGTTATTAGCTGAGTCAATATTGGTTAGCAAGCTAAGTTAGCACACGCACAGGCATAGATAGATCAAATAATTTTTTTGATATTTCAATTAAATTGGCCCAAAATGGCCCAAATATGGCTAAATCTACTTGTGAGACCTATCTACCTAACATACATGTCAATCAAAACAATCACAACCTTACCCAACCCAGCCATCACACTATTGTAATAAAGGTGGAAACAACGACCTGAGACATTTTTTTTGTACCAGGCTAAAAATAAGTTAAGTTTTTCAATTTAATATGGTTGTTTAAGGGGGCTGACTCACTTTTGGAGCAATCTCAAGTGGCCACAAGGGAAGGTGCACACAAAAACACACACACACAAAAAAAAAACTGGAAAACCTGGCAATCTGAGTATGGCCAAACAAATCCCAAGAAAAAGGCATTTTGTTTGGTGCTCATCAGCCAAATGAATAATGGAGCCTTCTAACTAGATTCTCAGTGAAACCACAATGCACCTGACCCACTGAAGTGGAGTGGAGTGGGCAAGCGCAGCGCCAGCAGCAGCATCCGGTTGGCCAGTTGTCCAGACTCCATTAGCCTAGAAGAGCCATCAGTGAGGATTAGACAGGAGCCCTTTTCAATCCTCATCCAGCGTAACATCCAAGCCCCCCCCTTCTCCTAACCCCCGTCCCTCGCCAGTTCTCTGAGCATGAGCCAGGTTTTCCTGACTGGGCCACAAGCTCGGCCAGAGCCCTCATGTCTCTGGAGCCTCTGCCACTCTCCGCTTTAGCCTCAGCTGCTGGAGATGTTGTCCCTAATTAACAAGGGATTAAGCCATCATCTCGGCTTGTAATACAGCCTGGATGGGAATTCCAATATGGATGCTGGGATGAGGGGGGGCTGAGGGTAAGGGAGATTGGACTGGGTAGAAAGAGAGAAAGGGAGAGAAACTAGTGGCGTTTAGCAGCTCAGTAAATTACTCTTGACCCGTAGGACTGAGGGGAGTCTATCGGCACGGCAAGCTGGCTGCCAATTACAACAGCTCAGGCCTGCCAAAAGTTTTATTGGGTGGAGGGCGGGGGCAAGTTAGGAGGTGATTGCTGTGCATATGCGTGTGTGTGTGTGTGTGTGTGTGTTGGGGGGGGTTCATTTTTAATGGCCTTTCACCATATTACTTTCTGTCAGGATTGGAAGTGTTTGCATTTGGAGGGATATTGACATAATTATGATGAGAATTTGATGGAGGTTGAAAATGAAAATAGAACTTTTTTTTACAGTCCCCACAAGCCACTGTGTTCATTACACTGTCAGACAGAAATGTTTTATTCAGCTTTGTCTCCACTGACTGCTAAGATTTGGTATCTGCTATCCCCACATCATTACATTTACAATCAGTCTTACCACTTTTGTTAGTATTACAATTAATAATAATGTTACTGTCAATGTTTTTTATAGCAATAATAGCACTTTTAATAATCATTGTAAATATCTATAACCCAAACTAAAAGTCATTTCATTATTTTTCTAGACATGTGCTGTCCCTAATCCTTCCTACCAACAATCAAAAGTGAGGGTGACGAACTAAAGTCCATACAGTCTCTTACTACGGTTGGGCTACTATTTATGACCAGATCTTCATGCAAGTCTCTGGAAGAATGTTCTTTCAGCAGTATTATGAATTTCAGTTTTTTATGCTTGAATATTTAGTATGGTTTTTAACTGACCTAAAAAAACATGATGCATTAATTTTTGTACAAGGATATTCTTAAATATTGAACATGATTCAAATGATAAAGAAATAAATAAATGGGAAAATACAAGTGAGGTTGATGGTGTTGAGTTCGGCCCACACCGGGGTGCCTGTCTCATTAGGCATCTAGGTGAAGAGGCGTAGGTCACAGTAGGCTTGTGTGCCTTCGAAGATTTATGTGATACTCAGGGGGAGGACAATAGAGAGCCAGTGCCCGCTGACCACCAACAAGAGAACAAGTGAGAGAAAATCTCGCTTGCAGGGAAACAAAAGTAACTGTTGATGGGATGATCCTTCCTCAGGTTCACCAAGGAAAGCGTTTATGAATTTATTCCTAGACCTTGCTGACCAATGGCTGTTTCATCTTAGCATGAGTTGAACTACACAGGGAGTGAATTTGGGTTTGTAGGAAGAGCTGAAGTGCATCATTGTAACGAAAGGGATGTGCTTGATCAGAAGATCAGTACACTGAGACAATGATAAGGTCCCCCGTGGTACAATGCTGGATTCACCAAATTCTGACGCTACCGTTCAAATGTGGCAGAAGAAATCTCCACTGGTTTTCATCGTCTTCTACTTTCTAACTTTGGTGCAAATTGTAGCCTCAGTTTCCCGCTGCCAGGAGTCGTGTCTGGTTAGGTCGTCTTCTGCTGTAGCTCATCTGCTTCAAGGTTGCCTGTGTTGTGCATTCAGAGCTGTTCTTCTGCATACCTTTGAGTTACTAATGCCTTCCTATCAGCTTGAAGTAGTCTTGTCATTCTCTTCTGAACTCTGAGATCAGCAAAGCATTTTCAGTTAGAGAACTACCACTCATTCTGAAGCTCAGGTTGTACTTTAGTAGGTATTTTTGACCATTCTTTAAAGAAATCTGTTACAGTGGGGCAAAAAAGTATTTAGTCAGCCACCGATTGTGCAAGTTCCCTCACCTAAAATGATGACAGAGGTCAGTAATTTGCACCAGAGGTACACTTCAACTGTGAGAGACAGAATGTGAAAAAAAACCCATGAATCCACATGGTAGGATTTGTAAAGAATTTATTCGTAAATCAGGGTGGAAAATAAGTATTTGGTCAATAACAAAAATACAACTCAATACTTTGTAACATAACCTTTGTTGGCAATAACAGAGGTCAAACGTTTACTATAGGTCTTTACCAGGTTTGCACACACAGTAGCTGGTATCTTGGCCCATTCCTCCATGCAGATCTTCTCGAGAGCAGTGATGTTTTGGGGCTGTCGCCGAGCAACACGGACTTTCAACTCCCGCCACAGATTTTCTATGGGGTTGAGGTCTGGAGACTGGCTAGGCCACTCCAGGACTTTCAAATGCTTCTTACGGAGCCACTCCTTTGTTGCCCGGGCGGTGTGTTTTAGATCATTGTCATGTTGGAAGACCCAGCCTCGTTTCATCTTCAAAGTTCTCACTGATGGAAGGAGGTTTTGGCTCAAAATCTCACGATACATGGCCCCATTCATTCTGTCCTTAACACGGATCAGTCGTCCTGTCCCCTTGGCAGAAAAACAGCCCCATAGCATGATGTTTCCACCCCCATGCTTCACAGTAGGTATGGTGTTCTTGGGATACAACTCCGTATTCTTCTTCCTCAAAACACGCCGAGTTGAGTTTATACCAAAAAGTTCTACTTTGGTTTCATCTGACCACATGACATTCTCCCAATCCTCTGCTGTATCATCCATGTGCTCTCGGGCAAACTTCAGACGGGCCTGGACATGCACTGGCTTCAGCAGCGGAACACGTCTGGCACTGCGGGATTTGATTCCCTGCCGTTGTAGTGTGTTACTGATGGTGACCTTTGTTACTTTGGTCCCAGCTCTCTGCAGGTCATTCACCAGGTCCCCCCGTGTGGTTCTGGGATCTTTGCTCACCGTTCTCATGATCATTTTGACCCCACGGGATGAGATCTTGCGTGGAGCCCCAGATCGAGGGAGATTATCAGTGGTCTTGTATGTCTTCCATTTTCTGATGATTGCTCCCACAGTTGATTTTTTCACACCAAGCTGCTTGCCTATTGTAGATTCACTCTTCCCAGTCTGGTGCAGGTCTACAATACTTTTCCTGGTGTCCTTCGAAAGCTCTTTGGTCTTGGCCATGGCGGCGTTTGGAGTCTGACTGTTTGAGGCTGTGGACAAGTGTCTTTTATACAGATGATGAGTTCAAACAGGTGCCATTCATACAGGTAACGAGTGGGGGACAGAAAAGCTTCTTACAGAAGACGTTACAGGTCTGTGAGAGCCAGAGATTTTCCTTGTTTGAGGTGACCAAATACTTATTTTCCACCCTGATTTACGAATAAATTCTTTACAAATCCTACCATGTGAATTCATGGATTTTTTTTTCACATTCTGTCTCTCACAGTTGAAGTGTACCTCTGGTGCAAATTACTGACCTCTGTCATCATTTTAAGTGGGGGAACTTGCACAATCGGTGGCTGACTAAATACTTTTTTGCCCCACTGTATGTATTTAGTAAAATCAGTTTATATTTTTGTGGTACTACTTTCTGTGTAAAGTAGAGAACACCAAGTGTGGCGTATGTGCGCATTGATATGCCTGTGCCTTTTCCACAACATGGTTAATAAAGTAAGTTACTAACAACCAAAAGGTGTTGTTACTTTACAAGTTAAGTTATAAGAGAGAACATAACACAATCAGTTGTTTGCATGTGCTTGGCTGTTTAAATAGTTGTGTTAACGAGTGGATGAAGGTGGTCCCTGACTTACTTTCCTCCTAAGGGGACACCCGGAACCAAAACACGCCAGCAAAATAGACCAGAATAACAGAGACACTGGATTCCCTCACCGTACCAAGGTCATGCTATTACTGCTTGAGTAGGCTTGGAGTGTAGGTTGGACCAACCTGGGGAGGAGTTTTTCCACAGCATATTCATTCTGGGCAGATTTTAGTCTTTTTTTGTTCATTTATTTTTGAATATTACTTATAATATTACTCATCTATGTTGAAAATGGGCCACATAAATAAATCTGCCTTTCTTGGCCACAGTTACAGAAAAAAAATGCTATGATGGGTTAATAAAGAGTTCTTCTGATTTACTTCCACAACATTTTTTCCTGGCAAAAGCATAACCACCTTTCTCTTCTTTTCAACCCTTTCCTGCTCCAATGTATTTTGCTTTTTCTCAATAAATTCTTGTAACGATTACATACAGGGAGTGCAGAATTATTAGGCAAATGAGTATTTTGTCCACATCATCCTCTTCATGCATGTTGTCTTACTCCAAGCTGTATAGGCTCGAAAGCCTACTACCAATTAAGCATATTAGGTGACGTGCATCTCTGTAATGAGAAGGGGTGTGGTCTAATGACATCAACACCCTATATCAGGTGTGCATAATTATTAGGCAACGTCCTTTCCTTTGGCAAAATGGGTCAAAAGAAGGACTTGACAGGCTCAGAAAAGTCAAAAATAGTCAGATATCTTGCAGAGGGATGCAGCAGTCTCAAAATTGCAAAGCTTCTGAAGCGTGATCATCGAACAATCAAGCGTTTCATTCAAAATAGTCAACAGGGTCGCAAGAAGCGTGTGGAAAAACCAAGGCAAATAACTGCCCATGAACTGAGAAAAGTCAAGCGTGCAGCTGCCAAGATGCCACTTGCCACCAGTTTGGCCATATTTCAGAGCTGCAACATCACTGGAGTGCCCAAAAGCACAAGGTGTGCAATACTCAGAGACATGGCCAAGGTAAGAAAGGCTGAAAGACGACCACCACTGAACAAGACACACAAGCTGAAACGTCAAGACTGGGCCAAGAAATATCTCAAGACTGATTTTTCTAAGGTTTTATGGACTGATGAAATGAGAGTGAGTCTTGATGGGCCAGATGGATGGGCCCGTGGCTGGATTGGTAAAGGGCAGAGAGCTCCAGTCCGACTCAGACGCCAGCAAGGTGGAGGTGGAGTACTGGTTTGGGCTGGGATCATCAAAGATGAGCTTGTGGGGCCTTTTCGGGTTGAGGATGGAGTCAAGCTCAACTCCCAGTCCTACTGCCAGTTTCTGGAAGACACCTTCTTCAAGCAGTGGTACAGGAAGAAGTCTGCATCCTTCAAGAAAAACATGATTTTCATGCAGGACAATGCTCCATCACACGCGTCCAAGTACTCCACAGCGTGGCTGGCAAGAAAGGGTATAAAAGAAGAAAAACTAATGACATGGCCTCCTTGTTCACCTGATCTGAACCCCATTGAGAACCTGTGGTCCATCATCAAATGTGAGATTTACAAGGAGGGAAAACAGTACACCTCTCTGAACAGTGTCTGGGAGGCTGTGGTTGCTGCTGCACGCAATGTTGATGGTGAACAGATCAAAACACTGACAGAATCCATGGATGGCAGGCTTTTGAGTGTCCTTGCAAAGAAAGGTGGCTATATTGGTCGCTGATTTGTTTTTGTTTTGTTTTTGAATGTCAGAAATGTATATTTGTGAATGTGGAGATGTTATATTGGTTTCACTGGTAAAAATAAGTAATTGAAATGGGTATATATTTGTTTTTTGTTAAGTTGCCTAATAATTATGCACAGTAATAGTCACCTGCACACACAGATATCCCCCTAAAATAGCTCAAACTAAAAACAAACTAAAAACTACTTCCAAAAACATTCAGCTTTGATATTAATGAGTTTTTTGGGTTCATTGAGAACATGGTTGTTGTTCAATAATAAAATTATTCCTCAAAAATACAACTTGCCTAATAATTCTGCACTCCCTGTATAATTATTTTTATATCCATTTATATATTATTTATATTTGTATTTTGATATACATTTCACCCAAAATATTTCCAGTTTTCATTGATCATTATGAGTGATCATTATGGGTTATAACTCTGAATTTATTCAAATCCTCTGTACTTAAATAAAATTTCAGTTTTAAATAAATTACTATTGAAACACCACAATTACCATGTAGCATAGTGTATTTGACTTTAGACTACCTACAGACACAGTGCTGTATGGAAGCATATTAATGGAAATTGGAAAGAACAAGTGTGGCATGAAAAAGTGCCCGAGCAACAGAATGACCGAAGTACTTGGTAGAACTTCATAAGCAGTGGACTGGAGCTGGTGTCACCGTATCAAGTGCCACCATGCGAACGTTTTCAGGATGCATTTGTAATTTTAAGCCTTTCCTCAACCAGAGACATTATCAGGAACTTCTTACCCGAGTTAAGGAGATAAAGAACAGCACTTTTTTTTTTTTTTGTTTTAGATCAAATAAATTTGTGACATGTAATTTGCAAATCCACTTCTTAGACTCCAAAGCAGAGGAGCACAGAATCCAGGTAATTGTTTAAAATTTGATTGTGATGACTTGAGATTTCATGTCATATGCTGGTGCTGGCTGGTCCACAGTGTGTCATGAAGCTTAGTGTCAGTGCAGCATATACCAGATTTTAGAGCTTTTCTTGCTTACATCTGCTGACAAGCTTTGTAAAGATGCCGATTTCATTTAAACTCCAATGGATACATCAGAGAGTAAAATCTAATGCAATGAGGGTGCTGCACCAAAAGCCTCCTTGTGGTTACTATGGTCGGCAGCAGATTACTATCAAACCACTGAATGGAAGTTGAAAATTGAGTTTTCTTTATCACTGAAAACAACACATTGGGTTTGTATCACATTCACACAGGTTCGCTACTGCTAAGCGAGTAGTTAGGAATTCAAGTGAGCATTTTCCATACATAGCAACTGCAACAATCTTGAGGAGGTTTTCTATACGCCTATACCAGTGTTTTCCAACTACTGTGCCGCGACACATAGGTGTGCTGTGAGAAATGATCAGGTGTGTCGTGGAAGATTATTTAGTTTCACCTGATTAGTGCGATCGGTGTGAGTGACGGGCAGAACAATTACATTCTCTTCCACTAGAGGGCAGTACAACTACCTGCTCTAATTAAATGGGTTGTCAATTGCCAGTAAAACAGAAGAAGATGAAGGAGAAATTATGTAATAGTCATGCTGTCATAATAGCAATAGAGTTGTCAGTCTGACCTGGGTCCTGGCTTGTTTGTGCGACATAGACAGTGAAAGTGGAAGAGACAGTGTGTGTCAGAGTTTTTTTGAGGAAGACTAAAAGGAGAAAAAGAGGTTTGGAGAAAGGAGTGTGAGTAATGTGCAGCAGATGCACACACATGGTCACAGATATACCCACACGCATGCATATTTCAAGTCTGTCTGCCAAGAATGATGTTCATAAGCAACTAATTTGCAGTAGTAACAACTATAATGCTGCAAGGAAGACATTTTTATCAAACAGAGACATTCATACCGAAAGTGCGTGCAGTACATTTCATTTGTTTTCTTATGTCTGTTCTTGGCAACCAAAGAATGATAAATGATAGTTTTAAAAAGAACACCTCTACTCCTTATGTTTATACCTACTTGCAGAGGGTAAGACGAGACGATTGAATCAGTTTAATCTTTCTAACCTCCAGTTTAACCCTACGTCTGACAACTGAGGGGTAAGGGACGAGTTAGATAGACATTAACCTTCTTGAGGAATTTTGGCCTATTTGGCAGAATTAAATGAAAAGGCTTATGAAAAAAGAACTGCAAGGCCAGTGCAAGGACACCATCTAGTTTTTGAATAAATGTTTGTTTACCACGTGGATAAAACAAATCTATTAGATTATTTAGATATGCTTGTGTTGCCATTTCTGGTAACATTTGATTTGAGAATTCACATCATCTCCACATAATCACCGCCATTCACTCTTTAATTCTATGAACAGAGGTATTCATTATTTTTTGCCAGAATATTTCACATTGTTTTTGTTTGGTGATGGGGAGAGCAAGATTTTAAAATTCCCCCCAGCTTTTTCTCGGTCTGTAGAGAACACGGTTGTTCATTATGTCCTTATAGTTGTTGACATCTTACAGAAAGAGGAAATTCCAAAAAAAAAGCTCAGGCATCATTATCATCACCATTAAAAAAAAACAACCCGTGAGAGCAGTGAAAATGCTAACTTGGATTTATTAATATTTAACCAATCACCAATTTGCTGCTGGCTTTCACAAGTAATTGGTTTGTAACAGATGATGGGCTCACTGAGATGACATTGGTGATGTCCAGGGAAAGTTTATCTTCCAATGAGCCTCAGTTATTAAAGAGAATGGACTGGTTCTTGTATAGCGCTTTTCTTCTCTACCTGAGAACTCAAAGCACTTTTCCCTCCTATGATTAAATGTTTTCTATCTAACATTCACACAGATGGATGCGTCAGAGAGCAATTTGTGGTTAGTATCTTGCCCAAGGATGTTTGGCATGAAGACTGGAGCAGCCAGGGATGGATCCACCTTCCTTCCGATTAGTAGATGACCCCCTCTACCTCCTGAGCTACAGCCACCTCATCAAGATTTGTAAGATGTCTTCTCTCTCTACCATGAGATGCTAGTCAGTCTTGTGGTTGGAATATATTTCTATTGCCGTTCTGTTCAATGCATCTTCATCCTTAAACCTTAAACACAGTCATTCTTCCAAATATATGCACAAGTTGGTCTTTCCAACACATGCCTTGATTCCAAGTGATATCAGTCCTCTTATAGAGAATGAAACAGGCCACATTAAAGGGTGTAAGTCACAAGTTTGTCAGCCATAGTTTATGCCTTGCGTGGGAGGTTTTTCCCACCTTTTTATTTTCACTTTGTTTTTACATTTCTGTTTACTTGCTAGTTTTTCCAAGCAAAATATTTCTCATCACAACATACTGAAAAGTGAGAAAACAGGGTATTTAAATGTGATGTGTTTTTAGACAAATAACCATATGTGAGTAGGTAGGAGTGACAGATCTCAGTAAACTCAGCATAAAAAAACAAAGGATGCTTTTGAGACATATACCAGTATCTGTCGCAGGGCGCCAGTATTTGACTCCGTGGAAGAGAGATCAGACCTCCCAAAACAAGTTATCTTGTTTTATATCAGATCTTGGTGTTTCCCACCCTGAAGACACTCCCACCTCAGTAAAGTAATCTACAATCAGCCCTATTGGCTATTTGTCAACAAGAGTGTATTTTTACGTAAACCACAACCTCTTCCTAAACCAAACCAAACCGTTTATAGATTTTTATATTATTATATTCTTATATTATTTTATATTATTATATATTATTATATTATATATTATATTATATTTATATTATTATTATATATTTTTAGAATGCAACAGAAAAGCAACCATATTAACCCTGCATATTATAACAAATGTTGATAAACATGAGTGTTCTCATCCTGTCTATGCTACGCAAGGAGCAAAATCGTAAAACTTGAATGTATTTTAGCCATAATATAAAACACAGTGCAAACATCTGTAGCCAGTGTCAGAGCATAGTGATTTGTTCACCCAACCATCGACAACCAACCAGCCAGTCAGCAACAATTACACTTTCAGCAAAAGGTACTTGATGAGATATAGGTCACACATGAAGAATTTCATCTTCTACATATCTTCAGCACTTTTCTAAGTGTGTGTGTGTGTGTGTGTGTGTGTGTGTGTGTGTGTGTGTGTGTGTGTGTGTGTGTGTGTGTGTGTGTGTGTGTGTGTGTGTGTGTGAAGTCATTGTTTTCTGGCCAGTGAAGCTGCACCAGGTTGAGGTATTCCCCATCAAGTGCAATGACAATTAGACAGTAACTAACCAGCTATTTCCCTTCATTACCTCTCAACGCATCGTGCTGTGAGTGGGTGTGGGGTTTGCACGTGTTTGTGTGTACCATGCTGACAGGATGAAAAAGAAAGAGTTAGCATTTAAAGAAATATGGGCATAAATATGATATATGAAAATATACAAACTCCCTGCAAGAAGAGACTTATTTGCATGGTGTACCCAGTTACCCCTGGCTGATCAGTGAGAATAACTTACATGGTAAGCACATCCTGCAGGTATAGACCACCTGCCTATGGCAGAGTTTATTCCTGTAAACATACTTTCAAAAGAGCATCTTATCATGCCATCCTGTCTCTTTTCTGTATCTTTAATATGTTTCCTGCCCCCTCCATTTCCCTTCTACTCCTTTTTCATTCCCCTTTCTTTCGCTTCCCTTTCTGTATCTTGTCTTTTCCCCCCTCTCTTACTGCCACCCAGCACCCACATAAGGATACAAACATTGCCATTTTTCTCCTCCTGCACAAGGCCCACCACATAGCCATTTGCATAACAATCTCCACTTGTTTTTCTGCTTAGATGGAATTCACAGCATGGTGCCAGCATGACTGAGACAGGGGTCATTGCTATGTATATCAGAGAGAGAGGAAGAGAGAGAGAGAGGTGGAGAGACAGCAGCGTTTATGGCAGCGTGAGGAGAGGTAGGTTGCAGTTGCAAAAATACACATCTAGACACACAAACCCTTCCATAAAGAGACTCATCGGCATACATGCACTGACTGATGGAGAGGATGCAGATGAAAGCATCTGACTGCATACCAGTTTTTCAATGTAAAGCCACATTAAAGGACAAGAATGACACTACTGAAGAAATCAGCAACAACTTCTGCTCATTGTTTCTTTTCTTATCTACTCATCACACATTATGTGAAAAAACACAACATTTCCCAGTATGAACTGAAGCCAAGAAGCCGTTTGTTCTGTAGGCTGTTTTCTTCCATTTAGCGCACATTCTTACACAGGTTTCTGGCTATGCGATTCTTTTCTCTGATAAATGGTCAGTGTGTCAGATGAGGAGATTGTAGAGTTAGGAAGTCTCACCATACCTGGGCTGAGAGACAGTTTACTCTGTATAGCTACATTTCTGCACTGGTTTAAATTATAAAAGAAAACAATCAAGTCTGACAGGTTTATGTGATATAAATTTTAAGAATTGAATGGAAACAAGGAGGAACATTAGTCTTTTATTTAGATCACATAACAGAACTTGTTGCTCTTACACTGCATGTTGCCCAAATGTGGCATCGATCAACTCTGATACACTACACAGAATATTATGATCAGCTGTCACTTCCAACAGTGTATTTTGTTCTTGATGCTCAGTACTGTTCAGGTCAAAACGTGTTCATGATGATATCACGTAATCAGGCACAACCGATTTTTGTCCTGTTTTGTAGTTGGCTTTACAGATAATGTAGAATTTCCAAACTAGCTGGGGCCATTTCTAAGATTGCTTTCAAATCACTTCTATTCAGTTTTATTTGTATAGTGCCAAATTGCAGTGACATTTGTCTCAAAATGCTTCATAGTGTAAAGTAAAGACTGTACTATATGTACCAAGATTTGGGAGAAAAACCCAAATAATCAGACAAACCCCTGTAAGGAAGCAGTTGGTGAAAGTGAGAAGGAAAAACTCCCAACCAATCTGCTGCAAGCAGTTGGAGGTGTTGGTGGAGAGTTCTGGCCTTTGTAAATGTAAACACACAAATACACGTATATACATTAGAGGTGGGAATCACCATACATCCCACGATACGATATTATCACAATACTTAACGCACGATATGATATTATTGCAATTTTTAAAAATATTTTGCGATATTTAGATTCTGTACATAAAGGTAAACTTTATCAATATTCATTTTATCTAATATCAAAGTCTCGCACTCAGTCTTTCTCTCATTTCAGTCAGTTTTATTGTTGACAAACTGAACGGTTTGTATTACAGTCTAGTCCAACTTAACTGAATGCAACCATCTGGCACAATTATAGCTATTCTGAACTATGCAATATGAAAACTATGCAGCCCATTCAGCAACTGAAGAATTTGAAAGTAAATTAAAACAAAATATAATTTTACATTAAATAAAAAAGTTTTAAACTTAATTAAAATAAAACATGTCTTAAATTAAAATAAGTAAACTGTCATGTTTATTGCTGCCAAAAGAAAAAGGAGCTGATCAACATGCTCTGAAGTCAGAACATGTTCCAGTCCACAAAAACTTTTTTTGTAACAAAATATTGATTTCTGCTGTCCCTGTGAATAATGTCACAGAGCCCCATTCCCCACATCCAGGATTTTTCCGCCCACCTTGCCGGCACCTCGATTTCTAAAATTGACTTGGTGCGGGGGGTATCACCAGGTTCCCGTGCGCGCCGAAGACGTCCCCAAAACTGCCGTTATTACCCCTTTCGGCCTGTTTGAATTTTTGCGCATGCTGTTCGGCCTGAAAGGCGCCGCCCAGACTTTTCAGCGGTTGATGGACTCTGTTTTGCGCGGGCTGCCTTTCGTCTTCGTGTACCTTGACGATATATTGGTGGCCAGCTGCTCTGAGAGTCAGCACACATCACATCTGCATCAGGTTTTCCAGCGCTTGGCGGCACACGGCCTGATCGTCAACCCCTCCAAGTGCCAGTTCGGCTTGCCCGTTCTGGATTTCTTGGGCAACCGCATTTCCGGGCCGTTTCGGCTTTTCCACGTCCTGCGTCCATTAAAGCGCTGCAGGAGTTCTTGGGGATGGTCAATTTCTACAACCACTTTCTCCCCAGAGCTGTGCACCTGCTGCAGCCTCTCTATGCTGCCTTGAAGGGTAAAACAGCTAAGGACCCGATTGACTGGCTCCCTGAACACATCCAGGCATTTTCTGGGGCCAAGACCGTGCTGGCAAACGCCGCCCTGCTGGCCCACCCGTTTCCATCAGCGGAGATAGCGTTGACCTCCGACGCGTCGGAGGCCAAGGCAAACGCCGCCTTGCTGGCTCACCCGTTTCCATCGGCGGAGATTGCGTTGACCTCCGACGCGTCGGACGTGGCAGTAGGCGCAGTGTTAGAACAGCGGGTCTCCGGTGTCTGGCAACCGCTTGCTTTTTTTAGTCGCACGCTTAGGGACAGTGAGCGCAAATATAGCGTTTTTGACAGGGAGTTGCTGGCCCTACACCTCGCGACACGGCATTTTCGTTTTTTTCTCGAGGGTCGGAGCTTCACCGCATACGTCGATCATAAACCTTTGACATTCGCGATGTCCAAGGCCTCTGATCTGTGGAGCGGGCACCAGCAGCGCCAGTTGGCAGCCATTTCCGAGTTCACAACTGACATTCAGCACGTGGCTGGTAAGTCCAACTGCATGGCTGACTGTCTATCCCGCGTGCTGGTTTCTCCCGTTTATGTTGGCATAGACTTTGAGGCTATGGCCGCTGACCAACAGGCCGACCCAGATATCCTTGCCCTTCAGTCTGCGCAAACGGGCCTTGTACTGGAGGACAGACCCGTGTGGAACGGCGGGCCTAGCCTGCTTTGCGATGTTTCCACCAGCCGTCCACGCCCTGTAGTTCCCCTTTCGTGGCGTCGTCGCGTTTTCGACTCCGTACATTTCCCTTGACTATTTTCATGTCTTGGAATAAAATATCGCCCTCTGCTGTTTCTGCAGCCTACTGCAACTTACTGCAACTTATTGCAGCTTAAGCATGTGTGCCTGTTTCACGCTTAGGAGAGGCAAAGTGTGACATCTACACAGTGGACCCATGTTTCTATTACACGCTTTACCACAACACTGTTTTGAAAGTATAGATGTGTAAATACTGATAAGTAATTATACTAATGCAGCTCAAAAAGATAATTTATCAAAAGGTTTTTGTCAAAAGGGTAAACTTTCATATATTGTCTTTTCATCACAGACAAAATGAAACATTTTAAGACTTTCTTTGTTCTTGTGTGTGATGAAAATCACACACCAAGTATCACAAATTATTATGTTATTTATTATAATGTTATTTTTGAATGAATAAATAGTGCACAAGAAACTGTGAGAGGACTGTCAATAACAGCAAGGATCAAATCCTGCCTGGCTGCATGGATATCCATGGGTCCCACGTCTTGAAGGAACCAAAGGAAGCATCTCACAATCATTCAGCTATGGAACACGAACACAGAGAAGTACCTACTGAGTTATCTGACTTCTGACACTCTGACACGTTTCATTCTTTTGTCTTCTTACACATTTTGCAGTAGTTAGCTGTTTTAATGAAAGACTAAACCTAAAAAAGATGAAATCATTATGCTGTGTAGCATATACTACACAGAGGTGTCTTTGTGTTCAAAGTGTAATGCAGTTGCATGCAGGTGATTCTAAACAATATGTGTACATGACAGCATTGCCCTGTAAATCATTCCCTACTTCAGTCCAATGTCTGAAATCAGTAACAAATAGACTGAAGTGCACACGTATGCAGATTTAGATCCGCCTATTCTTACATGTAGATACGGGGTTATGAACACAAATAAATATGTAGTTAGAAACATGCACAGCCATATGCACAATAGCAACATTCCAAAGAGCAACACAAAGGAAGTGACAGGGTGACAAAATAGAAAGAATGACAGCACGCAGGAAAAACAAACAAGACAGACGACGTGGGTGATCAAGGAGAGTGGGAGTCATTTTTTATCCTTTATTTAATCAGGTACTCTCACTCACATCACCATTCATTCCTCTCAAACCTGAAAACCCGAAGCGTCCACTGAGCAGTGACAAAGAAAATTCCCACACAGTCATAGCCCCATTCTAGTCTTCACTTGGCAACTGATATGGCGTTAAGCTATCGTTCGTTGGCAACATTTTCCTCCAAACTTTGTCATAACTGACAAAACATTTGGCTGATAAGAAGCGCCATTAAAGTGATTTTCCATGTTTTCAATAACAGAACAATGCTGTGATGTATAACATACCAGGCATTAACACGCAGAGAGCAGGGAAGTAGATTACACTGCCAGAGTGGCTTCTCTGGATGATTTGATGCTTTTTCTGCTGTGAACATTGTTCACTATTGCCATCAGTTGTATTCACAGTGGTACAAGATTCTAAACATTGTTTCAAAGGCTGATTTTATTTTAGAGAAAATTATTTTGTGCATTTTGTTTAGAGGTTACTTTGCAAGTGTGTAAACTGAAATGTTATGCCTCAACAAAGGGGCATACTGAGAATCATTCTCAGTGAACTCTGCTCATCTGTGACACCAAGGTCTCATTTAGATAAATATTTGACTCCAGTGTACAGCTTTTCACTGAATTCACTGATTTCACTGTATTGTTAAATTAAGTTAGGCCTGCAATGGACTGGATGTACGGTCCTGTCCAGGATGTAACCTGTGACAGCTCACTGTGAATCAAAATTGAATAAGTAAGAAAAGAGAAGTAGAGATGGATTGCAATTAAGCTGTGTGGAGTGTTAAAAGGAGTGTTAAAATCAAATTAATATATTGCCAGAACTGCATGCATCTAAATTTGTGATATTTTACGGTATGGTTTAGAAATTTTAGATTCTTCAAATTTTAATGGATTGGTCCGGTCTCCTTCCTCTCACCCCAGCCATCTGCCCCTCCCTGAGCCTAGGTCTGCTGGAGATTTCTTCCTGTTAAAAGGGAGTTTTTCCTTCCTACTGTTGCCAAGTGCTTGCTCAAAGGGGTCATCTAATTGTTGGAGTTTTCTCTATATTATCCAAAGGTCCTTCTTTTTTCATATAAATAAATTTGCACTTTTCAACTTAAGAAACATCATTCGTACAGTGACTTCTTTCCAATGCTCTCTACCTGATATTCACACTCTCATGAATGCATCAGGAGTAACTCAAGGTGTGTATCTTGCCCAAGGACAATGCAGTATGCAGACTGGCGCAGACAGTGATCAAACCAACAACCTTCCAACTAGTAGATGACCTGCTCTACCCGCTGAGCCACAGCCACTATTTTTAAAGACTACAGTGCAGCTTTTATTTTGATTTACTGAAGCTTTTTGTACAGATGGCATATCCACACTGCTTACCTCCTGATGAAGAGGTGTGCAACCTTACAATTGCCCAAAGGTTGAAATGTATTTGTGTGTCTTATTGAATATGAACGGGCTACATATAAATGGGAAGGATCAACTGGGACTTTCAGAGCACCTCTTTAAAATGCTGCTTTAGTTGACTGTATCAGTCACATGATACAGTTCACTCTTAGTCCTTGATACACGAAGAGTCGACTCTTTCAGGTTTGTCACTATCACATACATACAGTGTAAACATGGCACATGCACATACTCTATGAAGTAAGAAGTGCATATGGTGGATGAAGATATGAAAGTAAAAGTTTTCTCACTCTTTGAATTCTCTGTCAGCCTCTACAGCTTCAGCTACATAGGAGTAATGTTATAATTATATTGTAATCAGTCTGGTTGCTGCTCACAAGCATTAAATTATTAGCTAGCATTTCTCATAAATAGCTGTCATTAATTTGTGGGGGATGCCCGTGTACATTGCTAATAAGAAATGGTGGGGGATCCTGCATTTGAACAACAGGATTAGTGTAACATGCAGCGAGTGAAACATATTAGCCTCTATTTAGACGTTCTCATTTGTGAAAGGACAACACTTCACTTCAAATAAGCACTGTTCTTTCTGAAGAGTAGTAGGATCTACCAGCAGGAGTGTGGCTTCCCTTGGAATTAATATTTAATGTATTGTTTACAAATTGCTTGAAACTCGTCGAGTAAACCACACTGGAGAAGAGGTCAAGAAGCTAACTGCAAAAGACCGAACAAGTGCAATGCAGCTCGAATCCAAGGCTGCAGCCCAAACCATGGGAGGATGCTGTATCTTTATTTTACAGTGCAGGGGGGGGGGGGGGGGGGTTGTATTACTGAACACTGTATAAATAGGTCTTGGCATCAAAGGCATCAGGGTAATGTGAATGCTAAAGACAGTTTTTCTTGTTAAGTAAACATAACACTAATGCTAATTCAGTGATTTGTTTTTCTTTTTTTTCAATCTTCTCTCACTTCTTTGTTTTTATGTGCACACACAAAAAAACTACCACTTAAACACATCTATATACATCTGTACACGGTAAAATGAAGTTTGACAGTTTTATTATTGCTCTTTAGTATTTCTTCTTTATTTTCTTGTACTAATGAAACACTGCATCCCCTTGGACTACTTAAAAAAACACTTGGAGAGTTAAGATTTGAAATAATATTTTCAAAAGTAACATAATGACAATGTTTTAAAATAACAATGTCCTGTTCTATGTGCTATATGTTAGTCTATTCTTTTGAAAGTTACATTTTTCCATTATTGCAGGCTGGGCATGTTCACTCTAGAGAGTTGCTGCAACCTAGAGGACCAACTCAGTTCAGTTTTAATTATATAGCACCCAATCACAACAACATATTGGAGGATAAAGACCATACAACAATACAAAGAAAACTCCAACAACTAGATGACCTGCTAAGGAGAAGCAATTGGCAACAGTGGGAATGAAAAACTCCCCTTTAACAGGAAGAACCAGGCTCAGGAAGGGTCAGCCATCTGTCATGACTGGTTGGGGTGAGGGGAGTCTGACAGGACTAAAGATGCATTGTGGAAGAGAGCCGAAGATTAATAATAATTAATAACTACATCCAGAATTTGTAGCAGAAAAAAGCAAACAACACAAAGCAGAACAGAGGCTACTGTCAGCTGCTGTGAGTGACACTCACAGTGAGCTGGCTGCCCTGTGCACAGGAAAACATGAGGCAGGACTGGACAGTGGTAGCTTGTTAGCAACAACCAGCCTAACCAAGCTAGCAGAAATAAATGTATTTGATCTCCATAGAAGAAGTTTTCAGTGTGGAGCTGCAAAAGAAACTAAATACCATAACTGTCATCGTAGGAGGTAGTGGTAAGAGAAACTATAGATCTGTAATAACTAGAGAAGCAATGGAGCCTCCTGCGTGTTTTAATTTCTCTAACTGAGCACTTCTCGTCAGTGTAGGGTGGAACGAAAAGGCCTTTTAATGGAGATACACTCAGAGCTGATTGCAGGTCATTACACCACCACAGGGAGAGACCGGAGGAAGGAGCTTAATGGCTGAGAGAAAGCAGCGCTCGTAAACCATGACACACACACACACATACAGCGAGGCTTCCACTTCTCCAGTGAAGACGTGGTATCACTGGGTGCTTCCACACACTCTCCAATCCAAATTTTACTTCCCAAAACATACGCAGAGGCAGTGATACACACACACACACACACACTACACAGTAACAGACTCCACTCTCTTATGTTTTTTTTTATGATTATTCTGTCATGGCAGAGTTTGTTTAAGAGCCCATTAGAATCAAAAGGGCGACGATTTTCTTAATCAAGCCTAATTTATTAAAACATCAGCCAGAGCTATTAACATTAACAGGATGAGGCAGGAATGCAGTGGGAGGCTCTAATGCAGGAAGAGAAAGAGATGGAAGCTAAAGAAAGGGAGAATAAAGAGAATGTTCTTCCTCCATCACTGACAGAGGTTTACTGTTACTGTGTTACTGCACAGTGATTCCAAGAGATCACTGATGAAATGAAAATGTGAAACAGGCAAGCAGCATTTTAATGAACACCAAGTTCGTATCTAGGGTTGTTTTTTGGTTTTGTTTGTTTTTTGTTTTTTGGGCGGGAGGGGGGGGGGGGGGGGGGGCTTACAATAATCCTGTATTTTGCACTGTTTTAGTGGCACATGCAATATGTTTATTTTTATACCTTATACATTAAAATATAATTAATTAAATGTTCAAATCTGTGATCATAGACCAGTAGTTGTGTTTACTTTCATTTTATTGATAAACCTGCCTAAAGAATTTTTTAAAAAAATCTACACAAACTGAGATTTAAACACGTTATAGTCTTTACTCGAAACAAACTAGAAATCAAACTTTGATATATGGATGAATAAATAATAAAATATGAAGTCGAACTTAACTATATGGCATCAAAACTTGAATACAGAGAATGAAACTTGGGTATACTGAATTAAATTTGAATATATGGAATGGAACTTGGATAAAAGAAGTCACTTTGAGCTGCTCTCTTATTCACAAGGGGTTGTCAGAGCAGGAAGCGCCGCATCTTTTGATTCTGATTCTGATTCTGATCTTTTGATTTGGCAGATTTTTGCACCAGTTGCCCTTCCCAATACAATCTCAAAGGGATACATGTATATGTCTCCGTCTGGGAACAAATCAGGGATTATTCACTTACTAAGCTAATGTGTAAACTACTACACTGTGGCTCTACAGACTAAAACTTGACTATATGATATGCAGCTTGTCTATATGGAGAATGAAGTTTGGACACTGAATAAAACTTGATTATATAGAATGAGGGATATATCTAATAAAACAATGTATGGAATGAAACTTAAATATAAGACATAAAATTTCAATATTTAGAATGAAACTTGAATATATGACATTTCAGTTGGAAAAACTGGAAATGTTAAGTTGAACAAAAGCCCAAAATAAATGTAATTGATGCATTTAAACGTTTAAACTCAGAAACAGGAGTCTATTCAATTATGCAATTAGAGTGAAACTTGACTATATCAAATAAAACATGAAAAGTTGGAATTTACTGACAGAATTTTAGGACTATTTTAATGACATCTGAGAAATCCATGATGCATAGTATCAACTAAAATTCTTTGTGGCTGAAATTTTGAGTTTGCAGGCATTCCAGTCAGAAAAAATAGGGTTATGATACATGTATTTAAAAAGAAAAAAAGATTGGTGAGTCACAAAGTTCAATGGCTTCTATTGCTTAATGACGCTGTTGCTTGTACTTTTAATATGAAATTATTTTCATCACGCTCGCACAGGAAATAGAGCACTCAGATCATGCAGAATGATCACTTGTAAACCCATTTTCCTACACAGCTCTGTTTGTACACATACCCATTCCCCTTTAATGCTCCTCTCACTAAGTACTAATGCTCCTTATGTGTATTGACGTACATCATTGACAAGTCAATTCAATTTACCTTAGGAAAATGGTTGGTGTTTTTATTAGGTTAATTAACCGGCCCCCTGCGGGAGTTGTGGGATGAGCAAGATAGATGAATTCACAGCTCTCCTGTTATGGCCAACAGGTTAAAGACCTGCAGAGAATGGTAATTTGTCATCATACACATACACTTTATACACGCAAGCACACTATTCATCTTTTTTTTTGGGGGGGTTTTCAACATATACTACTATTACTACTAATAATAATACTAATAACAATATATCATTTTATGCATATTATTATCCTTTAAGGTTTCTGCACCTGTCCTACTGATAACTAGGACAAAAATCATTTGTGACTACTGAGACGGGAATCTGCAATCTGAAAAATATTTCATGTTTGACCAATATTTGATCAATAAAAAAGTCAAGCTTCTGTTGATTCAGTTTTGGTGTATTTCTGTACCCATTACTATCAGGGCTAAGAAGAGCACTAGCTTTCAGTCAGTTTCCACTTTAGCTTAACTTTTGCCTTTGGAACCATGGAAATACTGCTTTGGTACTTTTTATTTTATCTTCGGAGTTTTCTTGAACTAGCTCAACCGCAGGCTGATTTGAATGGTCGGTTGACTCATATTAAGGACTCCCAAAGGATACGGCCTGCTCACATTTCTTCAATCGGAACTACATAAATGATATTTCTGTTTTATTTTTTTTTTAAATTGGGTACTGAACGGTGTGCAGTGAAATTTTGTACATGTACCTATTCACTGTCTTGCAAAGAAATAAAAAATAAATCAAATTGATTTCATTGAGGTTGACACCACCTGCAAGCTACTGTTCATAGTTATTGTACTCTGTGTTATTGGTTTGTTTTTTGATTAGCAACAGCTAAGCTACAATCATGATTTAATCAACAACCCCAAGTGGGTAACACAACATGGGAAGATGGGATAATGATAATATATTGTGGACATTTGTACAGAAAGACAACTTGTATAAAAATAACATGATGATGTGAAATAGTGCTGCTTTAGTGCCTCGTTCCTGCAGAACTATTTTCAAAAAATAATAATTAGTTAGTTCTTATCATCAGATTGCATACAAACTCATCAGTGATCCTAGAATACCTCTCAAACACCAACATATTACATTTTTATGTCAGTGTGTTTTGTTCAAGAACAGTCTTGAACGTCCCCCAACTTGAATGGAAGTACAATCAGAGCGTGTCTTTAAAGAAGTAGAATGTCTAACTTGAATACAGAGGAAAGTGACAAAAACTGAGCACCTAATAACTACCACAGAGTTATATAAGTGGATTTTTTTCAACTGGAACATCAGTGAGAAAATCATCTGACAGACTGATGCTGAGGCCTCCATTGGAACCAAAACATTTCAGTTGTCAAGCTCATGTGCATTTGAACTTTAAGTGACACCTGTGAAAGTGCAGATATTAACACTGAAAAACAAAAAAGTAATATCCAGCTCTCCTATTAGCGTACAGCCTTGGGTGAAAACCTTGCATTTGACATGAACAATGTACACACACCAACAAATCCCCTGCTGAGCACACGCACACAGCAACACAGAGGTGGGAACAGTGGACAGGCGGTGTAGGGCTCCCTTGCCAAAAGCCTTATTGATTGGGATAAAGGTCTTTTGATGAGGAAGATTGCTCATCAGGCTGGAACGACATGCTTCTCAGATGTGACGCCTTTACAGACCAGCCCAGGGGCGCATCGACCAACGCATGGCCATCCTATCTGTGTACGTGTGTCTACGTTTATGTGTGTTTGTCTGCCTGTCTTTAGTAATCACACTTAAGACGAGCTCCCATTGATTGGAGAAAGGCTCATATGGGTCACCCTGGCCCCACTCTGACATGTCCTCTGTTGGGGGAAAGGACATGGTTGGCAGTTGGCAGTGAACTTCATGCTCCAGCCATGACGCATGTCAGACAAAAATTGAAAATGCAATTGACAAAACATGCTACAACTATATTTTATTTGGAAGTAAGTCATGGGCATGGACATCCGAAAGTGTTGCAAGTTTAGAACTAGTAGTACCGGTTGTTTAGGGATTTGCCTATTTACTGGTTCATGTGAAAGAGAGCAACTCCCTTTGGTGTAGAAGGGGTTAAACAAAGGACAGTCTGATTGTGTCCTAAGACTGTACATAAAAATGGACATTGCTGCAATGATATCATCCGTTGGTTAGTGAAGTCCCATTAGGAAGCCTCAAGTTGAGCGTTTCCATTATTACCATTCTTGGTGTTTTGACCAAGAGACACTGCACACTCATATAGTAGCAACTTTTCAATCACACAGTAACTTTAATGACCAATATAATTTACAAAATCACCATCATGTTGTAGTCAATAAGATTTCAAACTTCTGATAAAGCCTTAGAGCGCTTGATCTACCTCATAACCATGGTCAGTTTAGAGTCACATATTAACCAGAAATGTATGTGTTGGAACGTGAGAGAAAGCTCACACATAAGTATTCTGGAATGAGTCAAACATGCAAACACCTTCAAAGACCCCAGTCTATCTGAGAGATCTTTTACTGTCTGTATGAATCAAGTGTTGTGTGAAACATCAGTTTTGCCTCAAGGATCTGTTTTAGGTCCGATTCTTTTTTTGTCTTCATATACTCCCTCTGGCCAAATTATTAAATGTTAAAATAATATTTCGTACCATCTCTATGCTGATGACATTCAGTTATACTGTTCTTTCAAAGCTTCTGAGTTTTTTTAAATTGTCTTGTTTTAATAAGTGTCTGTCTGAAATCAAACAATGGTTAAATGCCAATTTCCTCTAGTCTAATACGGATAAAACAGAAACTTTTATTATTGCTCCTGATCACATGTTCTCAGAAATTGGGTAGCATATCAGGTTTTTAGACCCTTCATTTCAGTCGAGTCTCAGATTAAGTGTTATATTTGACAGTTCAATGTCTCTTGAGAAACACTCTGAACAATTGGTCCGGAATTGTTTTTATCATCTAAGAAACATTTCTAAACTCAGACTACTGGTGTCAAAGGCAGAACTTGAGATGATTATTCATGCTTTTATCTCTTCTCGTTTGGATTATTGTAACGGTCTTTTTACGTGTCTCAACAAATCACCTTCAGACTGTTCAGAATGCTGGGGCAAGACTTTTAACTGGCACAAACAAAAGGTCACACATTACTCCAGCTTTGGCTTCTCTTCATTGGTTGCCCGTAAATTTTAGGGTTCAATTTAAAATTTTAGTCGTAACTTTTCGAGCTCTGCATGGTGAAGCTCCCCAGTAATATCTCTGACCTGTTGAAACCTCATGCTTCATCCCGAGCACTTAGGTCTTCAGGTCACAGGTTATTGTTGGTCCGACATGCTAGGTTCAAAACACATGGGGATCGGGCTTTTCAGGCACTGGCACCAAGGCCATGGAGCTCTCTTCCGTTGTCTTTACACTGTCTAGACTCCAATGACTCATTTAAAAAGCAGCTGAAGACATTTTTATACAAACCTGCTTTTAATTAATTAATTTTTTTCATTGTTTTATAATATTTTATTTATATATCTGGGATTATTGTGAAGCACTTTGTGATTTTTATCTGCGAAATGTGCTATATAAATTAATTTTATTTATTTACTTACTTACTTACAGATTTTGTACACCCTCGGTGTACACTACCTATACAACAGTATAACAATTTAAAAAATAATTTTATTTTTGTGTATTTTGCATCATTTTAGGAAAAATCATCGAATCTGGGCTGACAGATTGACATTTAAGGTATTTGTCTCTGCTGCCAAATGTCAACATGGGTTAAATTTGGTCCAGACAATATGTAAAGTTTAAAGCCTGTCTCCAGCATTTTTTTAAACTCATCTTTATTTACAACTATCGTTGTATTGTGGGTTTAAATGGGTGTGGCCTAAGACACTTGGGTACATTTGGGGAACTTGTCTCAGTTCCACTCACTTCCTTTGGAAATTTTACTCCACCGACTAAATAATTAAAAAGACACAAAAAACTGATTTGTTTTTTTTTAATTGAAGACACATTACATCTTTTTCTCTTACAGCGTCCTGACATCCATGGGTAGTTTAAAAACCGAGACTTTTAAGTGGAAAATATTTCCTTCCACATAATGCAAAACACAAACGCTGTCACGAGCATGCCAACCAAAGCAACAGGAGGCTTTAAAACCCTAGCCATACAAAAATGATGGCCAAATAAAAAGTTAATAACATGGTGTAGTTTGCTGGCAAAAAAAAGGGAACGTCCCAACCACACAATGTTTAATTTTCTTCGTCCAGTTCAGAAAAATCTATGTTAGCTGTATTAATTCTGTAAGGCCAGGATCTACTCAACTCATGTGAAAGGTTCAGATGATATACAGTTCTATCATGCTAGAGGACAACCATACTGATTATTGCTCCTTTAAAGTGAAAAGCAATATCACCAGTTCAATTTGAATCATGCATCTTTTTCCTTCATTTAATCTTAATTTATGTTATGTTATGAAGCAACATGAAAAGTGTGGGTATGTGTATGACTTTATAACCAAATCATCTAAGAAACCAAAGCAAAATTGCAAAAAAAATGCAAAAGGTCCAACAACGAGATCTAAGAAACATAAAAAAATACTTCATCTGATAAATTCAAACATTTCATTCAGTTTGCTAATGCCTCCCACTTCACTCAAAATTTTAGCAATGAAACAAAAACTACTGTAAGTTGCATAGAGTACAAAGATACCATCGTCCTATGAGTAGGATGGTGGTATCTTTCATTACATTTTAGTAGCAGAGATGAACCAACTGTGACGTAGAAGTGTCCTTGAGCAAGACACTGAATTGCATCATTTTAAATAATTTGTCATCCAATTGAAAACGTCATAATCATCTCAGCTCACCCACCCACAAAGCCAGATCATATATATTGATGGGTTATTTTTCCAGAGCTTTTGTTTGTTGGTTTGGGGGGAGGGGGCAGTGAAGGCAGCAATGGGACTGCCTGCCCTTTTTGAGTTGCTGAGCTACCCAAGCTCTTAATAATTGATTAGGATTGATTTTTAACCCAGCCCTGACCTGAGCCAGGATGGACAGGCAGTGCTGTCCAAGCATGAATGTGTGTGTATGTGTGTGTGCATTTTTAACATTTGTGTCTGTGTTGTTTGTATTTGTGTGTGACAAGTGCACTCAGAGTGTATGCCTCTACCACCACCACCTTCCAAAACAGAGGAGCGTGTATTTGTGTCCACAAGCACTCATTGCAAGAGAAAAGAGGGCAGTGTGCTCATCTTTAAAAGCTTCAGACGTGTTCCCAGAATTAAATATTTAGGCTGATGAAGTCTTGGCCTCCCTTGCTTGCAGAGACTCTTGATTTCCATTGATTTCTCACAAGACAACTGGGACGCCATTACAACAAAATGCACTATAGCTGGCCACACATACCCTCTGACACTCACGCCAGTTTAACGCCCTCTAAACCACCACCACCACCACCATTGGCCACTGCTCCTGTGCATGTGTGTCTGTGTCTTGAAAAATGGGAACAACTCAAGGTCTTTCCTCTACATCTTGACCAGTAAAGTTATAAGCACTTGTGACACAACCAGCCACACACCACCACCTCGTGCGAGTTCCATTCGCATACCCAACTGAAAGCAGATTAGAGACAGGCATCGGCAAAGAGTGGGCAGCATCAGTATTCTTCCACCTGAGACTGTGACAAAAACAGATTAAAAGCCAGTTACTGAAAGAGATCAACTCTATATTGTGTATAATCCCCTGCGTTTAACTAGGCTTTATTATATCAGGTATTCAAATAAAAGAGACACAAGCTGAAAATAAGGGATCTTAACTGCTGCAGTGATTCCACTTTCTGGTTAATACTTTTCTTTATCATTCCCTAACTCTGCCATGTTGACATCTCGCTTTTCAAAATGTAATCAGGAGACTTTGAGTTGCACAGAGGAAAAACTCTGTTCTTGCTTAAAGTGAAAAAATACATAAAATGGAGAGCAAACAAGATAAACGTTCAAATGTAACACCCTCTTTTGAGAATTTGTCAACAATCTTCTAAAGATTTTACTGTAGTTTTACTCAAGAACAGCTCTTCAGAACTTACTCTTAGAAGAGTATCTGTGAAGCAGTTCCAGATTACTAAAAATGAGTTATTGATTGCTTTGTGCAATATAAACTAGGGATATAAGCAACTAGTCAACCAGCTGACAGTACCAGAGGTACTAGGAATTTCAGCTATTTGTTTTACATACCCAGTGCCGGTAAATTGTTGATTCCTAATGTTATGCAGCTATTTGCCCCCAGGTGGAGCATTGTTGTTGAGAAAGGACCCACCCGATATGGGCGTATTCTGGGTGCTCCTCCCAGGAGGAGACCTGGGCTGGCCTCAAATTTCCCTGATAAGCTGAAAAAAATGGCTGAATTAATTATTTTGTTATTTTAAATTTTAACATCTTTTGTCATAACATGTTTTCATATAATGTTTAACATCGGTTTATTTTAACTGTTGTTTCTTCTTTGTTGACGGTTTGACATATGAGG
The DNA here is from genome assembly GCF_057381845.1 of Rhamphochromis longiceps. Lineage (NCBI taxonomy): Eukaryota > Metazoa > Chordata > Actinopteri > Cichliformes > Cichlidae > Rhamphochromis > Rhamphochromis longiceps. The sequence goes on from NC_140569.1 coordinate 30,701,257, forward strand.
TGCAATGGTGCCTGATTCATTAGTGAAGAATGTGATTACTGGATTCAGAGGCATTTGTTAGGACAACAGTTGTCAAATATAAATAAATATCTGAGTGTGTCTTAGTTTTAGAGTCAGTTAGTCTACTGTTGTTTTCCGCTGGTTTAGTCGACTAAGAAGTTTGTTACCAGGAACATCCCCAATGTAAATATTACAAAGAGATGCAAGAAGACCTGGTCCTTAATTCTGGCTGTCATGTCAGTGTGCAGTGTGGCTGGTGAAAACCTTTATCTGGCTAATGACAGAGTCCAGAATCGCTAAGTCCATAAAAATAAACTAATCCACTGAATTCAGAAACAGAAAAAAATAGGATCAGACTTCAGAGAACTGGGAGGACAGTTCATGGGTTCGACCCAAAGGGACGGCTTGGGATCAGCCAGCTTAGGAATATGGAAAACTGTGTCCAACAGAGGGCAACTACAAAGGGGAGCAGAAGACCTGCATCTAATGTAAAGCCTTTCAGGTGAATAGGGAGGCAGTGACACAGGTGACAGGATGCTTCTGCAGCCCAGGCAAGTGAACACATACTGGAGATGGAGACACGTTGTTGGCTTGGCAGGAAACCACCGGCAACAAACGGGCAGGGCAGTGAGCTAACAATGAATCTTTATAGCATTTGGGCTGATTGAAGATACACATACAGCCTTAAACTCACAGATTATGACAAGGGCACTAGGAGAACACATCCTGGATCTTTACCAGAATTCATTAGATTCTTCCTTGTTCACCATTCTCCACCATGTTTCTTTGAATTTGGCTTGGTAGTTTCTGTGTAATCTTTATAACTGACACACTGAGACATAAACTTACAGAGATGATCATTTTATAACACATGAACTCAATGTGGTCAACACGAAGATAAAAATATAATCTATGTAGGTTTACAATGCCTGTAGGCAATGAAAACAGTAATGTAAAACTTTACAAAGAAGTAAAATACACTCATGCAGACACAGATATTGAAGGTAGTGTGAGAACAAAAAAGGTTTTGAGCCTGTTTTTGAAGCACAGATGTAGCTGTCCTCAGGTCAACGGGCAGCTTGTTGCAAAGAACAGGACCACAGTAAGTTAAAGCACCCTCAGCACACTTAGATGATTTGATGACCTGAGTGGTCTGACTGGGTGATGCACACTGAACAAGTAAGAGTACTAGGAGGCCAAACCACTGAAAGCTTTATGAACTAATAGAATGATAATAGATGATAATTTTTATCGAACTGGGAGCCAGTGAAGTGATTTCAGTACTGGGGTAATATGTTCAAATATCCATGTACGTGTAACGACTCTGGCTGCTGCATGAACTGAAGTCATTCTTGTGATGCTTTGGACTGTCCTTCTAGTAGAGCATTATAGTAGTAAATCTGCTTGGTGTAAACACATCAGTTTCCCAGATTAAGATTAAGATAGGTATTTCATAGCCTTAACCTCCTAAGACCCGAACTCTTCCACAGCATTTAATTTCTCTTTGATATTTGGGCTGATTGGGACCTGATGAATGTAAAAACAAACAATTACCAGATTATTATTTTTTTTTAGCTAATTTTTGTTTCTAAGAAAAATGAGAGCCACAAATGAGGATATTCGTTTAAAATTTTTGATAGAACAGTCGCAGTATAATGTCCTCGTAAGTGGATATCGGGCCATTGTAGAGCAAAATTGAGTATTTTGTTCTAAATAATCCACATATGTGGACGCAAGGTCCTGGGAGGTTAATATGTATATATTTTGGTCACCTTATTTTTTTTTTTTACAAAATTGAGATGATTGTCCAAAATGATGCCAAGGTTTCTGGAATGACCCATTATGACTGGACCCATAATTTAGATAAAAATAATTTTGACCCCATTTACTCTTCTGCTAGCTGGACTACACCCCAACAATACATCAAACTCCAAAACTTCTTTACCCACAATGACAACCCAACACCACAGAAAAATTACACTGTGTTCAAGAGGACACTGTGTGTGTGTGTGTGTGTGTGTGTGTATCAGCACACCACATTTAGGCCATAATCTGTGCCCTGTACAAAAGGTTAATCGCAGCGTGGATTAAAAAGCCAGTGGATGTGCCTCTCTCAGTTTGTCTGACGATGACAGAGAAACAAAAGCAACGGCATTTTAATCCCAACTCACCTCACTTCCTGCTATTTCCTCAGACTTTATTTGTTTGGACCCTTATACTTACTTTTACATTACTTATTTAGACTCTGATTTTTGTTTAGTACTATGGATGCAATTCACTTTTACTTATACAGCACCAAATCACCACAACAGTCACCTCAAGGCGCTTTATATTGTAAGGTAGACCCTACAATAACACATCCAGAGAAAAACCCCTATGAGCAAGCACTTTGGTGACAGTAGGGAGGAAAAACTCCCTTTTAACAGGAAGAAACAGAACCAGACTCAGGGAGGGGCGGCCATCTGCCGCCACCGGTTAGGGTGAGACAATTTACCCTGCTTTAATGTCAATAAACAAGCCACTGACTCCCAAACAATTCATGTGCTGCTGCCCTGTAGATCATATATGGCCTCTCTCATACTGAGCTAAAAGGTCCATTTTTAAAATATAGATATTTGAGATATTATTTACTAGTTGCTGGGGTCTTTCTGTGTGGAGTTTGCATGTTCACCCGATGTCTGTGTGGGTTCTCTCCAGGTACTCCGACTTCTTCCCACAGTCTAAAGGCATGCAATTTGTAGGGTTAGGTTAATTGGTGATTCTGGATTTAACATGACTGTAAATGTGGGAGCGAAAGGTTGCCTGTCTTGTCTGTTTTAGCGGCAGGTTGGAGAACTGTCTAAGGTGTACCCTGCCTCTCACCCTATGGCAGCTGGCATAGGCTCCCCTATCCATGATAAGGATAACAATGGAAGAGAATGGATGGATAGATTTATTTACTAACTGTGTAAACCAAACGGTGTTCTAAAAACAGAGACCTTCATTGCTATACAAAACATCCACACAATCTTTGTGCTGCAGTCCCACCTTCCTGTGTCACAATCCTGATTATTAAAAGAGGGGCTGATATGACACAGAGTCATTGTACAAGCTAAGCACAACAACTCTTGTGAAATTAAACAAAGACAAGCCGGGAAGATTAATTAAGGCTTTTGGTAGACAAACCGTAGCTCGTTGTATCTTATCTATGTATCTATGGCTCTGTAGCATCTGACCGTATCTTAGCAAAGCGTTGTGATTATATGCACCATCTGAGAGTCGGTTTGAATATCAAAAGAAGATTTTGTGTTAGTGTGCAAAGGTGAGCACATTATGTTATTATGTCTTAGTTGCTAAAGCTAGTCAGCCATGTGAAGTTGCCTGTTTAAAGCATGTTAATCTGGTGAAAGCTGTCAAAGATCATACATGTCAAAAGTGAACTGGAAACACGTTAGAACAGTGGAGATTATTTTTGTTTAGGATCAAGTGATCAAGCCTAGCGTTTTAAAAATTTATCAACACCATTCTTCACAAAAGATTTTTTTGTTTTATTTTAGTTTTAATTTATTGGTAGAACATTTGCTAACTGAAACTTCCCAATTCCACAAAAACTAGGCTCCACCCTGGGCCCTCTTCCCCAAACTTTCACCATTACGCAGATGACACTTAGCTATTCATAAATAACTGGACTCTTTCTGAGGAAAACCTGGACCTGGGAGACCTAAGAGAGATGGCATCCACCCCATTTTTAGAAATCTGTCCAAATTTATGACACCCCAAAACATGACTTTCTACAGTTGGGACCAGAAGGTAAACCCCTCAGAAACCCATCCCCACAAAGACACAATTTACTCCCAGACCAACAAAAGACAAACTAAAATACAAAAAATAGACCAATTTCTAATCTTCCCTTTTTTCCAATTTGTCTTCCAATTCTTTAGAGTAGTTGTTGAACATTTCCAAAAGGATGGTTTATTTGAAGAGTTTCAGTCAGGATTTAGAGATCATCACTGCACAGAAACAGCGCTGGTGAAGGTTAAGGATCCTCTTATAGCCTCTCACTCATCTAATGCTTGTCCTGCTAGACCTTTTCTTCTGTTAAAACTGAGTTTTTTCTTTCCACTGACGCCAAATGCTTGGTCACTGGGAGTCATGTCATTGTTGGATTTTCACCAGCGGGGTTTACTCTTTGCTCAACAAATCCAAGCAGATGTTATCTCTTATTTAAACTAAAGAATCAAACTGGAGCTCTTATATTTCCCATTATACCTCTGTGGTTGCTCCAGTATTCTGATGCCCATCTAGCACCTTCCCTTCATTACTGTTCATACTGTGCCTGAAATCACCATAATAAAGTAAAGACAACTGCTGTATCCTACCTCTAAGCCACAGTTAAAGCCTACATTCTGACCCAGCTCCTATGCCTCAGAAACCGAGGGGCCTGTGGTCATTCATTTTAATCCCTTTGGTCTGTCTTCACAGTTTTGTAATGCTATTCCCAAATATATTAACATGTATAAATACACTTATATTTAGACTTGAAGTTTAAAAAAAAAAGTGTCCGCCAAAGTAATGTACTCTATTGCAAAGGGAGGTCTCTTGTAAGAACCGACAACTTTGTGCCCAGGTGTGTTTAATAATACAGTGTAATGTATTTGCTAATCCTGGAAGTGATTATAGTTTATGTTGCCCAGCTCTAAGCTGCATTATTTGCACTTCAAGATAATTGAATAAGCTTTTTTGCCCGTTTTTTATGTTTCTGCACCTTTTAATTCATTTTCTCCCTGTAATTTGTCACCTATTTTTCCAATAGGAAACCTATTTTTCTCGCACAAAAAAGCAAACCCCTCCATGAATATCATAAATCATGAATAGTGACCACTCTCACATTAAACACATTCTCTTGATCAAAACAAAACAGTACCACAAGTTATTTTCAGCTGGACAAAAACAACTTTATAAACTTTTCACTCTTTTACCTCCCAGCATCAATTCCTGCTCCCTTTTCTATTTCTAACATAGCGGGCCTCCTGCAGCTCACGTTCCCTGGACTAATCTCCGTCGGTTCAATGTTGTTCAATTAGATTCCAGTTGACATGCATTGGAAGTAGGCACTCCTCCTCGTAATTCAGCCCTCTTTATAGCCAATCTATTTTTTAATAAAGGTTCAGAGGAAAACATTAAAGTATTGATCTTTATTTATCGACCTCGGCCCAAAGCATAGTTAAAGCTGACACAAATCAATCAAAATAAATTTAAAATGATGATAGCACATAGGAGGAGCCTGGCCTCCTGTTTCGGAGAGTAATTAGGGGACTACGCAGAGAAAACCCAAGGCAATAAGAGTAACAGTAACACACACACATGCAGCAGCAGCAGCAGTCGAACGAGCTGCAGAACTGTTTAGCAGACTGCAGATTAGAAATTTGTTTTGTATTAAATGAGACGACTAAGAGGCAAGGTTAATGAAAGGGCACAGCACTTTGGGGCCGTAGTAATCCACTGAAACCCTCTCTTCACTGAATCTAATGCGCAGCTCACACACACACACTTGCACACATACATCCCTGGGAGGCAGCCTCTGGGACATCCTCTGCTTAGCAAAAACAATGGGTATTAATTTTAAAAAGTGAGTGAGAAATGGCTGGTTGGTGGTTGTCTGTGTGAAAGTCAAGTAGCCCCATGTGCATTAAATGATTTTAATCTGCCTGATGATGTCCACTGAGTAGAGAGGTCACAAAGTGTGTAGGTGCACCCATGGGACTTAACTAGAACATGATGATCCACCTATGCTGCCCTCGCACACTGCCTGCCCTAGTTTAGGCACGCTAAGTTCAAATCATCACTGAACATTTTCCCAAATTATTGTGTGAAACGTGCATCAGGGGTGTGACATGTAATAAATCATCAGAGATGGTTATAGTGAAAAGTGTGCATTTTGTGTACTAACTTTATCCCTCAAATGCTAACTGACCAGTTCACATATAACCCTGTATATGTCATTTTTTTAACCCTAACTATTTAGCATATCCTAAGAGAAATCTTTTTAAAAGAGGAGGTTAAAATTCAAGTAAGAAAGTGATTTAAAGGTAAAAAATTTTACTTCCTGAAATTATGCTTGTTTAGCATGTGGCTTAAATACAAACACTTTTAACCTTATTGATATTAAGGTGTCCTGATTGCCAGGCTTGGTAGCCATGGATTGGTCCACCAGGGACTCCCGCCCGGCATACAATGCACCCGACCCCTAGGGTGCTTCCTGTGGGTGGTGGGCCTGTAGGAGAATGGACCCATGTCCCTTTTTCGGGATGTGCCTGGCCGGGTCCCATGGACTAAGGCCCGCCACCAGACGCTCACCGTCGGGCATCCCACATGGGCCTGGCTCCAAAGCGGGGCCCTATCTTGGGCAGGGTGAACTGTTCCCTTGGTGTTCTAATCACAGGGGTCTTCTGAATCACTCGTTGTCTGGTCCCTCACTCAGGACCATTTTACCATGGGAGACCCTACCAGGGGTAAAAGCCCCAGACAACATAGCCCCTGGGACAAACACCCTCCACCACGATAAGGCAGCGATTCACGGAGGGGATTCAGAGTAGAGCCGCTTCTCTTCCACATCGAAAGAAGCCAGTTGAGGTGGTTTGGACATCTGATAAGGATGCCTGCTGGGCACCTCTTGGGTGAGGTGTTCTGGGCATGTCCCACCAAGAGAATGCCCCCTGGCAGACCCAGGACACACTGGAGAGATTATATCTCTTGGCTGGCCTGGAAAAGCCTTGGTGTTCCCCCTGACAAGCTGGAGGAGGTGGCTGGGGAGAGGGAGGTCTGGGCTTCTCTGCTTAGGCTGTGACATGCTCTATATCTACAATGATTTATTTTTTTAAAGTCATGAATATAAGTTTTACTATGTACTAAGTAAATTGCATTTTCTGCTTTCTTTCTATCCTATTTTCCTATTATAACTCCTTATTAATTATAAAAGAAAAAAGAATTTAAACAGAACAAATGTATGAAGATGAGAAGCTTTAGTTCAACCTTCTATTGTGTTAGGGAAAATATATTAAAATGACCTACAGGGGATAATTATTTTTAAAAAGTCAAAGATTTCAATTATTTATAAACTTGACTGAAGGTGATTGAATAACAATGCAAACTTTTAACATACCAACTTCAAAATACTTGGAATCCACTTCAAATACTAACAATGTCTGCTGTTCTGGTATTTCAGCGATTCAAATTTCATTCACTATATAGTTCTATTCATAGTTCCTTCTCTCAAATATCTGACCTGTGACAGAGACACTACAAAAGAGGAACAGTTGCAGATGTGTTTTAGTGGATTCTGCACAAGACAGTCTACATGTTTGGCTCATATTGACAAATGGTAAATACTCTACTTGAGCACTAAGTGATTTATACAGCATGTCTCATTCACACACACACATACAAAAGGTCTAAGTGCTTTCTCTCTGACATTCACACACACTCACACTCCAATGAAGGCATGGGAAAAAAACTCAAAACCTCTAACTTCCAATTAAGTTGAGGACCTGCTGGACCTCCTAATCTACAACCACACCCACCAATGTGATAATATTAGCCATAAGGCTGATTCAACCATAAGGTCAAATTAAATCTATGAAGTGTATAGATTTAGACATAATGTCAATTCATGAGCTGAATCACAGGAAAAATTGAGCACCAAGAAGACATTCCATCAAGGTGTTCCCAACCCAGCCAAGAGATGTAATCGCAAGAGTGTGTTTAAGGTTCTACTGTGGTCTCTTACCAGTTGGATGTGGCAGAAACACCTCACCTCGGAATTGTCCAGGTTTCTCATTAGCAATTTGGGATGCACAAACCACCCAAACTGTCTCTTCATCTGTGAAGGAATAGTAGCTCTACTATTCAGCTCCTTCAGACATCCTGGGAACTCTATGCTTTTCCAACTGGAAACTATGGCCTCAAGGAAATTTAAGAGTTTTTTTTTTTTTTAATCTTGTGTCAATCCTTGGAGGGTACCAAGCAGCACCCACCAAGACTAAAAACAGAAGCCAATGAAGACGTTTCATGAGCTGCATTTCCTCTAATGGCCACTTGAGGCTGGTTTCAAAAACAAATAAACACAATGTAAATTCCCATGTTGAAATGTCCAAGTTTGAAACATTAAAAAACAACTTTGCAGTGAGTTATTTTCTTTCATTCATTTAGATACCAAAGCTGGGAGCTGTCTTATGTTAAAGTGTGTGATCCAAACATCACTTTGAAATTTTTTGGGAAAACTCAAAGAAGAACATTACATATCATTATCTAAGGCTGTGGCTTTCACTCTTTAACTATCCAATTCTACCAGACTAGCAATAAGTTGGCTGAGCAGGAATCAAAGAAGGAGAGAGAGACCACACAGGCTACAGAGCAAGGATGGAAGGCGTCAACGTTGGTCATCGAGTTTTGAGGCATCCATAGGCATTTAAAGAAGTCACAAGTAACATTTAAAGATGTCATTAGTTGCAGCTGACTGATGTATTTATACTTCAGTTGGCTGGTTTCTGTACTTAAACAAAAAGCATTATAGCTCTGCACCTGGTGTAGCAGAAAGTCCTGCAAGTCCCCTGTCTATATAATGGTAAAACCTGTAAACCTTGCAGCATTGGTTGAAAAGTTGACAGGTTGATTTATGCGGTAGTTTTCTATGTGCATTGATATGAAGACCTCAAACGCAAATTTTCAATCATGGAGGATACAACTTGATCACACGTTACATTGGAAACTAGGGGTGCACTTCAGCTTTGATTAGATGCTATAACTGTTCAGCAGAGCCATCTTTATATTTTCTATTATCCGTCTGTCTTGCGATTGATGACTACATTCATTTTCTTTGAGAATTGAAGCACAGTGTGGAACATTAATTCTTCTAGTTCTCTTCAGAGAAAACATACCATTCTGTTTTATGTTGTTAAAAGTCTTGTGTCACTGTTCTAACCCTGCAAAAGTAATGTTTTTGATAACCCACAACAGATGAGGTAACATGAACATCATGTAGCCAGCTAGTCCTGTCTATCAATCTCTGAATGTACAGTGTGCACTGTGTGTAGAATTTCGAGGTCAAAATGATTTTAAGTCATTTTGGGATAAAGCTGTAACGGGACAAAATGTGCAACAAGTGACACATTATGAACACTTTCTGGATGCACTGTGTATGTATCCATTTGGCAGCCAGTGCTATAGATAGACTATAACTCTGAGGTACCCACAGTCAGAACTTTTGTATATCTACATAGAATTTGACTGGCCAGTAGGTATGTGGGCCATAAACATTAACTTTCATGCATTGTAAACTGAACTGTTGAGAAGATTACATTAGATCACAGTGAATTTCTTCTATATTTTTATGATTTTTATGTCCCCTCATCCCCAACCAGTCGTGGCAGCTACTCCTAGTTGCCAAGTGCTTGCTCACATAGGGTCATCTAATCATTAGTGTTTTCCGTGAAGCGCCTTGAGGTGACTGTTGTTGCGATTCTATGATATAAAAATGAAGTTGAATTGAATTGAGCTGAATTAAATGCTGTTAAAATAATTGATTCACTATGTATTTGTATGTTGTGTGAATGTACTGTATATGGAAAGCCACAAAGATGAGTACATGATGCTGGAGGAAAAGTGGGACAGGGATATCACAAGAAAATTCACGTTTTTGAATAAAAAGCCACTTTATTAAACATTATTATTGTTTAATAGAGAAATCAAACAACTATGTGTGTTGTTAGTCAGAGTGTTATAACCTCGAGTTTTAAACCTAAAAAAAGGTTAGTGTGATATTCCCATTCTTGCTTGACAAAGTTTGACTCATAATTTAGGGCTAACAGTAAGAATATGGTAGACATTCAGAAGACCATAATAGAGAGATAAGCTTCCAGCTAACCTTTTCAAAATAAAACACCAGTTCAGCATGTTCATTCCAACAAGGTAGTGAGATATGTTGACTTCTTTATTTAACCATTTATACTTGACTATTGAAGTTAGAACATAGGCACAAAAAAGCAGCTGTTATCAGGTCGATTCAATTTTAAAAATTCATACCTCTGAGGAATGTAGTCAAATGCCTTCTCCAAGTCAAGATTTACCACATTTAAACTAAGAACTCCCGAAATTAGTAGCAAAATATGATTTGGTTGAAAAAATGTTATTAGTTAAAGAAATGTGTTAATTGCACTGTGTGCCGCTGCATTTGGACACATTGCTCAGGCTGACTGGACTGCCAACTAGAAAAAGCAGCGCTGAACAATATTCTTTTTTTAAAGCCATCTCTGAAAGTCCCTCACAAACTACCTCTGCTGCTCTCTTTTGAACCTAGACACCCTGCAGTCCGCCATTACCAACACCTCAGCTCCAGTCATCTTGCTACTTTTAATTCATATCTTCTTTTCTCAAGAAAAATCTTTCCTTCTTCTATACCAAGGAACCACTGTCAAGCCAGGCATTTCAGCCCGGGTGGGATATTAATGAGTTTACAAGGACCTTCCCGGTCTAATTATGTCGAGCAACTGCTGTCTCTTACTGGGCCACGGCTCCCGGAGGAGAACACAAATCTACCAGTTAAGCAAAACTCGCCTACTTTTGACAAAACACTCGACACACGAGCATACAAATAACGCCGGGCATCCTTCATTACCACCACTGCGATGTCGCGGGCAAGATTAATACCACCGCCCAGCATCGCCACCCCAAATTTAACCTGAAAAATACTTGACTTTGGCATTAAGACAATGGCTATTAGTGAGGGTAGGATTGTGGAAGTGCAGAGATGAGGGACTACATCTTCGTGGGGAGATCGTGTAAGAGAGCTCCAAATACTGTAAGTACCATTAAAGTGATTGGATGTGACCTTTTTACAGGCTCAGCTATTTAACATGTTCATGAAAGTTTCTCCACCTTGTTGACATTTGAATAGTGACACCAGCACTGGAAAACAAAAACTCGAAAGCTATGTAACTCTGCCTCCTCTTCAACGGAAAAAAAGGTGAAATCTTGGGCTTCTTTGAATTTTATACTATATTGACTTGTAGTTTGTTTGTTTTTTTGATTTGGCATGGTTTATAGGATAAATAAAAGCAAATATGAAGCATTTTTCTTGGCCTCAAATGAGCTAAACAATTCTATTATTTATATAGTGAATGATCAAATCTCATGCCCCCTATATTACAATTTAATATAAAAGAGAGAACTAGAATTATTAAGAAAAACATCAACAACATCATTAATTAAGAATTAAGGCATATATTTCCATTAAAATGCAAAAACCTATGGTATTTCAGTGGTACTGGTGCCAAATCCAAGTATTTTCATCTCACAAAAGTCATATCTAGAACTCAGAAAGGAGGATACAGCAAGGATGAAATATCAGCCGATCCTGCTGACCACAGGGTAAAATGCTTCAGGAGCCCAAAGCCAGAGCATCTCTTGAGTGATTATCAAACATAAATCAAAAGTGGGAATGTAATGGTGTCTCTACCTAGTTTCTTTCTTATCTGGATATATCATCCCACTACATATATTGTATTATACATATCTACCTTAACCAAATGTTTTATTTTTTATAGTATTCTATAAAAAAATAAAACGTTTGGTTGGAAGCCTAACTACATTTTCTTCGTGTAATATACTTAAGCCATCTTGAGTGGCACCTTAATGACACCTTATTCTTTTACACGGTTATGGTTGTTTAGTTAATATCAACCAAACTTACCAGATTCCTGCAGAATAGCTAAGAGCTAGGTTGTGTGTCATGGCCTCCATTCTTGCTAACATTATCTTTAGAAAAATCATATCTGAGTGAAATGCTAATTGTCTAGATTGTCACATGTGTTCACCTTCTGATGTAATCCATGAGCATACCTTATGTAAAATAACAAATAATGGTGATTTTTAACCAGCAACGCATCACATAACAGTACATCTGCTTTCTACAGTAATGTAAGATGGGGGTGGTTAGCCAGCTAGCTGTTGTCAATATAGCTAGCAATACTCAGATACAATTCAGTTCAATTAATCTTTATATATACAGCACCAATTCACAACAACAGTCACTTCAAGGCGCTTTATATTGTAAGGTAGGCCCTACAATAATACATTCAGAGAAAAAGCCCACAATCCTACCCCTTATGAGCAAGCACTTTGGTGCAAGTGGGAAGGGAAAACTCCCTTTTAACAGGAAGAAACTGGCAGAACCAGGCTCAGGGAGGGGCGGCCATCTGCCGCAACCGTTTGGGGAGGCAGAAGGAAGACAGGATAAAAGACAGCTGTGTGAATGACAGATACTGAGAAAGGCTAGTCTTTCACTCACTGTACAAGAGACATGAAGTACGCTACATATTACACAGGAAGACGAAACACTAAATATATATTTTAAATATATATCTTGGGCAGGAATTAAGGAAGTTGCAGAAATTACGTGAAGTAATTCTGGAAATAAAAGAACTAATTAAAAAAAATTCAAAGATACCATTTCTCTTTGTTTTATCTGTTCTGTTCATCCACCTATTTTCAGTTCTCCACTTCTGACATGTTGACCATTCTGTTGCAGTGGTACATGGCCATCATTACAACCATGAAACTCAATTTAACTGAATTTGCCACAGACATCAGTTTCAGTCTAGCAGAAGTAACTGATACAAGTTTGATCAAAGTTTGAACAGAAGGAGCTGAAGTGCTGCAGCTTGTTCAGAGTATGTCCACTTTGCAAACAGTGAATGACCATTGAAATGCGGCTCTGAGAACCAAATGACATCACCGCCATACCTTATGCAAATATCCTGTAGGATCCATTACACAGCAGGAGAGATAAGTGCGTCCAGAGCGGAGCAAGGCCCACTCACACTCACAGCTAACCTCTTGTACATTATATTTTCACTCTCTCACTAACACACAGTGGGTAGCGCATTAGGCATAAGTTTGCTCACACACGTACACACACACTTATCTCTCCCTTCTAATACAGAAATAAGACACTTGACACTGCAGTGATGGCAGTGACACTGTGCATGGTGGAGGTGATGGAGTATAATGGCCTTTTAAATTCGTATTCCCAAAGAGAGCGAAAAAAAAGTAAGGTTAGCGTTAAGCTACCTCTGACTTCATCTGTACTTAGAGGTTGTATTTACATCCAGCACAAGCTAACCGAAGGATGGCAGTTTTATATTTGCTTTTGTAGGTCAGCTAAAAGCAAAAAGTGTCATAGCTGCATTACTAACTAGCGCCATATTTTTAACAACGGGCTGTAAAACTGTTGAACCCATGCCACAATCTATTTCACATAAACATTTGGGTGTGTTCAAAAAAACTACACATGGCACTTAGATAGGAACATTATTTTTACAAAAGGTTCTTTTAGAATACGTTTTATTTACCTTTAATACTAAATTTTCTTTATAACGAGTTTGATTTCCTTTTTAACATTTGGTTAGGCATGGGACAGCAACACTTCAACCTTTCTTTTTGCTTTAAGATTTTTAGAAATAAGCTCATCATTGGTCTTCCCTCTCCTTTGACGGCATATCATGCCATCATCTTGCAACCTTATGAGTTCATTTCCATTCATGGTTTTCCATGAATGGAAATGTTTCCAATGGGCTTTGGTCCACTTTCTTGGGAGTCAAAGCCACAATCTTCTTGCCTCGTAAGTTTCAGTGTCTGTGGTTTTCCCCTTGAAGACTTTAACTTTATTACTTGCAGATTAAATTAATGAAGTTCTTCCAGTGTAGAGTTGGATGTCTCGAGACCGGTCTTGGTCTCGAGACCGGTCTCGAGACCACTTTTTCGTGGTCTTGGTCTCGTCTTGGTCTCGACGGACTTTTGTCTTGGTCTTGTCTTGGTCTCGACGGACTTTTGTCTTGGTCTCAGTCTTGGTCTCGCTGTTTCGGTCCTGTGTTCTCAAATCGACATAGTGTTCGGGAGATTTGGAGTCAACCATCAGCGGAGCGGGGGGGTGGCTTACTGGGCTTAAGCCCGGGTCATTTTTTCAGAAGCATGGGGTCTTTTGGAGTGTAATTTGTTAGTTAGATGCCTGACTGACAACTGTATAAAACAAAAACAACACACGAAGCACAGAGCGCACCGTCATAAATTCCCCCTAATTTTGGTATGATCCAAGCTCAGGCACTAGGCGACTGAGCACAGCACCCATGTGAGCAAGGGGGGAGAAGCTGCTGCCTGCGAGTTTGCTGCAGACAGAGGAGAGCTTAAGTTTGACCAGGTACCAAAGCAAATCATTCGTACTGAACTAATAATGTAAATATGACGGTGTATCACAAAAGATTGATATCAAACTGATCACTTGGTTGCGTTACTTGCTCTTCGGGTGAATCAACAAATGGATAAATAAAAAGCCGAACAGCAATGCTGATTTTTTAGAGAGTCTTAGCTTACATTTCATATTTTTAGTTGTTACCCTCCACGGCTAAACAAATTCTCTAAATCGGTTTCAGTTGTGTACTGATGTACACAACAATGGACATTAGGAGCTTCTTTCAAAGAAAAAACTCAGGTAGATGTTATTTTATATATTATGCTTTGGATATTGTTCAGTATATCTATGCAAAACAAGAGGAATTTCAATACACAGCAGTATATTCACAGTTGAAACCAGATATTACATACACTTTATGGAGAAAACATAAAAACTTTTTTTTACTGTTAAACATCAATTTAGAGTAAACTTCTGTTTTAGATAAATAAATGTTGAAATATCTTTTGAATTAGTTAAATGTCAGAATAAAAAGAGGGAGCTGTCTATTTTAATCACTTTCATCAAATTTAGGAGTACATGTACACTAAAGTTTATTGTTAATTAATAAGAAAACTCCAGACGATTCCATTCTGAGATGAAGAAGCTTCTGATAGGTTAGTAGAGTCCATGTGAGTAAATTGGTGGCACACCTGTGGATGCATATAAGGCAAAACACAGAGCCTGTTTCTTCGACATGGGAACATCAGGAGATGTCAACCAAAACACCAGGAAAAGAATTGTGGAGCTCCATAAGTGTGGCTCAGTTTGAATACAATTTGGTGCCATTTGCAATTAAGAAATACAGATAGTTTCTCTCTTTACTCTTAAAGTTAACAAATATGTTTTTTATATTTATCAATCTTAAAAAATAAACATTTAGTCTGATTTGATGTTACAATTAAAAAAGTGTTTGTGTTTTTATCTGAAGAGTACATAAATATCTGGTTTCAACTGTATATTTGATGATGGTGGTGTTTGGCTTGATTGTCAGCACAAAGAGGGAGAGAGAGGAGCAGAGAGGGAGAGAGAGGAGCAGAGAGGGAGAGAGAGGAGCAGAGAGGGAGAGAGAGAATGACGACAGAACAGAGATGGAACAAGAGCAGGTGAGACACACATGTTAGTCAAATGGTTGTTTGCCAAAACTCATCAGAACATGTATCTAGTACCTAGTGTTTCTTTTTAGATACCATTTGTTACTTTTCAAATTCTATATTTATTAAGTTATGCAGGCTTGTTTGCACAACAAGGCTACATAATTATATAAACTTTTCTCAATCTAAATATTGTACTTTGGTAGAATTAAAAACCAAGTGTAGTGCAGGTCTATGATGATTTTAGTGCTACTATCATCTAGTTCTGATTCTGGTTCTGTCTTGGTTACTGTTGTAGTCCTGTTTTAATTCCGGATCAGTTCTGGGTCTGGTTGAATTGGGGTTTAGTCCCTGTGTCTTGATACAGGCCCGACTTTGTTCTGCCTTGCTGCTTAATTAAAAAACTAGTTTAAGGTGTCCTGCATATGTATATAGAATAGCATCTGGCTGCAGTTTAAAGACTTTTTTTTGTCTCGGTCTTGGTCTTGGTCTCGGTCTCGTCTCGGTCTCGGTCTTGGTCTCGTCTCAACTTGGTCTTGGTCTTGTCTTGGTCTCGATACCCTCTGGTCTTGGTCTTGTCTTGGTCTCGGATTAGGCGGTCTTGACTACAAGTCTATTCCAGTGAGAAGATATGAAGCCCCAAACCTGCATCACTTAGCGCAAGAGATGAAGATGTTTCTGGAAGATGCGGGAGTTTTTTTAGTAAGTTGAGAGTACACAAAGATGAAAACATTTGTGCAGACTTCCAGTCTGCAAGTAAATGAAAATTTGCCTAAAAAAATAATCGGTAAATGTGAAGTTAAATATTTTTTAGGAATCAATAAGAGATTAATTACTACTCAAAATATTATTAAGGACACCTCACCTAAAGGTTGAATTAAGTTATATAATAACTTCTAATTATATAATTAAGTTATTTGGCAACTACAATGACCTGTGTAGTAGCCAAAATATAAATATAATCCCAATATCTTTCAATATAAGCAGTAAGATTCGCTGTAGGTATATCTTCTGTCTTCGGTCCTCATTAGATGACACACAATTTATGTCCAGTGCCAATGTTCAGTGACTATGCGGATAATAGTGCTCTCAATGTAGTCATCCAGAAAAGAGCATCATAGAGTAGGTTTGCACAAAGCTTGTTCCCTCTTTGTGCCAGATATGAGGCTTGTAAGTTTAGAACCTGTAACAGATCTGCATTCAAGATTTTCCTTCTTATTAACATTATGGAAAACAAGATTTTCAATCATGTTGAAAATATCCCAGTGTTATTTGGAATGTGGTGATTTCTAAAGTCACAAATATAACCTTAGTTTATATTTTTTGGGTCTGCTACTTTTCAAATTTACTTGAAATCTACCTGATCAGCTCAGTCACAGCATGACAGCTAACTATTCTAGATATTCCTAGAAAAGTGAGAACACAAATAAATTAGAACATTAAAATATTTTTCAAAAACACAAAGCCCAATTGCACCAGTGTGAGAACAGTGCAGATAATAGAAATAGGTGATTTCCCAGTGACACTGTGTCCTACACAGTGTATCCAGGCAATATTATAACTTAAAGCAAATATATATGTTTATATGATGTTTCCAATAATGAGAACACATTTGAGGCCTCAGTCACACACTCTGCATTCCTGTGTGCAAACTGTCTCCTGTTGTGTGTAGTGATGGTAAATTCAATTCTTATTACTGAATCGAGTTTCAATGAGTCACTCACCAAAGTAAATCGAGTTTTTTGAGTCATTTAAGTCACTGAGTCAGTTGCCCAAAGAGTGCAAAAAATGTACATTTTCACTCAAACTTAATTTATTTCTCTTTTCATGTATATCCTACTGCTAAGATGAGTGATTGAAAAAGAAAAACAACAGTTTTTTATAGAGCAAAAAAGAGAAAAAAAAGGTTTCTAAAGGGAACATTTTTTTTTTTCCTCAAATGTGTCAAATATATATTTTTATATATATTTAAATGTCCACTGAGCTGTGAGCCAGGGGGCGGTAATGCGCCTTAACATTGGTTGCCAACCAAGAAGAAGAAGAAGCTGTGAGCCAGGAGGGAGGGGGTGTCACTATATATCACTACCCGATCCGTACCGGAAACCCGATCGGTACCCCGCATGCGCAAATCTTACGTCAATTCCTCTCTTTGCCAACATTGCGACATTCAATATATTTGAATGATACGGTTAGCGCCCAGTTAGCTCCTTGGATTTCTCAGCAGCTCTGCCTCCTTTTCGACTACCGGGATATTTAAACAATGGATAATCCGTATACAAAGAAATTCATGCTTTTCTCCTCAACAGAGAGCGTTCCCCGATTGAACAACAGCGCCGTAAAATAAGAAGAATGGCGCCTAATTACAGAGTTAATAATACAGACTTTGTAATATCTCACGTGTAGATTCATCAGCCAGATGAAGTGTTTACTGACAATTGACAGTGATAGCGGTCCGACTTTGCACATGCGCAGTAAGGATCGGGGAGTCCGGATCCGTATCTTTTTATTTTTCGTTTTTTGTCTACATTATATTGAAATGCTTCATTATTGGAAACATTTTAAGAGATACTTATTATTCTTAACATCTTAACAGATACTCTGACCCGTAACTATCGTAAAACGCTTCGACCGGAAGTAGACACCTTTCGCGCATGCGGGGTACCGATCGGGTTTCCGGTACGGATCGGGTAGTGACAGGGGGTGAGTGAGTGAGTGAGTGATTCGCTTACGCTACGATCAGTGTTGCCAACTTAGCGACTTTGTCGCTATATTTAGCGAGTTTTCAGACCCCCTTAGCGACTTTTTTCTAAAAAGCAACTAGCAACAAATCTGGTGACTTTTTCTGGTGTTATTGGAGACTTAGGCTACATTCACACTGCAGGTCTTAATGCTCAATTCCGATTTTTTGATTAAATCTGATTTTTTTGTCTGCTTGTTCACACTACAGATAAAATGCGACAGCAAACATGCTCTAGTGTGAACGCTCAAAGGGGCCCGCATGCGCAAAAGAAGACGTCACTAGGGATGGGTACCGGTATCCGGTGCCATGATGGCACCGGTTCTGTCATAAACAGTAGTAACCAGACCGAAAAGCAGCGCACATTTCGGTGCTTTATTTCGGTGCTTTTTTTTTTCCTGAGATGTCATACACTTTAGATTCTAGCCAATCATTTTACGTTTCCAAGGATAGTAGGCGGGTCCAGGTACGTGCGTTCCTTTAGAGCAGAGCTACAGATTAAAAATGCCCAAGGCGAAGCGGTCAAAAGTCTGGCTGTACTTCACAGCAAAATATGCAAACTCAGCAGCAACAAGTGCTTTAAGGTGATACTGTGATACTGTCAAAGGAGGTAACACCTCAAATCCGATTAAACAGCTGGCGACGCATAGCGTTTTTTTTAAAAGCCGAAAAATAGCTTGCTGCGAGACCTCACACCGTGCACATCTACTGCGGGTGTCCTGCCTGTTATCGGACCCCGAGTTTGCAACATCCCCCAAAAACCCGAAGAGTAGAGTCCTGGCCACTAGCCCTGCCAGTGTAGCAGAAATGATGACGGATGATGATGGCAGCAGCACCCGTTCTTCTCCGCGTGAGTAGCTTAATGTTGTTCGTGTGTAATTTACGTTGAGTAGGCTAACCACGTTATTAAATTAATGCATGTAAGGTGAACTAGCAAACATCATCATAGCTACATGCGGCTGTCTTCTTGTTTGATGGCAGATACTCCCTTCACCCTGGCCAAACAGGCTAAAATGACCAAAGAAAAAGTGGAAAACAGTTAAACATGAGAGGTTTTTGGACAAAGTTTGTGTCTTTTCCATTGTTTAAGCACTGCTTCCAGTCAAAAATGATACCATATATGCCCCATAGCTGCAGAAAAGGCTAACATTGTTATCTTTTTACAAAAAAACAGCTGAACATGAGAGGTTTTTGGACCAATTTTGTGTTCTCCATTCTTTAAGCACCGGTTTGAGCACCGTTTAAGCACCGGCACCGTTTCAAAAGTACCGGTTTGGCACCGGTATCGGATAAAACCTAAACGATACCCATCCCTAGACGTCACACACAACGGCTCTGTTTAGACCCAGAGCAAACAATATTGTTTGACTGATGGCCCTTAATATAAAGACTTCGGACTTTACGTTTCCCAATTTTTGCTTTAAGTTATTTTGTTATTTACATAATAATGTAAATAACCTAATAATTATCCTTATTGCTGTTTTAGAGAGGAGCGGTGCTTCAAAGGATAGTTGCAGATTTCTGTCAGAATCTGCCGATTATACAGTACAAATAAAATGTTCACGTTTCTCCAACGTTGTCTTCCCAACAGTTTCACTAACATCTACACTGGATGGACAGGAAGCATTCGCGATGTCTTCTCCGGCGCTGATAATTGGCGTCTGTCTTTTGTCAGTGACGTAAAAGACGGATTTAATGCGACATGACCATTCACACAGCAGTCGCTTTCTAAAACATCGGATATGTATCGGATTCAGTACCACATACGAAAGTGACCCAGATCGGATTTGAAAATATCGGATTTGTGCCGTTCACACTGTCACACCGTGATCGTATATGGGTTGCATAGGATCAAAAAGGAGGGGGTGAGTAACTCAAATGTGTTGTTAGCATGTTAGCTCAGCGATGCTACTGTGAACCGAGGAGCTATTGTCTTGATGTGAGCTTTCTACTCAGGGGTTTTTCTTCCAGTTCAGAGCAGAAATGTTTTTGTTAAGAAACTGGCTGTTGTTTTTTTTCACACAATTTTAATTTTAAGCTAGATATATTTCTACTAATGAAATTAGTTTGCTAACAGCGACAGGGATGAGTCAGTGAGTCAGTTGGGCTTGTGAATCATGATTCACGAGTCAGTAAAGTGATTCTCGAGTATTGAACGATT
Organism: Rhamphochromis longiceps; assembly: GCF_057381845.1. Taxonomy (NCBI): domain Eukaryota; kingdom Metazoa; phylum Chordata; class Actinopteri; order Cichliformes; family Cichlidae; genus Rhamphochromis; species Rhamphochromis longiceps. Next base: position 30,721,509 of record NC_140569.1, read on the forward strand.
CGTTCATGATTCACACATCACTAGCTGTGCGTTGAAAACAACACCATCAGACTTGTTCTAACCTATTGTCTCAAGTGCAAAAGACTGGAAAGAAATAGGAAAGGGAGAGATGTCATATTGTCTAATAATGGGTAATAACAGTGCATAATTTAAGACATCCAGGAAGCTCAAAGTGTTACACTGGATCATGCATATGTAAAGCCACAGCAAACTAATTTCAGCTGTTTAATGACTCTGTGATGTAAGTGTAATTTTTTTAAATTACTTTAACTCATTTTCCTGTGGAACACATTGAAATGAATCATGAGAACCCATTTTAAATATGACACGTAAACTAGCCTAATAAGGACCTATACTATAGGTGCATCTCTACCAAAACATGAAGTCATGTGTTGTTTAAAAGCTCCGTGTTCCAATATACTCTGTTGTATAGTAGTTGAGCCCATAGTTCAACTTCATCCTAAGACCTTCTAATAGATTTATCTGTCCCCGTCTGATGTTTTTCTAAAGCAAAGAATATTATATTTGTATTAATGGCAAGACGTAACAGAGGAAGCTCAGTGCTGAAGCCAAAGAAAAGTAGATGTGATGTGCTTTTCAGATTGAGTTATAATAAATTAACAGAGATTAAAAAAGGATACATTACAAGGATACTGAAGTTAAAAAAGGATACACACAGCACCTTTATCTTTCAACAACATCAACCCTTCCACTGGCATGACTAGAGATATAAAAAGAGAGGGATGAGAGAGGGGTCAGTGCTGGCCACTCTGTTTTTTTCTCACGCCTCAATAATAGATGTTTTAAAGTTTAAGTGCTGCCAGAGGGCTGCGAGCCCTGCTGTTCATTAAGTCAGCCACTGCCATGGAGCAGCATTTACATCGACAGTGCTCTGAACGCCTGTTCTGTCTGAGCAATTACATCTACTCTAAAGTGCTGGATAACAGTCAGGGACAGGAGAGGAGTGGAGAGAAGAGGAGAGAAGGACGGAAAAAAGGAGAGGAAGACAAGAGTAGAGATGCTAGGCTGAAAACGAAGAATGTCATAATGGAGAGAAAGAAAGGAATAAACAACTCTTACCCATACCAACACACATGCACACATGCTTCGGGTAACATTAAAGCACCATGAGACACCAGCAGCTCACACGACAAAACAACAGCCTTCACATTCGTCACCGCACACTCCCTCCGAAAAACACAATCAGTTGCTTATGTAGCCACGAGACGGGAGGCAGGGAGGATGGCCCTCGGCGACATATGTGTTCCATCATGCTTGTCACAACAACACGTTTCATCTGCTAAATACACTCCACCAGACAACAAATCCGCCAGAACGCTAAGAGCAACACAAATTTGTTTACAGACGAAGTGACGTCTCACAAATACATCCAGAGGTAGATGGCAGACAACAGAGACAGATAATGCTGGTGCTGCTAGCACTTCTTTCACTTGTAATCCCTTTGGCATCTATTGATGAACAAAGAAACTGGATTCAAAGATCTTTGAATTTGCTGTTTTTTAACTAATTTCACATAGAATGCTTCATGTTTTATGCGTTCTTTTTAAGTTGCCACTCCTAAATTTCCATAATCAGGCTTCTCTTTAAAATGGAGCAAAGTAATGGCAAAGAGGCAACTAGGGGAAAGTCGGAAAGGCACTACACATTACACACACACAATTCAATTCAGTTCCATTTTATTTATACAACACCAAAACACAACCACAATAATACAACAGAGAAAAACCCAACAATCATATGACCCCCCATGTGCAAGCACTTTGGCGACAGTGGGAAGGAAAAACTCCCTTTTAACAGGAAGAAACCTGCAGCAGAACCAGGCTCATGGAGGGGCGGGGCCATCTGCTGTGACTGGCTGAAGTTAGGGGAGGAAATATTAGCAAACTGTATGTTTTGTATATAACTACTAAATACTCACATTAGTTGGGGAAGCACTAGGGGGTAGGGTCGCATGACATTTTAGCTAAACAAGCGTAGTTTTAGAAACTAGAAGACGTTTAACAAGTAAAAATTAACCCAGCCCTAACTGTAAACATATTTTCTGTAACTATGTTGGTTTTTGTGTATTCTCTGTGGGATGAAGGAAGATCATATGAAGTGAGGAACAAAATCATTATGAAAAAAATTCAATTAACCAAAAATACCTGTTTGATTTTTTTTCTATTGGAGTGTGGAGTTCCTGTCAGAACAGAGCAGGAATCAAACATTTAAGACAATGCTCACATGCATTCACATGCTGCATGAATGGAGGAGGTAATCTCTGAGCAGTTGTTGCAGTTGTTGCAAAGCGGCTTGCATAAGCACACCAAATATGGAATAAAGGAGCTTAAATAGCGTAGTCTCTATGAGATAGTTGAATTGGATATGAAGAAATGCATCAGTTCACTGCATTAAGATTAGTTCATCTGATTCCTGATCATGCTTACCTACAACCAACACAATTTTGGGTGACATTTAATGTGACTCGTTCAGATGTTAGTGTGTACATTGATTTTAACCTTCCTGCCTTCTTGGGACCTTTTTGTGCCACTGCTATGTGTTAAATGGCTGCCATTTCCACTGTGTTCAGTGGAATATAACCAAACTTGCCACAAGATAGTTTTTACCTGTCAATGTTAATATTCCAGTGTGAATTCCTTAAATCAGCCTAAAATGGCTGAGCAGCAGAAATCCCCACACCCATCAACCTGGGGACCATTTTCTGCCCATTGACTTCCATTATAAATGCTATTTTTCAACCCCAAATTATCATCATATGATTTTATTTTTTCTTCTTTTCTTGGATGTCAATGAAGACTCAGGGCCTTGAAGTTTTAATTTTTAAATTGCAAAAAAAATGCAAAAAAAATAATGGCAGGTCAAAATGTATGTTGGTGCCAATCTTTGGTCCATCTAAAGGCCTACTTATAATGACAATCACATATTACTTCAACTGGTTTTTTGTGGAAATATTTAGTTTCGTTTTTTGGTTTTTGGGGCTTATAACACAGGGCGCTCATGTAATAACACTGGGATTTGAAGGGTTAAAACAACGAAAATATAATTAAAACTTTACATGAATATTTCAGGGAGAAGTAGTTTTACAAGGTTGGCTAATTTAAAGTGGAATAAAATATGGATATATGGTCTTTTTATGGCGTGGCTGAGAATGGTCCCTAGGGTGATGGGTGTGAGTTTTTTAAAGGATGGCAGGAGGGTTAAACACCTAATCACTTTTTATGTAGCCAGCCACATATATAGTAGACCAAACATGGAGGAGAAGAGAGCTCATAGGTGTTTGAGTGCCGTGGAGACTCATTTTAATTTGCGTCTGCACCTTCAGACTCAAGATATGAAGGTTCATAACTGTTTTATCAGTTTTATCAGCAGGGTCCCATTCAGCAAAGGAGCGAAAATCCAAAGGAAAGGGGCAACATAACTGTTACATACACTTCAAAGAAAGGTTTACTAACAGCAGCCAACAGCAGCTAACAACTGCAAAAACAGCACTACACTCACTACAGATGAATGGCAGCCAGAGTTGTTTGTCCTGCAGCACCCACCATAGATAACTTGAACTGGGAGGAGTAAGAAAATAGATCTGGTCTCCTTACTGAGAGTTTAAGAATCTTGTGTTTGATTAGAGCCACCATTATCTATAAATGTAACAGAAAAACACTATAAAGATCCCAGCTGAGTTTCCTTTGCCATTTTCCTTTAACATTATGTGTCACCACGTTCTTAAGAAGTGAGATTTGGTTGTGACAGACTTACTGTAGAAGCTTGTCTACACATGGGTGTATATAAGAAGGGATTGGCCAGGGGACTGGGATGCCCGAGGGTATGTGTTAGAAAGGTAAAAAATGACAGGGCTTGAAAAGTTAAGTGGAAATACATTAGGCACAGGGTAGAGAAAGAGGTCTGGGGAACAATGACAATCTCAACAAATACATCCAAATCTTTCTTCATGGATAGATACAGATAGACCTACGGGAGAAAATATCTTTTTTGGTAAATTGGGTGAAGTGACCCTTTAAGTGATTAAATGATGCTCACTGACATGAAAAATGAGGAGGAAAAATGAACATTTCAGCATCAAGAAAAAGTGCTGACAGGTTAATTGGTCAGTGAATGTTGAGCAGCTTCACATTAGACAGACAACAATTGCACTCTGTCCAGAACAAGTCCTGTTTCATATTAGTATAATTGATGGAATGCAACTGATGGGTGGTCTGTTTTTTTCTTTTTCTTTTTTATGACAGAAAAATGTTGCTTTAGGCTCAGTGCTCCAAACATCATTGCGCTGTACAAATTTGCCACACCACAAAACTCATTTGTCCATGTTGTCTCAACTTGGCTGTATGCCTGAGCGCATTTGAAAACCCCATTTGGAGATGTTTTTCGGGAATAAAATAGTACAATGCTTAAGAAAAAAAAATCCTATTTAGTGGGAGTTTGTCTTTGTGAGCGTGGCGTCATGCTAAAAACCCTATTTTCGCCGGGAACGGCCACCCTATCACAAACTCTGCAGGGGAGCCACATTAGAGGTAATGTCATCCACAGTTTAGCCCTCCACTCCTCATTCCTCCATCTCTCCCCTAATGAACTCCCACTGAATTACCACTTCACCAGCACCCTGCCTTTTTATGATTCTATTTGTTTATCTATCTCTGATTTCCTCCCTCGTCTTCCTCTGCCGCCCGGGCACACACCGGCTCTTTAATTTTATTGGCCACCGTTAGCGAGCTGCGAGTCGAGGCGTTTGGCTCGTCAGATAACCCCCCACCACCGCCGCCACCATCGCCACACACACACACACACACATCGAAACCACCTCCACTCCGTTTGCTGAGATTAGCATTAGCAGATTAGGGTGCTCATCAGTCAGACGAGGTGGTGGTAGTGGTGGTGGCGGTGGGGGGGGACCCCCGTCGTGACAGGCCGCGGCAAAATCGCACAAACCTCTCTGGAAGGCTTTGTGGCGTAATTGAATGCACAATAATTTCCCTCCATTAATACATCTCTCATATCGCGGCTTACGCACAAAATGTCCACATTATCTGTTGCACTTTGTTAATGTCTTCACTCCTTAACAGTACATTTAATAGCACGAGTGAAGCGGAGTGAGTGAGCAAGTGCAGAAAGAACATCTGAAAGGCGTTTCATTTTTCATTAATCTATTCTAAGTAGGTGTCAAAGAAAATGGAAAGAATGATCACAACTCCAGCTGTTCATGCGATGGCTGCCAAACTTTTGTGGATTCGCTAACACTGACTGATAGCTGCCCGATAGGGGACAGCTATTAATGTGGCTTCCTGTTTAGTCTGAATTATTGTCCCTTTTTATGTTTTTAGGGCTGAATCCGGAGAATTTAAAATCTCTTCTGTTCCCACAAACTTTTTTTCTTTTTTTTGTTTTTTTAATAACCACTTGTCTTATTGGTGCATGAAGCCATGAACAGAAACAGATGCAGCAAATATAAAACAGCAGTACAGACACCAGAGACAACCGAAACGCTTACTCATACTACACGAGTATGTAGTATATTCATCCTGGCTTTCACCTTAAAATCACTCAGTAATGTTGCAGTGCATGAAAGCAACTATCCAGAATTTTAGATTATGTTCCTTTAGCCGAGTAGCAATGTCTATTTAGATTTGCAGGCTCTATTTACATTGACTATATTCTTTTTTAGGAAATGCACTCAAAGATTGTCCAGGCATATATGACCAGCTTTGACGGCCCTTCTGGTGCATCTTAGGGATTTATGAGACACATGTGTAGTTCATTTAGTTTTGAATGTGTTCTCGTTAATAACATCAAAGGTATTTTTAATGCATTTTTATCATGAAATTTAAAATATGTTTTGCAAGAGTGTCCACAAAATTGCGTACAGCAAACTATACAAAGTCAGATGGGAGCAGATCAAGGATGGCCTTGTAAAAAAGAATATGCCAGTTGCTGAATCTATGGAAGGATATTATCTATTGTATCACTGCTGATAAGAGAGAATAAATATGACATTCTGAAGGACATTTTACATTATTCTATAATATGTACTAATGATTAGGGAATGCGACTGTCGTTTTGTGATAATGGTTTTTCAACTCATCACTGATCCCCTTCTCATTTAGAGCACTTCAAATACTGTTGGCAGAAATAGTCACAGGGTTTACTTTAGCATCAATGCTGTGACACAATCGTTACTCACTATTCCAGTCATTCACAGGTAGATACCTGGACGAAGGACACCTCAGGGTTAGGGTTAAACCTAGCTCTTTTTATTAAGCATAATTACACTAAAGTCCTACAGTCCTATGAGCATTTACACCCTTGAGCTCTTCCTAAAGCTTGTTTGGGTGCTTATAAAACTAAACTGTGAGTGAAATACATCAAAAACCATAAACATCAGTTTCCATTGATTAAAGATGTTAAAGATGGTAAGTAAACATTAATTATCACTTAACTGTAAATAGCAAATAATTATTAACTAAAGTTCAGTTTACCGGTAATTAAGCATAAATTAACACATAAATATATATACATTTATATAGATATGTAGATATACATATATATGCTCACCATTATCCAGGTAAGAATACACTTTCACCTATGATCCAATCCATTCTCTAGTATGCACCCTGGTGAAATATGGTCCAGGTGTGGATCCAGCCCACCACCAAGCTTTTCATTCCAGCTTGCGTCCTAAAATCAAACCAAAATAAAAGCATTTTTTAAAATATATCTAAAGGCAAATTGTAATGATCTGTGCTGTTATTCCAGAATGCAGTTTGTAATGTAAAAATAGTTTGTGCAGGTGAAAGCCACTAGATTTGTACATGACACTGACTCTTCTTTTCATTCTTTCTTTTCATAGACGTCTACACCATCATTTAATCAAAAAGCAGAAGAAGAATCCTTTTCAACAAAAAGTTAAGATGCCTGAAGCGACTCAAAGGCTCCCATAAAACTCAGGTCTTTGTTTTCTGTTTGTAATTTACCGTACAGCTTTGTTGCCATTATGCGTGCCATAACTGGATAATAACTTCACCTAAGTATCCATGGATCTCACTGTGCTCTTCTCTAATATCTGCACCATTGTTTTGTTTCTTTTTTTATTGTTTTTGTTTCCATCTGCTCCATGGCCAACTTAGTTATTGTGCCAAGTTATCTACAGTCTCCATGCTTCAACCTGTTCATAAACACACAAACGTCAGAATAAACTGAAATCACACAGTTGCCACTCGTGCTTGATCCCGTAAATGTTGCCATGGTTTTGCAGCCTAGCGACCTGTGTGTGTGAATGATTTACACATATACACTCACCTTTAATTCTTTCCTTTCAGCAGCCTGCAAACACTCAGGGATAAGTGCTTGACGTGCTGGTCGAACAATAGACATATTACCTCTGGCGGTGATTGCTGGTGGGAGTATTGGTGTGTTTGTGTATATATGCTGTTAGCTTGTGTGTGGACAGACAAATAAAAAAAAAAGAAAAACAGGTGGGAGGTACTACACGTTGAAAAGGAGATAACAGGACAACTTATAATTAAAATGACTGATTTTCTTCATGTAATTGTTTATCAGATAAATATTTTTAATTATTTTTTTTCTATTTGCTGTAACCAGGACTTTAAAAACATGGTTTAAAAAATAAAACATTTGAAGATACGTTTGCCTCACAAAATGCAATGATTTCATTAACTGAAACTCAAATGTAAATGTTTCACTATTACAGTTTGTCCACACTGGTTGAAAAAGGTCCAGTTTAAGCTGCATTGATGAGCAATTATAACAAATGGTGTCGGTACTGAAAAGACAAAACCTGGAATCTGACCACATTTCTTTTCAGAGAGTTTCTTGGGTGTTTTGTTTTTCAATCTAATACACAGCAACAACATGCGAACAGCAAAGAAAATATATACAAAAACACAAAATGTTCTTATAAACACAAAGAGCAGAAAGATAAAGTAAAGAACCAGGATAGAGGACAAAAAGACAGCTACCTCCATCCATGACGATTAAGTAAAAGAATACAACTGAAACATAACACAAGCCATTATACAACTGTTCTATTTGTTTTCTGCTGTCACCTGAGGAGTGAACTATGAAGCAGCTTCAACACCCTGTAGCTGTTTGTGTTAGTTGACAGATAACATAAAGGGTGTCACACTGGAGGTCCTAAACTTTGTTTGTCTCTACTTCAGTTTGTATTCCCACTTAATCTATTGTTTGACTCCTCTTCTGCATAAAATGAACTAATCACATGATCAGAGAAACTACTGATAGAGATCTATAAAGAATATAAAGGGAAAGAAGAAGACAAGGGAGCAATTATTTGTAATGTTTCTCATGTGAAACTTTAAACCTGATTTAATAAAACATCGCATGTGGGTATGACACTGTCACATAGATTGATGTACTGTGTTAAATCTACTCTGCGGCTATGGTGTAGCCCTATGAACAAAATGTCTGCAAGCACTTGCCAATTATGTATGGAGTGGTAGTGAAACCTAAAAAATACTATGATGCAAACTGGAAATACAGCCTGGTAGATATAACCTTCAAAGTAAAAACCTTTACCACTGTAGCAACACATTTCCAAAAATGCAACTTTTACTTTGAAGGGAAACATTTACATCATTTACATCACACTTTTCACAGTTTCACTAATCAGTGAGTTTGCAGAGCAGGTTTCTTCTGTTCAAACTACAGGTGGCCATGGCAACCTACTAGCCACCAAAGCAGTTACAAGAACCTTTTCAGTGCAGTACTGTGTATCTCTTTGCAGTCGGTTTCAGCTTGCAACTGTCAACAACCTCCAGCAACCACTTGTCAACCTGTCAGGCAATGCAAGCATGTGTCCAACAGGTCAGCAGGCTAATGTGTTTAGTATGAGTTATCGTGATGATCTCGCCACCTTTGTGATGCTGACTTTGGACTTAGCATACCTTACTGATCCACCAGCTCATTCAATTGTGGCCAAATAACAAAGTAGAAGAAAAGAATTGAACAATGCTAATAACAGAATGCACATTAAAAACAATATACAAACAGTACATATAATATATAAAAGCTAAATTAAGTGAAACTGCATAAAACTGTACACCAAACAGGGATGTGCAGTAGAAACAAAGGGAGGATGTGAATAACTTGCATTTATCAATCAGCAGTAAACTATAACTGTAATTAACCTAAAGAGGCCTCCTTTATATTGCATAGTAAAAAAATAAATAAGTAAAATCAAAATCTATAAAAAAAAAAAAACTCATACAACAACACTCATAACCTGCATTTTTCTCAATTACTAAGTTCTTAAGTTCAATCTATTAATATGAATGCAGAGAGTTATCAAGAGAGCAAGTCTTTATACAAAGTCATCAGAAGTTGGGACTGATCTAATTGGTGTATCTTTGTCAAATTCATTAGCAAAGAAAAAGCACAAATTCCAAGCTCATAGAAACCTGAGAGTCTGTGCGTGACAACACAGGTGAGCCATCTCACACTCAAGGCCACTGGTCTGCAACTCGAATGGAAGGATGTGGAAACTAATCCCACCATGAGTCCATTCAGATACCTGTTAACACATCTGTAAGCTTGAATTGATAAAATCCAAAAGAAAAGGTGATAAAACAATTGCTTTAAAATGGTATTCTACTCAGATAAATACATGTGAAGTTTAGTGATGGAGGTGTGTAAATAATTCTCTCTTAGTGTGTTTCATGATTTCCTCAGTGAATTATCAGCATACATTTGTGCGCCTGTTTCTCTGTGTATTTGGGACCTTGTTGTTTGTGTGTGCAGCACATGTGTGTGCGGCCTTGCTCAGGGAAGCGCACCGCCCCGCGGATGACACTCAGAATGCATTATAACCATTAATGAAAAAGTTAATGGGGCATTTTCTTACATATCAATTTACATTTGACTATCTGGGTGCACAAATGATGTCTGGGCGGTTGCGGCCAACGCCACTCCGCACCAAAACAGGGAGGTCTAATGTGTTTTTGTGGACATCAAATGTTGTGAATAATGACGCATCCACTGAATGCAAATCAGATGACACTTGATAGGCCACGATCAACAGTGCCTGCATGCAAACTTTCATGAACAGACACAATGAAAGAGAGGAAACAGAGAGAGTTGCTACTGACAAAACACGTTCCTGCTGCATTACACCTTTCACACATAGACTGTACATAAAAGATGAACATGCTACTGTGTCATTGCACCTTAGTTCTGGATTTCACATTCTGAGGTCTCAACATTCATAGATTGGATGCCGCATTTTTTTGGAGGCAAAAATGACTGAATGATTTGGACAAAGAGCAGCGTGGAGGCTAGCAATGTTGCCTCATAGCAAGAAGATCCTAGGTTGGAATCCTCCGGTCAGCTGTAGAGTTTGCATGTTCCCTCTCATGTCTGTGTGCACTCTGTCCCACAGTACAAAGATATGCTTGTTAGGTTTATTAGTGATTCCAAGGTATACGTGTAAATGAGCATGAATGATTGTTTGTCTCCCTGGTAATCTGTACAGGGTTTACTTCTGACCCTTTGACAGCTGGGATCGACTCCAACCTCTCTGCAACTATGAATTTGGATAAGCAGAAGAAAATGGATGGATAGATGCATGGCTAAAGCACTTGCTAAGGCAAGCAAGTACAGTTGGCAAGTTGCACTCATCAACGTACTGGTGCTGTGCTGTTTGTTTTACTAACTAGTAGCTATTAAACTGCTATAATTTTAATTCAATTCAATTCAATTCTTTATTTATTTGTCACATGTAGTTATAACTAGTACAACACACAGTGAAATGTTTTTTCCGGCTAAAAAGTACCCCCCCCCCGACTGTGCATCTTACTAAACTTATAATAAAAAAATATCTATATAAAAGTATAAAAATGTATAATATCGTGCAAAATATTACGCTGTAATAGTTAAGAGCTATAGTGTACGTATTTACGTAAATACAGATGTAAATGATAAAATACAAATAAAAATAAGGATAAAACTCAAAAGAAAATTATATACTGTGTATGGAATTGTCCATCATGTTGTCCGATTTGTGTTTTGATTGAGGAGTCTCACTGTTTGTGGGTAAAAACTCCTCCTGAACCTTTCAGTTCTTGTTTTCAGGCTACAGAGGCGTTTCCCTGACCTCAGTGGCCTGAACAGTTTGTAAGCGGGATGGCTGGAGTCGTTAGTGATCCTGATGGCCCGGGATCTGCACCTTTCAGCGTAGATGTCCTGCAGTGTTGGTAAAGATGTTCCCATAGTGCGTTCAGCTGTGCGCACGACCCTCTGCAGGGCTTTCTGTTGCTGTACTGTGCAGTTCCCGTACCACACCGTGATGTTATTACACAGGATCCTCTCAATGACCCCGGTGTAGAATCTCCTCTGGATGTTCTTGGAGATCTTAAACCTCTTTAAACGCCTCAGATGATAGAGGCGCTGTCTGCCTTTGCTGATGAGGAAGTCCGTATGTGTGTTCCAATTAAGGTCCTCGTTGATATAAACACCGAGGTATTTAAAATTAGAGACTTTCTCCACAGGGTTTCCATTGATCTGAATTGGGGTGTGAGTTTTCTCGCCTCTCTGTCTCCTAAAATCAATCACCATCTCCTTTGTTTTGCTGATATTCATGGAGAGGTGGTTTGCCACACACCACTTTGCTAATCCGTCCACCTCGCTTCGGTAGGCCCTCTCGTCATTCCCGGAGATGAGTCCTACCACCACTGTGTCGTCAGCGAACTTCACAATGGAGTTAGTGGGGTATCTGGCCGTGCAGTCCGCGGTGTAGAGGGAATAAAGAAGAGGGCTAAGCACACATCCCTGGGGGGCCCCTATGTTCAGTGAAAGGGTATGAGAGTACACATCCCCTATTCTCACCGACTGTGGTCTCGCAGTCAAAAAGCTGTGAATCCACCTGCACAAGGATGTGCTGAATCCCAGATCCCGGAGCTTATCCGTAAGGATGTGGGGCACTATGGTGTTGAACGCTGAGCTGTAGTCTATAAACAGCATTCTCACATAGTTCCCACGTCCCTCATCTAGATGGCTCAGTGTGGTGTACAGGACCTGTGCTACAGCATCTCCAGTGGATCTATTTGTCCGGTATGCAAACTGCAATGAGTCCAAGTCGGGAGGGAGGAAAGAACTAATAAAGGGTTTCATGAGCCTCTCAAAAATTTCATCACTACAGATGTTAGGGCCACTGGGCGATAATCATTTAGGCTGGCTGGGCGGGTGTTCTTAGGGATCGGAACAATCACTGATGTTTTAAAGCAGGTGGGGACTACCTGCTGGGCCAGGGAGGCATTGAAGATGTTAGTGAAAACTGTAGTTAGCTGATCTGCACATACTCTTAGCACACGTCCCGGTATGCTATCTGGTCCCGCTGCCTTCCTGCAGTTGGTTGCCCTCAGAGCTCTCCTCACGTCATGCTCAGAGAGTATCAGTGGTGCTGGTTCAGCAGCGGGGGCGGGTGCAGGGCTCTGAGATTGAAACTGAGGCGCCTCAAAACGCGCAAAAAAAGCATTGAGTTCGTCAGCTAACTCCGGTTTCGTACATCTCACAGTGCTGGGTTTATAATCTGTGATTGTTCGTAGCCCGTCCCATATACGTCGGGAGTCGCCATATTGGAAATGCGACTCCACCTTGTCCTTGTAACGCCTTTTAGCCGCTTTCACAGTCTTCCTTAAACCATAAGAAGCTGCTTTATAGTTGGTCATATCGCCCGATGTGAGCCCCATATTGTAGGCCGTGGTCCGTGCTTTGAGAGCTCTCCTGACAGTAGAGTCAACCCAAGGTTTTTGATTGGGAAAGGTCCGAATTGTAGTCGAGGGGATGATGGTATCCACTAGCATTCCAATGAAGCTAATCGCTTTTATTAACCAAACCTCAAGCACAGACTTTTTGGATAGTTTATTGGTACAGTTAGAAACAGAGAAAACCAGACAATTTTTCAGGTGCTCAAAAGGCACCAACAATACAAACACAGTCAAATGGTCCATTTCAGCGGCTCAAATAAGTGGAGTTGAGACCTGGCAGACAATGACAGGTTGCCTGACCAATGTCTAGAGCTTCCTGTGTCAGTGACAAGCAGCAACAATGTCCTTAACTTGCAATGAAGAGGAAACTATCCAGACATGCTGTTAAATACTGTTTTGTTCGACATTTAACATAAGAGTTTATGCATATCCTTTTGTGAGTGGAGAAAGTGCAGCTTATAGGACTTACTTTTTCAGATACTGCCTTTTGCTTTCACATATGCAAAGCAATTTTTGTTATCTTGCTTTAATGACACACTCACAAATCAAAATGTGTGGGGAACACCACTCTCTCTGACACACACACACACACACACACACACACACACACACACACACACACACACACACACACACACACACACACACACCAGCAAGGACTCTATGTTATGCTTCTCAAAGCATGACAGTTCTGTATTCAAATACATTATTGTCATAATTATTATTATTCTATATGGGAACATTATCTGGTTCTACATTTGGTACCCTGTAGGGTTCCCCTGTAGGGAATTGGTGAGACTGTCTCTTAGGGAACCATTTTCCCGAGATGTGGTGACATACATATGCATGTGTATCAGTGTAAAGTTAGCAATTTGACTGCAATAAGGCAATCCATTTGTTAAATCTGACATGATTATCCGGGAAGTCACAGACAGTCAACACCAAGAGGTTGAGAAATATTTCATAGTGCACGTCTATCTATTCTCTTTTTCATTTCCCCTCAAAAATGTATTTAACACAATTCAGTGAAATGCATACTGATCTTCAAGGATAGAAACAAAATTTTCATCCTACTGCGCTAGTATCAATCCATTACCAGACCAGTGTTGGTATCACTGCTATTGAAATTTGGCTCAATCCGCCCACCTCAGAGACAAACACCATTACACAGCAAAAAGAAGATGCCAAAAAACAGGCCAAACTTTAGCCAACAGAAACAATGAGACGTTTTATCCAGAACACGCATTTAGTCAATAATATGTTGGCGCATGATCTGGATTAGTTGCTATGAAAAGGTCCTGAGCCAAGGCTTAATGTGCACACTGAAATCCAAAACAGAGTTTTCAAATATTTGGTGTGTTGGATGCTGTTGGGTCTGTGTTTCCACAAACCCCGCTAATTCTAGAGACTTATTCATCGTGAAGAAAACAAGACAGTCAATCGATCCATTACTTGCGCAAGGGAGGCCTCTCATCTGTGTCCAGCACGACAAATGACCACGATGGTGGCCTCCTCTCGCTGCCTTTTATTGACAAACTTCAAACAATAGTTTACTAAACACCTCCCCTTGCAACCCCCTTTGGTTACAAAGACAAGGACTGTATGTAAATGTATATGTGTGAACTTCTGTAAGAGTGTGTGTGTGTCAGACCTCCTGCTGACCAAAGGGTCGTAAACGCAGGAAGCTTACATCAAAAGAAGCAGATCTTCCAGATAGGATATATCTGCAATAAAACATTACAGCCCCAACCAGAACCTCGAGAATCTGGGGGGAAGGACAGTGGAATTTCTTTCATCAGAGTTAAAACACTGTACAAATGGTAAACATAAAAATGACAAACATTTAACAATTTAACTCTAACAAATGCTGTGAGCACATGGGCTGTAATGTACACCGTGACCTTCTAAAAAATTAGGATGCTCAGTCATCCAGGTAAGGAAATCCCAGCTTAAATATGATGTGCCCACATAAATAGTGCTAATAAAAAAAATGCAATGGCTCAAGAATGACCACTAATTATTTTTTTGGGACTTGTTTCTATTAAATTAAAAAATAATCTCAACAATCAGACAACCCGTATGGGTGAGGACTTGGCAACAGTGGGAAGAAAAAACTCCCTTTTGAAAGATGGAACCCTAACCAGGCTCAGGCAGGGAGTTTATGCATTTATACCTTATGCATACTAATACCTACTAATACTTAATAGTGTGAAAAAACACTTTCACTGTCACCATATTGTCATTTTAAAACGAGACATCATGAGTGAGGTGTAATTGTTGCTGAGAAACCAAGGGACGCCGTACCCTCATTTTATCACATATTATGCTACAATGTAGCACAATTGCTACATTGTAGCTACAATGTAGCACAATTGAGCACAATTGTGCTACAATGTAACGCAATATATGATAAAACCATGGACACTTTATGACTAATTTATTCAAGTCACAACGCTGAGGTCTGTATTTTCCACTGGAGTCAGATTTCTTGTTTTCAACCAGATGAGTCGCCCCTGACCACATCATAGTTATTACAACCTTTTAAAAAGACTTTCAGGAGGATAACTGCAAAAAAGACACAAGTCACTAGAGTTTGGTAATGTAAGTAGATTTCTTATGTGAATCCAATTCTATTTCTAATTAGAATTTATGTCTGTTGGTAAATGGGTGAATGTTTCAGTAATGATAAAATCTGGCACTCTGGTTATTGTTGGAACCAACTGTCGCTATATCTTTCTCCCAGGTTAAAAACTGTTGTTCCAGCTTGGACTGGAAGGGTTTGTGGTGGGAATAAGAATTAGACACTCCAAGTCCGAGGCCATAGTTCTCAACAAGAAAAGTGTGGAGTTCCCACTCTGGGTCAGGGAAGAGTTCCCGCTCCAAGTAGAGAAATTTAAAGAGTTTATGATTCTGTTCACGAGTGGGGGAAGAAGGACATTGACAGACAGAGGTGGCTGGGAACAAACTGCAACAGACTGCACAGAAAAAAAATATTTATTGATATTTGTTGAGCTGTTGCATTGAAAAGGACCTGCCACAACATATTACTCCATTTATGCTCGCGCCTCTTCTATAGCTAGTGCTGAAGTATCGCAACTTATGGAAATATGTAGAGAAATGCTGTGTCTTATAGTTCCGGCCCACTTTAACTCTTGAATATAGCGCCATCGGTGTTGCATAAATTACATAGTTTTGCCTGTTTCATCTCTTTGTGTACAATAAGGTCTGGTAATATGCTAGGATTGTCTTTTATGTGTTGTTATTTCCTCCATTTATACTCAGATCAGTGAAATGTTTGAAGGCATGAAGAGATGTGAAGTATAATCTTCCCTCAAATACATTAAACCTTGATTAAGAAGCCTATTTTGAAATATATAAGGGGTAAAAAGTACAGATATCTGTGAAAAAGAAGTCAGAAGTGCAGACACCTAAAAAATTCTGTACTGTAAAAAAAGTATTTTTACATCAATACTTCCCATTTCTGTTTTTCTTTTTCAGTTTTGTAGAAATATGTGAAAGCATAAACAGTGAACTGTTTCTGTTTTGTAATTTGTGGCGTACTATAATATGCAAAAACAGGTACTTCCACTGTTAACGCCGGGAGGTCGGGAAAAGAGGCAGAAAGAGAGAAAGTTTACTGATGTTTTCCAGGTTTCACAGTTGTCTAAGTTGATTTAATTGCCCAATAGCTTTGAGAAATTCTACCCATTTCATATCTCACATTTCTGTTGTCATTTTCATTACCTTGTATTGCTACTTATTCCCCTAAAATGGGCATCACACCTGATACTTTACATAAACAATTGCAAATGAAAAGCCACCCTGCAGTTTCCCTTTTTCCTCCCACCACTCCCCTCCCTCACACTCCTTCCAGGCTCACCTCTCTGTTATTATCCCATTCCATCACTTGCTGCACCCCCCAACACACACACACACACACACGCACACACATACGCACACACCCATCTACGTTACTTGCAAGTGGGTGAGAGCAATGGGCAATAACCCAGCACGCTGCTTTTCGACTTAGCGCTACCTGCTATGCTAATATCATTAATCAATAGAGCCCAGATTGTCTTTGCTGCGATTCGGAAGATCTAAGGGTCCCAGCGGTGCACAAGTACCTTTTTTTTTTTTTTCTTTTCTCAACCCCCCTTCTTCTCACTCTCTCTTTCCTTTACCTAAAAATGAAAAGAAAAAAAAAAATACAAAGCTCATTTGCTAAGGCCCCCAAGATGGCTGACTTAATGACGGCCACAGAAGTTTTTCCAACAAATTTCATGGGGCATGATCCAAAGATAATAGCTTTTCAGCCCCAATGACAATCCAATTACCGTGCCAATCAAAGCCCACGGCATGCTGTCTAATTATGATCAAATCTGGCTGTCAGCTCAAATACTAAAACAGCAGCTTTAAGTTCAACAAATCACAGTTTAGAGACGGAGCCCAGTTTGTTCATCCATGATCGGGTAAAAGTAGGGTTTAACTTTGTTTGACAAAAAAAAAGAGATTGTCTTGTTTTGTGTGAGTGCACTGATGTGATATTTGACACAGCACACTCAGTAATGATTCTGAATAACATTTTTAATAGACTTCATTATTCATTCATTGCAGGGCATGTGAGGTAAAGAGGGGTTTTTTTTCAAAAGCAATGGATTAAAAAGAGTGATGTTTATTTTGTCTCTCTGTCTTTTACACACACATGCACGCGCTCAAACACAGATATGTAACATGCAAAAAATAGACATATAACAGTCGTTCACACTTTCTAACAAACAAAAAGGCAGCATCAATAACACAAATGATTAAACATTCATGGCCTTTTCAGTGGAACATCTGCTGTGTATGGGGCTCTAGCCTCGGGGACTGGGCGAATCAAGAGGATTTCTCCCCGAGAAGTGAAAGAAAGCAATAAGATGGGGGGTGGCAGCAGGAGATTTAAATGCACGCACACACATTTTCACACATACACAAACACGGACACAATATTGCCTGCATGTGAGCACAAATAGTGCCACACATATGCAGAATTAGGAGAAGACAGTGCAGGCTGTGACTCTGACAAGCAGCGTTTGCGGTGGCTAACCTGAACAGCACAGACACACAGGCCACTGCACTACCTTAATCAGAGTTGACGAAAATCTCCTTTTACATTTTACCCTAACTTGCACCAACTTTACTCTTCACTTTCATGTTTTCTTTGGAATTTGAAGCATTTACGACACAGGAATTCACAATGAACTTGACTAATTTTCTACCAATGTGAACTTGGTGTACGTGGGAATTACATACATATTTTTTAAAAGTTGAACTGTTGCAATGATTGTATTGCTAACAGTTTAATATCTGATGAACTGAGAGGATCAACATAATGAAACTATGTAAAGGTACAATTAAAAACATCTTTAAATTTCAGACACATAAAAATGTATTATTGTGTGTCTGAAATGCATGTATGACATCAGAATACAACCTCAGGAGAGCCAGAAACTCTGAGTATGAAAACAGTCACCATTGTATATTTATTTATTGTTTATGATATATTAAGTATATTCTTAGTTAGCTGATGGAAAAGGTGGTTTTGATTCATTTATGTTAGTGTAAACTGTATTAATTGTGAATACTATGTGTTCATTTGGTTGACCAATAATTTTCATCAAAGTTTTTGCCAGCAACCATTTTTTTCTGACAAATGTACAAGTGTAAAAACTGATGAAATATATTGATATATTGAGACACAAGACCCAATCAGAACTAAGGTATGTAAAATGGAGGGACAAGTTTGGAAGTGATCCAATCAGAGTTTAGATTCATACATTTGATCTGCCCACGCGCCAGAGTTGAGCTAACTCACATCATCTTCTCAAGAAAACGCAACAAAATGTCAACACTTTGGAGGAAGAAAGTAGACTTATGGACACATTTTACATATAATATCAAGGACAATTTGATGCTTTGTAAACCATGTGGAGCCGCTTTCATGGGTTTTTACCCATGAAAGCGGCTAAAGGAACTAAAGGACTAAAGGAAACTAAAGGAACTCAAAGAACTTAGATGCCTAAATTTTTTGTTAAAAACAAAATTACGTTTTAGTTATTTAAAAATGTAATGTAGTGTAATTTAGCTGCAAATGTAATTGCAATGGAAGTTTGGGTATTTTGTGCAAAAGGAACTAAAATTCACAGTTTTTTTTGTCAAGGTCACTGCTGTTCCTCCTGATTTTCTCTTGTGTATTACCAGAAGGTGACTGTAGCCAAGCCTACAAAATCATAGTTTCATGGTTATAGCAAAAAAAGAAATGCCATAAATGCCATTACTAGGAAGCTACAACACGCACCTACAGTATTCTGGCACTTCTCTATGTTTTAAGCCATAGAGCTTGACTATAAAGCACTTAAATCTGGAACATTTCCACATTTGTCTCAAGTTAAAGTATGACTTAAATGAGAAAACAACTCACTTCAATCCATAAAAAAAGAAAATGTCAGCACTCTGAGAGTTGGTAGCTTCTGACTTTAGTCCTACTAAAAATGCAGTCGGATAAACACAAAAGCTGCTCTTTATGACAAAATCTCCTCAGCAGTGCTGCAATAATTCCAAGATGAGTTACGCACTTCTGTAAAAGAATGCAGTGATGGGGTTTTTGGCATATTTTATATGTTTGAAGGTGAAAAGTGAACGTTTTATTCTAACCTGTTATTTGTTGTATATTTTGTAGAACAAATACCACCTATCTAGCCCTTGAGTTCTAAGCTTTATCACAGTAAAAGCTCTTTACAGCAAAAAAAAAAAAAAACCTCTGGCAACCTGAAAAGGAGATTTCAAGGATCCGACATGGCTCCCTTATAATTCTCTCCTCAGACATGTGAAGTGTATGGAGGTCATACTTGTGGCTGAAAAACATGACTGAATGTGGTTTATTCAACCACTTATCCGAAGGCAGAGTAACATTACAGGACTGCATACGCCATTCCCTTTGACTGCATTGTGTTTTTCGTGCTACATTAACACCATGCAAATGAGCACATAGAGCTAACCTTTTCTGAGTTAGAGGCACCCAGTGACACAGCAGAACAGCCCAGTGAATTATTTCAATTCATAAACTTGCTCATGTCCAGATTTCATTAGAGGCACATTAGCTGCAGTTTATGCTTTATGTTTATTACAGGCCTGACATGATCTATAAATAACAAGTTAAGCGGGTGCGGACACTGGGGACGGCTGTGGCATAATGCTAAAGGGATCTATCACTACAGCTGACAATTGCTAATAGCCAGCCCTCTGGGTCAATCACTACAAATTACAGTAGCTCAATTACATGCCATCATTTCTGGGCATCCAGCGAGCGAGGTGTATGGCATAACACCCTGGGATAACCACAATGAGAGCATTTATGAAGCAGGGTAAATATCGGGGCAGGTATAATTCCACTCAGGAGTGTGATCTGTTAAAAACAACTTAATATTTTGGCTGGTAGTAGAACTTTTTTTTTTCAAAGGCTTAGCTACTCTTCCATGTGCTTTCTATTATCACCACACATAAACATGGTCACTTCTTTAACAATAAGTCAGGGTCAGAAGTTTTACATTTCCACCAACATTTTTGGGATTGGGCAGGGGTATAAATTAAAAAATAAAACAGAATTCCTTCACAAATAAATTTGTGAAGTTTTATTCCTATGTTTGAAAAAGAAGAGAGAGAAAAAGTAGATTCTTCTGCCTTTCCTAAATATTTAAATTCACAACATTATGATCAGGTTGGAGAGATATGCTGTATGAAACCTGTATGGAACCTCTGAGAGAGTCACTTTGCTATTGTGTTGGATGATAATGCGAAAATCTGCAGATTTTAAATCAAAAGCCAGTTTGTGCAGGAATATTTTCCCCCATTAAAATAAACCAATCAAAGCACCAGCTGTGAAACACGGTGGTGGTTTGAGATACTGTCACCTTTTAGGCATTTATTTTCTATTGAATTGTGCCTCATTTTAAGGAGAATGGGACGTACGCAGCGGTTGTAACCTAGCTGTGTTTTTGTGTATTGTTGCCAAAATCAAAAGTTTAAAGATTTGTATTTGATGAATTTGTTTCATTAAATCTGATTCCTGGAAAAACGTGCCTATGGTATGAGTTTTCCCAGTTGTTTCTAGAATGTGCTGATTGTAAGCAGTTTGAGGGTCTTTTCGTTCCCTTAACAACATTTTTAAAGGTTTTTCCTATGTTAACATATTAATTTTTTCTTTTGAAAATGTTTTTAGTACTAATTATTATTTGCTGTTTCCTGACTATATATGCAGGCACTGTAGCTCCTCTTATGATTCATTGTGTGTCAGATGAAGACCATATTGGCTGTACTGTTAGGGGCCCAACTCATATGGCGTAGAGCAGCTTCAAGTTAAAGACTAGTTATTTTCTTTGGTTTGATTCTTTTTCTTAGATTTGGTTTTTCATCAGTTTTCACCAAATTGATCTTCACTGTAAATATTGCATACTGGGCCACTGTTGTAAAAGAAAAGGGGAAAAATAGATTGTTCTACAGTTTAAACACTTCCAGTGTTTTTCATTTCTGCCTTCACTGCTCGGTCATCCCTCACCGGCTCTTTCAGCAGAGACGCAAATCACAGAGGAAAGGCATAAAAAAGAAAGAAATGGAGGGCTACATAATGGAAAATCAAAAGAAAGCGCACTTGTATTTGGATTCATTTATGAGGGCTTTAAGCATTCAGTCTGGTCAAATAAAATTTACTCAATTGGTATACATTCAGTTTATACCAAGAATATTTTCCTCAATGAAGAATCATTTGAATTTTATTGATTCCTATTGCACTTTAGTCAAAATTACTCCTTCATTAGAGCAAAGTACATGAATGTTGCATGAAAGAGTAGCCTAAAACTTTTATCAATATCAGAGAATGGCAGAGAGTAAGCCAGAGCCTTCCCACTCAATGATCTTCATCTAAATATCACAGCCTACCTTAATGTTGTTGTTGACCATGTCCATCTCTTTGTGACGACAGTGTGCCATCCTTTGATGGTTGTCTCCAACAGGATAATGTCCCATGTCAAAAAGCTCAAATTATCTCAAGCTGATTTCTTGAACATCACAATGAGCTTACTGTACTCAAGTAGCCTCCATAGTCACTGCAACTCAATCCAATCGAACATCTTTGGGTAAGGATGTAACCAGAGATCCACATCATGAGTGTGCACAACTGTGTCTTCCATTCATATCAGTATGAATGAAAATCTTTGAGGAATGTTTCCAGCACCTTGTTGAATCCATTCTGCAAAGAAATAAGGCACTTCTGAAGGCAAAGGGGGTCCGACCTGGTAACAGCAAGGTGTACCTACTGTAATTAAGTGTCTGGTGTCCACATAGAAATAAAGACATCTCGTGTTTGTGCAAAGCTAAATCTAAGCTGGACCGTAAACTCTGACTCTGCTTTGTGAAAGTCTCATTAAGAGAAACTGGTGTATGCTGTATGCTAACAGAAAACCTTTGATTCAGTGAGATGATTGACAGATGTTCTATCAAAATCATCGTCGAATGGAAGTTTCATGAGATGCACATTTCCTTGAACATGCAGTAGAACAGCATCACTTTCTGTATGTTATCACTTTGATATTAAGGAATATAGAACACTCGCGATACGAGTCAATTTGCCCTGGAAAAAACTCATTACCTTCCTTCAAGCCTCAGTATAGCCTTAAATGTCTCATTGGGTATTTTTGCAATGTTCCCTGGGATGAAAGAACCCACAGATAAACAACCAAATCCCCCATTCAGCAACATTTGGCTACTAGCTTACGGTAATTTTATGCCGAGCTTATAATAAATGATATTTATCATTACACTTTGATACCATAAAGCAGCAGAATGTCATGGATTGGGATTGTCACATAAATCACTCTTCTATATTTTGACACATGATGTGTATAATGTGCAGATTATGAGCTTTCCATTTTCGCTTCCTCTGTGTCTTTGCCATCCGACAGAACAAACACCTTTAATAAAGTCACAATCACAAAAGTGAGGGGGCCAAATCCACTCCCACACACAAACATATAAACCATCCCTAAACACACAGCCACACATGTATGCACACAGTCACTGGTGCTATTGTCATTGGAACCACATATAGAGTCAGCTTATGTGTGAACATGAGTAATCACTGGGCAAGCAACAGATATACACACCTTTAAAACACACACACGCACAGCAACAAAAGGCTTGCATTGATGTGATTAACACTGTTTGCTTGAAAATGTGGCCAAGAATGAGCAGCTTCACCTCTCCACCTCCTGCCAAGGCTTCTAAAATACTCTAAAAATGACTTTAATCACAAACACCAGTGGAATGTCAGCGAAAGATTTCTGAGAGGTTAAATCGCTCTGAAGGCTGATATCAGAGCCAAAACAATAACCTTTAACTGAGTACGTGGCAAACTTGCCTGGCAAAAAAAAAATTGTTTAAATGAATACAATGTCTTTGATGTTGGTGTTGTGGACCACAGATAACTGTGCCTCCTGACATTCGACTGGTATGGCTAGTTTAAGAAAATGAATGGATAAAATAAGTAGAATTCCTCTTAACTAAGCTGAATGTTCAGCGGCTTCAGAGGGATAAATAGATAGATTAACACATGATATCGCTGAGATTCAGCAAAACTATCTGGATGTGTTCATACTCAGGCTATAGGTCAGATAACTACTCCGTCCTGCCACTAGGTTTCACCAAAACATAGACCAAACAAACCTGCAGAAGTTCTGGACATTTTCATACATCAGTTTGAACTCATTAGCGACATAAAAAGTTTTGCATCATTGCTGGGTGTTATCATTTACAGGTTTTTCCCCAATGAAACCTCCATGAAACATCTTAGTGTTTCTTCTTTTTCTTGTTTTGAAGCATCAGGACAAGCTCATCATCTCCTGATGTCGTTTTTTTGAGGACAAATTCTTTTACAAAATCGCAACATTTCTAGTGTGTATATACTAATGCTGTCAGTGTTAATCTCGTTAAAATGACGTTAACGCCATAACTCTATTAACGCGGCAAATCTCCGTTAGCGAGTTATCGCGGATCGCCCCGTACGTGGGGCTGGATGGCGCTAACGCGTTAACGAGCTAACCACGCTAACGCGTTCAAAGTGTAAGTTTGCATCTGAAAGATTAAGAATTTTGTGTTATTTTTTCACATAGTGCTGGGTGTGTACTCTGCACAATCATTTGTGACTGGTAGTTGAATTGGACTGTAATGTCTACTCAGTGGGGAACTTTCAATACAGTTTAGTGTGAATTGGTTATATTTTTGTTCTTTAAAAAGTTCTTCAGCAATTTCAGTTTGTGCACTGAACTACAAAGGAGGCTGTCAGTATGCAGTTTAAAACAGTTTTGTTGGAATAAATTGGCTATAGTAAAGTTATTCTTTGCACAAGTGTTGTGGGAGTTTTGACTCTTCTAACCAAACATTAGAGAATACCTACATTAGAAAGACCGCATTTGAGGACTACACATCTTACCAACCATTTGTTGCTTCTCCAGATGCTAATTTAGAGATGAACTGGTAGAGCTTTGTCATGCAAAATACATGGAATGCTCCGTCGAGAAACTGAGTTGTTGTCTATCTCTCTCTAGCAGTGTGCCTGCTAAATTGTTAAGCAGGCATTTTCAGTAAGTTTAGTTCAACCTAGAAGTTTAGATCAACTTAAACTTACTGGGGGGGCTGATAAGTTACGTAGAATTAATGATATGACAAAATGTCAAAGTGGAACATGATGAACCCACAGAAATGGTCTGAAACTTCCAGAGAGCAAGATGTAAAATGTTCCCAAGCTTGAGGGAAATGTGTAAAAACTGGATTGAATCAGGATGACAGATAAAGAGAGGGGGGAGAGATAGGAAGGGGTGACAGAAAGGTCAGAGATAAGCCAAGGTTTAAACTAACAGGGATTAATAACTCCGATGGAGATCTGTTTGAAATCGTTTTAGCCACCTCACCTCAGTACCTCCCCAACAACACTTCAACGTGATTGCTTCCTGCTAAATTTAAATAGCATTGACATGTTTACCTGCAAGCTTTTACAGCTCTGTACAGCGCGTATCTTGTCCTCCGTTAACATGAGGAAAGTAACCTATCAGGCTGCATTTGATGAAACTTGATGAAGATTTGAATACCAATGAACCCTTAAAGTTTGCTGCACATAGGCTTTGCCCTTGGCCAATGAGTATTATATTGTCTATAGTGCTATACAGAAATGTGTTAAAGACTGGAGGCCTCATGCTCAATAAGTCCACAAACAGCCGAATTAGAAATGTAATGAAAAAACCTAAATTCATGAGAAATATACATTGTCTGACAACAAATAAGACCAGGAAATTTTTAGCCCGTATTGGATCATTGTGACATGCAAGAGCTGCAAAACCTCTGTAGGACTGACACTTAAAGCTTGTATGTCTTCAAATTAAACAAAAAAAAACATCTCATAGGAGACAATAGCTTCAAAGGGCTGCATTTGTGTGTTATGTGTGTAGGTGGCAACTAACGGTAGCTATACCCCAGGGAACAGCAGGCCCTCAGGGTGCATGAACAGCTGGCCACTAAACCCAATCAGGAGCAGAAAGATGAGAAGACAGCCATTAGGAAAAATGACAATTTGTGGAAATGTGCAGGCTTGTCATGTCACATAGAGAAAGGCAACACTGAAATCATTCTTTGCTAACCCCAAGTGTAGGATAAATATATCCGATACTACAAATCTGCTTACATAGACTGGTATTTACATAGTACCTCTTAACTTACTTTTTACTGTACAATATAAAGCGCCTTGAGGTGAATTCTGTTGTGATTTGGCGCTATATGAATAAATAAAATTGAAATTGAATTGAACTTACTTGTCTTCTAAAGACACAAACACACATCTTTTTAAGCACTGGGAGCAATTTGGAGGTTTAATATCTTGGTCAAGGAAACTTCAACACCAGTTTTAATTTGAACAGAAAATTTTGATTTAGTTGTTGTCATAATTTAAGCATCTAATTTCTTTTATTCATCGAAATATGATTAGATTATAGTAGACTAAATCTAAAGTTGATTCGGCTGGCTAAAATATAAAGTTAAAAAAAAAAACTTTACTTGTCAAAGTTGCTCCACACAGTTACAGAGCATCCCTTTTTCCTTGTTGTGAAACGTGTCCGTATTTCTACTCTTTGCCTTCTCCAAATAGTTAATATTTTGTTGCTTTTTCATAAAAAATATTTCTCTAGAAAATTTTCATCTCATTTTTAATTGTTGGCGAAATGCATTTCATCAGGTTTTTTGCCTTCGTTCATTAGTTTTGTCTTGTTTTGATCAGGATAAAAATGGTTGTTGATGAAAATCATTGGTCAATGAAATTAACACAAGGAGTGAATGTGACAGAGCTAGCTCCTGTGCTAGCTACAATGCCACTGTGATGATTTCAAATATGCATGTGACCATAGATAGTCAATACTTTCCTGGTCTTTTGACACGACAAGGTCATGTCTTAAAATTGTAGATGTTAAGTACCTATGGGCTAATTGTTTTTGCAACTCAGCAAAGCACAAAAATACATGATTCTTAATTTCAACATTTTTTATTTTATTTATCTTTTCTACCAACAAAATTGTGATGTATATAAACATAATACATATCTATCAGGATGTGATAAAATACAAACATATCATTACAAGAAATATGTTTGTGTGATTCTGGGTGTGATTTCTGTGCTCTATAGCAGTGCGTGAACAATAAAAGAAGTAGCTAATGTTTTTTTTTACGTGTTGGGCCTTTATACTGTCTTAAGAACTGCTTCGTGGGGAAAAAAAACTCCGCATTGGAAAAAAAAAGCAGCATTGAAATTGGTTTTAAAGTCTGGTTTATTATTTCCGACATTTAGTTTTGTCCCTTAACCTAAATTAGCCAATCACAACCCAAGCCTAAATGTGAATGCATCACTCTTTTTGGCACAGATGAGTTAATCTATTGGACTGAGAAGCTGCAAGAGATAGCAGAAAGCTGCTTAAGGCATTTCAGCAGCAATTATATGGACATTTACCATGTCTAAGCATATGATAATACCACCAAAGCAGCACTGGTGTATAGTGTTTCTTC
Source organism: Rhamphochromis longiceps (assembly GCF_057381845.1). Lineage (NCBI taxonomy): Eukaryota > Metazoa > Chordata > Actinopteri > Cichliformes > Cichlidae > Rhamphochromis > Rhamphochromis longiceps. The sequence continues at coordinate 30,748,409 of NC_140569.1, forward strand.
ACTGCATCTACCATTACAATTACATTGTGTGTTATTGCATTATCTGTTGTTTGTTGATGTGAATAAAGTGGGATGCGACGTTGCTCTGTGACTACCAACACTACCTGTTAAATTGCTTGAGAGTATCAATAAAACTGATGTGACTCAAATTTTATTGTATTCGGTAGTATGGGATAATAGCTTTACTGGTGAGCTGGGGATTTTCTCGACAACAACAACAACAAGCACCTCAATTCATTCTGCTCCATTCTTTGGCATGATTGTGCGAGGGATCCACAAGGGAATACAGGGTTCCTCTTTCATATACTTCTCAATATTTCAGACTAACGTCCATATGCCTCCGTTTAACAAGATCTTCCCTCTCACTTTGATCAGGAAAGAAGGGGGTGGGGGGGATTGATGTAATTAAATATGCATTAAGGCATGGCTGAATTTGGGACTGATTAAAAGTGCAACTGTTTTTTTCCTCCCCGAAAGAGTTTAATGTCTTCTTTGGAAACTTTAATCATCACTTTCTTCAGTCTTTGGACTACATTAAGTGCTACATTTATATTTTCATCTGACCCTGTTGTGCTTATAGTCACTTACTGGGATGCACACAGGTATCGAGATGAAAGAAAATATTTAAACACAACTTTGATCATTTAATCTTGACTGTATGACATGCATATTATTGAAGGCCTGTCTAGTCTCAAGGTTAGACGACAGGACAGTTTGGTTAATGTTCAGTTCTCTTTTTATATATACAATTTTCACCTGTTTGGAGCACACAAATGCTATAACCATTGAGAGAGAAAAAACCTTCTAGTTTCTGAAAATTTCACTATTTAGCATGTGACTAAAATATAACCCAATCATAACCCTGAGTTGGTCACTGCTGACCAGGTGGAAATATTGTAGCACCTGGAAATCTTTCTTATGTTTCTGATTCAGAGGTGTGGTCTAAGGTCTGTCAGTGCACTCTGAAGTCACTGGGTGTGGTGTGGTTATTAGGCATTGATGCATTGCTGTCACCACAGTGGAAATAGAAGTTTTGTTTTAAACTACTGTATTTTTCAGACCATAAGGCACCCCAGATTATAAGGCGCATTAGGCGAAACAAAACAGTCAGATAAGTCAAACTTTATTCAACTCATTCACAATAACTCTCAAAATTGTTTAGTTGTAGCAAATAAAATACAGAACAGTAAACTAACTTTTTCAATTCATTCCTTTTCCACAAATCTATCAAGTTCTTCATCTTTGCAGCTGCTCTATTCCCATGTTCTACTGCATGACTGACAGCCTTGAGTTTGAAATCTGCTTCGTAATCATGTCTCCTAACAGGTGTCATTTTGGAATCCTTATACACACACAGTACGGTAATATTATGTTGAAGCACAGTACATATTAATCCACGAGACTCCTGACTATGGTAGCCATAATGCTTCAAAAATCCATCAAGCCATGCGGCTTCGTAGCTTACAAAACTCGTACATTTTGACAGATTTATGAGCGCCATGTACCACATAAAATCTGTTTGAGGTCAGTAAGCACAACCAGAATTCATACATAAACAGACTATAAGGCACACTGTCGGTTTTTGAGAAAAGTAAAGGATTTTAAGTGTGCCTTATAGTCCAAAAAATACGATAGTTCAATATGTTGAAGTCTTAACATCTGACACAACTTGCAATTAAAGTTTTTGGATTACTTTATATATCAGAGCTCTTCCCCGATGCTTTATGTTGGGAACCACACGTGGAGATTCCAAAACGATGGTAGTTTCAAACATTACCACAGTTGAATAGGACTGTTTGATTAACAACAACACTGATACAGCCACTAGTGTTAAAGTCCACTAGCTTTTAGAGAGTCTCAGCTGTTTACTGGAAACCATTCCAGCTGATGACTTCTGTGTTAAATTCAATTTTATTTATACAAAAATAAACAAATAAATAAAAATAAACAGTCAGTTATTTCCAGACTGGTTTGATGTGATACACTTTGGATTCCAGCCAATCATTTTACCTTTGCAAGCGTAGTAGGCGGGACCAGGTATGTACGTTCTTTTAGAGCAGAGCTACAGATTAAAAATGCCCAAAGTGAAGCGGTCAACAGTCTGGCTGTACTTCACAGCAAAAGATGCAAACTCAGCAGCCTGCAACAAGTGCTTTAAGCTGATACTGTGCAAAGGAGGTAACACCTCGAATCTGATGAAACACCTGGCACCGTATAGCATTTTTTTAAAAGCCGAGAAATGCACCGTATTTGATAGCTTGCTGCGAGACCTCACATCGAGCACATCTACTGTTATCGGACCCGGAGTTAGCAACATCCCCCAAAAACCCGAAGAGGAGAGTCCTGGCCTGTAGCCCTGCCAGTGCAGCAGAAATGATGAGGATGATGATGGCAGCAGCAGCCGTTCTTCTCTGGGTGAGTAGCTTAATGTGTGTAATTTACGTTGAGTAGGCTAACCACGTTATTAAATTAATGCACGTAAGGTGAACTAGCAAACACCGTCATAGTTGCATGTGGCTGTCTTCTTGTTTGATGGCAGATACTCCCTTCACCCTGGCCAAAAAGGCTAAAATGACCAAAGAAAAAGTGGAAAACAGTTAAACATGAGATGTTTTTGGACAAAGTGTGTGTTCTTCATTCTTTAAGCACCGGCACCGTTTCAAAAGTACCGGTTTGGTACTGGTATCGGATAAAACCTAAACGATACCCATCCCTAAATATAAGACAGGAAATTAATTCCTCAACATAAAAATAATTAGCTGCTAACTATAAAACTCCACCTACAACTTAATGCATCTGTGATAAAACAGTTAATACTATGTGACACTGACAGAGGGTATTCACTGTTTTTCAATAGCTGAAGTGTATTTTGCTTTAAAATTGACCAGTATTTACAAAAGTAAATGTATTTATTGCTGGATCAGAGGATGTGAATCCTTCAGTCAAAAGTATACAAGAAAGTTACACTTCCAAGTGCTCTGCCACCTATTTCCATTTATAAAGTCTCCACCTTACCACCAACTGTGAATCATCCCAGCATGTACAAATTGGGTTTTTTTTTTATGTAATGTGCATTTATCGTTGGTGAAATGATGTCTGTGCCTTTAAAGTTGTGGGAATTCTTAATGTCAATTTTACCCACTCCTCTAAAATGCACTCCACTTTTACTCATGCCGAATTGTAGTCTTTTGTCTCTTTTCAGACATTATTTAAATTGAGTAAGAGCCATTAAGAGAAAAAGCACCAATCAGCCTTTACAGTCGTTCGTCTTTATCAAACACAAGGGAGCTCAAACAAAAACCTACTCAGGTTGTAAATGGTCGAAATGTCAATTAGAAAAAAAAGTCATCATTAGGTTTATTACTCAAATTAACAGTTCCTCTCAACCATTTAAATCATTGTTGGTGCTCGCCGTTAAAAGGGAGCCGGTTTTTTTCTTTTCTTTCAGTCTTAGTAGTCAGACACATCTCCCTTTGGACTCTGACGGAGTGATTTTGGAGGTATTATATTCATGAGGGGTTCCAGTAATTGGATTAAATTGGTTCCAGAATGTAGCAATTTATATTATAATATCCCATTACTTCTAATACTGTTCTTAATTAATTAACCTGATTTTTTTTCTTGGTCCGTGTTCCTGATAAGTTAAGTTGGCTCAGGAGGAGATCCGTCCCTCTGTGACGTCTCGTGGAACTACATCAGTCACACACACCTGGACACAGCACACAAGGTGGAGGAAAATCCTGCCGAGAGAATGACTTTCATCTTCGCTGAAATGGAGGAAGTGGATTTGGATGGAGATTTGGATCCATGTACACACCTGAGACAATGTGTCCACTGATTTAGGAAACATTTTGTACAATTCGTGTGTGTGCTTATGTGTGTGTGTGTGTGTGTGTGTTTTTCCAGCAAGCCCCAACTGAACAAAGTTCAATATCATCACCTGTCACTCTCACAGCCTTTGTCTGATTTAGCTTTAATATGAGAAAGTAATTCTCCTTTGAATATAACAAATTAATATCATTTTCAAACAATTTCCATATGCAAATATGATTTAATCAAGTAAATGAAACTCTCAAATGCAGTGCCTGAGGGCTAAAAGTGAGCTGTGTGTGGGCGGGTGGGAGAAAGAAAGAGATTTTGTGTGTGTGTGTGTGTGTGTGTGTGTGTGTGCGCGCGTATGTGTGTGTGTGCATATGTGTGTGTGTGAAGTTAATCTAAAGTTTCAAGCACAATGCTTGAAGCTGTGTATGGCAAAGCAGTAAACAAGCTTCTAAATCACCTGCTTAAATAAAGTGCATGATTTGTGCACAGCATAATTTCTTGATAATGTCAACGCCTGATGATTCGTGCTCCATTTGGCCGTCGAGCCTTTATATTGTGCTGCCACAAACCCGCAAACACCCTCACTATTTGATAGATTGCAGCAGTGTCAACAAGAAGGAGAGGAGGGCACAAAAACAAGCGGGAACAGGCTTTATTAAAACTTGCACTCTAACACGATTCGTCACAGATTAATATAATGTTGGGTTAGACTAATCTGACCTTTGGCCTCCTTAATTGTGGTATCTTGAATTTTTCAGTGATTTAAGTTTATTTACTCTGTCTCTTTTAGAATTGCTATATCTGTCTAAGCTCATTTTCTTCCATAGACAGTATAAAAGATGGACATAGCTACCATTATATCACTGGTTTTTGAGGTCTCATTATGAAGCCTGCAGATTAGTGTCTTTGTTGTCGCCATCTTTGAATCCTAGTCCTAGTCTTTGAGTCCCACTTGCACTGCCATAGAAGCCTATGGGAAAATACCTCTCTGCCCTAACCTCTGTAAAAACAAATAAAAGAAACTTTACAGATGGGTTTTGGTTCAGTCACTCGTTTTGGATTACACCTAATAAAAAAAAAAAATTAAGCTATATTGTAATTTTGCTGATTCTAATTGTCAGAAGGGAGGATTATGCAGGATATAATCATTAGCTAATGGCTTGTGATTTACAAGTCATTAGCCAATCAGGGTCTGGTTTCACAGTTGCTTATTACAAGATGGCTAGGGCAAAAATGCCTATCAAAATAGGACTTCATTAACCAATGAGTGGCATCAGCTATGTCCACCTTTTATACCGCCTATGGTTCCCACTAGACACCACTTGGACAAATCATATGCAGCACTGTAATAAATAATTATTTGATATGTTCATGATTACATTTGCTAATTTAATTTCCACACCTAGGGTGTCCTGGTGTCCTAGGTCACAGGTCAATGATTGGACACTGTGGTGGGGCCAGCCAACTGCCAACAACAATATTTCTTCCCATGTTAAAGTGGCTTTTAATGTAGGAGAGCATTCACATAGAGTCAAGTTTGTGTCCCGTGGTCACTCTCTTTAAGCTGTGGTTTGGTCTCCATCAGGGAAAACATTTTTCCTCATAATCTATATGCTGGGTGAGCTGCATGCTCCTGATACCTTAGCAAGGGAACCCTCATGAAATCTCATCCATAGCGCATATTGTGTTTGATCTTCTCACATATTGCCTCATAAGTCCAGTTTCAGGTAGGGTCTGTCAGGGTTCACACAGGCTGTGTGTTTTCCGTCTGATTTCCTCTACAGGTGGATTGGTGGGCAGTTTCTCCCTGGTTCCTGGCTTTGAGTAGAGCTGCTCACCCCAGATTGCTCTCCCCACACCTGATAATCAAATCTCAATGAAGGCTGCGTATTTAAGACCAGCTGTGACTAAGATTCTCAGCCAGTTCATTCTAGTCACTTCAGTGGAGAAACTGGCTTTCATGTTGTTTCCTGCATTTTGTCCTCACTTCTCAGTAATTTCTGTTTCCCATATTCTATTTGGCTCCTGCCTGTGCACCACCGGCAAATTCACCTGTTCTAATTGCTTACCTGGTCCCCTGGATTAAACTCTCCTTGTCCTCACAGCCAGCTGCCTCACTGGGGTAAATACCTCGCTTTGGATACCAGCCTGTCTGCCCACTCTCCATCGCAACCTCCTAGTTTCCTCTGGCTTACAGCCTGCCCACTGACAGTCCTCTCCCTCTCAAGTACTCATCCCCAGACCTCAAGTAAGAGATTCACACCACACACGCCAGTTCTCACAGCTTCCTGCCATCCACTTTCACTAATAGTCTCTCTACATTTCCACAGACCCTCCCTGATCACCTGCCTAGCAATAGCTCCTGCTCAGTACTTCTTTGTTTGGCACAGTTTTTTTTCTTAGGAGAAACTAGTTCAACTGAAAGGTTTTTAATGTGCTGATAAAGGACATAAAGACCCATCAGTGTTGCTTCACACATTTGGAAATTGGATTTTACAGCATGCACTGTGCACATGTCACAGAGTCAGTCTTCAATAAGAGGTTTACATCCTTTGATCTGATCCCACCTCACGGCCTGCAGCAATGGACCCAGATACAGTCCCATTTTTTAACAGAGCTTGTCATACCGTACTATGAATTATTTGACGCTATTCTTGGGACTGTTCTATCGCTCTTTCGACCGGATACAGCAGTGTGAGGCATGTAGGCCATAAGGCGTCAAAGCCAGGCACCTGCTTTCACAGCTCATGTAGCACATTTTGCAATTTTGAATTTGTCTTGATTTACCGTGGTGTGGTTACAGAGAGATGAAAACGGCACCCTGATAGCAGGTGATGGTATTACCTAAGCTGAAAGTAAAAGTGCTGAGCTACTAACCTCCAAAGGCAAGGTCTGTTTTATTTCTATTGTGCCAAATCACAGTTGCCCCAAGGTGTTTCATATTGTTAGGTTTATATTATAAAAACATTTCTATAATAAAGAGAAAACCCCAGCAATCAGATGAGCAAGCACTTGGTGACAGTGGAGAGGAAAAACTCCCTCTTAATAGGAAGAAACCTCTCACAGAACCAGGCTCAGGGAGGGGCAGCCTGTAGGGTATGTCTATAAATTGCAACTTCGGTCTGTGGATGTATAACACTGAAAGAAATGAAGTGCGTAAAGAAAATAAACTAGAAAACTAGAAAATATACTTCTGAATATGAACTTCACCAGTTATGTATTTAGATCATGAAGAAAACAAGGTACTATATTAGTGATAAGTTCAAATGATGAGCAGTATGTCATCGCAAAACATTTTTTAAAGAATTTAGGAATTTTGTGAATATATTTCACCTTCTTGTGAAATCTTTGAGTTTTACATATGCAAATATATCTTATCCTAAACTAGTGTTGTCAATAGATTAAAAAAATTAACTAATTAATCTCACAATTTTCTGTAATTAATCACAATTACTTGATCAACAGCCTGGTTGCAATTACTTTTTTTTTCCCAACTTTATATTTAAGCTTGTAACTGACATTTATGCAATATAATGAAATAAATGCAGAATAAACACAAAGCATGCATGCTTAAATTCAAAGAGAATTTGAATAGTTTTCTTTAGCCTTTAAGCACAGGTTCTCTCCTTTCAAATACAACTTAAAAGAAATCTATATACTAATAGTTAAGTATACACTAATATATATTAGCGCTGTCAAACGAATGTTTAATCTGATTCATCACAGGGTTACTACTGTGGATTAAGTTTGATTAATTACGATTAAATATAATTCATTTTTATTCTATATTAATCGCATTTCATTTTGCATTAGCAAATGGACTCAAGAAAACAGGGGAAATATACACACTTAAAATGTGTATTGAACATCTTGCCCATTCATGTTAACAAAAAAACTCAACTCACTCGAAACATTTATCCACTCTCTCTGTCACTGCAGTTTGTTGCAATCCACTTGGCAATTGTGTCAGTCAGTATGGCCGAGGTAGACTTACTGAGTCCCCGATGCTCCGTGAGTGGTTTGTCGCAAGATGGGTGACGTGTTAGCCAAAGTGCTAGCAACATCCCCGACTAACGTATGCTTCGTGTCAATGTGATATTTTAAGGTGGAAGTGCTTCGGTAAAAAGAAAATTCCTTCTTGCACAATGTGCATAATACTTTATGTCAGTCGACTGCTCCGTCTTGTTATTCTTTTAATACTCAAATTTCACATCTAGAGGGCAAATGTCATCTCATCTTCCAAATTGAGTTCATTGCTTCAGCTGCCTGTCACTACCAGATCAACTGCCCATTGCACATGTGCGAAGTTAACTCTACTTGGACAAACTACCCGAAATGCACTGACAGATACATTTCAGGGATTTTGAGTCATTCTGCACTCCAGATGCATTAAATGCATTAAAAAAAATGTATCACGTTGACCGTGATGGCAGATTAATTTGCATTAACGCATTAATTTTGACAGCACTATCATAAACCATTGCTTGTACAAAGGACAGTTTTATAAGATTTTTAGATTTTCTTACCTTTTTATTTATTTTCATATAAGTATAAAAATCACCCTGGTTTATAAAATTCTAACTTAAACCAACTTAAACTTATGTAAACTTTGTTAACGCTGAACTGAATAATGATTTGGTAAACTGATTCTTATATAGCGCTTTTCTACTCTTCCAGAGCACACGAAGTGCTTTCTACAACATTCATGCAAGCACTTGTTTTCCTTTGGTTATTAGCTCTTTCTAACTAACATTCACACAACACACATTCATACTCCGATGCATTGGAGAGCAACTTGGGGTTAGTATCTTGCCCAAGGATAATTGGCATGCAGACTCGGGAAGCCAGGAATTAAACCACCAACCTTTCGACCAGCAGATAACCTGCTTTACCTTCTGAGAACTCCAGAACACACAGTTTCAAATTGATATCATAGCCGTATCTATTAAAACATTTTGAATCTCAGTGATCTCAAGGTCAATGGTCAACTTTTCTGAAAATTTTGTGAATGTGATAACTTGAGAACAAGATGACGTACGTTTTGATACCAAGCCTCATTTACTATGACACTGAGGGGTACCACTGGCCAATGCCAGTATTTTTAAGTGTATTGGCTAAAGCTGAAAATGAAACAAGAGGTAAAGTGAATAACTAATCAAGTTGCATAAATAATAGATACTTTCTGTCACTTTCAGTAATATACTGACACCAGAACTGGCTACATCAAACCTTATGTGCTAAAACAGAAAACTGATGTTAAGATCAGTCTGACGGCTCTGTTTTGTGCCATGTGAACTGTTACGCAGGTCTCTTGAACCAAAGTGTCCTTTTCACACTGGTAAATCATACCTTCTGGCCAATGAAAGAACTTGCTGAATAGCACCAATTTGGACCAAGACAGAATCTCAAAGTCATCCATGACATGTATACTGCATGTAGCCTTCCCACCAAGGGCCCGTGTACAACTAGCCTCCTTTACCTGCCTTCAAAAGTTAGAGAACAGATGTGAATATTTTTGTTTTAACAGTATAAACGTGTTAAGGGTGTCGAGATACTTTTTCTTCTTAAAGACAGAATGCTTGTATAGTTACAAGAGTTTGCCTTGGCAGGTGTATGTCGAGGTCACACGTCAAGTTCCTATTGAATAATGGCAATTTTAATAATAGCTTGAACACAAGACTGAGAGAAAAGGATTTAAAAACAAAAATCCACGGCAAGCTCCATGGCCACCTCCTGAGTAAAGAGGACGGCAAGCAGGAAACAAAAAAGGTAGCACCTCACCCACACAGGACCGCATGAACTGCGTTGCCTAGGAGAAGCTTATCTATTGTCACGCCAATGAGCAGCAGGAATGTAATTCGACATTACATGAGGTCGGACACTGGCGGCTTACTGGTGTGACATATCCGTGACATGCTTGGAATTAACATGCAATGGTGTCAATTAAAAGCATGAAATGCACTTAGGGGGGAAGCTGGAATGTTTTCCCTGCTCCGGAAGCAGCCTGACAAAGTGGGCAAGGACACATGACAGCTCTCTATCACACTGTTTACATGAAGTGTGTGCAGAAGTGACAATTAGCAGCAATTCTTAAGCAATTCACACACTGTATGATGTCCACTTGAAATGGAACTGAAATAAAGTTGTAAAGAAAAAAAAATGCTCCAACTGTCTCAAACAAAACAAAACATAAAAAAAAACAGCTGCACGTTCAGTTTGATTACAGCCACCCACTTGTGTCCTGCCAGGAGCGGTAACACTTTGAAGTACAAGACAGGAGCGTGCACATTCGGTCAGCCTTCTCACTAGCATTTCAGTGTCACCACATGGCACAGATTTGCTCTTTCATCACACTAAACAGCAGTGATATTCTATCCCCCCCACCCAACATCCCCTTGTTGTTGTCTCGCTGCGTATCAGCTCACAACCGGGAATCGGATGAGTGTGGAATTGTGTCTCTGTTTGATGTGTTGAAAAGAAGAAAGAAAGAAAAGTAGTTCAAGGGATGGATAATGACGGACGGACAAGGAAGCGACATGTTTGCATGGGAAGGAGCGCGAGAGAGGATGTGAGGTGGTGCGCGCGCGTGTGTGTTCTCACCCCCTACGCTATGCACCGTCTCAACTTCTGCAGCTCATCGTCGGTGGTGTAATAACAATATCACTCATCTCATATCCTCGGCTTACTTTGCCTCCCCCCGCCGCCGCCGCCCCCTCGCTCCACATTTATCATATTCATTTGATATTCAGAAATAAATGTAGCAGAAAGAGAATAATGCACCTCCTGTACGCGCCGTTCATTACAGATACATTTACATGGGGGTTTGCCTTCATGGTTTCAAATGGAGCACTGTTCGCTGGTGTTCCTCACATTTGTTGAGACGGGGTTGTGGTGGGGGGTGGGGGTGCTCTCTTCACATTAGCACTATCAGTGAGCGGTGATAAATGGGTCGATCTATCCATCTCTGCTGTCACATTCATAAAAGAAATTTGGCCTTCGTCAAGGGAACCAAGCACAGAGCTGTAATATCTGCAACACGTATCCATCAAGCCTAACTTGAGACGTATCGAAAACACTATAGCGAATATACCTGAGTGAGTAATATTTCATTCATGATAATGCAGCAAATACCTGCTGGAAAAAAAAGAGAGAGAAAAATATATCTGCATTTCTTCCTGTCTCAGCTGCAGAGGACCGCAGAGGAGGCGGGCTACTGATCATATTCAATCTGGAGGCGATCATGTAAATAGCCCTCCATCTTGGGAAGGCGATATGCAAAGCAGCCCGTCTCCCCTGTGTCAGGATCAGATTAATGGAAACCTAAAAGTGGGAATTACGGCCCTTATCCGGCGCTGCGTTCTGGGGAGGGGCCGGGATACGGGCCCTGGGGGGATCTGCCTGGTTCAAAGCCCATTCCTCTGGTTAAGGAACTCGCTAAGATCCATGCACCGAGGTGAAGGGTAATTTCCTTTGATATTCAGCAATGTATTACTGTATGTAGTGTGCACGCTGCATGCCCCACTGGCTCTGAGTGCATCTGTGTAACATGCAAATATATGCAAGGAAAAACAGCCACAGAGAGAAGCTGCAGCAGTAAACAGCATTATAAAGAGTGGACGCAGCACCGTGTGGCCGTGATATTACACTAAAACTGGCCCATCTGTGCCAAGACTCTTCGCCTTGCCAGCCAAAGTGTAATCACCCTCTAATTTACGGCTGCATGACTATTGGTTGGAGGACAGACCCAAGCCTCGGTTACATCCAATTCATCAGGGATTTGATGGCAGTTCGTATGTTAGCCTTGGCCCACTTAAAACTACAGCAAAAACAGGATCAGTGAAAGCATTCATTAGCAAAAATGTTCAAACCTCGAGAGCAACAAAACCTCTCACACAAATCCAAACTGATAACCACACTGGAAACCCAACAGGACAGAGCTTGTGCTCCAAACTCATTTGACTAGTGTTATTGCTATATAACATGCTAGGGCATGATCTCTAAAATGTCCTGGCCCACTTAAAGGAGTGCAGTTCAGCTGAACTCCAGTGCGGCTGGCAGACCCAACCACAGAACTCCAGTGCTTGGTCAACAAAAGCTGTCTCTGTGAAGCAGAAGTAAACAAGTGCTTGTATGTGAAAGAGTGTGAGAGGAGAAAGAGTTGAGATGCCGAGACAATCTGAAGCACACATGGCTTCAGGCCCAAATGAGTAAATGTGAGCTAAGGGTTCAGTTGTTCATGCCTGGTGTCAGTACAGCCTAAATTAATACCTTTACCTTAAACTGCACCTGTTTTTGAAGTTAAAGCCAATGTGAAAGTATCTTAAACTTGCATTATTCCTAGAAGCCACCAGGGGGCAATTCCCTTGACGCCATAGATTTCCACGGCATAGAAAGGAGATAAATAAACTATACATTATGTGTGCTATTTGCTAAACTAAGAAGCTCAGGTCGTATAAAGTGCATTTAACTTCCAATCAAAGGTGCTATATGTGTGCGTGTGCGTGTGTGAGCAGAGAGAGTGTGAGATCAACAAAAATAATGTAGAAGGGGTATTGGAATAACCAATATCAAAGGCCAACTTTGATATTGCATCATCTGGCTTGATCCTCGGGGTTGCAGGCTTTGCACGCTCTGTGTGGATATGACAACAAGCCCAAATCTATTACCTGGAGCCCGGCGTGTCTATCTTATCGAGGCTGCCCAAGGGGTGAGACTTTGCAATATGCGCTGCCATCTGACTTGCAGGTGCTCACTGAGGATGGGTAATATGGAATCAAACTGCTCGCACACACTCACGTAGACATTTACACAAACAAAGCTCACGAACACACTTCATACTCCGGCAAACTCCAAAGGCTTATGTAGAATAACAAAAGGAAAGGCAGCAGTTGGATTTCATTAGAGTTTGGATGAAGTATTACAAGAGGCTATTCAAACAACTCCTACGATGGCATGTATACACACACACACACACACACACACACACACACACACACACACACACACACACACACACACACACACACACACACACACACACACTGTCTCCTGCCACCTCCCTCATGCTGTCTGTCTTCAGTTTCCTCCACCCTCTTTTCTTCTATCAGCCTCTTTACTATTTACTGGGATCCAGTTGAGTGTTTGGCACTCCTCCAGCTCATCCCCCCTGTTTCTTTTCCCTCCTTCAGCTCGCTTAAATTTGAATATCATCCAATTCAGAGGAGATCAGCACAAATACACATACTGTGCATTCATATATACATAAACAATCTGACCAGCTCACAAGTCCTCTTCAGTCCAGACTTTGGTTGCACATCTGCTCATTCTATATTGTGAAGAATTCATCAGCCAAGGCCAAGTGATGCTCCAAGATGCTTGCGTATATTTCTTTTGCATTTTCCACGATAGGCATCTTTACATAGGTGTGTTTTCCCCCAGTATAAACACTTAAACTGTGTGTCAGCGAACCTGTGTGTCTATCTGTGTGCGTTTGTGTGTGAGAGTGTGAGTGTAATGCAGTCAGAGCATCTGGCTCCTCTCTGCTCCACGACATTAGCGCAGACAAGAGAATCAGTGGACTATTGAATGCAATTACAGCGTGTGGGCCAGACAATAAAGATTGATAGTGCTTTCGCCTTTTATCACACACCAAACACAGCAGAGGTTAAAGCCTGCGAGCCTTGAGCTGCCAGCATTCTAATAATGATTGAAAATATGCAACCATTGAATTGGGAGGCATACTTATATATTTTTTTAAAACGTATGCCTAAAAAAGAAGGGAGGTTTTTTTATTTTTTTGTTTGTTTGTTGTTATGAGATGATTGGATGATTTAACATCAGTCGGGGTGTTTTTATGTTTCCCAGACGTTTTTTTGTTTTTGTTTTTTTTTTTTAAATAAAACTCATAAAAAACATGATTTTTCCATGACAAGAGTTAAAGGGAAAATACTTTTCACCACAATGTTTTCACTCAACAATTAAACTAAAAATGTTTAAAAAAAAAAAAAAACGCCACAAAAAACTTTGACAAACCTGCGTGCTGGTTCACGCTATAGCACTTGTATAAAAGGCTTTGAGATTTTATGTCTATATTCTGCAATACTGTGTGGGGTGGAGTTGCGGGAAATAGGCATAGGCAGAAGTTTGGGGTACCACGCTGCTACTCCAGAAGGGGAGATGGTCTTTCCGTGTTAGTTCTGTTTTACCTCTACACGTAAGCTGTGTTCATGGTTGCCATCCTTCACGGTGTTAGGTTCATGACTGGAAATTGCTGTCAACACTGAGCATCTAGGTGGCAATAAAACAGCGGGCGGTGACAATCCAGCACAGTAGAAGCCTTTTGTCCTCTTTCCTGTATCCTGACCGATACACCATCTTGTTAGCTGCTGAACCTAAAAGAACTAGCCCTCACCAAGTACTCCTCAACAGCACTGGTACCAGTAAACAGAAGCAAAAGTTGGAAGTGCTTTAATTCCATAGTCGTTCACTGGTAACAATGAGAACATGTAACTTTAGTAGTTACCACTGTTTCACTGCAGTGGTAACAAATGTAACTACATTTCTTGCAGTTTCAAAATACAAATTGTGAGAAGGAACTAACTGGTTGGACTTGTATGTTTGCTGTAGTTTTTCTTTGACTGATCCATTTGAGGTGAATGCGTCTTTTGTAATGAATCCTTTCATGTGCAAACTTTACTTCCCCTACAGTTTTAAACATATCAGTTGCTGCACTTCTTGTTGATTAATGAGTTCAAAGTAACTTCACGAGTTTGGTCAAACGACTGCATTTGGTTAAATGAACTTGAATCGTTAATGTTAGGATATTAAATGGAGCCAACATTTTAATCGTATGGATACTTGTTGCATACTGCTTCTCTGCTTACACCTCTTCAGTTTACTCTGGTCTTTGGTTAGGGCGTGAACTGAAGCTTGACGTGGTCCTGTACCCTGTCAGCCCCAAAACCTGTTCACATGTGTCGAAATCGTTTCTCAGAGGCATCGAGGTTGATGCGTTTCATCGCAAGCGCGTCATTTATCCTGATGTATCGACGCCAATTCTTTTCATCCAGGTGTTCACAAGACACAAATGTGGCCGGGAACAAGGAAGATGCATTAAAATAGTTGGTTGCCAAAGACTTACAATGCATCATGATGAATGAATAATGGGTGACAGTGACCAAGGACAGATCTGAGAGAGGAATGAGGAAAAGAGCGAGACAGAACAGAGAGAAGAAAATGACAGGAAAAGGGAAAAAAAGGACAAAAGAGGATAAAGCACAAGATTTTTTTTATTTCTTTTTTTTAGTAGCAAGAATAGCAGAGGATGAGTGACAGGGTGATTGTTCTATTATGTGGCTGACTGGCCACAGCCCTCTAACATATGAACATGCATGTGTGATGGCTTTCTTCAAGCGCTGCTGTTGATTATTTTGCTTCTATTAGTGACATTCTCCTTCTGTCACTCTTCTGTTTCCTTTAGTCCGTGGCTGAGCAGAATAAATACACTTTACATTGCTGTTACATTGTTTGTTTCTTCAGTCCCGTTTGTGCTCTACAGAGAATGCTAACCAGGCCTCTTGTTTGGGTTTTTTTCCTATGAATATGATATTTAAACACACATGTGAAACACATCACTTCCTGTTCACCGGGGAGGGGTGAACTATGTCACTTCATTTTATAAAGTTAAAGTGAACTGACAAAGTTTAATTCAAGTGTAATGTTACAGTCAAACATAAGCAGCTACAACAGTAAGTGCTCAGTGTTTGCAGCAATTACACGATTGTACATGGAGACGACAATTTCAGATTCAGTTGCATGCAAACACGTTCCTTTACTCCCTTCAGTGCATGCAAAAACAAGAAGACAAGCATATAGCCATGGTTTTTCAGGGAAGGGGTTTGATGAATGCATTAAATCGGCTGCGCATAAGTTTTAGATGTGAAGATTTCTGTCACGCAGACATCTGATCGTTCCTGCATAAAACACAGAGTTCTGATCTCAGTAACATGGAGACATGGGAGTAGAGACTGAGACTGTGCTCTAGGTGCTTTACCAAATTCATTAGAGCACCTGTGACAAAAACAAGAAAACACATTTGTTTTAGAAATGTGTCAAAAACTTGTTTCAAATTTAAAAAAAAAACTTTGGCAAAAGAAAACTAAATTCAACTTTTAGTTTGAGCCTGCACCCTGGACTTCTCTGTTACAGTAAGATGTATTTGATAACCTACCAGTCAATAATGGATTGCATTTATATAGCACTTTACAATTCCACTATTCATTCAGTCTCACATTCACACACTAGTGGAGGCAGCTACAGTTGTAGCCACAGCTGCCCTGGTGCAGACTGACAGAAGCGAGGCTGCCATATCACGCCATCGGCCCCTCTGGCCAACACCAGTAGGAGGTAGGTGAAGTGTCTTGCCCAAGGACACAACGACTGAGACTGTCCGAGCCGGGGCTCGAACCGGTAACCTTCCAATTACAAGACGAACTGCCAACTCTTGAGCCACGATCGCCCCACAAGATCTGAGTATTAGTATTAGTATTATACATTTCAAAATGTTCATGTAATTAGAAGTATTACCAGTATTAACATTAGGAAAATTTTAATTTTCCAAGTAAAACATACATTGGAATGTTGAAGCTGATGCTATTTCTTTGCTTGTCAGAAGATTTTCTATATTGTAAATATCTCACATGCAGCTGTAAAGAACCAGTGAATTGCATACCATTGTTCAAAGTCTGCATACCGTAAACGTCAGTTTAGTAACTTGCTCTGGAAATAAAAAGAAGCATGAAGCCTTTGTCCTTGCTGACCAGTGATTACAGGCTGATCCATAAACCCAAGGATAATTTGTTTGTGTTAGGTAAACACAAACACAACGAGCAGTCGACGCCTAATCAGTCCAACCGACAGAGGTTACAGTAGACATTTTGAAACAGGACGGTCACAGCAGTGTTTTCCTCTGTTTCCTAAACATATTTGCAAATGAACCGGCGTCCTCAGATAATTCTCCGAGAGATTTCAGCAGATTAGAAGAGGCTGGGATTAGTGTGTGGTGTTATGGCATGTTTCGCTACGGTGTGATATGGGCGCACACTCCTAACCCGTGTTCCTTGCAGAGATAGAGGAAGCGGTAGGACGAGGGTTCACAGATTGCCCGATAGCAGTCAAATCCAGACACCTATTTAAAAGGCTGATATTTTAGTAGTAAACATGTAGGATTCTTTCATTATTTGACAACTTCTCCCATCTGTGTAGTTGCGAGCTTTCTGTTAAGATGCTTATCTGAAATGTCAAAAAGAATTATGCTGATAGCAGGCTGTATGAATAGGGCCTCAGCCGTCCCTGATAAGGACATGTGTGGACTCCGCTGCTCTTCTCACCAACACTGGATTTCCTGCACATCAAAAAAGGGTCTAATTCCACACTAATATGAATATGCCACCCGCACCACCAGCCCCCTTCACCACCACCTGACGGAAAGAATTATGGTCCCCGTGAACTGATCCTCGCTCTCCTTACCTCTGCCATGACAAAAATGCCACAGTAATGTCAGGGGAGATGTAACGATTTAGATTCTGATGATTGTCCCATGTCAGCCGCACATCCGTCGCCTTGGACGAGTTGATTAGAGTTGGGACATCAAAAGAGGCTCAGGTTGGAGATAAGAATGGGGAGTGTTTGGGGTTGGGGTTGGGAAGGGGGTTAACGTGATTCCCGTCAGGAATTAAGGCACAGGAGGAGATTTTTCCAAAGTTCTGTCTGTCTCGCCTCCTGCTATCTTGAAAGAGCTGGCAGTGACTCTGGCTTCTTTGCATAGGAGCCGAGATAATCTGAGGCTGTTTAGATCAATTAATGGAGAGATAGGGAGTACAGTAAGTAAACTGACGAGGGCATGCAAAAGTCAGCCGAGTGCTTGCGAGTGTGTGCTCTGGATTCGAGTTCTTCTGTACCAGCAAATGTCCACGCAAGGAAACTGAGGAGTGGAATTCACCGCAGTGATGCTGTTCAGAAGCTTACTTGCAAAGTGCAATGTTCAAGTTAGCAGTTGGGTGTGGTGGGGAGGGTTAAGCTGTTTGGGTACAATAGGTGCAATAGGAAAAAATACTTCATTTACACAGAGACAACACAAGGATCCAAAACTTCTTTTTTTTCGTTACCAATAACAGATTTCTGGATGAACAGCTGTGTAAATAAAGGACATACATATAAGTCATATAAGTTCTCCTTTTTAATCTGTTAGTGTGAAAATTCTTTATTTAAAACTGAAGAACATTTTGAAGGTAATGAAATAAATAAGAGCCCTTAAACAATGAGGCAGTAACATCGTCCAAAAAATATAGTCGGCTGCTCCTTTACCAAATTTGATGAAGTTCAACAAATGCATCATCCTTTTTACTCATACTACATAGTTAATGGTATTAAACAGCACTGTGCAACACAGTCGGTGAATTTTTAGTACTGAAACGTTTCACTGAATAGATAAATTTTCAGAAAATGCTGATAGATTATGCAAAAATCTCTAAAACTAGCTTTTAGTATTCTGAAATGTTCATCACATACGTGAGCAGCTCTGGTTTCTGATTACAAGGAACAGCCAGTTAAAAGAAATTTGGCTTAAAAGGAAGAAGAGTTATGACAACTTGATAATCTTGATATTATACTCACACTGTGCAAAATCAAAACAACTTAAAGTTAGCAATTGCATGCAATCAGTTTGTGACAATATGACAACTGCATGTGATAAATTAGCAAAAATAGCAAAACTGTTACATACATACACAGATATTCACATTAACTGCTTATTCAGAAGCCAGCCAGAACCTCATAGATTATAAAACTAAATCCAGAGATCCATATATATATAAGAGCTTTGATATAGGAATATTACCAGAATCCAGCCAGCTGAGACATGTCTCCCATTGCAATGAGTAGCATTGCAGATAAGTTGTACTCAGACTGAAAAAAGCATGTTGGCAATCTGGTTGTGTCTATAAATTAGACAGAAATTATTTCCAAACCTTTTCCAATCAGTCTGAAAGTAATTGTAGTCAGTCCAACATGGCTCATGACTGGTGACCTGTGCAGCTGCCTTGCAATTAAAAGTGGTTGTCTAGAGGTTGAGGGTTTGGACACTCAACACCAGGATGACCAGTTGGTCAACGCAGCTACTTGCAACTGGCCACCAAATGGGGGGAAAAAATCAGCGCAATTGCCAAACAACAACTGATTTTTCTGTTTCCTTAAAATTTATTTTCTTAAGTTGCAAAATATCTCCCTGTTTTATTAGAACTCCTGTATTTCTGTGCATCTGTGAGCGCACTTTTCTTCCCTACAGTGTCTGCCCTTTACCAATTCCCATTCTCACTTCACCTTCAGTATCTCAGTTTAACACTGCAGCCCTTAGAGGTCAAAAAGACACCCTGGCGCCAGCTGTCCATCCTAAAGAGGATAGTGTGTGATAATATATGTAGGGGGAGAAAGGGGGAAGGAGGGGGTTGGGGCATTAATTATACATAGGCAGTATTTTGCATAACTCCCCTCCTATTCCTCCTTCACACTACTGTCAGGCTTTAGCAGGTTCAGAAGCAAGGGCTGCATCCGCTTAGTGATAACATCTCCAATAACAATTAAGGTGGAAACATGTAATTTGCCAAGGAGGGGAAAAAACTGTCAATAGGCTCTATTTCCTTTGCATACTAAACACAGAGGCTGGATCTGCTGCTGTGGTGGAGAGGCCTTTGGAGCTGTGATTTCAAGTTACAACCTTGATGCATTTTTTGTGCTATGACCTTTAGGGCTGAAGATACAACTTAAAAACAAGCTGGTATATATATGTAATGCTAACCTAAACATCTACTAACCTCCTGGTTTTGATTAATGTCTGCTTTAGATAAAATTGTCAACTATTTGGAACATCCAAAAGGAAAGCATATTCTGAAATAACAAAATGTCATTTTTCAGACTTTTTTTTAGCTCCTAGAGTTGCTCTTTTTTTCGCATCCTGGTAAAACTAAACCCTAATACCTGACCCTGTAACAATTAACCTGGTGGTTGTAAAGAGGTTAAATAAACTAGTTTTTAACCTCTGTCGTCCAACAGTTCTTCTGTTATAAAAGTCTATATATACCATATATATGACCTTTTTACATAACCCTAAGTGTAAAAAGGTCACTAATGATTATTAAAAAGTTCATTAAGTCTACACAAGGCCGCCACCTTGTTGTAAAGGTAGAGAAATGATCAAAGTTTGAGAAAAACTGAAAAACTAAAGTTCAGATAAGTTGAGGCAACACAAGTACTTCACAGGTTTATAATACAAAGTACAAATAAAGTTAAACTCATTATTAATTAATATGTAAACCACATGACACCCCCAACTTAACAAAGAAATGTGTTTTTGTTTTTTTCATCTTGACTTTGATTCACACATTCCATATCGTAACGTGACAAATCAGTCTTACACATAATAGCCAGCACTTCAACCGTGTCATTCATATTGTTGAGTCGTAGCATGAAGGAAAAAACCAACACCAGAATAACTTCATTCATTCGTAGGTCATTGACAAAGCCCTCGGCTTAGTTTTCTCCAAATACTGTTGAATACGTTTGTGTTTACATGTGGGGGCGTGTGGGGCAAGTACACATACAGATTGTGCCATTAAAAACTCAACTAACGGCTACTGAGCTGAACTGAATGTAAAAGTCGAGTGGCCATTGCCTTTACAAAACTTTATGAATTGCAAACAGAGGCACAACTACAGGTCTTCATTCTTAGTTGTTTTGTATTTCATTGAATATAACTGAATCTAATGATGTCTGTCTTGTATAGCTATCTCCCTCAACACATCACAGAACAGCAAGTCCCAATGCAGCTTTAAGTGAATTCCTCATCTGGTATTTCGTTTTCTTCCACCCTGAAGAAAAGCCAAGGTACCTACTGTATATCTTTAAGAGTTTCATCTTCCCACCACTGGGGAAACACCCTGATCCTTTTAAGCATGTATTGAGGCTGACCCCATCCTTTCATCAAAAGTGATAAAAGCTTCCCCTTTAATTCTGATGCCACCTTCCTCCCTTAGCTTCCCACCTCCTTACCTACAGTCACTCCACGACTGCTACGGCAGAATCAAGAATGTAAATGGGGCTGGAGCCTCACAAAGCCTGGGGTGACCTATATTACAGCTAATGATGGGCCACAGTGTCGGAAGCAGAGCCAGAATGAAAGAGAATTTGAATGAAGCTGACCCACATACAAAGGCACGACCAGTCAGAAAGGCATGTTCCCTTTCCCACTAAGTAGGCCACAATGGGCTTCAGGATTATGCACAAGTTCTCCTTTTCTCAAATGGATGAAAACGGGAAAAGTGATGCGGAGCCCTTGGTAACAAGAGTCATTCCTTAGACATACTGGTAACAGGTTGGCGGTAAGGTGCAAGTCTCAACTCATTAAATGGGAATTTGTTTTCTTCCTCAAACAGGGCATGCAACTGACACATATATATAGCTAGATAGATACCACAGAATGTCTCAATGATAGATTGAAAGGAAATATCTATTAACAACCAGATTAGTACATAAACACAACAGAAAACAGAACAGATGAAGATTCTTGTGATTTCTACTGTTGAAAAAAGCAAAAGAAATGATTTTTACAGGGAAATAGTCTCGAGGTTCTAATGTGGTTAGGCTAACTTAGCACAATGATGAAGAGCAAGAAGAAACATCTTACATGGATCTGCACAATCTGAGGAAACAGACCTACTGGCATATTTATAGCTTCATATAGTTTATCCTCATTTTTAATCTATCATATGTTAAGAAATTGGTTTTATAAGGATTTAAGAGTAAAAAAAAAGTTTTAAATATCTTTTTATAGGTGTGCTCTGACTCTGATCATTCTCTTAATTTCTGGCTTCCAAAATTCAATCAAATTTTATTTATATTGTGCCAAATCACAACAGTAGCCTCAAGGCACTTTATATTGTAATGTAAAAACCCTACAAAATAATTCCACAATCCAGTGATTATGGATTCGTCTGATGCATAGATGATACATTAAAAAAGTAGGTGGCCATCCACTGATTTGTGAGATCCAAACCTGAGTGTTGTTGTCACTGACTTCTTTATGTTTTAACAACCATACATGAAGAATGAGGGACATGGCACACTCATATGTTAGAAACTTGCCAGTCGCAAGGTAGGCCTGTCCTAAAGAACAACCTGCTTTATTTTCCTTTTTGACTCTAACAAGCACCATTAGTTACAAAATTAACAACATACTGAATTGAATAAAATGGGAAACTAGTAACTGAAATCATAAACACACCAAAGCAGTGTTTACTGAAGTTACAGATTAAGAAGGCCAAGTGTCATTTTCTCAAAGAGCTCTATAACTGAATCTCCTTTTGCAACAAGAGCAGTCACCCCCTGCTGGTAATTAGTACGACTGCAGGTTTAAGTAATTTCTATCTTGGTTTTACTTTTCAAAACAAGAAGTTGTGTCAGTCTTGTACACAAAATCATATAAAATGTGAAGAAGGAGTATCAAACACAATACAGCATTACTTTATTTGAAAATACAAAGAACAAAGAACTAAATGTAAATGATGCATCACATTTTTAAGGAAAACAATCAACTGCTGTAAACAGAACATTTAGGCATTCGACCGATATAACAAACATGGGCACCCCAGTATGAGTAAAACATCTTTGATTGTATGTGTGATGTTTTATCAGTTTGAGTATAGAGAGTGCTGGGGTTTCTCCATTATGAGAAACACAGATAGGATTTTTCCTTCCTGAGCTCATGTGGCAAGCAGGTAGTAATTGGTGTGTGTGTTAATCCTGGGATAACAAGTGTTTTCCAAGGAGAGTCAATGATCATCTTACAAGGTCAGTTTAGAACCGTACACTGCATGCATAATGGAGAATGCAAAGGCTAATAGGAACATAATCACATCAAACACAGGCAGAAACACACACACACACACATATTTTGCTTTCATTCCCAAAACTAAGGTGATCTTTAACTGCCATCTTCCCTGGAAGCTTTTCAATCAAACAGGGCCACCCTGTGATCTAACCAATGCTTTAACATCATCTTAGTAGGGGACTCTTCCCCTCTAGCCAATGGGATTACAGTTGGGAGGTGGTGGCTGCCTCAGCGACCACGCACCATGACCCGTCCATTTTTTTACGACTTCATTATTTTCCCTCCCCGCCACGCTCGTTTTCATTTGCCAGAGCAGGGGTATAATGACTGCGCTATAAAAACGCTGCTTTAACGTTTGCATACTGTTCTCATTTGGTCCGGCCCTCAACCCTTCAGCTAGCATATGGCAGGTAATCAGGTCTGCAATCAGGGCTGCACGTTACGCAGGGCCCCGCTTTCAGCACAGGGGCCATTACCCATCTGTCTTACGACACACATGCGCACACACACACACACACACATGCAGATACACTTGTATTCGTACAAGCACGCAAACACACAAAAATGGTAGAAGTAGGTACTTGTACACAAATTCATTCTCCACACAGATGCAAATGCTTACACACACTCCACAAGCACACAGCCTCATTCACATACACAAATGTATACCACTACCTCATCATCTCACCTCTAGAAAATTACCATATAAGAGACTCAGGCTAATGATATTTTCTATGAAATGTGCAGTAACTATAAGTCCCCTGGCTTTTCTAACCATATGTATCATTAATAGGAAAAAGACCTGTGATTCCACAGCTTTATAGCTGCATGTGACAAAATGCCTTCACTAGTATGTGGAGCTTATTTAACAAAATCCTTTTGCCCCTCACCTCTACATACCCTGGAATTGTCATTGCACACACACACACACACACACACACACACACACACACACACACACACACACACACATATATATATATATATATATATATATATATATATATATATATATATATATATATATATATATATATATATATATATGCAATAGCTCAGGCATATGGTTCCATCATCAAGTATAAAGTGCATGCAAAGCCTATTAAAAACAAAAAAACAGGGAACCCTAATGGCATGACCCAGAGTAGTTTTTGGGGATTTTCTTTTCAAATTTCATCTAACTTGTTTAAAATGATCACATAAAAAAGAAAAAATACCTATATGTTAAATTGTAATACAGCAGTCTAAGCTGGACTCCGTCTCGAGTACACTCTGGGGGTTTTAAAGAAAGTTTAAAGGATTAGGTATGTATTCATGCTTGTCAGCACCTGTCGTACAAATGGAATTAACGTACTTGCCTACATACTTTGTGTGTACCTGGAGGACCACAAACTACGTTCTCTAGAAGCCAGTCAGCAAAGCCTTATCCCCGGGCAACAATCTTTCCCGGGAAGCTCAGAATTCCAGCAACACCTGTAGGATAAATAATAACTTTATTGTTCAGCCAGATTTGCGCTTGTGAAGAAATAATTGTATAAAGTGAAGAGTATAAAATGCAGATGATATTATAATTGTATCATTATTTCATATTATAAAAACACACATTACAAAGTTCCCACACAGCATAAATAACTAAATAAAGACAGCTATTATGTCTTTGTCAGTAACAAAGTAATGGAAAGCATTATTGTACTATAGTCCTTACACCACAGTTACAGTTATGTTGTTTCTTGCATTATCAAAGTATCTTCAGTTATCTGCACGCAGCATACTTTTTTTCTTCCTGCACACTTGCACAATTCAGTTTGTGTAGAGGAGGAGGAATATGATGGAGTGGAGATTTGGCATTGCTTATTTTTTTATTACACAAAAAGACAAGAGCGCGATGACTGAGGACAGAAACTAGCGCATTATGCTGCTAACACAGTGCTGATTCTTTGCAATCATCTACACATACAGCATGTTAACACAAAGCTAGCTAAAAGTCCAGAGCGAACATGAAGTTGAGTACATGCAGACCCCAACCCAGCAACCAGAGCCTCAACTTCAGTGGCTAACAAAAGCAGTGATGACTTTCTGTTTCTATCGTAGCGTCATTATGGTGATTGCTTTGAAGTCTCTTTGTGCTGGTTTTCATTTTTTCTTTTTAATTTGGCCTTTGGGTTCATACATAAATACTAACAGACAGATCATATGTGTGTCCTCATTAGTATTGAAGTGTGGGACTTTTATTGTTAACCAGTAATTACAAAACAGTGCATTTCAGGACAGTTTGCTGAGTAATAATAAAGTAATACAACGAGTACTGAAACAAATGACTTTCACTGGCGAATAATTAAGTAACGTATTGATGCATGCTCAACCATCCAGATAAGTAAATCTCCAAAAGCTGATTCTAAAACGCTACGCTTTTGGAGAAGTAAGTTATGTACTGCATTACTTAAACGTAAAGGTAAAGTGTAATGCACTACTTTTTTGACTAACAACGCCAACACTGGTCTTTGCGCAACATTCAAGTATCTATAATTACTATTGTAGCACAAAAGACCACAGCTATCTGTAGATAGAAACCATAATACTACACTAATAAGTGTAGGAAATTTGATACCATTATCAGTGGGTTTATTTGAATACCCTTACTAATTAGACATAATAAGACCTCAGTCTGATATTATGTAACCACCCCAAATTAGATCCAGTGGCTCACTTATTATAAACCTGTGAAGATCTACTTTCTCAGACTATCTGAAGAGTAACTTATGGATCCAATTTAGTTTTTGGCCTCCCACCAGCAGATCAGAAGATATTGCCGTTGACACACATATTATGCCTGGCTGCCTGTTGTGTTTTAGGATGAAATAAGATGGCCTATGTGAAGCTCATGGGCTTAATGTGACTGGCGTACAGCTGTGCAGTCCAGAGGTCACAGTTACAGACAGGAGGGAAAAATGAAGAAGGTCTGTTTCCTTTGGCAGGCAAGGATGGAACTTCCAAAACTCCAGCCAAAGACAAAAGAGACATTTCAAGTTAGCATAAAATATTACGAAGCCAGTCCGTGGCCAGCCAAGACAAAAGATAAAACATGGTTGTCACTAAATACAACGGTGCTGACAGGACCAACCCAATCTGGCAACTTGGATGGAAACCATTACTTCTAACTGGACTGGAGCTTTGAAGATTGGAGGAATCTTGTGGTGGGAGTCCGCCCCCCCGCCCAACCAGCTAGGCACCTCAGCAGAATCCACCAGTACTCTGTCATTTGTACAGATGTCCAGCCAAATAGTATGCGCACATGTGTTTGTGAGTGTGTGTGTGTGTGTGTGTGTGTGTGTGTGTGTGTGTGTGTGTGTGTGTGTGTGTGTGTGTGTGTGTGTGTGTGTGTGGGGGGCATCTTTCCTACGCACACAAATCCACAATGTACATACGCATTCTCTACCTCGGCTCCCATGTTTCATCCTCCCCGCTCTCCCCGTGTTGTGTTTGTTGAGCTCTCAGGCCCAAATCCATTATTACCTCCTGAAATGACAACTCATTTCCACAAATGTAATCCTTTCCCTTGCCTGCGTGAAGCTGTAAAGTAAACACAGTCTTCTCTCCAGAAAGCAGAGAGCAAGGAGGGTAGGGACACGCCACTTCAAATTTGCAAAAGGGAACTCAGAATGGTGAACGGCAGACCTGTGGAGTGAAGATGATAAAGACTAAGAGCATTTGAAGGGATTTATTCCAAAGCACCGCAGCGTCTACAGATATACTATATAAAGTACATACATAAGGCTTGTGGATAGTAGAATTTTCCATCTTGAAGTGTCCACTTTAACAAGAATATTGATCTATTTCAGAGTCTGTGTCATGGTCCCTGGGTCTTGGGCCCACGTTTTTGAAGTTTTTTGTGAGTTCATGGTATGATTTAAGAGTTTGTTTTCAGTCAGAGGGTCCCTCTGCTCCCTCTGTCCTCGTTCTGTCCGTCCATTAGTCGCGTGAAAGTGTGTTTTTCTTTTTCTTCAGTGTGTGTGAAGTTAATCTTGCTCCCCTGTGTAGCTGTGGCTTACTTCCTGTTTTATTTTGGTAACAGCTGGTCTTTTCTGTCTTGTGTCTAATTTTACTTCCTTTGTCATTTTCTTAATTAGTTTCAGCTGTGTATTTTCGACCCTGGCGTGTCCATTGTATTTAATTACCTCTAGTGTATATAAAGCCTCAGACTCCCCTTCACTCACTGTCAGTGCCTGTTTCTCTTTTCTGTTTGCCATCCCTGTGTGTTTTAGGCTTCTATTAGAAACATTTTGGATTATGATGGTGGACTTTTGTTTCCTACCTAAAGTTGTGTATATGTGTTTGCGTCTTATTTCTACCAACCTTAGACAAAATGTGGAACACATCTTGAATCTAATCCTATCTGTGTCCAGTGCAGAGCAACTGGTGTGAGACTCGTCGGCCTTTCTTCTCTTTTATCCAGAAAGGACCAATTCTCCTAACGGACTATATTATTCAAATTTAGGGCTGCAGAAATAGTTCTAATAGTAAATTGTCATGGGGCACATCCTCAATTTGTCTAAGCAACAGTTCAGACAGAAACCATCAAACGTCCCAGAGGAAAGAGGTTTTATTTTTTTTAGCCAAATGCAGTGTTTCCTACAAAAATATTGTATTTTTGGTGGTAGCAGGTCAAGGGGCACACACAAATGTGCCCACACAACACCCACACTTTCTTAAACAAATTAATAAAGAGGCCAAATACGATATACTAGTACTTTGAGTCAATAAAATACAACAAGTAAGCTGCACAGTGAAATTGCTAAACATACAGTAAAGCTCTACTGGAAAACAATGATTGCCATTACTCAAATCATTTTGTGTGAAGTGTGTTGTGCTGTAGGACTTTCTCTTGCTTCATTTAGTTTTATTGCCATTGTAATACTAACAATTTTTGGAACACTTATTAAAACAATTGCAGGTAAAGCTGTAAAGTGAATATTGAAACAGTCAGAACGTAGGTTTAAAAAATATGTTTTTCTAGCAAAATGTAATACGTTTTATGCCATTTATGTGGCATATTAATAATGAGGAAATAAATATACATTTTTAATCTATAGGCTGAAACTTCACCATCACAAAGAATAAATATATTAAGACAAAAAAACAAATTATACAATTGAAAGTGTCATAAAAATATTTGTAATTTGTCATCAAAAGTAAACCACCTGTTTACCCTTCTCCCACAGATATAGACCTTTTTTCAACATTGGTGTTCAGACTGTAGTTGTCATTTCAAACAACCTGTGAATATGGTTTGGATGGTTAGTTTGTCCTCTGCATGTTGCAAGATGCAATACGATCAACGACATGATAAAATTTTAGAGGGTGTAGTTTAATGCATAGTTCACTGGTTGGTTCATAAAACTCTGAACTCTGTTTATATTCCTTTCCTGATTTGGTGTGGTTTGTATGTGTTTCTTCAAACCTCCACACGGTAGATATGCATGCAGATATTTGGTAACAATACATTATGTGTAAAGGTTTTAGATTTGATGACATTATTGGTAATATGTAATATTGCTATAGTTTTAGACATGTTTGTTTTAGCATCATTGTCTGAGCTTTGTAGTATAATGTATGGTCATCACAGACGAAAATCAATGTTCATACACACTACTTCAAATAACTGACTTTGTTTTATTTGCCTGTTGCAAACTTTATGCAATAACTCCATTACAATTTATTAATGTCAAGCCATTTCTTTAAACCTTCTAAGTTGATAATAGTAATTGATAGGCAAACAATAATGACTTGAATTACATATATTTGTAATTCAAGAATTACATTTAAAAGTCAAAATTTATTATTTGCTTAGGCAGTAATTAATACATTAAACTTTGCCATCTATTTTTCATTTTGGCAAAGCCACATTCAGGGCGGTAGTGTTATCATCCAATTCTCCTGATGCTTGGTTCATTAGGAGCGCTGAACTATAGCTGTCTGGTGAGCTGCAGACATGCAGCAAGAACATGCACACTGTCGTGTGTGCCTGCAAAAAGCTTGTACTTTGTCAGCATATTGCAGTTTAACCCAATCTGCGTACTGTCAAATGCAGGAGCTTGTTAAAACTCCAACCTGATATTTTTCAGAACACAGCAGATCCATATACTGAGGCATGTGACCCAGTGAAAAGAGTCTAGTGACATGGTCCTTATCTCCAATAGCTATTGCAGGTCTTGCCCCGTTTGGCAGCCTCAGTGAACCTCGGTGTAGGGTAGAAGTGTAGTGTAGGTAGCCGCACATGAACCAGTTCTCACTCACTGCACGCAGTTGTTAAAGTGGCCCTACAGCTCTGCAGAGCTCCAGCATGAAATGGGATGAGAATTTAGGGAAAATTGATTCCATTATCAATATCACTTATCGATTCAATTCCTTATCAAGGGTTGACGTGCCAGTCTGTGTATGGAAATTAGCACCAACTAAATCAGCATCTGTTCCTTAAATGCCCACTATTTTACACATAACTGATGTAGCAAATTCTGACTTCCAACAAAAAAGAGGGTTTATGTCCTGTTTGGGAGGTTTGCTCACTGCTCTATGCTTCTTTTTGGCTAGGTTAAGGCTCTATTAACTCTACTTGGTCCGGCTTAAAATATGAAAATATAGGCCAATATCCATAATACCGTTCTTTCCAGTGTTAACATTTCAGGATAAAAAAGAAAAAAAATAACCCTGAGAGGTTTTGACAAAGAGCCCTTTATGCAAAATTTATAATAAGACTGCCCTCAAACTTACTTGGACAGGTGCAACTTGGCACCAGCACCAAAGAACACGTTGAAACAAGAGCTGTACCTGTCACATTTCAGAATGGTAGAGGAAAAAGGCTAAATTAGACTAAATTAGAGATTTTAAGATTAAAGATAAATTGGCTTTGGCTGCCCAGACATATCCAATCAAACCTGTTCTGTATTATATAAAGAGACAATTAAAGGCAGACATGCTTATAGCTTCAACTAAAAGGCAGGCACGCGGGCGCACAAACACACACACACACACACACACACACACACACACAAGCTACATCAGATAAACAAAAAAAGAGAAAATCAGTCCTCCATCAGCGTGCCCACCAATCCATCCCTTACCCTCAGCCACATCATATGTGACTGGTTTAATCGCAGGCCAATCATTGCCAGGTCACAATTAATAAAAGCCACAACAGCCGCAAATAAACAAGTCCAAATTGCTGCCTTAATCGAATGATGCAAACATTGGTGAGTTACAAAAGTTCACTGCCGCCACTGACAATTTCCTAATTGTATTCACTCATTCATGGCAATTTTATTAACATGGAGCGGATGTCTTCTGCCCTTCCACTGTCACAGCACCAGGGATCTAATTTCATTATTTTCCACAAGATTTGCTTGACTACTGCCGCCATGCTAGTGGCGCACCACGGCCAGATGTTTATGCTATTTAAATGAGGAAGCAAAGCCTGTTGGGTAAACATAATTAAAGAAAGTTGAAGCTTTGTTTTTTTTTAACTTCTCTTCCTTGCCCTCTCTTTGTCTCCCTATCTCTCCTCCAAAGTCTCTCTCTCTCTTTCTTTCCTAACTTTTACTTCATTAGACAAATTTCAATTAACATCAGAGCCACATGTTTCTCTGAGCAGGAGAACGAGAGCTGCACGGAAAGGTGGGCATGCAGACAAGTGTAACACAGTGGACAGTGCACACACAGTGTATGCACAGATGCTTTAGCCTACAATTAACATGCAAATATGCTAATTTTGTGCACAAAAACACAAACACAAGTGAGTGTTTTCTTCGCTGACCGCTTGTTAAAGCGAACCTGGTGACTGGGATGCTCTTGAATCATTCACAACTCTATTCCTACCTGTGCACCTGATGAATCCAAACACGGTTGACCTGTGGCCACCTCTGCGGGTGTGTGTTTATTAAAATCATCACCCAGCACAGCCCAATCACACAGGCATTACTGCCCACGCCTGTTGCATGCTAAATAGGAGGAGAGACAGAGAGAGAGAAAGAGAGAGGGTAAATTAAATCACTCATGTCATGGTGCTAATAGGCCGGGCTTGCGCTCTGTGTAATTCCAGGCTGGAGCTACAAAAATAAGTTGGGTTAAAAAAAAAACACAGAGCAAGAACATTCTATTAGGGCCAATATCACAGACAGTGTGTTACAAGGGGTCATTACAAGATTATGTAAACCAAGAGAGCACATTTCCATGCCGTGGTCATTTACATGTGATTATTGCATCAGAGTTATGCAGCGATTATACGGGGCTCGCCTCAGACATGCCAAGCCATATACACACGGGCTCAGGCTGTGCACACACACGCACACACACACACACACACACACACACACACACACACACACACACACACACACACACACACACTAAATTATGTCAAGATTATAGAAGGGGCTTGATCTTGAAAATAAAAGCAAACTCACAACAGCACCTGTCTGTGGCCTCTCTGTTTAGACTGAGGATTTATCCGCTGATGTCCCATGTTGCGGCATGAATCCAGGGACACCCTGCACATAAAAGCCTTCATTTGAACTACCGTAAGCAGAAGAATTCATTTACCCCGTTTGATAGAAAACATCCTATCCGCCGCCTGCATTACTGCCTCAGTATTGCTGGGGCTTCATGGCTCAAAAATGCTTTGGCGCTCCAGTCATACAAGCACTTTTTAAGTATGCAGCACGCAGCACATTCGATACCCTTTAGTGCACACGAACTGAGTAGCTGTCAAAAATACAACAGGCATCTCAAGTAATTATGCAGATTTATGCAAAACATTAACAAGAAGAATTAAAGGCACAAATGAGGTGGCTACACTTGAATTGTTAAGATTATGAATAATTACCATGAATCTTTTTGCTCTTAATATAACTTGTTTTTGATAAACAAAGCCTTAATTATCAGAATACTTTGGAGGATTCTGGTGACCTTCATTAATCTTAGACAACAAGTCTCCAGTGAGACTTGAGATGAGGCCTGTGTACGTGCGTGTGCACGCACACACGCATGTGCACACACATATAGGGTAAACACGCATGCATGGCGGCGCATATGCTAACTAGCCACTTCAGCCCTGGAGCAAGCAGACAGACAGGTACACCTCCTAGTTAAGCCAAGAGAGCTCCTCACACTCCCCGGTGTGTCCCAGTATGGTAAGCCAGGAGGACAGATGCACAGGCGCACACATGAAGCAGGTGACTCAGATGCTCCTTTGAGAATTGGCAGCACCAGGTCCTTCACTAATTACAATTACATCTCACTTCCCTCCCCTTTCCACTTTCCTCTAACTTTGGACATGAATATTCCAGCAGAGCCATTGTGCATTGGACACGCTGCTCAATATGTCCCATAATTAAAAGCATGATGTGCGAGATGAAAATACTAAGGGCGCCCAACTCTACTCGCAGCTCGCTGTCCCCGAGAGAACAGAGAGCAAGAGATTTTGATTTTTTTTTTCAGTGCCTAAAATCATATGCTAGAAAAATGTTTTTTTGTATTTTCAAATTATTTTGAATTATTTTACTGAAAAACTTGAAGCAACAGGAGGAAGACAAATTTACGTGCAGTGCTATGAAAAAGTGTGAAAATTTGCCCCATTACTGCTGTTTAAATTTCCTGCATATTTGTCACACTCACGTTTCAGGGAATCAAGCAAACTTTAACATTAAACAAGGATGACCTGAGAAAAGACAATATATAGTTTTTAAATGATGACTTCATTTATTGGGGACGTAGGTCCCCAATAAATGAAGTCATCATTTGGAACATGTAGATGTTGAAAATTTTTCCATGTGAAAAAGTAATAGCTCCTAAAAATAATAACTGATTGTACCAACTTTTGCAGTTAAAAACTGCAATCAAGCATACCTGGCAGTAAGTCTTTCACATTGCTCATCCCACTCTTCTTTGCAGAGTTGTTTTAAAGGATGATCTGAAAGGTCGTGCCAACCGTTATTTTGTTTTTCTTTAGCCATTCACCATAAATGGTAAATGGACTGCTTCTTATATAGCGCTTTATACAACTTGCCTCATTCACCCATTCACACAAGCACTTTTTTTCTATTCTCTATGTAAATGCTTCTGTCTACCATTCACACACTTTTATACTCTGATGGATGCATCACAGAGCAACTTGGGGTTAGTATCTTGCCCAAGGATATTGGGCATGCAGACCGGAGCAGACAAGGATCATACCACCAACCTTCCCATTAGTTGGTGACCTGCTCTACCACCTCGGCTACAGCCATCCCAAGCAAAGGCGGTGGGCTTGCTTACTGCATTTCAGGTCATTGCCCTGGTGCGTAACCCAAATGTATCTGACCTTCAGGGAACACATTCTGATTCAATAATTTCTAGTAGATAGCAGAGTTCATGGTAACATCAATTATAATAAGTCGTCCAGGCCCTGAAGCAGCACGTCAGCTCCAGACCATCACACTGCCACCACCATGTTGAAATGCTGTGTTAGTTTTATGTCAGATGTAACAGGAACAAACCTTCCAAAAGTTCACCTTTTAGATGGTTTGTGTGCAAAACTACTCCACTGCTTTCCTCTGACATGTGAACAAGACCCCGAGACACTTTGATTTGTTTACTTACGGCAGCAGCTGATCCCCGAACAGGGACAACGTTTTTATACCTACCCCTTCACACACTGCTGAAAACTGCCCCAGCATGCTCTACCTAACAAAGCCAACAGACCCACAATATCTGGAAAAAGAGATGATATCTTGAGGCCAGCAAAGTAGAAACCTACAGCTACTTGGCTTTGCTTTGAAGTTCTTGGAAGCCACTTGGCTACACTTAGAATAAGTGACAAATGCTTTCTTCACTTCTGGTGTCATGACATAGCTGTCATGGTGGGAATTACCACCATTCACCTTGCATCCTCGGTGCTGCAAAGTTCTGCCAGCAATGGAAGATCTTAGACCAGGACCTCTGCTGGGTGCTCCCAGTGTATCATTATATATTGGGCATGATGGGCCTCTTCAGCATCCTCACTGATCACCTAATCCAACCCACCACCAGGTGGTGATCGTTTAACAGTTCAGCTCCTCTCTTCAACCAAGTGTTCATGACACATGACCACAGATCTGATGATACAATTACAAAACCAACAGGCAACCGAAAGTATCCAAGTATCACATGCACTTATGGTCAAATATGATTTTTATGGACATACTGAGAATTCCAATAACAGAACAACACTCAGGTTCAGATCTTGCAGGCTGTTCCTTCCAGTAATACCACTCCACGTCTGATTCACATTGCCAACGTAAGTGTGGAAATCTCCCAGTAGGACAATGGAATCTCCTGATGGGGCACAACCAAACCCAATGATCAAAGGAGGCTGAAACCTCAAATGTAAACGACAGTAGGGTAAAAAAACCAAACAAACAAAAACCCTGTCACGGGGAAGCAAACCTCAAACTCTGAGGATTGCATTGGCTCCAAACCCTGTTTCATCCTGGTTGTAGCCATGGTTCAATTGGGGTAAAGTCCAACCTTACCCCTAATCTGTTAGGGCCATAGTTAGGTTCATGTCAAAGATCAAGACATATGACACCTGTCCAACTCAGTGACCACTACAACATTATTCATTTCTTTATGAGTTCCTCAGAAAGGTTCTTTGTCCCTCTTGGAAAGTTTCTGACCAGGAAGCAAGAAGAGAGAGGCGATATAAGCCTAAAGATTAAAGTCATTTTTCGTAGGGTTGGATACGTTAACTAAGTTAGACAAATGCTAGATTTTAGCAAGTAGCATGATCCTGAGGTTCAGCTCTATCAAATTCCAGAACCACTAAAACTAAATATGTTACGGCACTGACAGTACAAAGACAGAAAACAATAATTTTTTTGTGCATGTTATAAATCACATTGTACCAACTTTGGGTTTGGCTTTAGAACTCTGCTAATGCTCCAATGAATATGTAGTCATCAATAATGTAATCAGCATTTAATACTATGCATATCTAATAATATGAGATTAGGTTTGATTATCTCGTGTGTTAATCATAGCAAGTGATGACTCTGCAACTTCTGGTGCTTCAACAATTAGGTCTGATCCCAAGGGTGTCTGACACCCAGGGGTGCTGCCAATCAAATCTCTGTTGATTGTTTTGGCTTAGTATCTATATTGTTTCTATTTATTCCCATCTACCTAATGAAATGCACACACACGTCTAAACACAAACACACACTTTCTCATAAGAAACCACAAAGAAAAGCTTGCTACACACACATGCTGTTTAAATATCATTTGGCCAAGTTAAGCACAGAAAACTCTCGTTCTCTTTCTGACCTATCACAGCTGACTTTGGGTAAGAGATGGGATACGCTCTGAGCAGGCTGCCTGACACAGTGCAAACAGAGGCTGAAAACACATAGATGATGGATGAATCAATAAACCCCAGTTCTTTTTTGTCTGGTTTATCTGCTCCCCCAAGCAACAGCTTTTTTCTGTGTTTAATTTTACTTTTCCTTCATTTTTTCGCGAGTAGCACATGTCTCCTTGTGTACGACCGACAAACCTTACTGGACATAAAAGACGGTCTTTCTTATAACTTTCCGGAGTTCAAGTTTTGCAACACGGACGCTCCGTTTGCAGACCCCCCATTCATCTCACCTGAGACGCCTTTGTTCTCTGGCCCTGGAGGCCGCAAACGCCGACGCAGAGGGAGAAGATCTGGCGTTCTGGTTCGACTGAGACGGCGCACTAACAGACCACCGTTACCCAGTTTATTACTGGCTAATGTGCAGTCTCTGGAGAACAAGCTGTGCGAGCTTCGGGCACGGATCTCATTCCAGCGAGAGATGCGGGACTGCTGCGTGATCTGCCTCACAGAAACCTGGCTATCGGACAAGGTACCGGACTCCGCAATACAACTACCGGGGTTCTCCGTGCATCGCGCGGACAGGTCACAGGATCTTACTGGAAAAGCAGAGGCGGTGGTGTGTGTTTCATGCTCAACAACAGCTGGTGTGATTATGCGAACGTGCACCCGGTCAAATCCTTCTGCTCACCGGACCTGGAGTACCTGATGATTAAGTGCCGGCCATTCTGGCTACCGAGGGAATTTACAGCAGTGATTATTACGGCTGTTTACATTCCCCCACAAGCCGACACTGACCGAGCACTCAGGGAACTGTACAGCGCGATCAGCAGCGAGGAAACCGCACACCCAGAGGCAGCGTTTATCACAGCCGGAGACTTTAATAAGGGAAACCTGAAGAAAGTCTCACCCAAACTCCACCAACACATCCATTTTAACACTCGTGGAGATCGGCTACTCGACCACTGCTACACCTCTTTCCCGGATGCGTACAAAGCCCTCCCCCGCGCCCCATTCGGCCAATCAGATCACCGCTCCATCCTGCTCCTGCCCGCCTACAGGCAGAAGCTGAAACAGGAAGCTCCAACCCGGAGGGCGGTGCACTGTTGGACGGACCAATCGGAGTCTGCGCTGCGGGACTGTTTTGATCACGCGGACTGGGAAATGTTTCACGTGGCTGCTAGGGACATTGATGAATACACAGACTCAGTCTGCGGATTTATCAGGAAATGCGTGGAAGATGTCGTCCCATCCAGAACAGTTAAATCCTTCCCAAATCAAAAACCCTGGATTAACGGAGATGTTCGCGCGGCACGGAGCACCGCCTTTGCCTCCACGAACACATCGGACTACAAACACGCACATTACCAACTCCGGAAGACGATCAAAGCAGCCAAACGTGAGTACAAGGACAGGGTGGAGCAACAGTTTGACAACCCTCGGAGTATGTGGCAGGGACTAAACACGATCACAGACTTTAGAGGGAAAACCAGCACACCACAGACCACGGCCTCTCTGTGTGAGGATCTAAACGTATTCTACGCTAGATTCGACACAACGAACACCATGAGACCGGACAGTGTGCGCACCGCGGATGACGTCAGTGCGCACACTGTGTCTGAGGAGGATGTGCGGAGGTGCTTCAGGAAGGTGAACGCACGCAAAGCTACTGGTCCGGACGGGATTCCCGGCCGCGTCCTCAAGTCATGCGCGGCTCAGCTGGCTGGAGTGTTCACGCACATCTTCAACCTTTCCCTCTCTCTGTCTGTAGTCCCAGCCTGCTTCAAAATGGCCACCATCGTCCCTGTACCCAAATCCCCCACCATCTCCTCATTGAACGACTGGCGACCTGTAGCCCTGACCCCCATCGTAAGCAAATGCTTCGAGAAGCTGGTCAGGGACTTCATCTGCTCTGCACTACCCGACTCACTGGACCCTCTACAGTTCGCATACCGCCACAACAGGTCCACTGATGATGCCATAGCCCTGACACTACACACTGCCCTGTCACACCTGGAGAAGAGAGACACGTATGTGAGAATGCTGTTTGTAGATTACAGCTCAGCATTCAATACCATCGTTCCCTCGAAGCTGGACAGGAAACTGCAGGATCTAGGACTGAGCAGCTCCCTCTGCAGCTGGATCCTTAGCTTCCTGTCTGACAGACGCCAAGTGGTCAGACTGGGCAGCATCACCTCATCCCCCGTCACACTGAACACTGGTGCTCCACAGGGGTGTGTACTGAGCCCTCTCCTGTACTCACTCTACACCTACGACTGCACAGCCACTAACAACTCCAACATCATTGTGAAGTTTGCGGACGACACTACAGTGGTGGGTCTTATCACCAACAGTGATGAGACAGCTTACAGGGAGGAGGTCAGCGCCCTGACCCACTGGTGTCAAGACAACCATCTCACCCTCAACGTCGCAAAGACAAAGGAGTTGGTAGTGGACTTCCGGAGGTGCAGAGAAGTACACACCCCCATCACCATCAACGGCGCTGCTGTGGAGAGAGTGAGCAGCTTCCGGTTCCTTGGTGTACACCTGGCTGAGGATCTTACGTGGTCAGTACACACAAACAAAACAGTGAAGAAGGCGCAGCAGCGCCTCTTCTTTCTCAGGAGACTGAAAAGATTCGGCATGAGCCCCCGCATCCTCAGGACCTTCTATCACTGTGCCATTGAGAGCATCCTCACTGGATGCATCACCACCTGGTATGGCAACAGCACCGCCTACAACTGCAAAGCTCTCCAGCGAGTAGTGCGGTGCTCTGAGCGGATAATTGGAGGTGAGCTTCCCTCCCTCCAAGACATCTACAGGAAGCGGTGCCTGAGGAAAGCGGGGAGGATCATCAAGGACTCCAGTCACCCCAGCCATAAACTGTTCAGACTACTTCCATCAGGAAGGAGGTTCTGCAGCATCCGGTCCCGTACCAGCAGACTGAGAGACAGCTTTTTCCATCAGGCCATCAGACTGCTGAACACGTCATAGACACCTCACCTTCACTACTGGAACTTCAACATTATGCACTCCATACTGTACAGTAACGCCACTGTTTTGCACATGTCTCACTCTGTATATTTTATTTTATATATTTTATTTATTGTTTACTCTATTTAATTTGTAAAATATGTGTACACACACACACACACACACACACACGTAGAAAAATATTTAGTATACACATCCAGAAATGCATATACTATTATATATTGTACATATATTTATTAGTTTCAGATGTAGCCATTCTTGTATTTTGCTTGTTTACATTATTGTATTTTGCACAACTCTGTTGCTTGTGAAGCTCGCACACAAGAATTTCACTCACATGTGCTGTACCAATGTACCTGCACATGTGATGTGACAATAAAAGTGATTTGATTTGATTTGATTTGATTTGGTTGAGCTTTTCCAATGTTTTTTCTACAGAAAGTTTAACTTCCAGTTCAATGTTTTTAATTCTAAACAAACATAGTTTCAGACACTAGAAAATGTTAGATATCAAACCAGCTTTCCCAGAACCGTTCTGGCCTTACAGTTCTTCTCATCTAAGAATTCCTTTTGGCTTGTCATACAGGCGATAATTCCATATAAGGAGGTAGATCCGAACTCTAAACAGGTTACTGACAACCTTGAGGACATTGAGAAGTTTACATCAGATCAATGTGGATGATGCACCTCCACATTACTACATGGAACAAATGTTTTTTCCATCCTTCTTTGTTTCTAATGCGAATTAAACAAATCAATGGCTTAAGTATCATGACCTGAAAACTACTGTTCATGTAACGATAGAGTCAGTGTACATTAATCTATACAGATTTTCAGAAAATGTTATTCAACTATCAACAGTTACTTTATAGTTTAGTTTAGTTCTCTGAATGGGATCTGAGACAAAATGAAAAGTTGAGAAATCCATCATATTTTCGTGTAAACATTCAAAGACACTTCTAGGGTAGACATCAAATTGAAACAGAATAGCTGTACTGCCAGTAGTAACACTCAAGTAGATCTCATCAACTCATTAGAGGCTTGATCGACTAAAGCTTGGGCCGTTATTCACCTGTTATGAATCTCCTGTACTCCCAGCATTGTTTTCTGAAGAGCTAAGATAACATTAAACCATCAAACTGTGTCTGCACTAAAGGTCAGGCAGACCAAAACTTTCGACTACCAATTACAACCGGACAGAGGCACAGCGTATAATGTGAAATATTACTGACGAAGTCCACAAAATCATGTTGCATGTTACTAGAACATCTGTTTTGTTTTTTAAAGCTACTTTTTGGTTATTTCAGTAGGAGAACAATTTGGAGCTAAAACTATGTAGTTGTCTTTGGGTTAAACTGAGAAGCTGGGATTGACCTCTTTCAGTATTGCCATAGCATCATGAAATGCTACCAAAGGCCACCTTTGGCTTAAAAATAAAAAACAAGCCGGAATGATAATTAGATGACCTTGGAGCGAGCACAGACTGCTTTTGGGAGGAGCTGTTACTTCCCTTTCTGTTTTCATTCGCATATAAAAGAAAAACACTTGTGAGAGGTAGAAAATGTAGCACCTGACCAAGTAACTCCTATTCATCATACAAGTTCAAACCTCTACAAATATGAAGGTTGATTTTTCTTACTATGTGGCTGCATTTTCATTAGATCTGAACTTTAAAACCCAGGCTTTTTAACCTCATCAACTTTGTGCCGAAGCTGAAAAGCAGTGGATCGCTCCGTTTCAGATGTGATCGTTCAGCTGATTGAAATGTTGATGTATTAAATCCACAGGGTCTCTGGAATCATAGTGTAAATCTCCTCATAATGGAGTTATTTGTCGAGATTGCTCCTCTCATGATCATCGTCAAATGGAGGTCACTCTTTCCCTGTCATTTTTATTTATAACAACATCACTGATATGTGATAATAAGCATATGGAGGCATGGAGCATGTTTGAAATATTTCATCTGAGCATATGTTTCCATAGGCACTGCTGCTGGACCGAGTCAGAATCGTTTCCTGGGATGTCTTATGAGATGATAGCTGCAGATGCCAGGTCTGTGTGACTGCTCTGCTGTCCCTAATAACAGTAACTCTAACAGTAACTCAGGCCTGCTCTATTGATCATGAAAACAGAGCATCACTCATCTAGAGGAGAACAAAACAAGCCAATATAGCTTTCAAATGCTTTACTGCCTTCTAGAAAACATCAATGCTGGAATATTGGCCCAGTTTACATAAAAGAGCAAGGAGAGAGAGAGAGAGAGAGAGGAAAGAAAAGATGGCCGACGTTAAGCTGTTAGTCAAGAGAGCCAGATTTACCGTTTCTATTTCTACATTTTCCCTCTGCGGATCGATGGAGGAGTCAGTTCATTTTCTCTGACATCAATACTGCGGAGCCCGGTACAGTTCGCTCCCCTCTAACTGCCTTTCATCCTGGCCACACTGGAGCTTGTAGATGCTGTTAGGCCAACGCTCGAGGTGGCGGCTGCCCTCCCCAACACGGGATCAGCTCTGGCTCACCTTACAATGCTGTAACCTCAGCCGGGTGGAGGACAGAAATGAGGGAGAGAGGAGAATTTTTTGAAAAAAATAGCCGACCTCTCCTGAGTGGTTTGGGGTGATGTCTACCTCCTTTTGTAGTTAGTTACTGGAACTTTCCAAGACCTTTTTCTGACTTCCCGCTCAGCAGCAGGATGCTAAATGTTGGCCCGGCTACTGCATTTCCTGCCCTGGCATATGTTTGTGAAGGTATCTGGTGGGGGAGCTGGAGCTTTTCAGAACTCCTTTGGAAGTGTGTGTTGCCTTCGCTGGCAGCTCTCTACAGCCCCCCACCCCCTCTAACCCCAGCTCAAACCTTAAAGCAGCACAGGGAGAGGAGGCTGGCCTGAATCACAGCGCTAAGGGGCAGCCCCAACCTCCAGCTCAGTACCCTGACCTCACCTCCCGCACGGGTGGGGGGGGGGGGACTTGGTCGTCAAGGAGGCCTGTGGAGGAATGGAGGGGGAGGATTGGGGGGGTGTACTTGGCAGGCAACTTTAAAAATGCGGTACAAGGTGCTTAAAGGAACTCATGCTCCAGGACAGAAGCACTAAAGTCTGTTTATGTGACTTCTGCTTGATGATCATGTTCCCTTTTTTATTTTATTTTTCTTTCCCCCTTTTGCCTTGTTTGATTTTTTTTTTCTTTTTACAAAAACTGGGCACATGTGCACTCAGAGAAATCAATGCATTTAATAGGTTTGAAGTTTCTCTTTGCTGACGGTACAGCAAAATCCAAGTATCCAAAATAAAAAGAAATCTTTTGTCTTTGTTACATTAGGAACAAATTGCTGTCATCAGAATTTAAAGTTGCCATACATGACACAGAGTGATCTCTATGGCCTGATTGGTCCCTGAAAAAGGGCCAAACCTGGTCTACTAGATGACAAAGTGTGTAAATAACAACAAAAACATGTATATATTTTAGTAGAAAAAAAAGCTACTTCTAAATTGGTTTTAAGAGGTGAATTTTTTTAACCTTTTATTAAACTATAATTTTAATGTTTTTGAGAACCTGCAATAGAGCTGATCAAATTAAACTTAATTGCAGATAATTGTTTCTTTTTAATTTATTTTGGGGGAACAAAAAACAATATTTATTAATGGGCCCAAAATGGTTTGTATGAAAAGAAGATCAGTACTATACTGTACAAAGATCCACTCAAGAAAGTCTTTGTTATAATCTTAGACCAGGACATGGCTAACTGGGGGACTTGGGGAGAAACTGATTGACTTTGAAATAATGTATCTGTCCATCTTTAAGCAGGCAATTAGCACGATTAGCAGAATGCTAAAAAAAAAATGTTATCAGCTGAAACAGTATCACTACAAATCAAAGTAAAAATAAAATGTGGGTTTTTTTCCAGTTCAGATGAATTATCATAGCTGTATTGAAAACTAAAAAAGAAAATGATTATTTCAGCAGTTTAGCTAAAATTCATTAGTGGTTTTCTCACGAGCGCTCTCTGTTGCTCTTTTGGCTGAACTGCAGCAAAAACAATTTCAATGGAATTTAGAGGAAGCAAAACTGCTTTCCTAGATCAGCTCTGTTTACATGGGCAGAATCTGGAAGCTTGAATAAACACAGTGCACTTCATACAGAAAGTGAATCTAGACTCACAGTTTAAAAAATGTTTTCCACTTCATACTAACACATTTCTTCAGATTGCCTAACGTCACATGCAGAATCTCTTTTTAGGGTCTACATCTGTGCCTGAGCAATACAGCCAATGCTCACGTATCCCATAATCCACTATGTAACCACAGAAGCTTATGTACAACATATTGCTGAGACTCTGACCCTGGCACCTCCTAATTAGGCCTAAGTGAAGTGTTGTTGTTGTCTTTGAGCCCTTCTGCCCTTGCCTGCAGTTACCTGCTCCGACATGGACTCCAGAAGGAACTGCCATTCAGTCTCCGGTGTGTTTGCGATACACAGACACACACACACGCTATAAGAGTCTATCCCTACCTCCGGGCAAACAGATGGAGGCAGCGCGGGTGTTCACAAAAAAATTGGAGTCCTCGGAGTGGCTACGTTGTCACTGCAGCTCGTGATTTTTGTTCATATGACAGAAATGCGGTGTGCCGACTTTTACTACAAGGACACAGAATTAAAGTTTGTTTGTTTTTAAGCATAAATCTGACAGTGATACACCGGAGCCCATTCTCCTAATTTTCATGACAACGTGGGGCTAGTATTAGCACGGACAACAAAAACAGAATTAGAAGAACATTTCCTCTGTCAAAACTTGAAAGACTGTTATGTTTTTTTTGTTTTTGTTATTTTTACTTTATGCACACTGCTGTCAGTGTGAGACAGAGGTTACATCCAAAAATAGACAGGAGTTTTTTTTAGTAAGAAACAAATGATGCAGCTTGTGCTTTTGCTAGAAAATAGAGTCAAAAAACATCAGAAATCATGTGCATCTATATTTAAATGGACACATTTTCCCTGCCTTTCTCTCTCACACACAGGCAAAAATCACACTTTTCAGTTTCCCTCCGCCCCCCTTCATTCGTGAATTTTGCCATTACAGAAAGTTGTGTGACTGTGTGTGTGTGTGTGTGTGTGTGTGTGTGTGTGTGTGTGTGTGTGTGAGAGAGAGAGAGAGAGAGAGAGAGAGAGAGAGAGAGACTGCATGCAGTTCATTTGTAAGAGAGCCGCGACCTGACAAATGTATTCGGCTCCCAGCAGCACTGCCAAGCCCCAAAATTCATGTAAAACACCAGTAACTCCTGGTGCTTTTTAAAAAGGGATCGGCTGATACAGGATAATGATGGAGACTTCATCTTGATTATAGGAAACCATCCCCATCAAATATTCCATTCCCTTTTTTTATATTCAGACTTTATGGTGAAAAAAAAGAACAAGAAAATCAAAATGATGTACCTGGAGCTGGAGGCATTCAGGCATGAGCAAAGCGTGGAAGAGGCAGAAAAAAGAAAGTGGGTGTGTGGAGGTAGAGAGGTTTATTGTAGTGAGAAAGGGGGGAAATATGAAGTAGAGTCCTTTAATACAATAAGTCCAGAAAATAATTTCTTCTCAAATACAGAATTCTAATCTTATTTTTAAAATGGATCAAATTCTTTAACCATATTTTCCAGTGTGCAAACCCATTTAGTTCTCTGTAATCGTTCTCATATAGCAACTGTTCAGCATGAGATAATTATAAAGTGGTCATATGGTCCCTTTAAATAAATCTTTAAATATCTGATACAAAGTATTCAATAACCTAAAATTCGAAGAAGAAAAAAAAGAAATGAGCAAATATTGTGCTCTGTGGCAAACAACAGAGCTGCATTTAAATATTGGATTAGGAAAGTGATCGTCTTCTAGTATGTAATGTCCTCATATGAGGGATTGGACAACTCTAGATAACATTTAACAACTTACAGAAACCTACATTTTAAATCTATTTTAAACCAATTTCAAATTTACCCATTTAATCTAAAATTAAAAGAACAAAACTGCAAATGATTTATAGTTTGCAGCCGACTCTGGACTTTGTTCTAGTCAAGATTTGAGTTCTGCGCTGATGCATGCCACTGGTCTTGCCTAGTTTGACTGTTAATCAAACACATCCTTTCTTTTGTAAAAGAAGATTTATTGTCTTCAGACTCTTTTCATGTAGGGGTCAATTCTTGGCTCCATTTTATCTTTCTGTTTCCAGTGTGTCAGATCATTTCTAAACACAATAACACAATAATTTCCAGTGTTTTGCAACTTTATATTCCACTGACTGATAGTTACTTAAATACAATATCAAAAGTTGTGACTTGTACAATGTTAAATTTTGGAAGTCACAGAGTTTTACAATTAGTAATTTTACTTGCAATCTGAATGTGATCTTTGACTTCGAGCTTTGTTTTGA
Source organism: Rhamphochromis longiceps (assembly GCF_057381845.1). NCBI lineage: Eukaryota > Metazoa > Chordata > Actinopteri > Cichliformes > Cichlidae > Rhamphochromis > Rhamphochromis longiceps. The sequence goes on from NC_140569.1 coordinate 30,792,937, forward strand.
TATACAAATCACCAAGGTTGGACACTCATGATTTTCCCACCGTTTTTAATATGTTTTGATGCCTGCGAAGCCCTTTGAACCTCCCCGTGTGGCACTGGGCTATTCAAAGACGCTGAATTTCATTTAAGTGAACTAAGAAATACTGCATTTTGTTAAAAGCTCTGGCAGACCTTGAAAACCCATCCATGAAGAGGTTAAACACATTACAGAGTGAAAGTAACACAGCTTTTACAGGCATGTCAGCACGGGTAAACCTGGAAAAAAGCTACTAAGAATAAAGTCTAGACTATCTGAAGCCAAGAAAGGAAAAACAGCAAAAATGCTGACTGCGTAAGTCAAGATGGAAAACCACTGTAAAGAGATGCCTCAGCTCGGCAGATAACTGGAATAGGCTCAACTTTCTAATAAGAGCTGCTTACGACATGGGAACAGCATGGGAAATCTACAGCACATCCTGTCATGATGCAAGATACTACTGTCTCTAGGATACTAGGCTCAAGTCCTGGCTAAAGTGGCTGAAGTTCTCAAGAGATGCAGGGTAATGGCAAACTAATCTATATCGACAGCAAGAGCTGCTTTGATGGTTTTGACATCCAAGCACATTTCCAAAGAAGGAAGGCCAGTCTGTCAGGTTGTCAAGACGATATTGATGGACCTCAGGAAGAAGCTAGTCTTCCCAATAGAGATGATAAAACCAGCCAGATATTGTCTTGTGGTCCATAGTAGAGTAAAGGATCCTCTTCAAGCTTACCACACATTGGGAGGAAGCAATGGCATTGGTATATGAGGAAAAAATATCTTAAATATGCTGAGTTGGCAGTGGAGTGCCAAGAGGCTTGCTGAAAAGCCAGGATTTACCCTTGGAGGTTGGCTGTCAGGGCTTTATAGGCCAAACAGTTCAGCCCAGCCACTCCGTGGTGCTGGAGCAACAGAAAGCCATGAAGGAGCTAGGAGAAGAAGCTGAGAAAACAAGTTTTTGATTGTGGGTTTGGAGAAAGGATGGCAACTGGTGGGCCATCCTGAAATTCAAGTTTTTATAGCTCCTTTGAGATGACCATAAAGAATATTAGATAAGATCAACCTTTATATGATGCTTTAATTTATGGTCCACCTGGTACCTCAGCATTTCTTTCCGTGGACTTTCAAAAGTCAAATGTGTATAGTGCTGGCGGAGCGCTGCTGACGTCGACTGAGAAAATTGTCAGGCGGTGGAAGGAATACTTCGAGGACCTCCTTAATCCCACTGACACGTCTTCCGAGGAGGAAGCAGAGTCTGGGGATGAGGGGAATGACCCGCCAATTTCCGGGGGCGAGGTCACTGAGGCAGTTAAACAACTCCTTGGTGGCAGAGCCCCTGGTGTTGATGAGGTCCGCCCCGAGTTCCTGAAGGCTCTGGACGTTGTAGGGCTGTCCTGGTTGACACGCCTCTGCAATGTTGCGTGGAGATCAGGGGCAGTACCTGTGGACTGGCAGACCGGGGTGGTGGTCCCCATCTTTAAGAAGGGGGACCGGAGGGTGTGTTCCAACTACAGGGGGATCACACTCCTCAGCCTCCCTGGGAAAGTCTATGCCAGGGTGCTGGAAAGGAGAGTTCGTCCGTTAGTCGAACCTCGGATACAGGAGGAACAATGCGGTTTTCGTCCTGGTCGCGGAACACTGGACGAGCTCTTTATCCTCTCCAGGATACTTGAGGGTGCATGGGAGTTTGCCCAACCAGTCTACATGTGTTTTGTGGACTTGGAGAAGGCATTCGACCGTGTCCCTCGGGGTGTCCTGTGGGAGGTGTTGCGGGAATATGGGGTGTCTGGCCCATTGCTACGGGCCATTCGATCCCTATACAACCGTTGCAAGAGCTTGGTTCGCATTGCCGGCAATAAGTCGGACCCGTTCCCGGTGGGTGATGGGCTCCGCCAGGGCTGCCCTTTGTCTCCGGTTCTGTTCATAATTTTTATGGACAGGATTTCTAGGCGCAGCCAAGTGGCGGAGGGCTTTCGCTTTGGTGGCCTCAGAATCTCATCTCTGATTTTTGCAGATGATGTGGTTCTGTTGGCTTCATCGGGTGAGGGCCTCCAGCTCGCACTGGAACGGTTCGCAGCCGAGTGTGAAGCAGCGGGAATGAGGATCAGCACCTCCAAATCTGAGGCCATGGTTCTCAGCCGGAAAAGGGTGGAGTGCCCACTCCGGGTCGGGGATGAGTTCCTGCCCCAAGTGGAGGAGTTCAAGTATCTCGGGGTCTTGTTCGCGAGTGATGGGAGAAGGGAGCCGGAGATCGACAGACGGATTGGGGCTGCAGCTGCAGTAATGTGGACGCTGCACCGGTCCGTCGTGGTGAAGAGGGAGCTGAGTGTAAAAGCGAAGCTCTCAATTTACCGGTCAATCTACGTCCCTACCCTCACCTATGGCCACGAGCTGTGGGTAGTGACCGAAAGAACGAGATCGCGGATACAAGCGGCAGAAATGAGCTTCCTCCGAAGGGTGGCTAGCCTCTCCCTTAGAGATAGGGTGAGAAGTTCGGCCATCCGGGAGGGGCTCAGAGTAGAGCAGCTGCTGCTCCACATCGAAAGGAGCCAGCTGAGGTGGTTCGGGCATCTGACAAGGATGCCCCCTGGGCGCCTCCTGGGTGAGGTGTTCCAGGCATGTCCCACCGGGAGGAGGCCCCGGGGCAGACCCAGGACACGCTGGAGAGATTATATCTCTTGGCTGGCCTGGGAACGCCTTGGTATTCCCCCGGATAAGCTGGAGGAGGTGGCTGGGGAGAGGGAGGTCTGGGCCTCTTTGCTTAGGCTGCTGCCCCCGCGACCCGGCCCCGGACAAAGCGGATGAGGATGAGGATGAGGATGGACTTTCAAAAGTTCTTATCTTCGACAATTAAATGAGGCAGGAATATTATTGTTGGGGACTTCAAATATAACTACTAAGGAGTTCCGAGCATCATAGAGTCTTTTAATTGCGTTCAACATATATTGTGGCCTACTCACACACTGTAGGACATGCAGGTTCTTGCTGCTACCTCTGGCTTTGCATTCCACTTGTTTTCTATAAAGAAAACAATTATCTGATCTGATAAAGGTCCTGTCAGTTATCTGATAGGACCTTTTCTGTTAGAATAAACAAGTTCTCCTCTAATACGACCACCCTAACCTTTCACAATGGTCAGTCCTGAGTCTAAAATTAATTTCATTGTACTATGTTGATGACATTCAGTTGCATATGTCTTTTAACCCTCAATAGCTGAATAGGCTGTCCACCCGAGTCTCATTTTACCCAGATTAGCGAATGATTCTTTAGTAATTATCGCATCCTAAAAGTCACCAAGACTGTGACCACCATTATAGCGCCTCCTGAATTACATCCTAAAATCAGTCAGACTCTTGCTTCTTTTTGTTCAACTGCATTTGAAATCTTGATGGAATATGTATGTAATATGAAAATTGCAACATATGCTCTCCTTGGTTGGACTGGAGAAAATTATTCAAGAATTTGTGTCATTGTGCTTAGATTGTAATGCCTGGTAATGTCCTCTTTGGATAAGTAAGTAAGTAAGTAAGTAAAATTTTATTCATAAAGCACCTTCCTAGATAAAATGATCACAAAATGACAAAGTATAAAACAGAAACAGACAAAAGTTAACAACTTTTGTTACGTATGTTACATCTTAGATATATCATCTCTTTCACATCTCCAAGTGATAACATTTTTTACAGCCAGGCTATTAATGTATTCTAGTATGGAAGCTCATATTAACTCTATTTTATATTTTTTGTGTTGAGTTCCAGTAGATTTTAAGATTGAAAGTTCTTGCACTTATATACAGAGAACTAAATGGCCAAGCTCCAGACTACACTGGAATACAAAAAAATAAATACAAAATAATTGGCTCCTGGGAACTTCAGACCGGCACGTTATCTAGTGTCTTACATTGATTTAAGATATGAAATCCAATAAAACCTTGCAGGTCAGGTCAAGTGAGATACATTCTTTGTATCTTGACTTTTTTGACTTATATTTGAATATCATTATAATAATAATAATAATAATAATAATAATAATAATAATAATAATAATAATAATAATGGATTGCATTTATATAGCGCTTTTCGGGACCCCTCAAAGCGCTTTACAATACCACTATTCATTCACTCTCACACTGGTGAAGGCAAGCTACTATAATAATATATCATCACAGTGCCTGGAAGTTTAACTTTTTCTACCAAAAATGTTTTAATGTGTTTATTCTGAAAACAGACTAAAAGGTGATAGCTGACACATCAAAGATATTACGTATGTTACATATTACATAGTTTAGCAAAAAATTAAATGAGATCAGCATGCTGAAAAATATTTGAAGCATGTGCCTTTGAACTTGGACTGCACATCTATTTCTCTTTGCAGGACCAACAGTAAATGGTCTACAGTACAGTAGTCAACAGTAGTTATTATTAGAACTTATTAGAGAGCTAAGTTAGTGGAAAACTAAGCCTGTTTTTCCAACTACTAGAACAGATTAACTCCAGTATGTTTTTTAATCCCAGCTCTAACATTCAAATTCTGAGGTCACAGGAACATAGCCATTGGGTTTTAATTTCGGATTCATTGCTAAGTTTTGAGTTAAATTGCGTTTTGTCCTTCCATATGTAACCGTGGATCCAAAGGTGCAAAACAAGGGGTGGAAAGAGGGGGGTAAGGAGAGGAGAAAGTAGAGGTCAACAGCAAGTCAAGGTAACCATATCCTGTTATTTCCCTCTGAGCAATTTAGAGTGATGCGAATGTCTGCTTGGAGAACCTATTGGATTCATGTTGATAACCTATGAGATAAATATGCTAAAACACGTGTCTGCGAGAAGGAGAATGAAGGAAAACAAGGGAAGGGTGAGGGAGAAAGAAGGAGGTGCAACAGGCACACACATAATCAGAAGTTGCTGGTAATGTGCAGGCATTCACCCAGTGGACGAACATCTTTCACTTTATTAGCATGACAAAGAACACAATCATTTTGGATATGCCTGAATGCCGTTTTCATTAACTTCCCAATGATTTATTAACAAAAGTGTCAGAAATGGTCTGAAAGCTGTAGGCCTTGGCTTAGTCCCCCAAAAAAGAAAAGAAATTGAACAAGAAACAGAAAAAAATAATGCAAACCAAATAAAGAAATGTCATGTTAGGAAATGAATAATGAGAGAGCAGAAAGGGTGAGCAGAGTAGGGGTTCAATGAGGGGTTAAAAGGTAGACAGTTTTATAAGAGCTCAAATTCTAAATGGAAAATGTATCCAGTTAATTATGACATTCGTTATGTTTTAACACAGCACATTCAAACTGAGACTCCCAGCTGGGAAACGTTCTCCTGGCAGCTAATGGGGAATTCCATCAGCCGTGGCGGAGATTAAAACTGAGTTTATATTCTGTTTTACAGAGTCTGCTTATATGAAAGAACCCAACAAGACAAAAAAAGACAATGTGGAATTTGCATAAAAATATCCACAGACCATCTCTTAGAGAAGATGAATTTAGACATCTTTTTTCTGTCAGGTTTTTCTTTATTGTAGTTTTATAACGGAAAACACCAAATTTATGAAATAACGGCAACGTTATTTCTTCCAATGGGTTTATGGTCGCAATTCTTCTTAATAAAGTTTGGTTTCCAAAAGCCACCAAAAACTCAAATCAAGGTTTCAAAACAAGACTTCCATGTACAGATGGTGAAATTTCTTATCTCATCTCATTTCTTATCATCGTAAAACCTTCAAAGTCACAGAGGTAGTACTTTCTTTTAACCGTGTACTCTTGAGGATTACACTGAGGGACTGTTTTAAAAAAGTAACAAAGCGCACTAAACATATTAACATGTTTACTGCTAATTGCAAAAACTTACTTGTTGCAAAAAAAAAGAATTCAAATACTTTTGCATTTTCATAAATTCAGGACACTCACAAGAAATTGCACCCCGATGCCTACTCCAGTGTTAATACTTGTGAGCAATAAGTGATTTGTCAACTCAAGATGACAGCTGCCACTCTTAGTTCTGGAAATTTCAACCTTATTGATATATAATTAGAAAACAGGATAGATACAAATGTCAGCTGTATTTTTACTAAACAATGCACTACAAGCAAAGACTTTTTTAAAGAATTTATTAAGATCATTATTTTAACAACAGATGTTTACTGTCAAAAGTTGTGTTTCTGTTGAAACCTTTGCATGTGCAGCATATTTCAGTGAGGTTTAATTGTTTTTTGCTACTATATTTGGCATTTTTCATTAAAAATAAATATGCATCCTAGTCAAGTCATCCTAGGGTCCGGGGGACTGCTTCAGCCTTCTGTCTTCGCTGGAGGGTCCGATGACCGCTTCAGCTGTTCGTCCGTCATCGCTGGAGGGTCCGGGAGGGACCGCTCCAGCCTCCATTCGCCTTCGCTGGAGGGTCCGAGGGACCGCTCCAGCCTTCGTCTGTCGTCGCTGGAGGGTCCGAGGGACCGCTCCAGCCCTTGCAGCTTGTGAGCTGTGTGTAGTGTTTGCAGCTAGTGAGCTGTGCGTCGTCTTCACTGGAGGGTCCGAGGGTCCGCTCCAGACTTCCGTTTCCACTGGAGGATCCAAGGAGCCCGTCCAGCCATCAGCGTCGCCTGCAGAACAGCAGCCGGTGCCGCATGTGCTGGGCATGAATCAAACATTTTTAGTTGGGGTTACATGTTTTAAATGTTTGATTTTTGGGTGGGGGGAACTGTTACGATTTGGGGTTGGCAGTGTATTGTTTTAGGCGTTTTGTTTTGGCGTGACTGTTATGTGTTTCCTGTTTTACTTTGAAAGTCTGTGTTATCTTAGTGTGTTCAGTTTACGTTTCCCTGTCTCGTCAGTTCTGAGTTGCCCTAGCTGTGTTTCCCTCTTGTTGTCCATTTCCTGATTGTTCCCTCTAGGTATTTAAACCCTGTGTTTCAGTGTGTCATGGTTGCGACCTTCCCCCCGTTGTAAATAGTTTGTTGTTTTGATGTAAATAAATATCGTATTTCGCTTTAAAGAAAATAGTTGTCGATACTTTCGTTTGGGATTTTTATTTTTGTGGAAGCCCGTATTAGTCTTTTTTATGGGTTCGCCCTCCTTAAGAGCAGTGAGCTTGGGGGCCTTTTTCCCTTATTTTTATTTTTCCTGTGTTGCACGCCGGTTGCCTAGGCTGGGGTGTAACATAATGGGTTATGTTATGTTATAGACTTTTATGTTATCAGTCTATAATTCTCATAATATCACTTATTTGGTTTCACTAGAAGTTCTCAGGTAAATATTTGGATCTTTTAATAGCAAATCTGTCAGCTTCATCACTGTTTTAGCGAGCAAATGGAAGGTGCTGATCTGAACTTAAGATTCTTCGAGCAGCGACTAGTACAGCTTCATTCTGAAGACAAGTAAGTCGTGCTATTGAGTCACTGGGTAATCTGTCACTGGACAAATTTACTCCCTCTAATAATACTGATGCTCTTTTCATTGAAATGTGAAAGCCTAGAGCACTTTACTGTCTGACAGGTTGTATTTGATCACAGTTAGCTTTTAAATTTTGCACTTACCATTTTGAATCTTTAAATAATAAGCTAATCAGGCACAACTTTAGCTAGGAGTTATAATACAGAAATGTTGCTTGTTGTGCTAGTGAACATTCCAGGCACCTATTGAACTGATAATCCTAGTGTGTAGTTACCTTATGTGATGTAATAGTATGGCAGCTGCATCCATCATCACTCATGTCAAAGCTGAGAGTAGTTTAACTTTATAATGGTTGTGGTTCCTACATTTTGCTTAGTTTCGAGTTGCTGGATGTGGTCAGTAAATATTTTTCTGGTTTATTGTTTGTATCTTGTACCATCCTAACATAATATAGCTAAAGTAGCTAACATCTTTTCCTTTGTGTGGTAGCTGGGTGTAACTGATTGATTGATTGATTGATTGATTGATAATACTTTATTTGTCACGAGGGAAATCCTGCCTTAAAGCATGGTACTAACCATTTGCTAAGTTACTAACATGCTCCAATTAAAATCAAGTGATATCCCATCTTACTGTGTCCATTTTGAGCATAGGGTGTAAGATTGCTAAAAATGAACGTTTGCTACATTTTGTGATCATGTCGTTGTGTCACTTTGTTAAAGTTGGGTTCTATTGTTGAACTGAACCACTGATTTTTGTAGAACAAGAGAAAAGAAAAAAAATTTTTGTATCTGTAAATGGTTACAGCTTTATAAGTTTAACTGAATATAAGCAAATGCATCATAAAACTGTGAAGATTGGACTTATTTTGAACCTGAGGATTTTTTATTTTATTTTAATGCAGTGAAAGAAATCAAAATCATTTAACAGCTACCTTAACACACAAATGCTCATCTATAATGGACAAATATGTAAGTGCAAAACAAGGCCTTAAAAGAGAATGCAGGAAGGGAATATGAGGTGAAAACTGGCAATTTCATGGCCTTCTGTCTGTCATAAAGTACAGTATAAGTAACTTTTGAGGAGGGGGTTCGTAAATGAGTCATAAACCTATTTTGGTTGGATCCGTTTCTGATCACAGTATGTTTTTATATGGACATTTTTCATTGGTGTTCTTGGCTGTGAGGCTGTGAGGTTGGAAAAGCTAACATTTCCGATTCCAAAAGGTCTGCCTGACAGTCCCAGTATCACCACCTTCACCTACAAAAGAAAAGTAACAGTGGAAAGAGGGGAATCTGAATTCTTAGAGAAGACATGTTGCAGGGGTTTTTTGTTTTTGTTTTTTTAAGATCAAGCTTGATCTGATGAATAACTCGTATCCTTCCAGACCCTTTAAAAGAAAAAAAAATAAGCTCAACTGTGCAATTTAGAGACCTTTATAAATCAGTCCTGGTGAGTACACATATTTCCGTGAGGGGAGAATTTATATGTTTAATTACCGAGCACAGGTGCCAGGCCCTGGCTTTACTCATTACAGTAAGATATATGAACAGCGGCGAGAGCCTGGATAGTGCAGGACAAAAAGGGAGGACAAAGTAATTAGCTGGCTCTTATTTAATGGGACCCTTCCTCAAGCCATTCATGGCTCCCGTTGCGGCTCCTCGTCCATATGCTTCAATTCAGAAATCATTTCATAAAGAACCACTGGTGGCAGGTAGCACAGCGGCAATTAACGCTGGCGGGAAATGGAATCGGCAGGGATTGAAAATGAAGTGTTAAACACTGCAATATTTGATTGTCCAGCTTTTCTTAACTCAAACCCTCTTTGCTCCCTCTCCCCCTCTTTTCCCTCTCAGATAGATTTTACCAAGAGAGATGGATAGCCAAACATTGGGATTCCCTACTGAGTGGGACTGTGCTCTAAATGCCTTTGGCCACAGAGTGGCTGAGGTTGGTTTTGGCTATGCACGTGTGTGTGTGTGTGTGTGTGTGTGTGTGTGTGTGTGTGTGTGTGTGTGTGTGTGTGTGTGTGTGTGTGTGTGTGTGTGTGTGTGTTTGGCCAAAGTGTGCGTTTATCCTCCCATGGCCTGTAAGTGGACTTGGCCGTAGATCCAGCTTTGGCTATCCTGAACCTGTGAAGCTATACCGTCTGTTTCAGTGTGTTTAGACTAATGGCACCTGGACTGCTTGCTGAGGCTAGGAGAGATGTTAGCCACTGCACAGCCAGTGCGCCAGTGTGCCATTTTACCTCAAGGAGTCTGGATGTGTACCAAGCAGAGCCATGCCAAAAAGAGGCAGTGACCACCCAGAGAGCCGGGATGGGTACTGGGACTGGGCCTCTTTCAGTTTCAGTCACATCTACACTGTGAGGATGTTCTCAATATTTGTTGAAAGAAAACAATAAAACAGTCAGAAAAAATTGTTACTGTATTATAAATAAATGGATAACTTATGTAACATATAATATAATAATCTACTGCAGTATATTTGTAGTCAGTCACTTTCTTTAAGGATATAAACCATTTGGGGTCAACTTGAAGCAAACTATAATTGACATTTGCAAAGCAAAGCGTTTATTTTTGATAACACAAACTTATCTTTACCAGTTACTTTTTCTGAGTAGGTAACACTGTTATCTAGGAGAATACTTTTAAATGTTTGTAATTTCTATAAGGTAACAAGTCACACACTGCTGGCATGTTTAAGGAGAAACATAATCAACCCAGAATTGTAATCAACATCTCTAAGCAGTAAACAGCAAAGCAAATCCACAGTGGACAGGCGTATTTCCTCACTCTGTCTACACAGAAACCAGTCATGTTGAGTCAGTCCAGCCAGCCTGGAGGCGTTGTTTGGCCAACAGTAAACCAGGGTATCCCTCACTGGACACCACTTGGCTGCTCCTGAACTCTGCACACTAGCCGTCTGGCCACAGGCTTGTAGCAATTGGCAGGCCATGTTCTCCATGTTCTCTGGCAAATGTCCACTCTGAGTTCATAGCTTTTGACCTGTGTGTTGGAGGGATGCATTTGGCTCAGACTGAGCTATATAAACATCAGAGCGTGTAGCTGAGGGCCAGTTTGGCCCTAGCAGTCATGTTTAACACGCTGACACCGGTTGAATTTAAACACCTGATGTTCAGAGTCTGTCTGAGAGCCAGTCACAGCCACTGTCCTTTGGCAGTCTGGACGCCTGTTAGATATCATGTGATCTCATTAAATGAGAGCACTATACACTAAACACATTTATGAAAACAAATAAATGCTGCTCATCATCATTTTTTTTCCTGAAAGAACCTCAGAACATCATCTACAATAAAGCCAAAAAGAAAAGCAATTCACCAGCTTTTATATGGAGTAGGTAAACCTTTCTTAATGGTCCTGTCAGGAGCAAGCATACTTGGGGTTTTTTTGTTTTGTTTTATTTTGTTTTGCTTTTGTTGTTGTTTTTAGAAAAAATGTTTCTGAAAATTTCTTAGCATAATGAACATTAACTTCAAAATATATATTTTTTATTCTGTAAAAATATTAAGTTGCGTCTTTATGGTGCCACTGTTGATTATCTCGTCCTTTTTAAATGTGTTGCTTAAAAAAATTATTGTGCAATTTATTTGGGTTTTTCAAGGGGAAAGAAATCACACTGATGGTGTAGAAGTCTCAAAACCTCAAAAGGATCTAATACTTCAGTTGTACTTTATGTTTTGTTAAAACAGCATGTTGTCTTATGTGTATGCTTCCTGTTATGTTAAAATAACAAAGCTGTGACACCATGAGTGCAGTGGGTAGCTGTTTTATAGACGGTGTTATAGAATGAACGCTTAAATATGAGTAATTCCAGCATGGCAACTGAGCACCAGGGCCTACCTCGCTGACCACAGCCTGATCTCTATCATGCAAACAAGTGCTGAGCTTAATCCATAGGGTGTCTGGGCTCAACCTTTGAGATAGAGTGACCTCAGGCATTGAGGTCACTCTATGCAGGAACTTGTTGTAGAGCTGCTACTCCTCCGTTTTGAGGAGGATGTGTTTCAGGCATTTTCTACTAAGAGGAGACACTGGAAAGATTATGTCTCTTTGCTGGTTTGTGAACACCTCGGTGTTGCTGCATACGATCTAGACTAGATGGTGGCCAGGGACAAAACTGAATCTGAATCTCTACTTTGACCCCTGTGACCTGGACCCACATAGCAGCAGAAAATGGATGGAGGGATATTTCAATTCATAGCTTGCCTGAAAATCTATGCATTTTTAAGCTGTCTTCAGTCTATTGAAGTAACCCAGTGTATTTGCATTATAAACACAAACTGCTACTAGGTGAATCTTAAAAAAAGTTGATGATTAAAATAGCACATAGCCTGACATACACTGAGGTTATAAGCTCCATATCCGCTAACAAGAGATCTACTGTGTCATATTCACCACTGAAGCGGTGACAGATAAAGTAATGGAAACAAAGCTGTAAATCTTTACAGCAGGTAACAAAGTTTGAATGTCAGCGAGCATGACGGCCACTGATTCAGACAGACGTACTGAGGGGGGCCGGGGGGGGGGGGGTAGGGAGGCAGAGTTGGCATGGATTCCTACCTGTTTGAGAGCGGTTGGCGATCCTCCAGTCAATGTGCCACCCTGGCTGCTTTCTCTCCTCCCAGCACTCCCGCCATGCCTGCATGCCCCATTTCCACTCACACTGGGGACACAATCAGAAAAACACCAGGAACAGACATAAGCAAATCCAGTTACTAATCAGGTAGCCATGGTGGCATGACACAGTATCACAGCAGATATATTTTTTCAAGTGTGAGGGTGAAAAACTCACATATTTTGAGGCTAGGTGGGTAGTGAAGGTGTAATGACTACACATATCAACGGACACTGATCAAGTCTAACTGGGAACCCATTAGTCGTACCCTTTCTTATGGATTACTCGTATTTCCTTTCACCTCTTACTTTAATTGTTATTCATTATCTAACTATTTAGTTAGATTTAGAAAAATATAGTTAGGACTAAAATACACCTGTCAGCTTTTCAAAGCTCTGTTTTCTTGGCTGCCAGGTCAAGAATTTGAGAATTCTTTAGAGAATTCTGAGAAAAAATTATTTTCACTTTAAAGCTGACAATAAAAAAAATTATAAAACATGGCAAAAAAAAGAAAAAAAGAAAATTGGCATAAAACATCCTGGTCCAGGCTTTCAAGGTAGGTTTGAAAAACAGTAATAAAAGGACTTTAATGTAAAAAAAAACAAAAACAAAAAAAGACAATCCTTATGCACTTACATCACGGTGTAGAGATACAAAGACACAAACAGAGAAATTGCACTGTAAATCATGTCCATGTACACGTCAATTTATTTGGCCATGAGACCAGACTAGGTTGACATACACCACACTTCTTCCTATAATAAATACAAAAATACTTGAAAAATTGCTACATTTTGGCTCCAGTTTCAGTTGCAAACTTAACATGTTTCCTTCATAAGAAGGTATGGTACTTCACATTAGAGCAGACATCTATTTTTGACGAGTTCAGATATAGACATTAGTTTTATTTTATTTATTTTTTTCCCATGGAAGGACAAGAAGGGGACAGTAAAATACTGATTGTTCCCGGAACTGAAAAAACTATGTACTGCTCATTAACTTATATTTGTCATCAAAGATCCCATTTCATCTCCCACCACTTGGCCTTCAACATGCAGTCAAGTACATTCTCTGTGGAGATGGTTAAGAAGAGTTCTTGGGCTGGTTTTCACCAAAGTTGCTGTTGGTGTTGTGGTATTATCCCAACCCTAACCTCCAACCTAGGGTAAGGATTTATAACCAGGGCTGCACATAAGTGGTCCGCAGGTGCACATTCGCTATCAAAATAAAAGACGCGCACCAGATAAGAAGTTGCAACACGCATTTGCGTACATAAGTTGTTCTGGAGGAGGACAGACATTTATTCAGAACTCTTAAAGATGTCAAAGAAGCAAGCTCCGTAAGCAATTACTTTGGTGTTCCTCCACCGCAAAAGAAGCGTGTATTCCCAGACATTCAGAGACTCACTAACTCTAAAGTTTCAAACCTGTTCTGGCTTTAGGATAAGAACAGAAGACGTGCATCAGAAGCTCTATGGCATGGGTTTCTAGCAGCTCCTTTAGGTGTAATGTGTAGGTGGCCCAGTACTTTGGTCCATATAGTATATGTTCTCTAACTTGCGATAGTAAACTGACACAGTTGTGGAGACTTACAAAAAGACCTTCAGTTGGGTTTTGAAGGAATTTGCACTTTACAAAAAGCATTAAAAAACAACCTCATAGCCCAAAACATTAGCACAAGAAAGGGATACAAAAAAATAGAGTAGAAAGAAAACCTCAAACTTGTGCAGCCAGCAAAGATTGAATTCTCTTTCATCCTGACATTAATTTTGTGTAAAGCATCATAGCTGATTCAAAGCTGGGTCTCCTGCTATGACCATGCAGTTGACAGTTGAAAAGTCCACCCTTTCCAAGCCGGGAAACAGAGTTTCAGGCGCAGAGAGAAACCAGGAGCATTCTGTCATTCAGAATTGACCACACGTGTAATATGTGCCAGACTACCATCCTGTGCCAGCACAGAGCGAGCTGAAAATTCTGTTTTTTTTCCCTGCACCAACACAAACTTTATTTCCAGCCTGCTGTACTTGTCATATTTGCCTTGTTGGGACCTTGTTCGGTTCCTAAAATGTAAATCAAGTTGAAGCATCACCTTTTTCAGACACTGGAGCATTTCCAGAAACACATTGCAGAGGTACAAGTAACAAAGTACTTCTACAAAGTGATCAAAAAATAGCAGCCACCATGAAAATGTTCATGTATAGAAGTGTATAAGATGAGGCTCTTGAATGGGAAATCAAGATTTCCAAAGATTCTCAAAACCTTTTTTTTTACGCCTTGTAAAATTGTCATCCATGCAACCTTGCAACCATCCATCCATCTATTGGGGTGATGGAGCCTATCTCAGCTGGTATAGGGTGAGAGACAGGGTAAACCCTGGCTAACACAGAAAGACAACCATTGGTCCTCACATTTACACCTTGTACAACTGCTATAAGGAAAAACAACTTCTTAACATTGTTAATTGTTTAGGATACGTAACATAAACCTACGCTAACCTTAAATCTTTTTATAGCATTTTCATCTGATTGAAACACCCAAACAGAAAGGATTTTAACAGGAAAAACTGCAATGTCAAAATATAAGAGACTTCATTCGAAATGTTACATCTTCTAATTTCCCAAAATGTGATTATTTAGCATGTGTCTTAAACAAACCCCTCTGGATGCCCAGAGGTTACAGCAAAGGAACAGAAAGTGAGGAAGGCAAAGAGAAAGAGAGAAAAAGTAATAGGAGACAGAGTTGGGGGTAAAGCTCAGAAGGAGGGGCGATGAATTCCCAAATCTAATCTGAGTATAATCAGGGCACTGCCCCAGTGTCCTAACCCCATCTACACACACTTACACACACAAACCACAAGGCTGTTGCCTATCCATAACCCCCAGTGTGTGGGCTGCGATGTTCCCATGACCCACTTAACACATCTGGGTCAGCTGTATTCAACTACCAACTAATACATATACACACGTACACATCCTGCCATGTACATTAAGACAAATGAACACACACGCATGCAGGTTCAGATAAGGCATGGGTTTTTTTTTTCAAACTCGTTTGAGTAAAAATGATTGCTTATCCACTCCTCATTACTGGAAAAAGCCCCATATATGTCTCATTATATTATAAAGCGCAGCACTGTTCAACAACTATTCACTCCTCCAGAGTTCAGCAGTGGTTATTTTTCAGAGCATTTACTCTTCTAAAGGCCCAGCTCGAACTGGAGCAAAGGCCGAATGTGTGGCCCCACTTCACTGTATATAAAGAGCACTGTGAGACGAACACCTTTGAGAGCCAAAAGGTTGTCTCGCTAGTTGTAGAGCTGGATGTAAACTAGTAAGTTTTTCTGGCGCGTTGGGGCCTTTTTGCAGAGGCAGGAAGCGAGAGAAGGGCACATGAAGAGAGCGGTTAGGCTCTTTAAACGCAGGGGTAGTACTGGCTGCATCGCTTCCAAAAATAAAAAAGGAGAAAAGAAAAAAAAAGAAAAAGAACTTTTGAAGTGTGTTTGTGTTTGAGGCGAGGGAGCAAAGGTGTGCTTTTGCGTTTGAGGCAAAAGCCAGGAGTATCTTCAGTGTGTGTGTGTGTGTGTGCGCGTGTGTGTGTAAGTCCCTCTTGCCAGTTTTAAAAACCATCCGTAGCCCAGGTAAATGGCATGCTGTCCTCTGCACATGCCCAGTGGCTTTCTCTTTCTCTTCACAGGAAAGAGTTCAGAGGGCCAGTTAGCACCGTTCACAGCGGACCCCGAGGCTTCACTCAAACACACAGCCCAAAACACACACAACCCAATTCATGCACAGAGAATTCCTAAAGCACACACAGCGTACAGGAGGCCACAAACACATTCACACATGCTTGCAGGCTCGCGCAAATTCATGCGGCAGCAGTACATGCATACATACGCATGTGCATGCACACACATGCGCACACACAGTTGGCCCATGGCTAGAGTGTTCAAACAGGCGTGATATTGAAATCCAGCAGTAGGGAGAACAGCGGGTTTTGCTGAGGTCCATAGCAGGTTATTGATCAAGGTTAGTTTACTGTGAAAACTCTGCCTGTGGCCAAGGGCCATTCATACCAGAGGTGAGTGTGTGTGTGTGTGTGTGTGTGTGTGTGTGTGTGTGTGTGTGTGTGTGTGTGTGTGTGTGTGTGTGTGTGTGTGTGTGTGTGTGTGTGTGTAAGCAAATGAGTAAGAAAAAGACTTAAACGTGTATTTTTGAACATACATGTATATTGAAAGTTAATGGACTGATTGGAGTCTAGCTGAGCTTTTATCAGCTAAGAGAGCTGTCTTTGTGCAGAAGCTTGTTCTATAGAGCCCCTAAAGTGTAACAGTGGGAATCATCATCTTTTTTTCTCCACTAATTTTGCATTATCTTGCAACATTTTGCATTCACCCAATCCATAGACAGTGGCTGAGGTGTATAATGATATAGTATGCATTATGTTGTAACACTATGCATTGTGTTGTGGTCACTGATGGTGACCACAACTGGTGAGTGTACTCCAAACTATAGTCTGATGCACTGTAGTTAGAGAATTAGCTAAACAAGTTAAAGTGGAGCTGAGACGACATGAATTATGGCTAATTTCCACTACAGAGGCCTGGATTTACAAAAAAAAAAAAGATGGATTAAAAGAAAGTTTTTAAAGTTATTTTTTTTAGAGCGTTAGCGCCATTGTGTGCCAGTACAAAACATGACATCACCACAATACCTGCCTTTTTGGAGTGCTCGAACCCTCCTCATCCTCCTGCTCATTTCTTCTTCCAAAACCAACTTACTGTTTACCTGCTTCCTGATCTAATGCATTACTTATCAGGTAACTTTGTAATGGGATCATGTTTTATTTACTTCCTGTTGTGTATTTGGCATAGATGGAAAATACAACTCACAAATGTGCAGTATTTGCATTGAACTGTGTTTACTTTTGACAGTGTGGCATTTTAAATGATATAGAACGAATTTACATTTCCTACTGGCCTCTAATATATACAGTATCACATCGTAGGCTAACAGGATGTTTAAAGGACAAGAACGATAATGATTCATGATCTTTAGGTTGTTTGCTTGTCACATGATCAAACCTGTAATCACATGATCAAACTCTGTAATTTATTTCCAGAGGAAAAAAAGAGGGAAAAAACATTTGACCCCAACATGGCAAAAAGGATCAGTGAATTCAAGATCAAATGAATAAAGGAATGACTACATTTTGAATAGCCATGCATTCATGGGTTCATAATGTTACAATGAGTGCCAGCAAAGTCTTTGTGGTAATGCCAGTCAACCTTTAGAGTTCTGAAGCTTTATGTTGTGGGACTACTCAGGCTTTTACATGTTCTGTGAAACTACCAAACTTGGCTGCCATTCTGTTAGTCTGTCTGACACACTATGCAGATATTCCAGAACACACATTCACATCCCCTTTTGTCTCGCACTAACAAAAGCAGTTGTTTGAGATGTGTCTGTTATTCTATTCAGGACCTCAGAGGCCTGCCAACAAATGACCTTCATATGGAAATTTAAACACCTATGCACACATGCGTAAATGAGTGTGGGGGAATTTCAGCATAACTTCACTCAATCAGACAAAATGTGGTAAATGTTAACCACAGACACACAAAGAGAATCACTTTCAGGCAATATAGATACATAACCTCATGCATACACATGCATAACTTTCACAAAGCTTGAATGTAAGTGGGTTGGGTTTTTTTTTTCTTTCTATATCATGCCAGAAAGTTGTCCAAGCAGAAAGTTGTGATCCAACTCTTTGCTTTTTTTTCTCCCTTTTTCTTATCTCTAGCTCCCTGTCTTCACAACATCATCCATCCTTACTCTGTGGTACTGAGTCAAAGGGAACTGGATTTATCATGTAGGTGCTGAGAGGATTTATTCACTGACCTCAAAGTTCTTGCATACTTGATTTTGTGTTTGGAAGACTGAAGGGTGCATCAGATCTTAATTTTCAATTGGGGCCTGTTGACCAGCACCCCAAACATGTTTAATGTTCAGCTGCATCTTGCTGGAAATTAATTTTTAATGGTATGTAAGAGTAATAATCAGAAAGAACCACAGGCTTGCATGGCACTGCTTGGTAGCCAGTGACAGGTCAGCTTCATGGACTAATATTTTGTGTCTGTGTATTTTTACTAACATGTTTAATATTGTTTATGCTTGATCTTGACACCAATATGCATGTAAACAGGTGATGGCAACTTTTTCTTTAGTTTAACGACTTTTTGTCAAACAAACTGGCAGGCCTACTGGTTATAAAATGTCTTCAAGCTATCTTACGGTTAATATGTTGTAAAACCTTTTATCTGCTTGAGTTCTCTTGTAGGTGTCCTCAGCTCAACAGTAATAACAGCAAAAGGAGGGCTTAAAAATGTGACATCAATGTACGCAATGCTGTTCCTTCACCTGTTAATTAGCTGTATGTCTTGTAACTGCATTATAATACATGTCTTCAGATGGATTACAGATGTAACGCTTTAAATTGACTGGGCGATATGAGGAAATCTAATATCACAATAATTTCTGTTGTATCACAATACACGATATATATAAAAATATGTTTAAATAATCTCAATTTTTCCTACTTTGAATACAAAAAATCTGAATGAATTGAAATGTTTTATTTTAACCATTTTTAACTATCAGTTGCCCACAGAGGTTTTTCACTAATGACAATACTGTCACAGTAAATCTCCTTCTGTGGTCAACACAGGACCTTTAACAAACAAAAGATCATAGCAGCAAAAAAGTACATCAAGCAAGAATTCAAGAGAAAAATAAAACCATCTAAATTAAAATGGTGCTTATAACATATAAAAATGGTAAAATAAAAAATGTGATGGCCTCAAATTACAGAAACAAAAGTCTAGATAGTGACTATTAAAACAACTGGCCAAGAACATTCACAGGTATCACAGCTGGTTTATTTAATGTGGGCTTTTTTGCGGGGAAATGCTGACATGCAGAGTTTAAAACATTCTTCATTTTGGAGTGGATGATTATTCAGCTGGTGGGATAATTTCGTGGTACTGCTACCTTTAGCGACTATCCGATCTTTAAGTGATGACCTGATAACCCTGCTTCTGGGTCCAAACTACTCTGCGTTTATTAAGGCTGTTGTGTTTTTAACATGTTTTAATGCTTTGTATCTTTTTCTGTTTAATCTCAACAAGCCCCTAAAAACAGTCAGCGATCACTGTCGGCCTCTCTCGGTTTTTATTACCACTGTTCATTTTAAAGCTCAGTTTTTAAAACCTTACGATGTAACTACAGCCTAGGCCATGCAGCAGTATATTAATGGCTAACCTCGTATTGTGGATGGATTATCTCAGTTGTTCTCCAGACTGAAGTTTGGTCCATTTAGAGCATCCTGCCATGAAACTGCTTTTGTCCCTAACCATCGGGAACATTCACATTAACTTTTATCGAGTGGAAACAAAGTTAGTGTTCATCCTCCTCCAGCTTCACTGTGCTAATGTGTTTATAGTATGCAAACCATAGCTGTGTAGCTAGTCACCACGTAGCACATCATTAAATACCAGCTAGCCCAACTTCAGTAACCCTACAAATGTCATTACTGTTTAGTTTTCTGTCTTCATTAATGTCGGAAGCAATAGCAGAGCTATGCGTTTTAATTTTTCAACTCTCAGTGATGCCGCAGTGTTAATTTGACTTTGGATCTGAAGCAGAGGTTGGACCTGAAAACGGCTAATGATGTCAGACTTAAAGACCAGATAGTTTCACGGCATGTTTTGCAAATTATGCATTTTGTTCAACGTCCTCCTTATGAAATTTTTTTTTTGTATTGTTGTATTTCCTCGCTTGTCTATCTGGGACAAATATAAATAGTATTCTCAGCGCAATGTGCCAGGTAGAAAATTTTCCTTTTGGGAGGTGGGATTAATGATGCATTCACAGAAAAAACTCACAGTGAATGAATGCAGACAGCTTCATATTTCCATGTCAATTTATACTTGATGGTTACAATAAAGTCATTTTAACCATCGTGCGTGGAAAAACTTGTGATACATCGAGTATATTCGATATATCGCCCACCCCTGTGAAATAGAAACAGCAACCAGCAATCCTTTAAACTTCTCCTTTATCATAAGGGGTCACCACAGCAGGTCTGCATGTTTGACTTGGAGTTTTATGGTGGATGCTTTTCCTGAGAAGATCCCAAATTTGTGTGTCCAGCTGAAAATGAACCACTGACCTTTCACCTGCCATTTAACTGTGCAAACCACTACACTACACTTCTTTTTAGTTTGTTTCAAAGGAGCCAGTGAGCAGACTTGAGCAACAGATTTCAAGGATTTTTGAAAGCCTTCCATTCAAGCATAGAAACAGCACCTAACGCAAGGGATGTCCAGTAGTATTGTGTCTACACAACGTTAGCAAAAAACTAATCATTAACCAATATTCAATTCTGTCTCAAACAATTTAAATCCATAAAAGCATAATTTGTCTGCATCTCTTTAGCTGAATCTATAAAAATTGCAAATATAACAGTCTGAAATGGTGTCACTGAAAGGGTGGCTCGGAAGCAGATGATTTGCTCCTAAACTCCTGGATCACCCCCCCCCCCCCCCCCCCCCCCCCCCCCCATCGCATTTCAGCAAATGGTGTTAGGGATCTATTAGCAAAAACTACCATCAGAGTTTGATTCTTCAACAAATGCTTCATTTTTGGTTCATTTTTCATCGTGACAAGGATCCCAAATACACTGTCCATGCATTAAAAGCACACCTGGATAGAAAACATATAAAGGAGCACTATCATTCCACACTATTTCAGTATATTCAGACCTGAATATTACTGAAATAGTGTGGAATTTGGAGAGAGACAAAAGACAGCTAGCATCCAACGAAGAGCTTTGGAATGCCCTTTATGAAGCCTGGACAACTATTCCTGCAGACTACTTAAAGAAATGACAAGAATGCTTGCATGAAGGTTCAGGCTACATTAGAATGCACTGTTATGCAAGATGGTAAATTCTAGGGGGGGAGTATCAGAGAGGGTTATGTTTTCTTTTCATTTTACTTAGCACTTTAGGTGACCCAAAGCATTTCTGAATTTCCTTAACCCCGAAATCAAACATTAAACTAGTTTTTGTGAAAATGATGTACAACCAAACTGTCCTCACTTTCCAAAAAGGGCCACCATCTGAAGGTCCAAAATTGAAAAAGGATAGTAGTGCAACAACAAACATACACAGTCTCCTCCATCCCCTCTATTTCTCCCTTCCTGTGTCCGGTCAGAGTAATGGATGGCATATCTGTTGCTTACTCATGCATACAGCTGACAAATTGTCCCTCTCTGATCACAGCCCTGCTGCTGTGTGATTTGTGAAAGACAGCACACGACAAGATGAGTCGGCAGCTCAGATTGAAAAAGGGCACCGGGGATACAGACAAACTAGTCCAAAAAGGTGCATTTGAAGAAAATTATATATCTGAGGGCTTACGGGCCGCCGGAGTGCGGATGAGCTGCTTCTGTGGGTGAGTGCATGCACATGTGAGTAAGATTACAGATACGTGAGACATGTTTTTTTGCAATGACCTTGGTGTGGTGGAAAATTTTCATCTCAGTACATGTGTATGATGGTATACAAATTCACACAAAAAGCTTCGCAACAAGGGCAGAATCTCTAAGATGCACATAAACCATAATGCGTGACTTTTGGAGACTGGATTTACATGTAAGACAGGCCACATATTGTGCACCAGCCCCTATTTAAAGTGTATGATATGACCCAAATACAGTCCAGCAGTCCCTGCTTACAGTGTAATTTAACCCACATACTACTCGCTGCTCCCTGGACCTGGTATCATAATATGAACCTTGGTGTTCATCTGAACAATAGACTGGACTGGACTCATAACTCAGACGCCCTCTACAGGAAAGGGCAGAGCAGGCTGTACCTGCTGCGGAGACTCAGGTCGTTTGGAGTGGAGGGCCCACTCCTGAAGAAATTCTATGACTCTGTTGTGGCTTCTGCTATCTTTTATGGCGTGGTCTGCTGGGGCGGCAGCATCTCTGCTGGGGACAGGAAGAGACTGAACAGGGTGATCCGAAGGGCCAGCTCTGTTCTAGGATGCCCTCTGGACCCAGTGGAGGTGGTGAGTGACAGGAGAACGGCGGCTAAGCTGTCATCCCTGATGGACAACATCTCCCACCCCATGCAGCAGACTGTGACAGCACTGAGCAGCTCCTTCAGTGGGAGACTGCGGCACCCACGGTGTGGGACGGAGAGATTTCGCAGGTCTTTCCTCCCCACTGCTGTCAGACTCCATAATAAAGACTTTAACTGATCAAGCACACACATCCATACATATGCAATAATACTAAGTGCAATAATCCTTTCTGTCATCGTTGTATTTTTACTCAGTTGTATATAGTATTTGTATTTGTATTCTATTTTTATCTTATTGTATATTTATTTTATTTTATTCTACTGTATATAGTATTTAATTTTATTCTATTCTGTACAGTTGTGTACTGTATTTATTCTTATTGTATTCTAATTTTTGCCTCATAACTTTTGCACTGTCCACTTCCTGCTGTGACAAAACAAATTTTCCACGTGTGGGACTAATAAAGGTTATCTTATCTTATAACCCACATTCTTGCAAGCACACTCTAATCCTGTCCCTGTTGCTGGCAGTTTTGTGCATACGCTAAACAAACTGCCCCAGGTTAAATCTTAAAAATCTAAATATTTCATAAAAGTTTAAGTTTGCATGAAAATAAAAGAGAATGCAACCATGTTAACCGGCTACCACATTTATAAGATCAAGTAATTTAACTTCAACTAAAGGCTGCTAAATGAATCCTTTTGTCAAAAGTTTATCAAATCCTTCCTTCTGAATTTAAAAAGTTGTGGTTTTTTTTGCCCTGGTTCGCTGAGTCTGCATCTTTAGTACAAAGAACACTGCTTTATTTTACTTGATCAGATCTAGAATTTTCCAGGGCAGCAGTTAAAGTTATATTGGTCCAACTGTTATAGAAATTTGGCCAAATCTGGCTGACTGGCAGCGTTGGCTCAGAGTCAAATAGGTGGAGTATCTTTCCTCAGCCCAGTGTAAAATCTCTGGGTCAGGGATGTCAAACTCATGTTATCTGTTTGATAAAATGTTCGATCTTAAGTGGCCTGAACCAGTGAAACTCCCCTTTCTGTTAGTGTAAAGGACTTTAACTACACATTTAACAGGGATATTTTAATACAATTTCAACAGTACATCAGTTTCTCTATAGCGAAATGCTGCTGTCAATAAAAGAAATTTATCCGGATATGGCTCTTTGGGCTTAAAATTGTAAGAAGTAAATGTGTAAAATTACAATTTTACAGAAAATGTTCTGATAGCTCATTGCTCAGACTGAAAGACTGAAATGGAAAGTTTTTGTTAATTCACAGAAAATGTCCTTTTTTAAAAGAAAAAAAAATTCATTGTAAAAACAGAAAATTCTTTAGCAGATAGTGAGCAAACAGGAATTTCTAGATCATTAAATGCTTTGGTGTAGTATGAATGACCGTGGGGAAGGTCTTTATCAGTAGGGACACCTATAAAAATAAAAATACAGTCCAAAATTGATTAACTTTTTCCAAAGCTGTCCAGAAGGCCAGATTAGACTCTTTGGTGAGACAATTCTGACCCTGGACCTTATGTTTGACACCCCTGCTTTAGTCCAGCATGTGTGAAACTAGAGAGGGAAAAAGAAAATGCACCAAAGCAGGTACAGCTGCACACTGTGTGCTGCTGTGACTGAGACGTGTGCCTTTTTATTTATCAACTTAGATCTTCTCATGTGGAATGAAGTGACTGACTAGTATAAGAACAAGATTTTTGTCACACAACCTTTAACAGCAAAGGTAAACTGATACTTTTGACACAATAAAGTCTCCAGTCATCACTCCAAAACAGTGGTCCCAGCTCTTAATGTGAAACACGTTTGCTGGTCATAGAATTTCACTCACCAAAGTTGTAGGACAAACCTCTCAGAGGGGCTGTACCTCACAGTCAACCACATTATTTCAGACAGTTCCATTTAAAAAATCCTACGAAAGACAACAAAAGGACAAATATGATCAAGAGGTCCAGTTTGGTCATGTGAATTAGCAGAGGTGATGCTTACCAGCCACCAATTTGGAGAACACCTCTCAATGAAAGCAGACACTGCACTAAATTCAATCCAAATGGATGTCTTATAACGAAATTCACAGTTCTTGCGTTGGGGGAAATTAGCTATAGAGACCAAATGTTTGTTTTTACCAGTCTTATTGCTTGGTGGAAAAAAGGTGTAAGAAAGATTCACTTCTTGGTAAAGGTTTATTTGGGACCAGTTGCAGAATATACACACAGAACCCTCTAATGTGCACCTGAAATGGTAGGAACGTAAAAAAGATGTGCTTTAAGGGTCCAACAGTGCACTTGGATGTTATATGGCCATTACATCACTGCATTTCTTCCAACCATTAGAACCTAACTGGTGGACTTGTGTTTCAAGGATTGAATGTTTAAGTACAAACTTCAACTTAAAGTATTTACTAGCAACAAAAGGAATCATATATAGGTGTTTTAAGCATCTTTCAATCTTTAGAAACGAACGTGTCCTGTGTACTAAGTAAGTCAGCACAATACTGACCCAACGTTGTGAACATAATTACAGCCTAATCATCTGGCACAAAAGCCAAAAAGAAGCTTATGTTCCTAATGTGATCCTTAAAATCATAGGCCAACGCAGTCAAGCTTCCATAAATTAGCCTACTTTATGACGAGCCGTGAGCCATTAGGAGGAAGGGGGAAAAAATCAAAGAGTGAAAGATAAAGAAAATAAAGGGGAGAAGGTACAAAGGGGCAGGAGTGGGGGTGAACGAGGCCTTTGCTAATTCAGAACACTAGTCGGAGCATTGTGCCAAGTCTGCCTCCCCTCTGAACCCCCCGCCTCCCTCCTTCCAACCTCTTCTCTTTCTTTCAAAGGGCCAAGGGGAGGCTGCAGCTTTCTAGTCATAAACATCTCTCGGGTAGGTCTGCACTGGGCCTTTGCCACTTTACATATTTGCTTATTTGAGAAAAAAAGCAGAACGAAAAAAGAAAGCTATTCTGGCTCAAAATCTGCTTCTCTCTCACCCTCTTTCATTCTCTGTCTGATCATTCCTCAAGGCCAGAGTTGAGGCTGTGATAGAGATTAGGACAGCAGCGCTACTGACAAGGCAGCTAAATCTACACCGGCTGACAAACCTGGCAGTCGCAGTGTTTGGAGAACGGTTGTTAAAAAAGAATCAGAGGGGGGGTTGACTAATAGCGAAAAGAGAGAAAAAGAAAGAGAGAGATGAGGGTCAGGAAATGGAGCATTTTGAAGGGGGCCAAAATGGTTGATTAGGGAGACTGATCAGTCCTGATTTAAGGCAGATGTAGGGCTCTCGCACGGTTGATTTAGCTTTACTAAAAGAATGTGTGCATTCCTGCATGTGTGTATACATTAGCAGCAAGTACTGTACATCATGCATGTGTGGCTGTTTAAGGCTGACTAAACAATCTGTGTACACAAGAGGGTGTGAGTGGTGCGCAGCCCATAGGGACTCTCGCAGACAAACAGTCTACACTTGCAAAGTGCTGAATTCACAACACTTCAAGAGCTACCACTTTCCTGTGGCGAAACCACACGGCAGTAGTCGCCACTGTCGGACACAATATGGTGTCCATATGCCCATGATGACATCCAGATGACTTGATTCAAGGGAACTTCACGGCAAGGAGTCGTGTTGGGTCTGATTAAACCACTCGAGCAGGGCACATTTAAAGGACAAGTCCACAGCTTTGTCTTGGAACAATAAGGTTTCCATATGTGGAAATGTAGGAATGTGATTCCAGTAACAGAGATGGCAGATCTTGACTTGTGACATGTAATACAGGAATACAGCAGAACGATGTAACTTATATATGTCGGATAGTTTATCACAGCCTTTCCCAAAGATGAGAGTGCAGCGGCGTCCTTAAAAGGAGACAGAAGATCCCACAGGCCCAATCTTAAATCTGCGCTCTAATCAAATTACAAGAGAACTTCATGGATTTCCTTGAAATTCTTATTTTAAAAAATGCAAATAACACAGGCTGCTGGCTATAAATTGCTAATGCGACCCAGTCAAATGCAAAGTGTTAAGGGCAACGTGTGACTCGCTTACCACTGGGACACAAACTTCAATAGAAGAGCAGTAAATTTTGGTCAGAGTATTGAGTAACATCCAACTAACCAGGGTTTTACTTCACTTTTTATAGAAATAAATACATTTATTACATATGAAAACGTATAAATTTTTGATCACTTTCAAACTGAATTTGTGTTATTACTGGAGCCCACCTGCAGTACCTTCACAATCCTTAACTTAACGAAACATAAAAGCTCAGTCTTAGTGGTTGGGTTCGCATTATGTTAACACGCCACAGTTTTTCAGCATGCCGCTGAAACGAGACACAACCCTAACCTTAGATAGGTCGTCTTTCTTTTTAACACTCCACTCCAGGCACCTGTCATGGTGACAAGCAGTGTTGGGCAAGTTACTTTGAAAAAGTAATTAATTATAGTTTCTAGTTACTTCTTCAAAAAAGTAAATCAGTTAGTAATGGAGTAATAAATTACTTGAAAAGTAACTATTGCGTTACTTTAAAAAAAAAAAAACATTGGCCATTTTTTACTATTTTTTGATTTTACCCTTAAAAACTATTTACTTTGCCTGGTTTGGTATCATCCTTTTCAGCACAACCTCACGTGTCTGAATTAGAGACGGACCGATCTGATATTACGTATCGGTATCGGTCCGATACTGACCTCAATTACTGGATGGGATATCGGAGAGAAATAAAAAATGTAATCCGATCCGTTAAATATCAAAAAAGCACCTCACGAAACTTGTGACATGGCCTCATAACCGTAGCACGTCGGAGCAGTATGCGTCACGTGATAGAACCTGTCGGTGGTCTGGTTGAGCATTTGGAGCCGGCATTTCATCTTCGACAAAGTTATCCCCGACAGAAGTAAAGCAAGTGTGTAAGTTCATCTCTGAATATTTGTAAAGCATTCCCACATTAAGCTTAACAACAGATATATGGAGCGACTGCCTCTTCTCTCTCCCTCCCTCTCCTGCTGCTACTTCAATCGTCAAACTGATCAATGATCAGCTGATCGGCTTTTCTGTCGCGAGTCCGTCTCTCTTGCTTGTTTATCGCCCACTTCGTGCCAGAAAGAGGAAACCAGCGGCTGAACAACAGCAGCACGTTTAAGCTTGATAAGCTGTTAGAATTTATTTAATATTACTTTCTACACCAGGATCTTTTTCTACGTAGCTGACAGCTGGTAACTGTGCAGGGGCGGATCTAGCAAAGTTCAGCCAGGGGGGCCGATAGGGCATGAACAGGGAAAAGGGGGCACAGAAACATACTTTTCTTTCTTATTCTCATTTAAAATGTGTTGCTTTTAATAAATAATTATCCGAATCTTACACCCAAAGTTTTAATCTGATGAAAAATGTATAGAAGTCCATTACTGTATATAGTAACTATTAGGTCTAATATACCCCAGTAAGCTATAGTACGTTTTCCATCTGTGCAGTCTGCAATTCTGTTGAAGAAAGATGTTGAATCTATTTAATTATTCTTGAAAAATAATTGAGTTCTGTGCATTTTTTTCCCACACTGCATCAAATTAAAGCTGATTACGGCGATTAAGCATCACGAGGTGGAGGGTGGGTGGTTCCCTATTTTTTTTAGAACCCTATTAGTTAGGTTGCTTAATAATAATAATAATAATAATAATAAAGTACTCTTTAAAATACCAGAATAGGGAGGATGGAGTAGGTTTAAGTTTATTAGATTGATCAGTATTGCTGAACTATGAAATATTTTGAGTGCAGTGTATTTTTTGCATACAGGTATAACAGAATAGCTTTAGTGTTTGTGTTTTTGTAACTTGAGTATGAACTTATACAAGCAAGATATTAAAAAAAACATTTTTATTGATTAAAAAACACACGATATCGGATTCATATCGGTATCGGCAGATATCCAAATTTATGATATTGGTATCGGACATAAAAAAGTGGTATCGTGCCATCTCTAGTCTGAATTAACAGTTATGTTTTCATTTTGACATACTGTATTAACACAACTGATCTAAAATCAGACAAAAAACATAAAATCCAAGTAGAAAAAGTTATATTTTTTACTGTAACAACCACAAACATGTTTAATGAATCATGTTTCATAACTTTAAATGCAAATATAAATGGTCAATTTTAAAATCATACGCACAAGTTTTGCAAACAACAAAGTTATTTGTAGCCATTTACCTTTTACCCTTTTTTTTTAAATAACCATTTCAAACTGTTTATGTAACAATCAGCTGTTCTGCATTCAATAAGATGCCACACAAACTATTTCTGCCGCTCCAAAAAAATAATTTCTGTCCACTATAAAGGAGAACATCACAGCCTGATACCTGCAGGTCTGACAGCAGCAGGTGTATCACTGCTCCTGTTTTTTTTACCTGGAGACAGCAGTCGCCTCATTGTTCTGACACACAACACAAAACTATCCACAACACTGCACACTAACTACACAAGAAAACACATTAACTACACACTCCAAACATGCTAAACGTCACCAATCTCTCACATCTCAAAATTCGCTCTCTCTTTTTCTGTTGTTTATCTTTCTCTCTCTCTCGCTGTCACTCCTAAAACGTCCCCCTCTTCCCAATGTCATGTTACCATATCATTTTTGATTGGTCGACATGGTGCATTTTCCCACCAACACCAAAGGGCTGGGTTTTTTTGTTTTGTTTTTTTATTTTTTGGGTCATAAGCAGAGAGTGCTTGCTAGCGCTGTCCTTAGACAGTAAACGTGACGAAACTATTGAGGAAAAAACGCTGTGTATATATTGTTTATCATGACTCTGGTTTTACGTGGCCTATCAACACAATTTATAAACTGGTATATATCACCTTGTTGCCTTGTCATCTTGAAGTGGTCATGTGATTGGCTTACCACGACTACTTTATTCTTCCTCAGTCAAACAGCAGCACTCATGCAACTGTTTTGCCCCCTAGCTCCAGGAGTTGTGCCAAAAAGTGATCGTCTGCCAGAAAGTGATTGCCGCTGTCGGGAGCGCGCACAGCTGCTTAAAGCTGTAGCGCCCAGATTTCTTACACCTACTTCCGTGCAAGTGATATAAGATGCAGTAAGCTGAACACAGCTTCAACCGTCTGTTTGTTGAAAAATAGTAACGCGACCGCATTTTCTTGTTAGTAACGGTAACGGCGTTGTAACAATAGGAATAGTAATTAGTTAGATTACTCGTTACTGAAAAAAGTAACGCCGTTAGTAAAGCCATTACTTGTAATCCCGTTATTTCCATCACTGGTGACAAGGTACCCCATTCTCCCACCAGCTGTAATTTAACATGCTGTTAAACTAAATTCAGTAACTACATTACAGTTACAATTAGGTTCTTCAGTTATCTGAACACCAGTTGGATAGAAAGTTTTAAAAAAAAGTTTTAAAAAAATGCTTTCTTTCTGCATATTTGCGGAAGAGATGGAAAATGCTGGAGTGGTCTACAGCTGAGTTATGGACATTACTTTTATTTGAATTGCACAAAAGGACAAGAGCACAATGATAATGTGCAAACGGTGTCCAGAATAGAAACAAATACTGCTAACACAGCATCAGCTCTGTGCAAACTTGCAGAGAGATCATGCTAACACAAAGCTAACCAAGAACCCAGAATGATTTTAAACTTGAGTCCATGCAGAACCCCAGCCCAGCAGCAAGAGCCTGATCTTCAGCAGGTAACAAAGGCACTATGAGGCTTGCAGCCTCTGTTTCTTCCTGTTTATGTTCCTACAGTAGAATCACTGTAGCGACCTTTTTGAAATCTCTTTGAGCTGGTTTTCTACTTTGCTGTGTGTTATCCAGTTTGTGTTCCTGCATTAATGCAAAAAGAAAGATTGTTAAGTGTTAAATCTTGGTATGTGGAGTTGTAGCCTGATTATCACAATGCATTTCAGGTCATTTTACAGTGTTACAAGAAAGTAATGTAATAAATAGTGTAACTAATTGCTTTCTCCAACAAGTAATTAAGTAGTATCGGCTATTAGTTTTAAGGAAACTAATCAGTAATGGGTAATAGATATTACTCGTTAGTTTCTTTGGGTAATGACCCCAACACTGCCCACCACACAACAAAAACTGCTAAAGAAGGAACAGGACTAAGAGGCCAAGGCACTGTCCCAGCTCCAAATTTCCCAAGTCTCAGGCTGACTCAGTATCTCCCAAATGCGCCAAAATAAACCAATACACCTGAGGCTCTGCCCTTTAAAGCACATGACACAAAAAGTCTGCTGCCAAGATGCTGGTGCTAGACAAGTGGTACACCGCAAAATTCCCTTGGCCGAGCGCTGAGGTATTTAGGTGGAATGACACGAACAGGAAGGTTGTTTTAATGTTGTGGCCACATAGATGACGGTTCCCTAATATGCATATGCATTTATAGTCCTGGATTGTTGTCCATTTGTATAGTTCTTTTGCCATGCATGCACAGTCATTCATTCAGAACGTACGGGGGTCCTCCTTGGGCTCTTGTGGTCTGGGGGGCTCTAGATGTCTGGCGCCTGGATCCCCTCCATGCCTGCTTCATGTCCTGGGGGGCAGGGCTACGGCTCCCCACACCTGCTATTAGATAGTTACATTGAGAAACCTTTTGAATACAAGCACGCTTACACACACAGGTGTCCACACAGGCATTCACCTGTTTGTACTCACAGACACAGTATCTTGGTTGGCCTCTAAACATTTAGTGCGTTGTCGGTCTTGTGTGCTGCTCAGTAACATTCAATATTTATTTTGTATTGAAACTTATGCTTATGTTGGTTGTTGCTGTGGTTTCCCTACTTTTTTCTTCTCTGTCTGGTGATCAAACAGATTTTTTGTGTCTTTTCTCTCTTTCTCTTCTCCTCGGTTTTCCTTTCCCTCGCCTTCTGTTGAGTCTCTTCCCAACCCCTCTTTTTTTCATCTTTCTCTTTCCCGTCCACTGGTCCTGTCCATTCTGACTGTAATAACTTAAAAGTAAAATAAACTAGAAAAATTTGCATTTCCTGCGAAAATGCAGTGTGGATGCCTTAACGGCTGAAGATATCTGCTGAAAAAAGCTGAAAAAGTTGAAACAAAAAAAAAAAAAAAAATGCCCTGAGCAGGATTCGAACCCACCTGGTCAAAGGGCAGCTATTTAGCTCACTGAGCCAAACACTTTCTCACAAAGAAAAGGTGGAGAGATTGACAATTGTGCTAGCAGAATTTGGGCAAAAAAAAGGGGGTGAAAATTCTGCTGAAAAGAGTTCAATCAGCAGAATTTCTGCTGAAACGAGGTGAATGAGCAGAATTCTGCTGAAAAGAGTTTTTTTCTGAAAACAGCAGAAAAAACTGAAAATTTTGCTGAAAAGAGTTGAATGAGCAGAATTCTGTTGAAAAGAGGTTTTTGCTGAAAAAGAGCTGAAAAAGTTTGGATTTGTGCTGAAAAGGGGTTAAAAAAACTGAAAATTTTGCTGAAAAGGGGTGAAAAAAATGAAATTTGTGTTGAAAAGAGTTTAAAAAAAGTTTAACTGTTAAGTGAAAGAAATGTTGCCATAAGCTGGATTTGAACCCAGGCCTCCCAGTCTGAGAACGGATGCTTATCTCACTGAGGTAAAACACAGCTCAGCCCATCATGCAAAATCAGTGACCACATTGATAATGTGTTCCATTCATTTCAATGGTCAAAAGTCATAACACACATCAGCAGAAATAGCAGAATTTTTTAAAGTTTAAACATAGCATTTCTGCTAAAACTTAGTATTTATACTAAATAATATTTTTTTCCTGCCAAATCATAGCATTTGTGCTGGAACACAGAAAGTTCCACCAAATCATACAATTTGTACTAAAACATTATTTATGATTTAGCAGAAACATTGGGACTTGGTAGAAATACTATGATTTACATGAAATACTTTGACTTAGCAGAAGTACTACAATCTAGGAAAAAAGTACTAAAGCATAGCAGAAATTCTATCATTGAGCAGAATTACTAGGATTTAGAAGAAATACTAAGATTTGGCACAAACACTGATGTGGCTCAAGAACCTTTATTGTGCAGTTATACTATGATTTGGAAGAAATACTATACTTTGGCACAAATACTATGATTTGGAAGAAATACTATGTTTTAGCACAAATACTATGATTTGGCTCAAATACTATAACTATCCTCAGTCAGAAGGAGAGGCTGACATCCAGGGATTAGATTACCACAGGTGGAGTTTATTGCGGTCAGATGGATGGTACAGGGAGGTATGGCATACAGTAGGAGGATGTGGAGAGGTGATATGGTGTGGTTTCTATGATTAAGAACAGGGTATGCATTACAACATGCATACAGATTAAAGATTAAGAAAACTGGTAACAAATTCCTCCACTACAAATCAGTCTGATGCCACTTTTTACAGGGTTCCCGTTTACTAAGGCACTACCCAAAAGGCGCCACAAGAGGGCACTCCAACACAAGAGATGACCTATTTACACTGATGCACTTAGTAAACAGCCCCTACTTAGCCACTACATAATACAGTGATATTACAGTATACAAATTCACACGAATACTATGATTTGGCAGAAATACTATGACTGAGTAGTAATACTATAACATAACAGATTTCCTAAAAAAAACTATTAAATTGCAGTAATTCTATGACTTGGCAGAGATACTACGTTTTAGCACAAATACTATAACAACGCAGAAATACTATGACTTAGTAGTAATACTATAACATAACAGTTCAATGTTCTTGCACAAATACCACAATATGGCAGAAATACTATGTTTTAGCACAAATACTGTGATTTGGTATAAATACTATGATTTGGCACACATACTATATTCCGCAGATACACTATAACATAACAGATATTCTACAACTTAGTACTAATACTATAACATAACAGAATTATTATTTGGGCACAAATACCACGATTTGGCAAAAATACTATGATTGGGTACAAATACTATGATTTGGCAATAATACTGCATTTTAACACAACTACTGAGATTTAATTGAAATACTATGATTTAGAAGAAATACTATTACTCCATACAAATACGATACTTTGGGACAAATACTATGTTTTGGTTCTAATACTATGATGTGCAACAAATACTATGATTTGGCACAAGTACTATGATTTAGTACAAATACTATGATTTGGCAGAAATACTATGACTTAGTAGTAATACTATAACATAACAGATTTCCTAAAAAAAAACTATGAAATTGCATTAATTCTATGACTTGGCAGAGATACTACGTTTTAGCACAAATACTATAACAACGCAGAAATACTATGACTTAGTAGTAATACTATAACATAACAGTTCAATGTTCTTGCACAAATACCACAATATGGCAGAAATACTATGTTTTAGCAAAAATACTGTGATTTGGTGTAAATACTACGATTTGGCACACATACTATATTCCGCAGATACACTATAACATAACAGATATTCTACGACTTAGTAGTAATACTATAACATAACAGAATTATTAATTGGGCACAAATACCACAATTTGGCAAAAATACTATGATTGGGTACAAATACTATGATTTGGCAATAATACTGCGTTTTAACAACAACTACTGAGATTTGATTGAAATACTATGATTTAGAAGAAATACTATGACTCCATACAAATACGATGCTTTGGCACAAATACTATGATTTGGCACAAGTACTATGATTTAGTACAAATACTATGATTTGGCAGGAATACTCTGATTTGGCAGAAATACTCTGATTTAGCAGAAGTACTATCTTTTGGTAGAAATTCCTGCTAAAAGATACTATTTCTGCGTTTTAGCAGAAATAATGTAATTTGGCATAAATACTATGATTTGGCATAAATACTATGCCTTAGTAGTAATACTATAACATAACAGAATTATTAATTGGGCACAAATACCACGATTTGGCAAAAATGCCATGATTCAGCACAAATATGATGACATGGCAAAAATACTATGATTGGGTACAAATACTATGATTTGGCAATAATACTGCATTTTAACACAACTACTGAGATTTGATTGAAATACTATGATTTTGAAGAAATACTATTACTCCATACAAATACGATGCTTTGGGACAAATACTATGTTTTGGTTCCAATACTATGATGTGCAACAAATACTATGATTTGGCACAAGTACTATGATTTAGTACAAATACTATGATTTGGCAGAAATACTATGCCTTAGTAGTAATACTATAACATAAGAGATATACTATGGTTTTGCAGACATACTATGTTTTTGCACAAATACCATGATTTGGCACAAATGCTATGATTTAGCAGAAATACTATGAATGGGTACAAATACTATGATTTTGCAATAATACTGCATTTTAACAACAACTACTGAGATTTGATTGAAATACTATGATTTAGAAGAAATACTATGACTCCATACAAATACGATGCTTTGGCACAAATACTATGATTTGGCACAAGTACTATCATTTAGTACAAATAATATGATTGGGCAGAAGTACTATGTTTCAGTACAAATACTATGATTTGGCAGGAATACTCTGATTTAGCAGAAATACTATGTTTTAACATAAATACTATCTTTTGGCAGAAATTCCTGCTAAAAAGGACTATTTCTGCTTTTTAGCAGAAATACTGTAATTTGGCATAAATACTATAATTTGGTATAAATACTGTGATTTGGCACATATAATATATTCAGCACATATACTATAACATAACAGAAATATTATGATTTGGCCCCAAAACCATGATTTTGCACAAATACCATGATTTGGCAAATATACTATGATTTTTCAAAAAATACTATGATTTAGCAGAAGTACTAAGATGTAGTAGAAGTACTTTGCTTTAGCAGAAATACTATGATTGAGGAGTAATACCTAAACATAGGAGAAATATTGATACACAGACACACATACACAGACAGTAAAGGGAACAGGAGCTGTTGAGAGTCTGGGCTTGGTATATGTAGGTCAGTTAAATTAGCTGCACCTGCTGTAGTCAGCCCTTACACACGCAGACACAGAGAGAGGTGTGAGTTTTCTTCAGTGTATTTCTGACATTCAGGATTCCCCTCGAACAAATGGCCATAATTTCCTAACCGTAGAGGGTAGAACGGTCATTCAGACATTGTTTTGTTCAGAAGAGATGGGGGAATCTTCAGGTCTTCATAATTCAGAGATAAAATATAAATTATTAAAGATATATGACTTGTAATACACTGTAACTGAGTAGAGGCGAAGCAAAAACTGCCTTGACTTGCTCTCAAACAACCTTTGGTAACTCTAAATCTATATGGAGCATCAAAATCATTCTTTCACCGTAAGAAACAGCAGGCTTTGGTGAACAGTCATGGAAATTTTCAGGGCTCTGTGGAAATCCATCAAAAAGATATGATGAGAGAAAAAAGTGACTCATTTCCAGAATTTGAAATCTGATGAAATCTGAGCGAGGGACAAATTTCCTACCCTCAAACAAGTCTAACTCATCTCAGAACGGTAATAGGTGAGAAAATAATTCTTGAATTGTGAGCATCAGGAGTGTCTGAAGATATACCGGGACAAGCCTCATGTCTTAACTTCGCTTCGTTAAGGAGATATGACAATTTGAAAATGCCTCTCATTAGAGAAATCCAGCGGTGATTTTGAACAAACTCTCCATTGAGTTTATATGGAGAGTTTTCTGACTTTGTGTTACTCTGAGGAGATTTGCAAAATAACTATGAGTCCCACAACAATGATAGGGACATTTTCTGAAAGCCAGCAAAAATACCTACGTTTTGGTGTATAATCTGTGGGGCTTGAGTGGAAATTGAGCGAGTAGCAAGAAGTTGTTTGGACATGAAGAGAAAATTCACACAGTTTCACTGTCCCCTCTGAGTTAATTGCATAGCAACCATAGCAACGCATGTATTTTCTGAAAAATCACAATTTTGCAACTGAAGACTTAAAGAGAGATAAGATGAAAACAGTAGAAGATCTGAAAAAGCTGAATCATACAGGAATGGCCCAATCATTTGAGAACGTTTTAAAGTTTGAATGGAGTTTCTAGGTGAAAGTATGAGGCAGTAGTTAAGTTTCAAAGACAAGAAAGTTTTAGCAGAATTGTGGAAGTTTCCCATTCATTTCAATGGGACAAATTAAAGGAAAAAAGTGTAATTTTTAAAAAGTATAATAGTAATAAACACCAAAAGTCATAGCCGGCATAAGCAGAAAGAGCAGAACAGTTTAGAGTTTGAACGGTGAAAATAGCACAAAAATTGTGGAAGTAGATCCACGGCGAAAAGTGTACGGAAACACCCGGAATAATAAAGAATAAAGAGAAACAGGAACTCAATAGTGTGGATGCCTATTAAGGCATCCACACAATTAATAAATAATAAAGATTGAACAAAATATGACAATCAAATGCATTTTTCTTGGCCTTTGGGCAATAATTGTGTGGATGCTTTAAGCATCCACACTCTTGAGTTCCTCTTGGGACTTCCGTACACTTTTTGGCACTTAACTACTTCCACAATTTTCAGCCGATTTTCACCGTTCAAATTTTAAAATATTCTGCTATTTCTGCTAATTCCTGCTATGTCTTTTGGTATTTTTCACTATTATACTTTTTAAAATATTAAGCTTAATTTGTCCCATTGAAATGAATGGGAAACTTCTGCAATTCTGCTAAAATTTGTTTGTTTCCTAAACTTAACTACTTCCTCATATTTTCACGTAGAACAACCATTCAAACTTTAAAATGTTCTCAAATTATTGGGCTATTCAGGTATGATTCAGCTTTTTCAAATCTTTTACCGTTTTACCTTTATGCCTCTTAAAGTTTTCAGTTGCAAAATTGTGATTTTTCACAAAATACATGCGTTGTCATGGTTGCTATGCACTTGGCTTCCAGTGTGCCACTGAAGGTTTTGCAGTCTTCTCTTCATGTCCGAACAACTTCTTGCTACTTGCTCAATCTTCACTCAACTTCCACAAATTATACATCAAAACATAGGTATTTTTGCTGGGTTTCCGAAAATGTCACTATCATTGTTGTGGTATTCATAGAACTTTCGCAAATCTCCTCAGACCAACACAATGTCGGAAAACTCTCCATATAAAGTCAATGGAGAGTTTGTTCAAAATCACCGCTGCATTTCTGTAATGAGAGGCATATTCGAATCGTCATATCTCCTTAACGAAGCAAAGTTAAGACATGAGGCTTGTCCCGGTATATCTTCAGACACTCGTGACGCTCACAATTCAAGAATTTCTTTCTCACGTATTACCGTTCTGAAATGAGTTGGACTTGTTTGAGGGTAGGAAATTCGTCCGTCGCTCAGATTTCTTCAGATTTCAAACCCTGGAAATGAACCACTTTTTTCTCTCGTCATAACTTTTTGTTGGATTTCCACAGAGACCTGAAAATTTCCATGACTATTCACCAAAGCCTGCTGTCTCTTACGGTGAAAGAATGATATCGATACTCCAAATAGATTTCGAGTTACAAAGCGTTGTTTGAGGGCAAGTCAAGCCAGTTTTTGCTTCGCTCTACTCAGTTATGGTGCATTAGAAGTCAAATATCTTTAATAATTCACATTTTAATGATAAATTGCCAACACTGGAAGATTCCCCCATCTCTTCTGAACAAAACGGTGTAAGAATGACCGCTCTAGCCCCTACGGTTAGGAAATTATGGTCATTTGTTTGAGGGGAGTCGTCACTATGAGAAATAGGCTGCAATAATCCTGTGCCTCTCTGTGCTGCGTGTGTAAATAGATGCACCTGCTTTGGCGGGAAAAAGTACACAGGCTCTCTGATTGGTGGATTCAAATTCAGCAGCTCCCAGGCTGACCTAGAAACTTACTTCTCTCTCCCTGTGCATTTTTTTGCTGATTTTTTCATTTAACAAGTATATTTGAGGGACCCTCAGCATGTTCAGCATTTTTTCAGCTGTCCATTTTGCTTTTCCAATTTTTCTGTTTAACTTATTACTATTGTGCTAAATCATACTATTTCTGCTATTTTATAAGATTTGTGCAAAATATAGTATTTCTGCCAAATATAGTATTTCTGATTATTTATAGTTTTTCTACTAAATCATAGTACAGTATTTCTGCTTTTTATAGGATTTGTGCTAAAACATAGTATTTCTACTAAATGTAGTATTTATGCTTAATCATACTATTTCTGCTTTTCATAGAATTTGTGCCTAATATAGTATTTCTGCTAAATTACAGTATTTATGCTTTTTATACTATTTGTGCTAAAACATAGTATTTCTACTAAATGTATTTATGCTTAATCATACTATTTCTGCTTTTGATAGGATTTGTGCCTAATATAGTATTTCTGCTTTTTATAGGATTTTTGCTCAAACATAATATTTCTACTAAATGTAGTGTTTATGCTTAATCATACTATTTCTGCTTTTTATAGGATTTGTGCTTAATATAGTATTTCTGCTAAATTATAGTATTTCTGCTTTTTATAGTATTTGTGCTAAAACATAGTATTTCTACTAAATGTAGTATTTATGCTTAATCATAGTATTTCTATATATTTCTGCCAGGTCCCCAGGCAGCCAATCCTCTGTGAGGACTGAGCCATTCAAATTTTCAAATCAGGGCCTGCACGGCTTCCCAGCCAATCATATATGTGTCCTGAGGCATTCAAATTTGCATATTGGGGCCTTCATGGCTTCTAAGCCAGCCAATCATATCTGAGGGCTGAGAAATTCAAATCCACAAATCAGGGCCTGCACGGCTTCCCAGCCAGCCAATCATATATGTGGTCTGAGGCCATTCAAATTTGCATATTGGGGAATTCGTGGCTTCTAAGTCAACAAGTCATCCATGTCATATATCTCTAAAAATTCATATTTTAATGATAAATTGTCAACACTTGAAGATTCCCCCATCTCTTCTGAACAAAACGGTGTAAGAATGACCGCTCTAGCCCCTACGGTTAGGAAATTATGGTCATTTGTTTGAGGGGAGTCGTCATTATGAGAAATAGACTGCAATCCGGTTGTTCAGTGATGACGCGACGAATCCTACTTCCGGGTCTAAAGTAGTCTGCGTTTAATATGGCATTTGTGTTGTTAACATGTTTAATGTTATGTATTTTCTTCTATTTGATCTCAAAAAGCTCCTAAAACAGTCAGCGATCACTGTTGACCTCCCTCGGCTTTTATTACCACTAATCATTTATTTAAGCTCAGTTTTTAAAACCTTAGGATGTAACTACAGCCCAGCCCATGCAGCAGTATATGAATGACTAACCTCGTATTGTGGATGGATTATCTCAGTTGTTCTCCTGGCTGAAGTTTGGTCCGTTTACAGCATCCTGCCATGCAATTACATTTGTTCCTGACCACCGAGAACACTCACGGTAACTTTTATCAAGTGGAAAAAAAGTTAGCTTGTTTATATTATGCTAACATAGCTGTGTCGCTAGCGGTCACGTAGCACATCATTATATACCAGCTAGCCAAACTTCAGTAACCCTACAAACGTCACTGCTGTTTAGCTTTCTGTCTTCATTTATGTTGGAAGTGATAACAGAGCTGTACGTTTTAATTTGTTTCCAAAACCCCGCAGTCAGGACATGCTATATTGTATTTAGATAGAAGCTAGCGAGCTAACTCCCTGCTAACTTCTAACTCCGTTAAATGTCATAAATTCTGTTTTCATGGATGCCTGGATGTTAAACTCAATTGTTACACCTGGTAGAGCAGAACGCTGATCATTTTATTAAAGATGAAAGACTTTAGACAGTTTTTCAACTCACAGTAATGCCATAGTGATCGTTTGATATATGGACCTGCAGCGGAGTTTAGACCCAGACACGGCTAGTGACGTCAGACTGAACAACCGGATAATCCTGTGTCTCTCTGTGCTGCGTGTGTAAATAGATGCACCTGTTTTGGCGGGAAAAAGTGCACAGGCTCTCTGATTGGTGGATTCAAATTCAGCAGCTCCCAGGCTGACTGAGCTAGAAACTTACTTCTCTCTCCCTGTGTGTGTGTGTGTGTGTGTGTGTGTGTGTGTGTGTGTGTGTGTGTGTGTGTGTGACAGAGAGAGAGAGAGAGAGAGAGAGAGAGAGAGAAGGCCTTTTAATGGGATGATCTCATTCTAAGATTCAAATTCAATATATTTAGACTGGTTGACTGAATTGGATCTTGTGTGTGTGTCTCTCTGTGCATGTGTGTTTCCTTATGTGTACATATTTCTGATTGTGTGGCTGTTATATATTTTTTTTGCTGATTTTTTTCATTTTACAAGTATATTTGAGGGACCCTCAGCATGTTCAGCATTTCTTCAGCTGTCCATTTTGCTTTTCCAATTTTTCTGTTTAACTTATTACTATTGTGCTAAATCATACTATTTCTGCTATTTTATAAGATTTGTGCTTAATATACTATTTCTGCTTTTAATAGGATTTGTGCTTAATATACTATTTCTGCTTTTTATAGGATTTGTGCTTAATATAGTATTTCTGCTAAATGTAGTATTTATGCTTAATCATACTATTTCTATATATTTCTGCCAGGCAGCCAATCCTCTGTGCGGACTCAGACACATATCACATATCAGGGCCTGCACGGCTTCCCAGCCAGCCAATCATGTCTGAGGTCTTCCGTTTCCTCTCTCGTCATATCTCAGCGACGGTTGTACAAAGAGCAATGAAAATCGCAGTCAAAGTACACCAAAGTCCGCTGATTCACCCAGTACAAGAATTATGCCTCTAGTCCACCTAGTTTTTGAGTTACACAACGTTTTGTAACTCCAAAAAACGGCGTTTTTCGCCTCTCACCGGGATCTAATTCTGACTGCTCATCACCCTGTTTTTCAAAACGGCTCCTCTCTTTCCCAGTGGCGCAGTTGGTAATGACACGGGTCTGCAAGCCAAAGATCGTGGGTTTGATTCCACCTTGGTCAACATGTTTTTTTCCCTACAAATTAATACACTGTCACAGACCAGTAATTCATATTCATCATTTATTACAATTCTGCAAACTTTTATGATTTTACCAGCTTTTCTAATATGGACCTCACATTCTTAACACTCCATGGCACAAATACTCTTCCCTTTAGGCTCTGTGTATGTGTGTGTGTGTATCAATATTTCTCCCATTTTAAAGTATTACTCCTCCATAATTGTATTTCTGTTAAATCAAAGTACTTTTACTACATCTTAGTACTTCTGCTCAATCATAGTATTTCTGCTAAATCATTGTTATTATGCTATATTGTAGTATTTCTGCTCAATCATACTATTTCTACTATATTATATTTTTCTTTCTAAATATAGCATTTCTGCTATATAATTGTATTTCTGCCAAATTATAATATTTGTGCTAAAACATAGTCTTAATTTAAAATTACAATATTCATAGTTCATCACAGTGTCTCTGGTAAATCACAGTATTTCTGCTATGTTGTACTATTTTTCTAAATCATAGTGTTTCTGTAATGCTTAAGTATTTTTGTCTAAATATATTCTTTCTGTTATCTTATACTATTTCTCCTAAATTCTTGTATTTTTGAGAAGTTATGTTTCTGGTAAGTTACAATATTTCTGCTAAGTTCTGCTATGCTATTGTATTTCTGCCAAGTATTATGTTTCCTCTAAGATATTGCAGTTCTGCTAAGTTATTCCATTTTAGCAAAGTTCCTTTGCTTCTGCAAAGTTTTTACAATTTCTGCAACTTTTCAGCTTTTTCAGCTACTTTTTGCATACATTTTTCTAGTTCTGATTGCTACAGTGCCAGACAGGACAGGTAAAAAAAAAAAAAAAGAAAGAAAATCACCAGCATTTAGCCCAATAAAAATCCTTTTCGACTATTGAAAAAATATAAGTGTGTTTCACAGATAATGGCTGCAATGGGTAATCTTAAATGTTTCATTCGACTACCAAAAAGTTTATATTTTGCACAACTTCTGTGTTGTCTGCAGGCGGTACTAAAATAAATGACAAACAAAAGCACAAATATAAGCAAGAGTAGCTGAAACAGATGATTTTCCAACACTGTATGCTGTGACAGAGTGTACCTAAAGCATGTAGATGTGGATCTGCAAATCACCATGCTGGCACTTTAATGTATTTCACTCAATTTATTACGTTCTCACTGTGGCCTTTGCTGTATACCTTCATTTCCAGGTGTGTTTCTGAATGTATCTTAGGCAAACTTTACTTGTACTGTATGTTTTTAAACTTATTTCACAGAGCTCATCCTCCAGTTGTAATCTCAGATCACCAATGACTTATCTGCTGTATGACCCCAGCATATTGACAGAAATGAGAAGAAAAGCTTTTGTGCGTTCTTTTCCACATACTTGGAACCGTTTGTAGAGGGAAATGAAATTAAAGACCTTGGTTTCCTTTACTCAATCTAGGCATTTGTAAACTCCACAGTAAATGACTTTTCACAGATTTTAGTTCAGTTTAGCTTTCTTAATACTGGCAGTTTTTCTGTGCTGTCTATTTTCTTGCAGCCTCCATACATTTACCTCTAATGCTGCTATGCAGGCCTGGCCTCCTGTAGGAAAAAAAGATTGCTAACCTCACTGCTTAAAAGTGTTAAATTAGATTAAAAAATCTATATGAGGTTCCAACAGTCAGAGTTGGGTCAGTAACAAATCTCTTCAACGTGTTTCGGCAGAGAGACACAACTGTGCGCTTATTTAAGACAGAGGAGATTTCATGTTAAGATGAATGTAACTTTGGAAGATACTCAGTTGGATTATTACCTTTAGATAAGAGTTTGAATCAATACTGAGCCTTTCTGTACCTTGGAGGACATTTTGAAGTCTCAGTGGATGAACTCATTCGTGCTTATTATACACAGCTAAACCGGAAAGTAAGTGTGTAAGTTTTGGGGGGGTTTCACTGAAATATATTAAACCAAAAAAACCCTGATCTCCTGACTGCTTTTCTTGCAGTAATATAATGTTGGCAATGTTATCCTGTCCCCAGGTCTTAGCAATGAACTTGGCAAGTACAAGATTATCATTGCTGGGGTGATAATAGTTAAGAGAAAGAAAGACCCACAGTGCATATGTTCAATCTTAACATTGGAAATAGTCTTTTGACCGACTTGCTAACAACTGTCTTACAAATCATTGGATAATAAGACAATGTTCAAAAATTTTTAGGAGCTTTGTGTCAGCAGACCTAGGCTCTAATAAACCAAAGTTATCCATATCACTTTAACACAATGAATGCTCATCAAAAGCAGTATTGCCGCAACAATATGCAAAATGCTAGTCTGATGCGGTTTGCATTTATTATACATAGCAGCAATTTCTATGATAATGTAAAACAACAGAGGATTGTAGCCCACCAGATCATTCACAGGCAAAACCAAACCACTCTAATAAGTATAATTTGTGTGTTTGTG
Organism: Rhamphochromis longiceps; assembly: GCF_057381845.1. NCBI lineage: Eukaryota > Metazoa > Chordata > Actinopteri > Cichliformes > Cichlidae > Rhamphochromis > Rhamphochromis longiceps. The sequence goes on from NC_140569.1 coordinate 30,836,524, forward strand.
CATCTCTCTGTGTGCTTCTTCTCACCCTAGATTGTGTATTGTCAGTCTGTGCGTCTGTCTTTCTGCTTCTCTACACCCACTACCTCACAGTTGCAGATTAGGATGCTTAGCGCTCACCGCAGGGCGAGCTAATCACCAAGGAAAGCAAGCAGTTAAGGAGGGGAGGGGGTCGGAAAGAAAAGGAAAGGGGAGTGGTGCTTAAGTGCCCTCCACCCCACCTCCCCATCCAACCATCCGACCCTTGCCAATCCTGCCTCCATACTGCCCGCAGGGCATCGTCACGGTTGCAGCGGTGTGAAAGTAATCTTCCAGTGACACTTTTCTGCTTTTCTTTTCTCCTTTTTTCTTTTTGTATTTATTTTTCATATGGGCTGGGATCGGGGTCACTGTCAACAGCCTCCTTCCTGAACCCCCCCACCACCACCACCATCACCTCTCTAAAACATGCAAACATGCCCCCAGAGAAGGCAACTCCAAGTGTTGTGTACAAACACAGCAGTGGCAAAATTCCTTCCATCCCTCGCCTCTAAAAATACTTCCCCACAATGCATCTGATAATAGGTTTATGCAACGATGCACCAGCACGTGGTAATGTTTCCAGCCCTACATCAGCTGATGGAGGAAAAAATTACACATGCAAAACTGTTGAGCTGCAGCATGCAAAACACCTGAAATCTGGAGAAATATTGGGATTAATCGGGTTTTAGGGGATAAAGATGGTGCATGTCTATGACTTGCTGTCAACAGATAACAGGCATTCACATTTCTAACCCTCAACAGAGGGTCACTAACATGCAGCTTCATTAAACAGATGGACATTGTGGTCGTAGCAACTGTTACAGGTGCAGATACATACACAGCAAAAGTGTACGGTGACTAAGCAATTTTTTTTTTTAGTTTTACTTTTGTTATTTTGAAAAGTGTTTTCCATAGATGACATGTTTGTGTTTATGTCACCGGCTTTATGGTCTCATACAAATACAGGCAGCTTTTTATATATATTAGTTGGTTAATTCAGTTTAAGGCCAAAATGTCTAGTTATTAATAGACATGAAAAACGATCCCTTCCTTCATGCTTGTAAAGAAACTAGCACAATCTAAATGCTAAAACAAATCTTTAATTTAAAATAGTTCATTTAAATCAGTTTTTTAGTTTTTTTGCAAGTTTATTTGTGTTACATTATGTCCACATACTGAGGGGCATAGCTGTGCAGGTTTTTTCATCAGTAATTTAATTATGGAAAACATCAATGGCAGATACTCACAGGACTATTACAATAACTCCTAGTCAGTTTTCATGTTCAGGTTACTATTAAAACGTTCAGTGTAACTAAGCCGTGTGTGAGGTAGAGCAATGCAACAGAAACAGGGATTTCTGTCTTATGACACGTCATTATAAGTACTCCACAATTTCATAGTGAGATTTTCTCAAAGATGAGTTTGCATGAAATTAATTAACCAAAAGGAAACAAAGTAGTAAACCTGCATTAAGTTACTTCCATTCCTTAGGTTCAGCACACAAACAAATATATTTGTATTACGATGAATAAACTGGTCAGTTTTCATGTTCAAAATGTTGTTCAAATATTAAGCTGTACTTCCAATAGCAGTGCAGTGTAACCCACGATGTGCACATGTAGTTTTAACATTGTAAAAAAAAAAAAAGAATCCAGGCCAGTCAGAGCAATATTTTCTAAATTTATTCATCAGATTTGCTAAACTAAAACTGTATCATGAGCATTCCACTTCAAACAAGGCAGCGCTCTTTTGGCTTTAATAAACTGAAAGTTCCAATGACTTTTTCTCTTTAACTACCGAACACTTCAATAAAAACCAAGTGAGTATGCATCATTGCTCTGAAGTTGTTTGAAGCAGCAACCTTCATCAGATTTCAGAGTGCAAAATTGAGTTCCTGATCACCAATGAAGTCAGCAGAATTTTGGATTCAATTAGTAATAATTTGTATTTACAATATATTTTAAATGTATCTACACAGAGCAAAAAAGGCAGCCCTGTGTTTATTGCCTAAATTGGCCCCACTGCTAAGGTTTTAATTTTGCACAAACATCCCAAAGATATGTTTTATGCACATTAGTCAAATTAACAAAAATTTTAAAAATTAAACAAATGCTTATGTTATCCGATTAAGATGGCATCTGTGAACAATAATAAAGCAGTGTTAGAACATGTCACCCACAGCATGGCAGAGACAGCGTTGGACATATACACTCATCGTTGCTAATCTCAATTAATTGCTGCAGGTCACTTAGCGGTACGCACCAACGATAAGATGCTGAGCTTCACGGGGCGAAATGCAGCAAAGGAGAGAAAACAAACGAGAGAGAGGGGTCGCGGGGGAGCTCGACCTCTGGCCGCACGCTGCACTGAATAACAATGGCAAAACCACCTGTTTATTGTAAGTTATTCTCTGTGCTTGTTTGAATTGGCAGGTGGCTGAGAATTTATCTCTTCGCTGAGCACAATGAGGAGCAGTGTGTCTACGCATGTGTCGGTAAGCAGAAGGTAGCACTCCAGACAAAAGGAAAAGAGCCAGATTTAAGAGCAGTGTCGCTCAGTGTGCGCCAAGCGTCTCCATAAATCCTAATACACATTCCACATTCCCTGTGGAACTGAAAAAAAAAGAGAGAGAGAGAGGGGGGGGGGGGGCAAAGAAAGGGAGGGAATGAATGTGTTTTCTTCTTATCTATCTGTCTTTCACTCTCTTTTCCCGGTGAGAGAGACAGAAGGGAATAAATGGCTCCCCCTCTCCTCTCCTCTCTCCTCGGTATGGGCTGACAGCGCAGCAGATGGTGGTTTAAGCAGTGAATTTATGAGCACCACAATCTTAATGTTGCAGAAAGAAAAGAAAAGGACTCGCATCAAACGCCACTGACAAATGCACTTGCTAATATTAATGCACTCCTCATTCATCCAATATGCTGCCTAATTGCCTTTCTGTACACAGTAATATGGCACCTGCTGCTCAAGTCCGGCGTCAGGAGAGGGGAGATCGAGGAGAGGGGGTGGCGTTGGTGGGGTGGGGTGGTGAAAGTGTCCCTCACTCTCTCTTTCCATCTTTCTCTCTCCCTTTTTTTTTCTGTGATGGATGCAAGGCTGTGGATCATGCGCCAGACCTGTCAGTGTTCCTAATTAAAATTTTATACTTACAGGCTCGGGAAGAAAAAAAAGGTGGAAAGCACTCAGTAAACAATCAGTTATGAGAAGAGAGGAAGAGAGAGGCCATCACAGACACATCCACGCAATGCGACACACACACCAGCTTTAAATACAGCACAACACACTGAAAATCCTTGGACTTTATTACAAGCCGCCTCACCCGCAGATCAAACCCGAAAGGCCTGAAAGAAGCCACCCACCTTTGCTCTAAGGTCTTTCATGAGCTCACGTGTGCCACCTTTCAAGCATCAGTGTACCGAAACCTGAAGGGAAGTTAAAAAACAATCGTGTCCAGATTGGTAGATTTGTACCGCGTGTGGCGCTTGTGCTTGCTGGGTTCTCATCATTAAACATTCAAACTATTATTTCGATCAAAAGTCAATTGAAACCAATCGATACGGTGCGATTGCGCAGATATTATGAATTATTCAGAGCTGACATCTTTCACATTATCCCCGTCAGGTTGTAAAAATACAATCATTACTAGAAGCTCCCCCTTTTCCCGGTATCAACTTTCTTTTGTGTTGTTATTTTATTCCCTCTGTTCTCTCCTGGAATCATCTAAAATGTTTTGCTTTTTGTTTGGAAAGTCAGACAGACGAAAATCATCATTTTTTTTGTGCTTTGCATCATGTTTGGGGGACCCATCTGGGGCCTGTGTTAGCCCCCTATAGCCTCACCATTATCTGCCCTCCAGCTGCTGTTAAATGCACTAAATTGTAAAATAATGAGTTTGTAAATTGCACGCAATTACGGATGCAAATTGAATAAATCCTCCAAACTATAGATTGTCCTTTCTCCTCACATCAGCGCTTAATTGATGCACGTTTGATGGAGAGTAGCAGGTATTTCCTTGAGCGCTGGGGTGAGAAACTGAAAATGCATTTTTGCTGTGTGTGGCGTCGGAGTGCTGTGAAAAGATGAATTGTGATTTGATGGAACAGAGCGTGCCAGTTTGTGTAACGAGGAGTGCGGCGCGCAAAGCCGGTGGCTCGGCGAGTGATCAAGGAGGGCAGCAAATTAGATGTACTGTAAAGCGATAGGGGTCAGGCCCGTGGATGTAAAACTCAGATGAACGTTATTTCCACTGTAAATAAGGACACACATTGTTATGCTCTACAATAAATATATAAATAAAATTCTCTAAACAGTACTTAACAAAGACATCAAAAACATTCAATCAGGAGTCAAAGATCAAACAGTTTCAAGCAAACAAAAGGGAAAAATGTACCTCAGAGCTGGAGCTACTATTCATCTGTCACTGTAAGATGACATTATGTTCACTTTTTATTGATGACAAGTTAATGTAGGTGTCATGAACCAAAGTAATTTCACTCAAATTATGATATTGTGTCCTTGATGCACGTGGTAAACAGTAGTGTAATAGTTTTCACACAATCTCACTCACTGCCTCCGACTTCTCCCGTTTTGAGTTTTATTCATTTGCCAAATGCAACAACAAAAAAAATATAAACAGAGTTGTGATGAATTTGACTCAAAGCGTTATTGCCCTGTTTTCTGGTTTCTTAAAAAATATTAAGATAATATTGTTACCATGATGTTTTTAAAAAAAACAAAAAAAAAACAATGATAATCGTGATGTGATATCGTTGTGTTTAAGCAATGTCACGTAGTGCACTCATATTATCAGAAAATATGATTTGTGCAAAACATGATTAAAAAAAGAACATGAATGGAGCCAAAAGGAGGAAAATCACATCGTAAACCTTCAAGGTTACAATCTCAAAAACCCAGGGTAACACAGGTGCCACGACAATGTTACATTTCAAATTTACCAGACGTTCAGAGTCTGACATAAATGTAAAACTAAGTTTGGAAATGTGTGTGTCTGATTTGCATTCCTCATATTTTAGATTCAGGAGATCTCCACTTCAGCTCTTATAGCATAATATGATAAGGTTAATCATTCACGCACATTGTTTTTCAAATAGTTGAACGTGGGTTTGACAAGCTTAGGTGACATGACAGTTATATGTTTTATTAATAGCAGAAGCAGTTATTTTCTTTTACTGTCATCATTTCCCAGAAAAGGCTCAAACTGAATCATTCCAGCAATACAAACAAAAAACCCACCCTGGTCACGTCAACGTTCTAGAGTTGTTTCACACTTTTGTTTTTAAAGTTGCATATCTCAAACATATTGACTTTAATAAGATTAAATGATGCTCCGAAATACCAAACCTGCATGTTGTCATAGATTATATCTACCTGCACATAGTAACTGCATCCTATTTCTCCACCATCACGTGCATATAATAGTAATCCACTATACTGTATTATACATGTGTCTGTTAACACATGTTAGCACCGTGCTAATTATAAACCTCCTTCCAAGAGAATTATACTCCGCTGGAATCTGATTTAAACGTCCTTTTTCTCAACTAAAGGAAGATCAACTATTAAACTGAAAAACAGCATATGTAAGTTGTAATAATGAGGCAGCAGCAGACACCGACACATCACACACACAGTCAATCACGCTAGATTCACTGAGCATGTGACACACACACACCTGCTCTTACCTCTCCTTTCTTCCCAGTGTGTCTGTGTATGTGGGCGGATGTTTTGCATGCATTTTCCTTGTCCCTGCTTATGTGTGTGCATGTGTGTATGTCTGCACAAACTAACTCTTTTATGCGTGAAATGGAGAACACTATGCACCTGAAGGCACACGTCAACATGCCAAGAACAGACATCAGCTCAGGACTTGAGTCATATCCAGCTGTTCACACACAAACACACACGGACACACACGGCCAAGACCAAAATGCTTTCTGCTGCGTGCTTGCGCACACATAAAAACACATTTGACATTAGCAAAGCAATAAAAAATAATATTGTTCAGCGCTATTCCACCCACTCATTACAACTAACACAATCAACTGTGATTCCCCCCGTGAGACAAATAACTGGTATTAGTTTAATTATTTCTAACTCTAAACAGCACCATCATACATTTGGTTATATTAAAGAAGTGTGTGGTTATAGTTACTGAAATTAGAGATTAAGCAGAAAGAAGAAGAAAAAAGAAATATTCGCCGTATATTCAAGCCAGCGCTCTCCTCTCACCTACATGCAATGCAGAGGTCACCACTGCTCACTGTTTTTTTTTTGTTTTTTTCGAGAGTAAAGCACAATAAAGGAGTCTCTGAATTAATCACGAACGCATTTGCATGTTGTAGCAGTACCGGACTAGCGCCATCGTCACCATCTTCGCTGGAGATCCTTTTTTTCACAAGCTGACTAATTAGCCACAGAAAGGTCAAGTAAAGTCAGGGTGTGATTAGAGAGGGAAAGGGAGTGAGAGAGCATGTGGGTGGGGAGGAAGAGGAGAAGGGAGAGACAAGAAGTAGAAAAAAAGACATACATGTAGTTTTGGATGCATGCCAAGACATGCCTTTCTCCCTCTCTCTCATATATATGGTTTTTGTTTTGTTTTTTTCCCCACCTGAAACAGACAGGCTCAGAGCTGACCCATGAGGTAAGGCTTTTTATTCACCAGGAGGGCCATTTAAAAATGATCGGCCCCTTATAGGTGCAAAAGCACCGGCCTCCAGAATCAGCAGCAAAGACGAGCTTGTGCTTTTAGGGAAAGCCCGTGTGCAGTTTATGAATCATTTGTTGTCTTCTTACTCTGTTTTCTTTAGCATTTGTAGTCATCATCGCTCTACTCTGCCTGAACCGGAGGTCATGGATACTGCTGTTTACCAGCCACTTTGTTTAACACTGGGCCTGTGTGTGTCTGCGCAGCAGTTCTGCTCCTGCGTGCATCTGAGTGCCAAACGAAAACATGGCGGGAGTTGCAGGGCCGCTGCTATTCCCAGTGAGCCCGGTACGGTGGTCTTGCCGCAGGCTTCTCCCCTGGCTCAGTGTTGAGTCAAAACATCTCCTGTGGTATGAAAAAAAAAATACAACACAGGAGCGCAGCAGAGTGCGTTTCCCTGTCAACAGAAAAAACACAGCCATGTGCTGGATGACAATGACACTGACACTGCACCTACTATGCACTGCCAGCCCTTGGGAATTCACTGGAGAGGAGAGCTGATGTTAAGTTAGCGCCACAGATCCAAATGATGTACAGTGTGTGTCATTCAGCGGGCTCTTCTAAAGCAGCATATGCTTTTCTACACACTAACACATGGCATTCTCTCTCCCTTTCTTTCTGTCTCTCTCACACACTCACACACACAGAAACAATGGCTGTACACTTGCCCTTCTACCTGAATTAGCCTGATCCCTGAGGGGAGTGGTGTTTTAAGACATTCAAATACACACTCATATACACACACATAGAGAAGCACGGTAAGTGGACCCGCAGCCTAATGGAGTTTAATTACTCCCAGCACATCCATCAGGGGCTCCAGTAGGGGAGTGGAGTATTTTATCACCACTTTTAAGGGGTTATTAGTACAAATACACTGTCACCCTGCATTACCACTGCAGCGCTTTAGGGTGCCATGCCCTCACCACATTCATTACAATCTCTATCAATATCTATCAGAACTAAACGTTCCCTCTTTCTCCCTCCACCTTCCTGCTTCCACGTCCTCTCCACACACACTTGCTGCCATTAAAAGATGAAGCTCAACTCCCCCAACTCTCCTCCTCCTCTTTGTGGCTCCGTCTCTCTTCACTTCCTTTGATTTGACTCACACATTTTAAAGTTTTACTCCATTAATCGTCCGGAGCGCTTCTGGACCCCTGACTTGACGGAGTATGGCTGGAAAGGACACAGCATATACTTTAAGATCCCAGTAGTCATTCCAAAAAAAAGGTGTGTGTGTGTGTGTGTGTGTGTGTGTGTGTGTGTCGGGGGGTGGGGCCTGGATCAGATGACTTCTTTTCAGGGTTCCTGAACACACATTATTCACTTCTCGCCATTACCGAGCGTGCTAAGGTGAGAGGATTAAGAGACCTTTACTTCTTCCGTTTTTTATTCTTGTGTAGAGTTACTAAAGAAAAGGGTCAGTGTGCAGCTTTTGGCGAGTGGAGGATCTCGATCAAGCTGTATTCGACACCTATGTAGTCCATTACTGACTGGCATTTTGAGTCATGTAAGGGGATGTTCTTTTTCGAGTCTTTTACCCAGTGTGAAACTGTGGTGTGTTAGTGTCCACATTAAAGTCAGTCCATTGGAACTTATCTAATTAGCTATAGATATTACAGGTATTAAGATTGAGAAATGAATTTAAATAAGTGAATAGTCACTATATGTCAGTTATTCAGGATCAAATTTCACTAAAAGACTTTTTTTTTAAAGTCAGAAGTTCAGGTTTAGTAGGCCAATACTTTACTTTAGATAAACTTGTCTGAAAAAATTAGCATCTTTTTTATAAGCAGAATTACTAATATGCCCTGCTAAGCTTAGCTAGCCAGAATTAGCATTAACTTCTCCATCCCAAGTTCCACCTGCATATCCAGTGTAGTCCACCTGCCGATTAGCAGTCAGGTTCGAGAAGTAAAATTCCCATTTATAATTGAAACCAGTAACAGCAAAAACATGCAATAGACACGCCGGCCCACTGTGTCAATTTCTCACTTTGCCTCTCCAAAACGTGAAATGGACACCAATGCAGAAGATCGGACCCATCCAAAGTAACAAGCTATGGAAAACTATATTCTCTAGTGATAAGTATCGTTCATCCACCCGCCTCACTCCTAGACGCTGAAACATTACTATCAAGAATACATATGCACTAAGTGACTAGCCCTCAGCAACTCTGCATTTCAAATATCTTGTGATGCCTTTTGGACTAATACCCATGCTATCTTTCAGGTCTTGGTCAATGATGTCCTGCAGGAGTGTTGCAACCAGTTTGTGTATGTTTATCTAGACAACATTGTTATCATTTCAAACAGCCTGGAGTAGCACCAACTACAAGTAAGGATGCTTGAAAATAAGTTGTTTGTCAAAACTGAGAAATGTGAATTCTATGCGTCTTTGTTAGTTTTCTTGAGTTCGTCATTGAAAGGAGGCAGGTCAAAGCAGATCTAGGAAAGTTAAGGGTAGAGTGGCCTCATCCTTTCAGTGGCAAGGGACTGCGGAGACTTCTGGAGTTCTGCAAACTTTTACCACAAGTTAGTCAAAGACTAGGAAATTTGAGTTACCTCAATCAGACTCACCTTGCTCGAAGTCCCTTTCTCTACCAGTGCAACAAACCTTAATTTGGAGAGGAGACCTCTAGACTGGTTCCCGTCCACCCAGAGCCCTTGGTACGTTTTATCATTGAGGCATCATTGAAATGATGTACTTCTGACTACTACAATTGTTGACGATTTTTCTAAGCATTTTTTGTTCTCTTAACTTACCTAAGATACCATCCGCTCTACAACCTGCAGATGCCACATGCTCCTGCTACACAACATGCTGACTGAAATAGTCTCAGATTTAGGACTTAATTTCACTTCCCAGGTATCAAAAGCTTTCTGTTCAGCACTACGAGTACAAGAGTAAGTAAATTTATCCACAGGTTTCCATCCACAGACAAGTGGACAGAATGAATGTCTAAATCAGTGCAGTCTTCAATAGCCCATCTACTTGGAGTGCACACATGCCATGGGTAGAATGACCTCTTTGGCCACCGGTTTATCTCCATTTGAGGTCTCCTTAGGATACTCGTCACCCATGCTCCTAAATCTGGAAGATGATATTTCTGTACCTTCAATTTGCACTACTTAAAACACTGTGACAAGTTCTATAAGGACACCAAAGAGGCCATGTTTTCAACAAATCAAAGTAAATGATTTGCTAATCAGCAGTGGACTGCACCCAGCAACCAACCAGGTCAGTCAGTTTGGTTATCTTCAAAAACCTTCCCTCTGAAAACTGACTTCTAGAAGCTCTCTCCCAGGTTAATTTGGCCAATTGAAATCAATCTAATCTTGGTTTGTGGCATCTTGAAACTATATATTAGCAAAATTATGTAATTGGTAGAATACGGTATTATTTATTTTACCTGCCCTTTTCTCCTCTTTGTTGCTGATGTCTATCTTTTATTTAAAAAAAATTGTTACTCCCATTCAGGATCAAAACAATGCTGTTAAATGATGATATGCTAGCTAATCATAACTTTAGCTGCTCACAATCATAGTGGAGTCATGATATAAAACTTGGTTGGATCTAACAAAAGGAACCAGCCTGCCCTCCCCAGTGGAGGGAATATTTCTGTTTCCTTGCATTAATAATATAAATATGTAAATCTATATTTATTGTTTTTGTTTTGTTTATTCCTTTGCCAAGTGGACACATCTCAAAAAAACTTTTCTCTGGAAAAGCTCTCTGAGCTAAACTTCATTATTGTTTCAACACCCTGTGGTACTGGTGGCAGGAGGAAAAAGAGGACGCTGTAAGAGAAACAAACAGAAGTGGAGAAAGACAATGACTGTTAAGGTCCACCAAACATTTGCTCCCAAGGGTCTGTAACTTCATAATGTGGGTATGTTTAAAATAATTAATATCGTCTAACTTTTTAGGATTAGGTGTAATAATTCGTTTACAAAATAGCACTAGCAAGTTAGCTTAATGGCTAGTATAACTTGAAGAGTTTTCATAAACATTAAAGCTAGCATGACAGTTTACGACTTTTAGACAGTGTATAACTGTTAAAGAGAAGTTGGCTACCCTGGAAGTAAAAGTGAAAGTTATTGTTATTTGCTAACATCCTAGCTGGATACAAAGTTTAACCACCAAAACTTTTGTAAGTCAGTCAGATCATTTTTCCTTCAGAGCTTCTCTGCCTCAGAGAAATGTCATGTACAATATTATCCAGACAAGATGGAAGATTTGATCCTCACCATCTAAGGTACATTAAATACAGTGCTCTAAGTCCTGATACTACTACGTGGCAGCTGTTAGCTACAGAATCCAAGGCTGGGGAAGGTTATTTGGAGGTAAACCCACACAGCTTGGGCTTGCTAAGTGGCACAATTATCGTGCTTACACAGGGCTTACATCCATAGCACACACCTGGCACAATTGCCTTGGTGTCCATTAGTGTAAACCAACCTTTGGAAATGCATACAAAGCCCCAAACACCCCTTCATGAAAAATAAGAGGAGCGATTTAAGTTTGAGGTTGATATACAGCAGGTACCTTCAAAGGCCGTAAAAGAAGAGATTGTTTTTTGTCTGTATGTACCCACACGTGTGAGTCTGCAAATTTGCAGTCAAGCACATACACGACACGATCATTTAGAAGCAAACGCTACCATCTCATGAACTCCATATGCACACACCCCCTCCCAAATCCACACACACATGAGAAAAACCCAGCCACTTAGTCTTTTTTAAGCCCCTGTTTAAACTACCAATCTGACCAGGTAGCTGTTTATTTTCTCTTAATTATTTTCTTCATTTTTTTCCTCCCATGGATCAGAAAATAAAAAATGTATAATTGGACTCCCCAAGCTCTCGTTATCCAGTCACACATATTTCATAGTGAAATAAAAACGGTTGAGTAATGAACGCTGGAATTTGACCCCTACACTGTTGGGGCCAGGCAAAGGTCAAGGAAATTAATTTTGCCCACTCTTGCAGGAGAAAGATGGAGAAAAGGAATAGGAAATGGAGAGAAGCTGAAAGGTTATAAAAACAATAAGACATCCTGTGTAACTTGAACCTTTCAAACTGTGCTATTCAAAGCTGATGAGTTACTTCCACGATTCAAAAGCTCGCATGTCCCTCGTTTACTGTCGTGCACGCATCATGAAACGTGAACTTGTACCCTTGCAGATCTGACCGTGTACATCCTTTCTGTTCTCTCCCTCTAAATTTAATCTACCTCTAAAAGAGCGGTTAAGTGTATGTGTGTGTGTGAGTGTGTTTGCGTGAAGCACCTCGAGCGCTGCTGTCATCCTTTTGAGAACAAAAGCACTGAGCATTACAAGCCGGTCCAAGCCGAGTTCTGCCCTGTTATTTATGGAAAACATGGAGTGTATGGATTAAACAGATGATGCCAAGACGAACAACAACAATATATAAAAAAAAGAATGATTCATTTCCCAAACCATGGAAAAGGGCCAAAGGACAAACAAATCAATGGCAGTTTGTATGATATCTGGCCCCGAGCACTGACAGGCCCTGGAGTGTTTGGCATGAATGTAAATGTGAAAAGTGAAGTTTTCTTTATATGTAGTGAGTCAGGCCAAAGCTGGTATCTATATATATATAAATATATATGTAGATATACTATTTTGTCCTGATTAAAGCTCATCAGTGCGTGCATCTGAGGCAGCAGCAGGAGTAGTGTTCTAAATACATACATTTTCCTCATTTTGGCGGAACAGATTAAGCAGGAGAAGCGATGCTGATGATTGAGACAACAGCGAGATCCATCAAATTAGAAAGCAGCCAAAACAATAAAATAATGCACTGGATAAATGATGTCATACTGTAAGAAAAAAATCTATGGCTTATTGTCTGGGCAGAGGGCCAATTCACATCGCTACACTGGTTACGCAAAGCGGCGGGGACGCTTGGAAACGTGAGCTAGTCATTGGTGGAGCAACAGCGAGAGCGTCTCGCTGCCATTTTCCCGATGTACATTTTAAAGACGTGTGTTTACGTTGTTAAAACGACCACATGTGAGGGGAGATGGAGGAAGACGAGAGGCGGAGGGAGGACAGAGCGGCGGAGAGAGACGAGCCCTGGCCGGCTGCCACTCATCTGGGCACCTTCTCTAAGTAAGGCAGAAAATCAAACACGCCAGGAAAGATTTAAAGGAGGAAAAGAGAGCAAGGCAAAGGGAGACAGAGAAAGAGAGAGAGAAAAAAAGGAGAAAAATGATTTTTCTTATAAATAGCAGGGCTTGCCAGAAGGCAGAGGAAATGAGAGCAAGTGAGTGCTGGAAAAGAAGGGCTTGAGCTTGACACGGGGCTTAAAATTGAGAGGGGGCGGAAAGAAGGGACCTACTGCGCGAAAATGTCTCCAACCAAAGCAAGGATTAGTGTTCCAACCTCCTCCACCGCAAAGATTCGCCAGTACAACTAATCACCTTCACAGCTCCTCTCTGTCTCCCTCTTCCCTCCATCCCTTTTTTCACTTTTTTCATTCCCCTCTTCTTCTCTCTTTTCCCTCCACTCTCCTCTGCTCTTTAAAGTATCATTTTGCCCTTCTTGCCATCATTATGGCTAAAATTAAAGCAGAGTGTGTTGTGGCGAGCACGATTAGCCGCCGCAGCCTAACTGGGCGCAATGAGGTGCTCTAGGTTTTCTTTGGAGGGGGGGTTGTTGTTGTTGTTTTGTGGGTTTTTTGGAGTGCGCTGCATTACCGGGTTCAGGAACACGCCGCAAACTTCAAAAGGCATCTACATATATGATGACAAGGGATGTCGCAGATAAACCTCCCCGCTCTCCATCCTCTCAGCGTCAAATCCCCCTCTGTCACTCTATCCCCTCGCTCTTTGATCCACCCTCCTCCTTTCCCACCTTCTCCACCTGTCAGTCCGTCCTTTCCCTCCTTCCCCCTCTTCTCCATCTATCCATCTGTCCATCTCTTCTCCTCCCCTAAGAGAGCTCCTCATCACAAAGATGGCGGCGACAACAAGAACGCCGGTGCGTAAACATAAACAAGTCAAATTGATCACACAGAAGATGAGCCAGGCGGCGGATATTTAAGGGGGTTTGTGATAGAGAAGGGTGCTGTGTGTGTGTGTGTGTGTGTGTGTGTGTGTGTGTGTGTGTGTGTGTGTGTGTGTGTGTGTGTGTGTGAAAGTCAGAACAGACGAGAGCGATTAAGCTCCTTTCTCTCTTTTCCTCTTGTAGAAAGATTGGAGGGGACGGTTGGTGGAGGGGTGGGGGTACAGTTGCAGATCCAGAAAAGAGCCACTTCATAAGCAGATGCCTGGCATGCGATTGCAGCCGGGGGAGTGTGCGTGTGTGTGTGTGAATTCATTCTCCTCTATAAATACACGCCGCGTCTCTGTATAGGTGCGAGCGCAAAATGTAATTAGGCAGCGAGGCAGAAGAGCGAGCTGCCTTTTCCTCAATGTTTGCATATTTTGTCCACAAATAATGTACTACAAAGGCGAAGAGAGGAGAAATCTCTCCTGAATATTCATTTACAAAATAACGGTTTGCTGATAAGGCCGAGGCATGTGATAATCAATTAGCTAAATGTTCTACAAAAACCTGGCAAGAAGGGGGAGGTTTTTAAAAAAGAGGAGGAAAAAAGGCAATAAAAATAAATATGCACGCGCATGTTAGTGATGTTGCGAAATGACGAGTTCAGCAGAAGTCTAAATATCGTACGGCATTAGCCTAGATAAAATATCGCCCCCCAAAAAAGAGGGAGCAGGGTGTGTGTTTCTAATGAGTTAGTTTGTTTCCAGCATTCAGACAATATAAAGGAGCTTGTTTAACATGGAGGGAGCCTAAACGCACCTGCTGTTTCCTGTGCGGTGCACACGGGATTAGGGATCTTACAGGAGACTGTGTGTGTGTGTGTGTGTGTGTGTGTGTGTGTGTGTGTGTGTGTGTGTGTGTGTGTGTGTGTGTGTGTGTGTGTGTGGCAGTCAGGACCAGACCTGGTGTCATTTTCACAAGTACGCCTGTTTTTGTGTCGTTTTTGTGGTTTTCAGGCTCACAGCGATCGAGAAACGTGTAGCATTTCAGCAATGTGCTGCGAGGCCTTTGCGAACATGCTCCTGTTTCCGGGGTGACGTCTGCAACGTTTTAGCTGTATAAAAATGGAATTATATAAAAGTTTTAAATCCATTTATTTATTCAGAGACGAGTGCTTCCGTGTGTTTGCTACAATTCCCTGTTGAGATCAACTGCGATCGAGAGCAGTGTTCTAAGTGCTCTACACTACAACATATTTCTCACATATTTTTAAATACGGTTTTCGTCTGTAGAGCACATTATTTACCTGGCAACCACCCCTAGAACAGGGGCATGTCCAGAGGGGAGGTATGGGTGGTCCCACAGTGGACCCAGTTCCAGTTGACTATAGTTCTCAACCTCAGTTGATAAGTGCATGGACAAAAGGTGGATGGTAACCTGATTTATTAATATTCAAGGACATTACTCGAGTAGATAAAACTACAGTGTTGGTGTTCCCTTGTTGCAGGAGGGTCCTAGGATCAAACCCAGGTAAGGCCTTTCTCTGAAGAGTTTGCAGGTTTTCTATAGGAGCTCTGGTTTCTCCTGTGATTGTTGGGTTAACACTGCCTATGTGAGCTCGAGGAACTCTTGTGTACTTAACCCTTGTATGCTATACTTTATGCTGCTTTCTTTTCCTGCTCTAATATATTTTACACCACTACATCTATGCCCCACTCCCAAACTGTTATGGCGGATTGCTGCCCCTCCCTGAGTCTGGTTCTTCCGGATGTTTCTCCTGTTAACCCTTTAAGACCTACCATAGAACCAAGTCCGCTAGAGCTTATCTTTACATTTTTACATGCTGTAGTGCCATTTTTGAGAGCATTTCAAGTTGCTATACATCAATACAACCATTATAGGCCAAATTTTAATAATATGTATGCATTAAGTCTATAGTAACTACATAAATTGCCAAAAAGTGCAATAAACTACAAAAAAATTGAAAATTGTTTGTTTTATTTACATATATTTCTAGTTAGAGACATTTAATAGGTTTATCCCTCAAAAATGTAAATACAAAAAAGTTGCACAAAATAGTTTCCAACAACAGGAAATTTATTTTGAGTGTCTTCATAGTTTTATTTTTGAAATACACCAATTTTTATATATTTATATAATTTGCAAAAAAACCTAAACAAACAGCATGTGCATCAAAATAAACTATTTCCAGCAGTTCAATTTGAGTTCTAAGCATCCCAGAAACTATTCAGAAAAGCCTAAAGTCAAAAATTAATTTTAAAAACACCAATATAGGCTTATAAGGCCCTGAAGGTAAAAAACTACATTTTCCGTGAAAATGCCGTCACTTCTGGTTTTGGCCAGGTAATGGCGGATATGCGATAGTTCACGCTGACGTCTATTCCAACGTAGGAAGTGTTACGAACAGCTGATCGGATCGGCAAAGCGTGTTTCTGGAATATTATGTTTTTGTTACTGCAAACGCTTTTTATGCAATTTTTGCAAAGCTTTATGTGGAAGGAAACCGTGACTTAGGGCAAGCCGGTGGCATAAGATGTAAGTACAACTCCTCCGGTTTCATATGCAAAAAAAATTATTGCGCTAGCTTAAGTGGGTCCGGTTCTACAGGGATTTAAAAATAGTTATGCAAAACGGAAGTGACCGCTCCGACCGGCTTTAAAGGGTAAAACGGGAGTTTTTCTTTCCCACTGTTGCTCATATGGGGTCGTCCAATTTTGGGGGTTTTCTTGGAATCATCGTGGGGTCTTTACCTCACATTAAAATTGACTGAATTGATATTTAGTATCCAGTTATTGTTCTTTGTATGCCATGCCATTTAAAAAATGTTGCATATTTTGAAATATCAATGTACTTATATGTGAAATAAGATCATCTCCGCCTGAAACATTAAAGTGATAAATACATATAATAATAAATCATTAATCGTGATCTGATGATATAATATGTATACGCCTTTTATTTTAAGCATGATAAGTACATTGTGAGCTTTTGTACTTTTGCTTAAGTATGTTTAGACTTTCACTGAAGCCACGTTGCAAATCAGTGTTTCAATACAAAATTCTTACTTTTCATGTAATGCATCTGAGCCTGAAGGGCTGCACATGAGCATGAAACATACCTACATGTTTTCTAAGCCAGTTTTTACACTGTATCACCGTATTTACTTTTTAAAAATCAAATATTCTTTTTCACCTGATTTCACCTGATTTCAAAGTTCTGGAAACACTCGTGATATAGAATTACAAATTAATATGCATGTTTTTGGACTCTGGGTGGAAGCCAAAATTTACACACGAGCTTAAACAATGAACCTCGTTGCTGTTAGATGACACCACTGCTCTACCGTGGTGCCAAGCGCCCCTCTCCTGGTTTCTGTACAGTCTTTTTCAGCTGAGATGATAAAACAATGAAGACACAGTTGTGCACAGAAGACGACAAACAGGGATCCTGCGAACACAGACGCAACTCAATTCTCCTCGGTCCCCGCCGCCTCACCTACTGGCCCCTGAGCGGCTCCACTGGGGGTTAAACACCTTGCTAAAGAGTACCTCACTGCTGCTAATAAGGAAGACAAGAGCTGAAGCAGCGACATTAGAGCGGCGCGTCTAGTCCCAAATGCCACGTGAAATAAATGTTATTTTGCATTTTCTTATGCAATTAATCATTTATCATTTAGTTGATTTTCTGTCTGTAGACTAATCAATTATTCAGCTCTTTCACACCCAGATCTCTGTATCACATCAGATGTAATTGAATTCTACAGGCAGTACTGCAGCATTATGTATTACAGTGCAGTGCTACTGCATGTAAAACCAATTAAAATACAAGCGATTAGACTGTTCTCTATTAATAACCGCTAACAAACACTGGTGTTAGATATAACAGTCCCTTTTAATGTGAACAATAAGTGTCAGCTCCTCCAGGCCCGGAGCCCCTGCTGCTGTGCAGGGCATGTCGTCCTCTACTGACCGCACAGCGAATTACAGCTGACCCTGCCTCCTGGAGCCAACCTGGCAGGGAACAAAGAGGCAGCGCTGTGCCAAAGAGGCCTATCACTCTCTCCTCTAGAGGGGAGGTAGAAGGGGGGCGCCTCCAGGAGAAGAAGAAGAAGGAGGAGGGGGTGTGCAGGGTTAAGGGAGTACTGCCATACTGGAGTAATGCAGCTGTGGACTCCCACCGAATGAGGGGCAAACTGTTTCAGGAGGAGGCTGGGGTACTGGCGGTGGTGGCTGCTGGCACCGACGGGGTGGGCTGGTAAGACATCTGTCATCCTATCATCAATGCTGTCACATCATAGAACAAATGGGCTGTGGGATTTTTACAGCCCCCCAAAAACAGGGAATGGCAAAAAAAGGTGTCAGTTAGCATGTGATCTATCGCTGCTCTTTTGTGCCTTTTTCAATAAATGTCGGCCACCGCGCTTCACCCCATCAAAGGCGGCGGGGAAACAGTTAGTAAGCGAGAGACAGAATGCAAATATGACAAAATCAAAACGAGCTTGGGATCAGGACAAAGTCCCACACGTGCTTGGCTGAGGGCCCAAACCACGTTTCGGGGTCTGAAGCGAGAGTAAGAAGGGAAGAGCGTCATGCTTAATCCCCCCGTTTACCCCACCACCATCCCTGCTCTTTTTTTATTTCTTTAAAGTGGGGCTGCCGTACCTACGCCGTACCTACGCCTGTGAAGAAGTTTATCCATGTGGCGCCCACGTGACAAGGCGGCCAGCTTTGTTGCCAAGAGAGCGAGGCAGAGCTTTGAGTGACGGTGCACCCAGCCACCTATACCCCCTCAGCGAAACTCTTCCCTGTGCACCGGCTTCGGGCTTGGCTGTGAAAGGAGGCAGCAGCGGCTGTAGTAGTAATGGTGGCGGCGATGGTGGTGGAGGGGGGGATAATTCTGACATCATGTTGCCCTCTTTTGGTCAGCACTTGCAACTGCAGCCCACTGTCCTTTCACCTCAAAGGCAGCTCGTCTTCCTCACGATGCAGCGACACGATGAGATAAGAGCAAGGGAGGTCTAATTTATGGAACAGCCAGTGTGACGAAAAATCGTGGACATTGAACCCTTTTTTAAAAAAAATTAGACAATCTAAAGAATTTACCTAAGGCCAAGCTGGGTCAGATCCCTGCGATAGAGCAAAAAAAATTTCAACCCATCGAATGTGTTTTCCCTCCATGATTATCATGCAGCTTCTCACATCTAACAGCTCCACATTTTCATACTTGTGAGTCAAGCCTGGATTAGAAATTTTTTTTTATTTTATTTTTGGCAGTATCCTGTCTACCAGATTTGAGAATCAACAAGGCCAGAGTTTGGTTTCCGTCCTCATCTTTCTCTCACGTTTCCTCTCTTTAACCAGGTAAAACACTAAAAGATAAAAAAAAAAAAAATTTTAAATAAAAAATTAAGAAGCAGCAAGATGGAGTACAAACCAAAAAAAACCTGCATGCGAGCATAAACTGGGATTAGTGTGAGTTTGAAAAAAGGCGACTAAAAACGAAGAAGCAATAAATCAAAAGGCGAGATGGTGGAGGTTTTTCTCTCTTTAAAATTGACAGGAATTACTCACAAGGTCTGCGCATTGTTTGCGGTGTAAAAATGACATGTTTAAGTGGATCTTTAGAAGACTGTGAGGATGCAAGACATACATAGGTGTGTATGTATTCGAGGAGGAGCAAGTCTCAAAGTGAGATTTGTGTGCAGGAGCGCGCAGTGACGGCCACTCGGCGAGAACAAAAACCACGGATGGAATAAAATGTGACACCTACTTCAATACTGATATTCTTTGTGTTAATTGTTTCAGGAATGTTGGAAAAGTAAGAAATTAAAAGTTTAATTTAAACAGTACTTGTTCGATAGCTTTAAAAAAAAATTAAAACAGAAGGAAAGGGTTCACACACAGAGAAAGTTCACATCCAGCCAGGAGTGACTGCACCAGCCGGTGTCAGAGGTTACGTGAGGAGAAAACAAGCGCGAGTAGATAAGCGAGCTTAATCGCTGAGCACGGAGTGGCTTTTAAGTGTAAGTGATGCTGAGTGTGGATTGAGGGTTGAGCCTAGCGTTGTGCTGTCAAGAGCGCAGCACGCTGGTAGCGCCAGTCGCCAGGCAGAGCTCCAAGCCATTTCCCCTAGATGCATCTCGACTGAATCAATAGGACCCTCACAGCATATCATTAGACGTAAGTATTATAATTACTTGTGTTATTAATTTTGCCTTAATACCAGGGATGATATGATATGTAATTCAACCCTGTTGAGGAAGGAGAAAATAAGATAATCACAAATGCATCTCTTATGAAAATCAATGCTGAAATGGATATTCCAATAAAGCCAAACCACTGCCCCTGTGTGTTTTTTTTCTTCTCCATGCATATCAGCCAATCATTTTATGCATTCGTGTGGAAAAAAATATATAAATATGTCCGACATATTTCACACGGGCCACCCCTGTCCGAGGCAAAACAATATGGATTTGTGTTGCCTCGCAAACAATTTTAATAAAAAGCTATTGATTGGGGATCGAGCGGGTAGCCTGTGGGCGCTGAGCACCAGACCCCAGTGGGTCCAGATCATTAATGTCCTCAACTGCTGGCTTCACTGGCGCAAATTTGTTCAATAAGGGTCTGGCACGCATGCTTCGGGGGTTTGATTTTGATACAGACACGTCAAGCTGTTTGCCCCCCCCCCCAGCACAGGCCACAAAACTAAATACAAAAAAACATGAAGGAAGCCTGTTTTCTGTTTTTTTCTGTGTGAATATCACAAAAAAAAAATCTAAATGGTGCACATGACTTCAAAAATAAATACGTTTTAACACGCTCACTCCTGCTCAGCTGAAGTGCTCGCTGCAAATATTGCCTGCGTCTCCAGAGAGAGAGACACGGCGCACGGCAATCCACACCATGCAGCGCGTCATCAGGCATCCTCCTGACAGACGGGGTAAAAAGTGTAAAACACACTCTCACATCCTCTGCTGTGTGCCACCTAAATGTATGCAGCCACAATATGTACATCCAAGCAAGAAGCATGTGCGCGCACACACACTCATTTACACATACACTCGCGTATACTTTTGTTGAGCAGGTATCAAAGCCTCGGTGTGGCGAGACAGTTTTAATTACCAGGTACTTTCCTTATGCTTATGATTTCAATTTCTCTCTGCAAAGCTGGTAATGATATTCAAAAAGCCTGCTGGCAACTCCGACTCCTTCTTCTCCCCCTGTCTTTCCTTCGCACTAAAATGTGAATACCCTAGTTTATGGGCTTATTTGTCCTCCAGTCACTTTCTAAAATCTTTATTCTGTTGAACATGTCTTTTCTTTCTTTCTTTTTTTAATGTGAGCCTCACTGGAAGGAATGGCAATAAAGGTTTTTTAGGGGGGGGAGAGAGGAGCGGAGTAGGGAATGGGGTAGGGTTGGGTGGGAGGGGGATCAATGTAGAATGTATTATCCTGCACTACTGAGACCTACTTCAATAATAAAAGAATTGATCCTTTAAAGTGAAGCTTTATTCCGGGCCTGGCATAGTGAAGGAGGATGGTCCATTCCAACACTGCACAGGCCAGATGGAGACTCACAGCAGGCAATTTCACCACCCACCCAAAGTTTTTCACATTGTATTTTAAATCTGTGTTAGAATCAGTTGCAAAATCACAGAGGAATTCTTGCTGAAATGCATGCATTATAGAGAAGCATGTCCAATAACGCAGCATATGTTATAACATATTCTGCTGGTGGTACTCAGGCAAAGCCAAGCTCAAAAGAGCTTTTTTTGGAGGCTTGAGGGATTAATACATAGGATAACTTAATCTAATATTTTATAGCTTGTTAGTCATAGGATCTCATTAATGTCTACATTAATCTACAGTGATTTCATAAATTTAATTTATAACGCTCTGACGTCTCAGTCATCATCAATAAAAACCCTAACCCTTTTTTTAAAATTGTTTACGGTTAGGGTTGGGGTTGGGGTTACTACACATGATAACTTAGGGACAAGCAACCTCCCCAGGGTTAGGGTTCAACCTTTTTTTTGCAGCTATCAGTTAAAAAGGTAAATTTTCAAAAACTACAAGATGGCACATTTTGGCATTATTGTTTTCGACATTTTCTTAAAAAAGGCAAACCTATTAACCAAACCCTAACCATAACTCTAACCCTGAATATGTCGATGGCAAACTGCTGGATGATGATAACAGGTATAAATATCGTGCTGTCAAAACAGGAGCTGGACACATCAGATCCCAGCAGTGCTTCTGTACACAGCCGCCAGTCGTAAAGCGCCAGCAGTAATCAAACATGAGGGGTGTATATGTAACAAGCACACTTCACAGTATGCCTTAACAAGCACACTCCACACGCTAATCAGCTCAAGTGGACTTGCATCCATGGCTTTGGTTTCCACCCGGCTCAGATGATGAAACTATTTGGATGGTATCAACAGACATCACCGATTCGCGCAAAGGTTCGTCGTGGTGCGGCTGGGAGGGATGATGCCTGTGGTGCCCAGTGATTAAAACAAAGCGTTGGATGCAAAGAGAGGGTCAGAACTAATCGGAGAGAAATAACACACATACACAGGGCGTGCTTTTTCTCAGCAATCTTAAATGCTACCTGCATCGATTCTCCCGCAGGCCTCCAAAGACTTTTCTTCTCGCAGGACAGACGAATCGACACAGCGTCACACTGGGAGCTCTGCAGTATCCACAACTGTGCGGCAGCAAAGGCCACAAACAGCATTGTGAAGTTCACCTGACCACTCAGCAGTTATGGGACTGATCTCCCCTTGGCAAGAAGAAGGCCTTACAGGAAGGAGTTACCACTCTGGAACAACAGCCAGCAACAACCACCTCTCCCTAAAGAGCTGTGGATTATACAAGGGGTGGGGGGGGCTTCACCTCCTAATAGCCTTCAACAGCACAGTGGTGGAGCAAAATGGACAATTTAGAATACCTGGAGTCCCTATTCACAAGGACTTCAGAAGGGCTAGTTACACTCCAATGTAGAAAGAAAGAAAGAAACCCAGCAAAATTGTACCTGTGTGTCCTTAAGTGCATAAAGACATTTGGCTTGAATCTTTAAATCTGCGGGGACTTCTACCAAAGACAGCCGTCTGACGGACTGCTTTACTGCCCGATATGTCAACTACATCAGCAAGGACCGTGAGGCTCCACAGAGGGTGGTGCATTGCTCAGCACATCATTGGGTGCAAGCTGCACAAGTCTGCGAGAGCCGTAAACCCAGCAGTGCCTCAAGAGGTCCCCGAGAGTCATAAAGGACACAACACAACAGCCTGTTGTTCCTTTATACACCACGCAGTAGCAGACTGAGGAACAGCTTTCTTTCACAAGCAATAAGACTACTGGATTAACACAAGTGCGATCCAGCCTCTGTGCACTGCCATTTTTATACGTAGTATGTATTTGTTCTTACAACTTAAAATACTGAACCTCTTAATATCCACAAATATTATTATTAGCAACTCATCTATATTCAGGGTTTGATTAACTTTTACTTGTTTTTTTAGATTTTAACAGAAATAAGCTAACCCTAACCCTTTGCTGATGTGTGACATTTTTTAGTTTCTTATCATTTTCCCAACCTAACTCTAATCCTACACTTATTTTACTTTATTAATTGTTTCTTATTTTCCAAGAATCATGCACAAAAATACTGATTTTATAATAGAGAAAATGAATTTTAGCAGATTTAGCTACTAACTAATTTGCATACACAATCCCTGAGTAGGTATTCACAGTATTAGAGTAATATAATAAAATAAAAACACACAGCTTAAAATGCCAAAAATCACATGCACTGTGAAACCATTACACACACCCCGATTCAATAACCACACTATGCAAACACTACATACACACAGTATAGAAATTGGCATCATTTTTAAGCATTTAATCATTGTTATTATTATTTATGCATTACTATGGAACCTCCCAGCCTTAATATTTCACAATTATGTGAAAAGAAAAATTATACTGATGTGTAACTAAAGTGTCACCAGTGAGCTCAACGTGACTTCTTTCAATGTCTTTTTTTCCCTTCTAATGAATATGATGATATCATAATATACAAAACGAAAAGCAGCAAGGCCTCCTGTGTGACAGGCTGCAAACAGCACTGATGTTGCTCGTCATAGCACGGATGGGTGAAACAACTGACACCGATAACTGAGCCTTAGAAACGATGTGCTGCTGTTTCAGCGCCTGTGCAGCTGCTTGAAGCCTGACAAACAAAAATATTTCCAACCTTCTAATTTTTTAAAGTTAGAAGGGTAAAATTCAGATCTGGAAACCTGATCTACAGACTTGTATTCCTTTTGCACCAGGGCGCACAGCGTGAAAAGTAATAACAATTTGCACATTAAGTCACATAAAATATCTGGTTTTTGCAGCCTTAATTAAAAAATATGTATATATTAAAACTTCCCTAACAACACACACACATACACACACAAACGGTGACCCCAAATTCCACCCATAGATTGGTGGTGGTGAGGGTGTGTGTGTGAAGAGACGGGACAGATGCCCGCTCCTGTAATCCCATCAACTCATGTCAGACAGCAGTCTGGATACAAGCCTATCTGTGAGGCCTGTAATCCACGGGCTAAGACTTCACACGCAGCACTTATCGGTCCACACACATGCAGACACACACTCTTACGAGATATTTGGGGGAGAAAAGTGATAGTAGATGGGTCCCCCACTCAGTCTGTGTGAGGGAAAGGAGAATCTGCATGTAAGCGAGGTTAAAAACATCTTTTAAGATTCCAAATCCTGTAAAATAATCACAAGTAAATGGATCAGATGAGCTTTAAAAACTAGTTGAAATGGATCTTAAAATACAAACAGAAAAGAAAACAAAAAAAAAGATTTTTACTGAGGATGGGGAAAAAGAACAGAAATTTGATTACACTGTGAACAAAATCTGTCTGGCTTTGATGGAACTGAGAGTGCCGAGCGTGTTGGTGCTGACATATTACATGCAGAATAATAAAATAAAGAAAAGATGCTCTGTATAATTTGTACATTAGAATCTGACTAGTGGAAGAAAAAGAAGAAGCAAAGAAAAAAACACGTCTTGAGATAGGAACGAGAATAAAAGCCACAAACACTCCCACTGCGCTTAAAAATCGCAGAATATGCTATTCAGATAAAAAAAAAACATTACACATTCATTCAAACGGTGCTCAAAAAGGACAAAAACACAAGATAATCTACAAGCGGGCATGCACAAATTCCTTAATGCCGTCAACACAGTTTTTTTCTTTTTTTTTGCTGTCAACCCATTCAATCAATCAGCGGTCCAGAGAACAATATGTTCCATTATCATTCAGATACATGCAAAACGCCACGGAGAGAGAGAGAGGAGGGAGAGGGGGGAAAAAAGAAGAAGAACGAGAGAGATAAAAAAGGCAAGTCGGACAAGGCACCCCTGCTCATGTCTTCCTTCAAAGAGAGGGAGAGGGAGGGAGGGAGAGAGAGAGAGAGAGAGAGAGAGAGAGACTCAGGGTGCAGGACCCACACGGTGTAGTTCCAGCCAATTGCGTTCCAGAGAAGTGACCATGGCCAGTGATAAACAAAGCACCATAGATCATTCTTCTCCCAGACGGAGCCCGGCGCTGGAGGCAGCGGAAGGGAGAGAGCGGTCAGACAGACAAGAGAGCAAGACAGAGAGAGAGGAGACAGAGAAGACCACAGAGAGCTCACCGCCTATATTGCCCCTCTGCTATCCTCAGATGCTACATTTTGACGCCCTTTTTTTTTTGCAACTGGAATGCCATTAAAGCCGGCCGTGTCGCACGCCTGCAGAATTTGTCTCTGTGACAAGAAGGAGAGAGCGAGCCAAGAGAGAAAGACAGAGAAAGAGGGAGGGAAGCTGCTTCTGCTGCTGCTTCCTTCTCCCACTGCCACTGTGCCGATGCATCATATTTAAAAAAGAAAGAAAGAGAAAAAAAGCAACAACAGCCTTAAATTGTTCCCACTTCCCTAAGAGAACTGAAAAAAGGGCATTCAAACACTTACCCACTCCCAGATACAAGACTCAGAGTCAGTGTTCATTTGAGCCCAATGTGCGTCAAAACAGAAACCTCAGATATTCCTCAAAAAAAAACAAAAAAACAAAAAAACAGACGTGCAAAGAGGAGCAGTGAGGTTCTCCCTCTTTTGTTTGTGTGCTTGCCTGCCTAGGTTTCTCTATTTGCATCAGCCGGCTTTTTTTTACAGCTTTGAAGCAGGTGGATGACAAAAACATCAATCTCTCCAGGCACATTGTGTGGCATGCACGCTTTGACACACTCCCCTCACCAGCTCTATACTGTATAATCACACTTTCCCATTCTCTGCTCGCAGCACCGCAAATGAATACGGGACTCAAAAGGAAACCGAAGGACAAGTGCGCATTGTCGGGGAGCACTTCTGTAGTAATCATGTTGTCATTGGATTAGAATAGGAATTTGCTGGATCTCTAGAGTTTCATTTGCCATATGTTGAGGTGATTTTACTGGTTGCTGTTTAAGGGGAGACACTGGTGGATTTAATATACGGAGAAAAGTGTTCTTTAAGAGCCCCCTACAGAATTATTTGTGTTTTTATGGATGGGAAATGGACTGATTCCTATATAGTGCTTTTCTTCTCTACTTGAGCACTCAAAGTACTTTATACAACACGCCTCATTCACCAATACAAAAACTTTCTTCTATGCCTTAATGGCTTCTAACTAACATTCACACACATTCACACTTTACATCGAAGAGCAACTTGGGATTCAATGTCTTGCCCAAGGATACTTTGGCTAATCGTACGGTTGGCGGTCGGAGCAGTCAACCACCAACCATAAGATTAGCAGATGACCTGCTTTACTTCCTGAGCCATTCTGTAAAAACACAAACCTGCTAAAGAGTAATGGTAAGGTGGTGTCAAATTTAAGGAAAACCAAATTTAAATGGTGGCTCAAGCTTGACCTTAAAGTTCCATTAACTATACAGACAATGATCAACATCTCTGCTTTTAGTGGTAAATACACTACCAGTCAAAAGTTTGGACATACCTTCTCATTTATTTGTTTTTTTTTTTCTATTTTTATAATGTTCTACAATGTAGATACACACTGAAGAGATCAAATGTATGAAGCAAGATATATGGAATTATGTACCAAATTGAAAAATAACTTCAAATGTGTCATATTTTTTAGAATCCTGAAAGTAGGTACCCTTTGCTTTGTTGACCGCGCTGCAAACCCTTGGCCTTCTCTCATTGAGCTTAATGATGTAGTCTCCTAGAATGGTTTTCACTTCACAGGTGTGCCTTGTCAGGGTTCATTTGTGGAATTTCTTGTCTTCATGGGACCATCAGTTGTGTTGTGCAGAAGTTAGCTTGGTACACAGCTGACAGCCCTATTTGACAACTGTTAGAATTCATATTGTAGCAAGAACCAATCAGCTAAGTAAAGAGAAACGACAGTCCATCATTACTTTAAGAAGTGAAGGTGAGTCAGTCTGGAAAATTGCTAAAACTTCGAATGTATCCCCAATTGCACTCGCAAAAACCATCAAGTGCTGCGACGAAACTGGCTCACATGAGGACCGTCCCAGGAAAGGAAGACCAAGAGTCACCTCTGCTGCTGAGGATAAATTCATCCGAGTCACCAGCCTCAGAAATCACAAGATAACAGCACGTCAGATTAGAGCCCAGTTAAATGCCACACAGACTTCCAGTAGCACATCTCTAAATCAGCTGTTCAGAGGAGACTTTATGGTCAAATAGCTGCTGCGCCATGGCCTGGCCTCCACAGTCACCTGACCTAAACCCAATCAAGATGGTTTGGGATGAGATGGACCGCAGGGTGAAGGCAAAAGGGTCAACAAGGGCTCAGCATGGGAACTCCTTCAAGACTGTTGGAAAACCATTTGAGGCAACTACCTCATGAAGTTCATTGATAGGATGCCAAGAGTGTGCAAAGCAGTAATCAAATCAAAGATATAAAAAAATATAAGACATGTTTGGAGTAATTTTACACTTTTTTGTATACTAGAGCAGATACTAAGCCATAGCTATCTGTTGGTCATGTGTCGATCAAAGTAGCCATGCGGCCAGGTAATTAAAGACCCCCCCCAAAAAATAAAAAAATTAGTCACTATGAGAGGTAAAGTATTCACAAAAAAACCCCCATTTTAATAGAACAATTTAGATCCACTTTCAAGTGGCCATTGGAGTAACTGTAGTTTTTAGGACTTGGCTGCATTTCTCAGTCCCACAGCATTGCCTCTATTTTATTTTTAGTTGTCTTCCTTTTCCATGTCTTTCCTTTGAATGCGTCTTCTGTTATCTGCATTGATTGTCCATCTTTCATGGTACTTCCTGTTTTGTTTTGAAGGTCAGGCTTTCTGTTTTTACTCCCCTATGTTGCTCTTGTTAGTTTCTGACTAAGTGTGTCTGTTCTTTGTTACTCTTCTTTCTTTGGTGTTTTTTTTCGTCTGCTTCTGTACAATACAATAAAATACCAGAGAGTATATATAACACCAGGATGTAGTGACTTCCACAGTTGAAAATTTGAGTCATTTTAACTTTGCATTTTAAGCTTCTTGATCTGAAAAATGATGCCAATGTGAGGTGCCTCCAGTCACTGGTGTGTGACCTTTGTGGTTCCAAATAGACTTTCATTGGATAGGACTCTGAGGGAAAATAGAGCTGTTAAAATGGCTAGCAAGTTAGCCTTTAGCTTCACAGTCAGATCCACCTCTTGCTTATCACCTCTGTTTCCAAAATACCAAAATACTGACATCTAAAATACTTAGCTTGGAGTAGAGCAGGGCGATATGACCAAAAATATTTATCACGATATACATTTGAAAATCTGTGATAACGATATAACTGACGATATAATTGACACTAGACAAAATACTTTACAACTCCACAACTTTATTAGTGCAAAAAAAAAAAAAAAAAACATCAATGTATTTTCACTTAAACAAAGCAGCTGTTTTTTTATGTGCATTAAAGTTATATAAAAATGTAACAGTGCAAATGCAAATTCCTCGCTGACAGTTTAACCAAAAGGCATTTCCAGTGGAAATTGGCCGACATATCCTCAGCATAACCATGTATAATATCCACAACACTTAAAAAGAGGTTATACACACACAATACGGTAATATTATGTTGAAGCACAGTACGTATCACTCCGCGAGGCTCCTGCCTACGATAGCCGTAATGCTCCGACAATCCATCAAGCGGTGCGGCTTCGTAGCTTAGCAAAGTTGTACTAAAATATTTGACAGATTTTCGAGCGCCGTGTACATAAAATCGTTTTGAGGTCAGTAAACACAACCAGAATTCATACATAAGGCACACGGGATTATAAGGGGCACTCTCGATTTTCAGAAAAATCAAAGGATTGATTTTAAGTGTGCCGTATTTTCCAAAAAACACGGTAATAACGCCGGCTTGCTAGCATGCTCTACCAAAAATAGTGCTTTGTTGTGTATCTGACGGTTGAAAGCTAAACCAGTTCCACACTGAAGTTGCAGCATTTTTACAAACCAATTCTGGTTCATCCGTTTCATTCAACGATCTGCTTTCGCCCTCCTCATTCTTCGTCGCTGCCGGCACGCTTTTTCTGCCATGTGTGTATGAAAACAAATGCGCGTTTTACCCAAATTCTATCTCGATATTTCATTTTCTTATCGTTGCCCAACATTAAACCAGTATTACCATGAACGGTATGATATGGCCCAGCCCTAGCTTGGAGTTTACAAACCAGCGGGTGATGGTAGGGGCAGGGATAGCTCAGTAGGTAGAGCGGTTGCCCCATGATCGCAAGGTCAGGGGTTCGAATCCCCTGAACGGCTACCCTGAGGTACCCTTGAGCAAGGTACCATCCCCACACGCTGCTCCCCGGGCGCTGCACTGGTGGCTGCCCACTGCTTCACTGAGTGAATGGGTTAAATGCAGAGAAGAATTTCCCCACGGGGATCAATAAAAGTGTACATTATCATTAAAAGGACTGGTTCTTATGTAGCACTTTTTTTCTCTGCTTTTGAGCTACTACAGCCCACCAACCTTCATCTGTTGTTCTACAAGCTATTGACTTCACAGGACTACATAGAGTCCTATGAAAACTTTATTTTTCACATAATTGTATCTTAGCAATAATAAACTAATAGCATACCAAGAAAACAGTAACTGATTCACTAAAACTGAAGCACAAATTTCTTGAATGGGCTTTAAGACACAGCAAGCCATATTTTTGACAGATAATTACATTATAAAAGCTCCACAGCAGGAAGATCCACTTCAGTGGCTGTAATTAGCAGATCTGAAGCAAAGAAGAAAATGAGGAGGTAAAGCTGACTGTGTGAAAATACCTGTCAATCAAATAGGCAGGTATCCAGAATGATGGATTAAAAAAAGAAATTGTATCCCTATAGAGTTGTTATGAAGTGGTGAATATCCATAGTCTAAAACAGATTTTTCTACCAGGCTATAAAATATACTTTTTAATATTGTATTATTTGACACTCTAAATCTGTAATTGGTCTTAGTGATGAGGGGGTTCGGGCATATGCAGAAAAGCAATGAGGACAGTGCATCAACTTGGAATATTCCACACTTGATGGCATCTTGTGCGATTGCCTTGGAGTAGGCCTCCGGTGTGGTCTTCCACAGTCTCACTGAGTTGCTAATAAATGTTAGCACACTATCAACCTTGTACAGTGTCAAGCACTCCCATATCCATGATTGGTCTGCCTGGTCTTAGAGTTCTGGTGTACTGCTCTGTCAACCTGCTTTGGTCCTCTGGTGTTATTTCCAAAGATTTTTTTAAACTGTGCTTACGTATTGACTCCTGTGCCTACTCACCATGGTGTCTAAAATGCCTGAGTGTCCCTTAAAGGGATTTTTTTATGATGGGTCTGGATGGATCAGTCTGGATGAGTACCTCATTGGGTGCTGTTAGGTTCTTCAGCCAGTAGGTGCAGATGATGTCAGGTCTTTGTACTGTTCAGCTCTTCATTTTGGAAACTTCTTGGATGTCTTCCTTTGTGATGTTGACTGGCTATGCTCTGGGAGACTGCTGCGGTCTGCTCTTAGGTCCACTAGGCACTTGGAAGTGGTGTCAACTCTTTCTCTTAGACTCTTAGATTTTTGTCCAGCATTATTAAGTTTCAGTGTTGGGTCCCTTGTAGATAAGAATACGTCCTAGATGGATCTTTGGAGAACAGACCATGTATTCTCCTGGCCTCTGTGTTTCTGGTATATCGCTTCAGTTTAGTGGCAAGAGTTATGAGCCTTTGTTTGGCAGTTTGTAAAACGTCAGTAATCAACATCTCGTTGTGTCTCTTTTTCATCCAGGACCTGTCTCTCATGATACTTTTGTGTATGAATAAGTATGAAAAAACTATTATGAATAAGTGTGGAATATGTGTGGCCAAATGGCTGTAAAGTGAGAGAAGGTGACCTACCAGCAGGCAGAACAGCAGTTATAGGGGATAGCTACAAGTGTCTGGGTATTCCACAGGCCAACTAGAACCATGATAAAGATGCACAAAGGTCAGCCACAGCCAAATACATTCCAGAAAATAAGACAGGTGCTGAGAAGTCAGCTGAATTGTTGGAATTAAATCCAAGCCATCAATACATATGCCCTTCTGATCATCAGATGCCCAGCTGGAATAATAAATTGGCCACAGAAGTAGACACATGCCACTGATGTCAAGACACAATGCACGGTGTCCATCTGAAGTCCAGCACTTTTTCTATGGTTCTTTGAGCGACATAGAGTGATGGAGGGCAAGGAGAAGTGCAGGTCAGAGTCACAATCCAGGCTGAAACACAGAGCATCTGCCAAATAGGGATGGGTATCGTTTAGGTTTTATCCTATACTGGTGCCAAACTGGTACTTTTGAAACTGAGAATCTGAGCATAGCAGTACAAGAACAAACCCTAAGCACCAGATCCATAGAGACAGTGCAGAGGAACATCTGGGCCACATATGGACTAGAAGTCCCCAAGTCCTAATGGGAGACACCACCACAAGTGGTTAAGAACAACAGGAATAGGTTCTAGACCAGGGGTGTTGAACTCCAGTCCTTGAGGGCCGGTATCCTGAAACATCCTTTACATGTGTCCCTGCTGCAACACACCTGAATAGAATTTGTAGGTCATTAGCAAGTCTTGACTACATGCAGAGGTGGCAACTGCTAACCCTACTCAAGTAAATTTAAATAAAAGGTAAATAAAAGTACTTCTAAAACTGCTTTTATTGCACCATGTTCATTCACTCTTGAGCTGCTGCAACATGAATCACCAGCATGCAGTTCACTTCTGTGGACCTACTAAATTTTATTCAGGTGTGTTGCAGAAGGGAGACATGTAAAGTTTCAGGACATCGACCCTCGAGGACTGGAGTTTGACACCTGCATTCTAGGCCAACCAATCACATGTAGTGGCGGTTGACAAAGTAGTGATAGATATGACAATCCCAGTGGAAAGCAACTACTGGAAGAAGGAGCACACAAAATAGAGAAGCATCATGGGGTGAAGAAACAACAGATGTGGAAGGATAAGTCAAAAGTGGTCTCAGTGGTAATAGGAGCATTAGGAGCTGTTACCCCAAAAGTGGAAGAATGGCTTTACCAAATTCCAGGCACATTTCGGAGGGCTCTGTCCACAAGAGCGTAGTCCTAGAAACAGGACCCTCAAATTCAAGGCTGTCTGGTAGAAGACCTGAGCTTGAGAAACACACCAACCCCCAGGGCAAAGGTGTCAAACTCTGGCCCACGGGCCAGATTTGGCCCGCAGCCTAATTACATTTGGCCCGCGAAGCTGGCCTACTGGTATTATACAGCTAATATATATATTGTTTAGTATTAAGCTTTGCTTGTTCCATATTCAGTTTTCCAGCAAAACTTATTTGAGTCCATAAGAAAAGATTCATTCCTATATCTGGAGGAAGATTTTTTTTTTGATAAATATTAATGTTAGCCCGCGACTTTGTTCCAGTTTTGAATTTTGGCCCACTGTGTATTTGAGTTTGACACCCCTGCCCCAAGGGATGAGAGCAAGATTATATATAAAATAAAAATTATGTTTCTGTCAATTAGACGCAATTACATAATGGGCAATAATGTCGGTAATTTTCAGTAATTTCAACAGTTAAACCTTCCGTAGAGACCGGCAGTTAATCAGTAAAATCATCAACACACTAACGTTTAAACGTCACACCAACGACTGTCAAGAAACTTCAGAATTACGATACTTTTTGTAAGTCTTTGAAAGCAACTCGATGACGTCGACTGTTTGGGATTTAATGGCGGGATGCAGGGGTTGCGATTGATTCTCCTGTCAACGCACCTCTTGCTAATTCTACGTTTAACAGCTTTAGCTTGAATTTCTCAGGTTTGGTTCAAGTCAGCGACTAATCAGAAAGTGCCAGTCTGTACGGTCCAACTCAAGCTAGGAAGTAGCCACCCTGCTTTGCGAGCGGAAACTTAGGCGTAAAAGGTCATAGAAAGTTTTATGGAGAAATCACTGGTAAACGATAACCCGTTGCTTGTACCTCTCAACAAGCAGCAGACAGTCTACGATGGATTTATCACTGTTCAGGTAAAATTATGCGTTTGTGTGTTGTTTTTTGTTGGACGTATGTCAGTGTCATATTGAAAAAACGATTAATTTAAAGATTTTTTGCTTTGGATGCAAATACTTGTCTGGAAACCATATATTTAGACATCTAACTGATTTATAGAAACTTCTGGTAAATTCGTCCTGTTTTTTAAGCAGCTTACATTAGTATCGGTAGCAGAACCGTAATTGTATTAGCGCATGAAACGACTTCATAAGCTGGTATATAATCTTGAAAGCAGTTACTTACTACGAGTGTCATGCCGTATTAAAGCGATGAAAAAAAGTTGAAAACGTGGTCTAAAGTAAATTTCTATTATTTATGTGTCTCTTGAAACACCCAAAGAAACGTAATATTATCCAATTCCTTAACGTAGGTTGGTCGGTCACGTGTTCTTCATTAGCGCGTTAGTTGTAGAAGGCATTAACCTCTGTGGTACACTGATCGCAGAGCTAGTAATCTGCTTTAATAATGCTTTGTCTTGTCCCCCCCCCCCAGGAAAGAGACTTCAGGATGAGAATAGTACTCCCACCAGATCGACAGCTCAAGGAGGCCAAGTACAAGCATCCTCTTGCATTCTCTGTACAAATGTTTTAAATGTGATACGGGATAAGGTCTAATAAGGGAGTTGTAGTAAAGTGCTGCTATAATGTAGTAGTTAACAGATTTGCTTAGTAAACTAAAAGCTGATTCCAGCCAAAGACTCAAAGAACCTTTGGGGTTGCATCAGGAAGGGCATGCTGGGTAAAACTGTGCCAAACAGAAATACCTTAAAAATATATAATTTTCATGAAAATGACTTATAAAAGCTTCCAAAGAATAAAAAGAAAATAAGATTTATATGAAATGGCTTAACTTTCCCACATGTAGTTATGACCAACATCATCAAGCAAAGGCTCTTTTCAGGCAGAATCAACTTCATTATAAGGAAGTAACAGTATTTTAGTGTATCTTAATTTGTGAGAGCTAACTTAACAGTATTGTTTAGTAACAACATTAAACTGCATTGTTTGGTTCCTAAGACATATCCTCAGCTTTCTGCTGCTTCCCCTTAAACCAAAACTGAATTTCTGTTGCTGCTATTTTTCCTGATTCGCGTCTGTCCCTGCTCAATTTTACGCCCCACAGGTTATTAATTATAAGACTGTGGTCTGTTTTGTGTATTCCATTCAGTTTTATTGATATAGCGCCAATTTACAACAACAGCCACCTCTGGGCACTTTATATTATAGACCTTACAATAATAAAAAGAAAACACCAAAAATCAGATGTTGACAGCGGGGAGAAAGAACTCCCTTTTAAAAGGAAGAAGCCTCCAACAGTACCAGGCTCAGGGAGGGGGAGCTGATATAGAGAGTATCTTGAACCAAAACATTCTACAGGGTGGGCCATTTATATGGATACACAGTAATAACATGGAATGGTTGGTGATATTAAAGTCCTGTTTGTGGCACATTAGTATATGTGAGGGGGCAAACTCCTCAAGGTGGGTGGTGACCAATGGTGTGCTTGGTTTCAACGTAACTTTATTCTTTCATGAGTTATTTACAAGTTTCTCTTTGTTCACAGCCATTGACATGTCGAAGAGGTTAACACGTGAGGAGCGGATCGAAATTGTGTTGATATCTGGTGAACGCAGTAACCGGGTCATTGCAGCAGATTTCAATCCAACACTGAACCAGTTTCACGAAACTTAACAAGCAGTTTGTTAACTGTAGTATGGGAGATGGGTGGTCTCGTAGGGTGTCTTGCACATTCCCTGAGTTTTTCCAGCAAGATGGTACACCACCACATTATGGGTGCCAGGTCCGAGCATTCCTAGATGAACAGTTTCCTGGAAAGCAGATTGGTCGTCGTGGGCCAGTTGAATGGCCCCCAAGGTCTCCCGATCTGACCCCCTTAGACTTTTATTTTTGGGGTCATCTGAAGCCAATTGTCTATGGTGTGAAGATACGAGATGTGCAGCACCTGAAACTACGGATGCTGGATGCCTGTGCTGGCATTTCTCCTGCGGTGTTGCTATCAGTGTGTGAAGAGTGGGAGAAGAGGGTCGCATTGACAATCCAACACAATGGGCAGCACATTGAACACATTTTATAAGTGGTCAGAAACGTGTAAATAACTCATGAAAGAATAAAGTTACGTTGAAACTAGAGCTGGGCGATAGAACGATAACGATATGTATCGCGATATAACTTTTACTCGATAGAGAAATTAAGCTATCGCGATAGACCTCGCCGCTCTTGTCCTCTTTAAAAAAAAAAAAAAAAAAAAAGGTCAGCCAATCCAAATTAGGTAGCGCAGAGCCGAACCAATCACAGCCGCAGCGTCACGTCGCGTGACTTGTTACGTACAGCACAAGTGCCAAGCCGCACGTGTGTTTGTTTGGGAAGCAGCCAGCGCGTAATGGAGCCAGCGCGTAATGGAGGAAATGAGTGTGCCGACTAGAAAAATCAACCGAGCGTGACCGAAGAGAAAACAGATGATGGTTCCAATGCCGGAGAGATTGTCGAACAGAAGAGCCATAGAAGTTCCGTAGTGTGAAGGTATTTCGGCTATTTCAAGTCTGACAAAAAACAGAGTAGCGTGCACTGTAAATTGTGCCGAAAGCAAGTCTTAAATACAATAAACTGGTGCATGCGTCACACTGTGCGCCACGTTATTGTTTCGGTGAAATGAATTTCTACAATACTGTTACTGTTAATTCTACTCTCTGCAGTGTTTAAATGCTTACATATACACACAGTTACTGTCCCTCCACACATACGACTCGGTTCTGCTTCTATGCCCCAGCTTTGTTTACTTTTTCCCACCGAGGCTTCTAGACTTCTGATTGGCCAACATTTCTGCACGGTTAGGAATCTAGCGCCACCTGCTGCTTTGGCATGTTCATAGCAGCGTTTTCCTTCATTTCTGCCTTTATGTGTGGACGGGATTATTTTTTAAAACAAAAACGGAAAATCTCCGTTTTCAAAAATACCCGTGTACGTGTGGACGTAGCCTCAGTCTCTGACTGGAAGCGCTAATTCGTCATTCGGCTTTTGTCAGACTAAAGTAACTGTTAAAACTGTTTGAAAAGCTCAGCTATACAACAAGGAGAGATTGAGAATTTCCTTTTAGTTCTCAGTTTATTTGATATTGACAAAAGTTAGTCAGTTTTGTCTGTTCTTCTGTAAAACAAACTAAGATTTATTTTTAGAATTAATATTTTGTTTCTAAGTGGAATTGACAATTTAGTCTGTTTCGTTTGTTCTATTTTGAAACTTAAACGCTTTAGCGGCTGCCTTTTGTGTAGTTTGCAATATTTGCCTTTATTTATCTGAAAAAGTCTCATGTTCCTTAAGTACATCTACCCTGTTGAACTTATTATGAGAAATAAATATTTAAATCAAAACAAGCTGCTGATTATTTCACATTTTACTTGTGAGCAACGGCACATTTAAATCTTACAAATATAGTTATTTGGCTTATATCGTGATAGATATCGTTATCGCCTGAAATGAAAAAAACATATCGTGATATGAAAAAATCTCATATCGCCCAGCTCTAGTTGAAACCAAGCACACCATTGTTTTTCTTGTGACATTACCAATAAGTTTGATGTGTCACATGGCCCTCTTCCTATTGAAAAAACAAAAGTTGTATCCAAGATGGCCGACTTCTAAATGGTCACCATGGTCACCACCCATCTTGAGGAGTTTGCCCCTCACATATACTAATGTGCCACAAACAGGACTTTAATATCACCAACCATTCACATTTTATTACGGTGTATCCATATAAATGGCCCACCCTGTACTTTTAACCACAAGTAAGTCTGCAGTGTGAGAGTGAAGTTATCTGTTGACATAATATGATATTATATGGTCTTTAAGATATAACGGAGCGTGATTTTTCTGGACTTTATATGCAAGGAGGAGGATTTTAAATTCAGTGCTGGATTTAACAGGGAACCGATGAAGGTTTAGGGGAAATTGGATCTCTGCCTCATGCACATTTGCTGTATGTATTCGTATGATTGCATCTCACCCTATCCTGAGCATCTTAAGGATTCACTAGATTTCTAAATGTTGTCTATGGTCTTCCTCTTCCTCATACATTTCAACTCCACATGGCATCCTTTGTCCAATCTACATACAGTTACTAGCTTTGTTAAATAAAATGTAACAACAAATACATGCAGAGTTATAAATTTACTGAATTGGTATTTAAGTAAAATAATTCATGACAACAAGATGGAAATTCTTGTTCTGGACACCCTCTCTACTTTTAAGATTAGGCTTAAAACTTTCCTTTTTGATAAAGCATATAGTTAGGGATGGATCGGGTGACTGAATCCTTCCTTAGTTACTCTGCAATAGGTGTAGGCTGCTCTGATCAGTGTTTCTTCTTCACTTACCTGTTTTTCACTTTCTATGTGTTTATACACCCCTATGCAATCACTCGTTAGTTATTATATTTTCTGGTTTATAAAAAACATAAGGCACCACTAAAAAAGCATTTTGACCTTTAATCAAGGTTAAATTATGGCCTGCACTAACAGGAAAATGTATGGATTACTGTTAGGGTAAGGTAACTTGGCCAATCAGCGATACGTGTGTACGCACCATTGAAAGCAGATTTTGAGCCAGAAAAGATGTTCTTGAAACTTGTGCCTGGCCACAGAAGATGTCCTCAGTAACCCATTCACAACTTTGTCCTTACAGGCTGCACTGCTGCTGGCAGCTGAAGCACCTGTTGCGTGGATATGAGCGCATAGTGAAGCAGGTAAATGTGCCGCATGTTGGTATTTAGTGATATGTTGTCTCAGTCTATGAGAGCACGCTGTTTTGTGCTGCGTGCTTTGTATTTGGCTCCTTTGTGTCGCTCCTG
The DNA here is from genome assembly GCF_057381845.1 of Rhamphochromis longiceps. Classification (NCBI taxonomy): domain Eukaryota; kingdom Metazoa; phylum Chordata; class Actinopteri; order Cichliformes; family Cichlidae; genus Rhamphochromis; species Rhamphochromis longiceps. The sequence continues at coordinate 30,874,809 of NC_140569.1, forward strand.
CTCCCTCTGTCACCCATCAGGCTCGCCTCACTCACAGGCAGAGAAAAAATATTTTTCACTGTTTAATTAACATCGCCTGGAAAATGTCCCTATTTGTTATGTGGCCCCTCAGGGTTATTTGGATGAGATTGATATTTCACCCCGGGCTGCAAAGTTCATTATTTTCACAGCCTTTAAGCTATCATTAATTATTAAAGCTGGTGGCAGCCCCCATTAATCACAAACACTGTTTGATTTGAATGGCTGGCTAGAGGAAAAAAATAGACACTGTCACTTCATTATCCCTCCATTCAAGGATGTCTTTTCTCTCGTGTTTGACTCCTCACAGAGGCTGCAGCAGTCGGCTGATCTTGTCGGTTTCATTCTGGAGCTGAAGACTGTCTTGGTAAGGAGGAGAATGACATGGCGGCTCGCACGGTCACTTTGACATTGTAGCTTCATGAATAGCAACTAAATGGGAACCTCCAGGCATTATCAATAGCCTTGCTTGAGAGGCATATGCACGTGCATGTGTATTTTGTGCCATAAAAATAAAGAAAACTGTCATCACGGCCCTGATTCAGCTTGCTCTGTAGAAAGATTGCTCCTGAGAGTAAGTTGTGATATGATGTGCATAGTAATCTGGGCTTAAAATAAGAAGAGCTCTGTGTGTGTTGTTGCAGGAAGTGGTGCTGAAGAGCCGCCCCGAGTGCCGCTCCATCCCGCCTCCGCAGTATTACTCTCAGCTCATCTCTGAGATGGAGACCCTCGGGTGGGACAAGTAAGTGGGCCAGTAAGAGTACCAACACATGCTCCGGAACCAGGGCTTTATTGGCGCGTCAGTCATTAAGCTGTGAAATGTGTGTCAGCATGTTTGCCAGCTCTGAACGGCACTTTTACTGGTGGTTTTGTCTGAGTCGCAGCTTAGGTTTGTGTCTGCTGAGTATAGGACACCACAACAACATACAACAGCATTCATCTCAAGGCACTTTATAATGTAAGGTAAAGACCCTTCATTATTGGACAGAAAACCCCAAGAGTCAGACAATCCCCCGTGAGCAGCACTTGGAGACGGAAGTATTTCCTTTCAATAGGCAGAAATCTCTGACAGAGGCAGGCTCTGAAATTATCTGCTTAGGCAACAACACTGATCGTGTTATTACAAAGCAGTCCTCTGGAAATATCCTACAGGCCTGCTTATGGTGCATGCTGCTGTTTGTAGGGGGAAAATACTTTACTTGCCAAGAATGTTGTGACAAACGGATAACCGAGTCACCTTTTTTTAGTGGAATGAAAGATTATCTATACTTACCTGGCCCTACGTGGAAAAAAATAAAACCTAATAACTGATTGCTGTTCTTGGCAACAAAAGTGGCACAATCAGACATTTTTGCTCTTTTCTGACTTAGTCTGAGATGGACCTTCTGTTTGTTTTGTCCTCCTGGATCAGTGCTTTTGAATTTCAGAGCTCAAACTGATGGCTGGACATTCTCCTTCAAGATTTTCTGGTACTGACTAGAATTCATGGTTCCCTCAGTTATGGCAACTCATCCAAGTCCTGAAGCAGCAAAATAGCGCCAGACCATCATACCACCACCACCATGTTTGACTGTTGATATGATGTTCTGTTTTTTACACTAGATATAACATACCCTTCCAGAAAGTTCAGATTTTGTCTGGTCAGTCCACAGGACATTTCCCCCAAAGTCTTGGGGATCATCAAAATATTGTTTGGCAAATGAGAAACTTTGTGTTCTTTTTAGTCAGCAGTGGTTTTTGCCTTGCTACTCTCCCAAGGATGCCATTTCTGACCTTTCTCTTTCTTATTGTTAAATTATGAACACTGAACTTAACATAGGCAGTGAGGCCTGAAGTTCTTTAGATGTTGTTCTGGGTTCTTTTGTGTTCTTTTGTCTCCTGGATGAGTCGTCAATGCTCTCTTGGAGTAATTTTGGTAGACTGGCCATTGCTGTGAAGGTTCACCGGTGTTCCATGGTTTGGTGGAGGCCCAAATCCTTTAACCTCCTAAGACCCAAACTCTGCCACAGCATGTATTTTTAATTTCTCTTTGATATTTGGGCTGAATTAGCAGTTTTTTTCTTTTTTACCTAATTTTAGTTTCTAAGAAAAAAGAGAGCCATATATGAGGATATTCATTTAAAATTTTGATAGAACAGTAGCAGTATAATGTCCTCGTAAGTGGATATCAGGCCCTTGTAGAGCAAAATTGAGTATTTTGGTCTAAATAACCCAAAATGTGATGTCCACATATGTGGACGCCAGGTCCTAGGAGGTTAAATTGGCTTTGTAACCCTTTCCAGACCAACGGAGGTCAGTGACTTTGTTTCCCCGTTTCTTTAGATCCTGGCATGTTTCTTTGTGAGATGTTTTAGCCTGCTTCACTTTATCAGACAGTTTCTATTTAAGCGATTTCTTGATTCAACAGGTCTGGCAGTAATCAGGCCTGGGTGTAGCAAGTGGAAGTGAACTCAGCTTTCCAAAAAGTGTGGTTAATCACTGTTAATTCATCATTTAACAATGGTGGGGAAATTACTTTTTCCACACAGGGCCAGTTAGGTTTGGATAGCTGTTTTTCTTTTCCTGTAATAATCACGTAAAACTGCATTTTGTATTTTTCTTACTTTATCTTTGACTAATATAATTTGTTTGATCTGAAAGATTTAAGTGAAAGAAATGTGCAAAACAACTAAGGAACTAGGAAGATGCAAAATACTTTTTCATTGCACTGCAACTGTTTTCTTACCAAAACATCAGGCCTTTACATGCCACTGTTACCGCTCACCTGTGTATATTCTAATAGTTAGTATGCGTTTCTTCATACTCGCTGAAACAATTATCATTCTTTCTCATGTCTTAAAATTTAGAAGAAACTGACATTTAGTTAGTTGTTACGTCATCATCAGACTAAGTCTAACCAGAACCAGCCAGTTACTATAGTTACACGTTCTTACAAGTTTAAAAAGGCGTACTTTATTAAAGCAATCAAAATGAGTGTAATCCAAATAAGCACTTGCTGTGAAATGCATCCAGCCTTATGGTCAGGCTCAGCTTCTCTCTCTGATCGCCCGCTCTCTGTCTCGCACAGCACAAAGAGGTTTGTGGTTTATGAATTTTATGGTTTATTTATTGGCTATTTTTACTGCACACTGTCCTCCCATGACTTATAGGTTTATTAATTACTTAACAGTTGTTTTCACAAGCAGTCTTAGTCGTAGAAGCACTGCAGTCACACCGCCTCATTTAATGGAACCATTCCTGGACCCACATCTAAAAGTGGTTCAGGACACTGTATGCTTAAGTGTGCCCTGTGAGTTTATGCAGTGGTCCCGCTAGTCTGAGGAGAACTGGATTTTGTAGGTCAGGCTTGCTCAGGCACAGTCATGTTCATACGCTGGGAGTAAACCCTCTGTCACTTTTAACATTTGCAATCAGGATGACCTCCATGAGATTGATCAGATAATGTTAAGTCTGTAGGTGCATGTGGTGATCCTAAAGCTGTGGGTGTGATCATCAAGTTAAAATAGTGCAGATTCAATCCCCATGCAATGTTGAAATTAGCTTTGAGAATATCAAGCCATAATCAAACAAGTTATTTTCTCTTAATGAACAATGTAGTAACATGGTTCCATTCCCCACTTACATGGTCCCAGGATACTGTGGTAGTAATTTGCCTGTGGAATTGCTTGCTGATGGAGCTCCACGTATCAACTCGGTGGCTCTCCTGTTCCTCTGTCAAAGCTTTGATATATGTATTTTTAGTTTTCTGCGTTTTCCCCAGGGGCAGGATTAACTTATTGTGGTGCATATATGAGCAGAAACCCCCACTGCTTTAAAAGGCTGTATAGAGCACCCCCCCCTTTCTTCAGCAGCGTAAACTGATTGGAGAGCCTACAACAACACAGTTCTACATTAACAAATGGCTCTTAATGACTTCCTTATTTTTAGTTATTGAGTTATAGTTAAATCCAGGTCACATTTAATAACACTCAGCCCACGTGCGCTGACGGGTCTGGCTAATACCGTTTTCTCCGCTCATCAGGAGAGAACGAGGAGGAGGAGGTGGCGGCGGCGGTTAGGAGAAAGATATCTATTCTCCCCCAGCTCGGATTAAGCCTTGACTACTACACTCATTTTCTACTTTCCTATTAATGACCGGAGCTACAATTATGATATTAGCGAAATGCAAATGGCTCTAATTGAAGACTCTCAGGTTTTAATAGGAGTGTGGGGGGGTGAAGGTATGCTTTATGCTGAAATGGGACCAACATCATTTTCAGTGTCGTGTTACGGTTAGGAGGCATTATACACAGTGGGCCTCAATCTCCAAAGCACTCGAGATTCGCTTAGCGTCTTAATTGGTACGGGCCGTGCTAATAGCCACCAGGGGTTTTCAGCTGTAATTCTGTCTGCTGATTGGGCCAGGTAAGTGAGCAGCTCTGTCTCTCTCCATGTGTCTCCATTTGTGCATTTTGAGAGTGTGGTCATCTTAATTGGCTGGAGATGGCAAACCATGTGTTAATTAATGGAAAATGAGGTCAAGTAGGTCAGCTGCCATCACTCGGAGGCCTCCAAACGTGGCCCTAGAAGCTGCAGGGCTCATTATGGGCACAGCTGGCACTCGATGTTCACAGCCTCTTGGTGGATGTGCAGAGCGCCGTCTCTTCTTATCTCAGTATTATCATGCGGTCACACTGCGTTGCTGCTCTTCTGAGGCCAGATACATCGGCAAGCTTCTGATGGGCTGGAGCTGGGGGGGGCGCACGGTTTCATCTGTTTTTGTTACATTATCAGGCCAGCTAATAAAGTGCATGTAAAATCCTGTTCTGTAAAATTACACAATGTTGTTATCTGGGGTTGCTGTAAGTAATGAGAATGTCCTGAATAGCACAGTTAAAGTGTAAAGCAGGTAGTGGCTTCTATCTTATTAAAGTTGGTGTATTTATTATTAGTATTATTATTATTATTATTATTATTATTATTATTATTATTAGTATTTATTTATTTTTGTACGGCTTACATCGTTCTCTATCCATTCTTCATTCTTGTGCATGCCATCGTTTTGCATGTGTGTTTCTGATGCAGCGCACACAAGCATTACATATGTGTTGATCTCACCATTCATGAATCACTTTGTCAACACGCACTCCCATATTAAAAAAAAAATCAGACACATGCGCACACACTGATGTGCGTGGTGTGCGCTGTCTGGAAGTGTGGAGTTGCAAATGGGATGCTCTCATCAGTCTTCCCAGCAGGACATCTGACTGTCACGCTGTTTCTATCATGGCCAAGTAGGGGCGGCAGCTAGTCCCTGCTATACGGGGTGTGAAACCCCAGAGGAGAGGAGCTGGAAATGTGTTTTAGCAATGCACCAATGATTTTTTTTTCTCCCTCCTGATATTCTTTGTCAAGAAACCAAAATTACAAGTTCTTTTTCTTATACAGTATACTGGTCAGATTTGTTCTGTCTAGATCAGGGGTGTCAAACTCAAATACACAGTGGGCCAAAATTCAAAACTGGAACAAAGTCGCGGGCTAACGTTAATATTTACTGAAATATATTTATTCCTCTAGATATAAGAATGAATCTTTTCTTATGGACTCAAACACGTTTTGCTGGAAAACTGAATATGGAACAAGCAAAGCTTAATACTAAACAATATATATATTAGCTGTATAATACCAGTAGGCCAGCTCTAATAGTAATTTGGTGTGGCTTTGCGGGCCAAATGTAATTAGGCCAAATTTGGCCTGCGGGCCAGAGTTTGACACCTATGGTCTAGATTATCTCTGTACATTCTGCCAGATTTATACAGCAAAAGTCAACTTTAGCAATAATCTTTGATGTTTTTTGAATTTCTGTTTTACAGCTTAAATATCCAATGGCAAATTTGCTGCTGTGCCAGCCTTACTTCTTTCTCATAACTCTTTGCGTGCACCACATCAGAGAAAACATACTTCAGTGGTTTCTCATGAATACTATGTACTTGCATTGCACACTGCTAGAACTTGTGAAGTAGATTTTGAAGTAGAGTGGTTTGCCAACATTCTTGAATAAGCATTAAATTAAAAAACAAACACAAACAGATATTTAGTAGTTAAGTATTTCTTGCTTTAATTTTTTTTTCTCTGTCTTTAAAAATTGTATAGTGTGATATTCCAAAGTTCTTTGGATGTTAGCTGCGTTCAACACAAATGTTGAGGTTCTACCTTTGGGGAGGCCAGACTGATGTTTTTCTATCCAGGTGTGCTTTTGCTGTGTGCTTTGGATTGTGGTCTGCTGCCAAACATGCGCTCTGTAGATTGTATTGCATTGTGGATCAAAATCTGACAGTACTTTTCTGGGTTATTCCATCGGATAATTCCATCAGTTTTGACAACATTCCCAGACCACTGGCTGAAATGTAGTTCCACACCATGACACAGCCTGTTTTAGAGGCTGCAGACACTCACAGTTGTACCTCTTCTGACCTCCTCCCCACAACCTGATAGTGATTTGAACCAGAAATGTCAAATTTGGATTCATAACTCCATACGACCTGTCACCACTCGTTTTCAGTTTAGTTCTTTTGTAATTCGGTACCAGATGTGTCTGTCAGGTCCTGTATCAGGTCGCTGCTGGTAGGTTTATTTTTTGTTTCTTAAGGATATGACTTTCAGATGCTGTTCATCTATTGTTTTAGGACTGCTGCGTAATTAATTTTTATTTTATTTTATCCTTGGATGTACCATTTTTCTTGTACTTGAATGATTCCTAGTTCAGTGGTCAGGTACTTGGCTAAAAATGGGTGAAAAAGCAGCCAAAGACTGGAGGACTCAAGGTGACTTAAAAAAAACATGGCTGGCATTTTGTGAGATATTAAAAAAAAGAAGGCTGACCAAGACTTTTGCACAGTACTGTAGATGTAGATAGTTGTACAGGTAAAATAGTAAAATGTAAAAGATTCATTTTAATTCAAGGTGCCTATAATGGTTGTTAAGTTGAGTTCCATCAAGCCTACGAGACTGAGAGCTGTAGAAAGGGATCGATCGTGGGTTACTCTGATATCAAAAGTAAAAACATTGAGAGGTTTTCCTTTTTCACAGACGGTCATTCTTTTGTTCATGCCTTCTGTAACTCACTGGCACTTGATTTTAATGATTCCACTTGTTATCCATTGAATTGTTCTTTCGGAAACTGGTCACTTTCATCACCTGAATAGGTTTGGTAACTTGTCATTATTGTGTCTTTATTGCTGTGAGCAGCAATCGGTATTTTATGACTGTCCTTTTGGTAAAAGTGCAGGATATGAAATAGTCAGAGTAGTGCCTTTCAATTCAATACTTTGGCTAGATTGTTTCAGCAGGTAGCACCGATTTTTGGTTCACACAAAACCAAAATTGTGGCTTTGTCAGACTAGCTCGATGGTGACATTGGGTGCCTGTATGCATAGATGTTAGTGAGCATATTGCAGTAAAGCACGGACGCCCTACTCCGGCGTTTGATTGAAAGTGAGTGAGCAAGCAGACGCTTTTATGAGTCGGGCCCATCGGACACCGTCTCCCATCATTCCATCACTTCCCTAAGTGTGTGTGTGTGTGCGCGTGTCATTCCCTGAGCACAATGTTCACATCAGTCCTCTCTAACACACTCCATAAATCCTCAGCTGATATACAGCCATGTCAGCCTCGGCATAGAGCGCCCGTCGTAATGTACTGTAAATCTGGAGGAGGACTGTTCAAATCCTTTGTCTCGGATCAGTCTTTTATCTTTGGGTCTCAGTAGACTGGAGTTGGTCTGGCGAGGGGGAGGAACTGACTCCTTTACAGTGTGCTGGAGCAGCAGAAGGAGCAGTAAATCTGACAGCAGTGTTGGCGAATGCTCCAGCCACATCAGTGTTGTGTCCTTAACCTCAATAGGTTATAATTAGCTCAGGAAGGAGAAGGTCTGATTTACAAGTTGATTCAGGCTGAAAAACATCTCAGCCTAAGGTCATCCAGAGACGCATCATTTTCTGAGAGCTTCCTCCCACTGCTGTAACTGCTAAAGCCACGCTAATGTTAGCGTCATGTTATTCCTCTGGACAAACTGGTGTTGGCTGAGGTTTGTTTCTGTCAGCTAATGAATTTTTATTAACATTATTCATATAATAACTAAAACATTAATTAACAAATGTTGTCTCTGTCTTAATTACCTGCATATTTTTATTAAATACTAAAGTATATACAAACATTATTAACTTTATTTATGGGATAATTACTATAAATTATTTGTTCAATAAAAATAATGTGTTCGTGCATAAGACTGAGAATGTGCAACGTAATTGTTATGTAATGTATTTTTTGTCTTGTATGTTTCTTTTTAGCTCACTAACCTAATGCTAATATAAAACTACCTTCTTTGCTAACGCTGGTTGATAGGTGGGTCTGGGACTAGCAGGACTCAGCTAAATTTCATTCTTTTTTTTTTTTTACTTTATTTTTGGGAACTTTTACAAAGAGAAAATAAAATGACAAAATAATGGAAATGGCCATCAGTTGCATTTTAAGATTCATCCCATGTCAGAAACCATGAATGGATGGATCATATACCTGTGCAAAAGGGGTCACAGTTCATTTTTGCCCACCATCTATTTTGTCTTCCTTGTTTGTTTGTTTTTTTAATACCCAGAAGTTCCTCATAAATCATATCCATAGATGGAATTCTCCAAGAAGCAGGGAGACCCAATATTCTTATCCAGCAGATGCAGTTACCAGGTTCTGTGCTGAAACAAACTGTGTTTCGTTTCTTTTTACTGGCAAAAACCCACCAGACAGACAGGTTTTGCCAAGCTAGTGGCACTTAAAAAATTATTTTCATTCTGTATTTAGTGGTTAATACAAATATATGTGAACATCATTATGGTAAGATGACTAGTCAACTGTTTATTAACAGGGTGAATTGGCAAAATAACTTACAGGATGGCACACTAAGGTATGGGCCAGGACTTTATGTGTGATGTCAGGTTACTGTGGCCACAGTTTGCTGCAGAGGACCACAGATTAGCAGAAAATGATCCATAGTTGTAGGCCATGACTCCAGAGTTGCAGTCTGATGTAATGTCACTGTGTTGGTACCCAGAGTGATAAATCTCAAGGTAGAGTTTATGTCTCAATATTGCTCTCTGCAGCTGTGATTAATGACGGATGATGGCTGCTGTCAGGTTACAGTGTTGCGTGTGCCCTTCTCTATGAATAGAGGTTGATTTATGGCGTGTGCTTTGTGTGTGTCCATCTTCAGGCTGCTCTTCATTGACACCGAGTTCCGAATGTTGAGACTGAAAGCGGAGGACTCCGCTGGAAGGCAGCACATCCTCACTGTTAAACTCAAGTCTAAGGTAAGGCGCACTCTCATTGTGCACACTGAGAAACACACAGTTTACCATAAGGACTGGATCATTTTCCACACTAAAAAAATTATTCATCATCAAATGGAATACTCTACAACTTGATGTTGACCTACAGCCAATCCAAATCCAAACAGGCCAACTTCACCAAATGCATGTGGGGTTGTTCACTTTGCTGATGGCAAATCAGTGATTTACATCTGTGCCCCTAAATCTGGGTCAAACTGGAGAGGGTGTGGAGAGACACGATAACCCGCTGTGACTGAGACGTAGCACAGATAAAATATCTCCACATAACCCCAGCGTGATGGAAAACCTTCTTCTATGCATAGAGAAAATCAGTACACCCACACTCATCTGCATAGCTGCTGTCTCTGCTCTGCTATTGAAAGAGATACACAAAACCTCTGCCCAGTGTAGGTTAACCTAAACGCAGGCTGTGGAAGGCTGTGGCTGTGGAATTTCCATATAAAATGACACTTAATGACATTTCGTCACAGGTACATGTGATGATTCTGGTTGATTGTAAGCTTTACAGTAGTAAGGCTGCATTCTTGATTTTTGATCATGGAAATGTTCTTTTCGTTTCGCTTGTAGCTCCCTGTGATTGACTCTGAGTTTGCTGTGACTGCTCGAGCAGAAAAGCCTCACTATCTGAAAGCATGATTTGTGATATCTTAGTCCCAGACTAATGAACTACTTGCAGAAATGAGACGTGCAGTTCTCCTCTGCTCGTCCAGTAAGATTGATCTTTCTGGTAAAGTTGGTGAGATCTGGTTTTAAAACGCTAAACTTTAAAAAAAAACAAGTTGAACTTTGAAAAATAATGAGACAATTTATTTTTGAAATCAGGATAAAGGATAAATTTAAATGTCATCATGCATCGCCAAAGTGGAAATTTAAACGAGCGCTGCATAGGTTGCATCTGTAAATTAATTAAGTCAGCACAGTGCTGCTCACTAGTGTAGGGTTGGGCAATATGTAAAAATTTTCCAACCAGAAATCGTCAGTCCAACAATCACAGATGGGCGATATATTCGTGGATGCGCAGACTTTTTGATGGGCAGAGCAATGTTATCATGCACGGACTGATTTGCGTGTTTACAACACAGAAGTCCAAACACGGACGATTTCCTCCCCCCCACAAAAAAAGAAGAAGCTGTCAGCGTTAACGCGGCTTAACCGTGGTCATCACAATTAACGTGGTTAAAATTTTTAACGCGCTCAAACCATCTGAAGCGCAGAATGAACAAACTTTGGACAAACTGCCCGAAAAACGTTGACAGAGACGTTTCAAGGATTTTGACTCAGTCTGCACTCCAGATGGGTTAATTGTAAATCGCGCTAACAATTAATCCATGTCAGTATGTCATCAGTTCAGTGATTACGGCACGTTAACGCTGACAGCACTAAAGAATATAAAGTCACCAATTTGGGATTTCTTTGGCTTTAAACCAGATGAAAGAGGTAAACCTAAGGATGCAACCAAAGCGGTGTGCCACTTGTGCACACGCAGATTTTGTTTTTGCTTTACATTACAATTTATAATTCAACAAAAAATATTTCATCCTTTAAAAATAGGTTACATAATGGATACTTGAAGAAGTGAGCTCTGCAGCTTATCTTCCACACATAGAATAAGGGTTGTTTTTGTTCTTTTAATTGTTTAATTTTGAGATTTTGACAGCAGAATTACTTAAAACTTTTCAAGTGAATGTTTTACTTTTTGTAAGTCAGAGTGGGGAAGCATATTCTGGGCATGGTGGGTGGATATCATGGTGAGCTGGTGCTTAGCTAAGCCCAGATGACATCCACCAGGGACAAAGGAGGGTGGTGGTACCCCACTCTGTGCCCACCTGCCTACCTGGCCCTCCTCAACTTTTTGGCACTGTAAAAAAACAGCTCCAAGTCCTCCCTGTGTTCCAGCTGCCTCCGCCAAATCCAGCGCCAGGTCATCCCTCACCAGGCACAGCCAGGGAGGAGGCAGCACTGGCACGGACGCATGGAGGCTTGGAAGGCAGGGGAGTGAGAGAGGATGAGGACAGAGTAGTATGATGCTGAAGGTGAACAGGGGGAAAAAAAAGAGCTGCTCATATATATTGACCAAAATGTATTTTTCAGCTCTTTAAAAAGTTGAGCCAATAAAGTCTTAATAACAAGACTGTTTTAAATAAATACAGGGTGGCTGTTAATGTTAATTATAAGAGGCTATTGACCTATTATAGCAGACTTTTCTAGCATGTTGAGAAATCCCAGTTTAAGCCTAATTGCTAAACTATGATGCCCAACTTCCTGATGCACATTTTTTAATCAGAATTCGGAGATCACTTTGCTTTTTTGTTTTAATGAAGTCTTAATATATGCCGCAGTATTACCCCATCTTCTTAACACACAGCATCCTGCAGAGACTCCCGAATGCTCAGCTGACCTGCCAGTGCCACTAGCTATAAACTGGACAGCACAGGTAAGTGAATATACACAGCTGCGCACAGTGTCTGTCTAAAGAGGTTTTACTTCTGTTCAGTGAATGTCAAATGCTTCTAGGTTGCTATATGTCACACTTTCGACCTTTGTTTCAGAAACATATCATCTAAAAGATTTAACTCACAACAAATATCTGACACATCAAAAAAAAAAAAATCCCAATATTTTAAATGTATGAAGTCAGTGAAAGCTCACTTAAAAAGCAATACCACAAGAATCCATACTGACATCAGATTAAACCTTAAAATGCTAGTTTGAGGGTCAAATATTAAAGTTTGTTTTAAAATAAAAACCCATCTTAAATGAATTCTCAATACATTTCACACATTCTAACATTCTCGTGATTTCAGGCAAGATGAACTAGGATTAAATCTCTGCTAAGGATACACCATAATGCATTAAAAATGTTTGGTTAAACTTCAGGGTGTAATGTTTTTTTTTTTTTTTTTTTTTTTTTTAATTTCATGCTTTTTATTTAATTTTAGTATAATTTATCCACCCATTCTTACTTTGTGGCAAAAGATCTTGAAGTTTGCAGATTCTAAAATTACTGAAGATTTACATTCACAGTAAAAGATGGTGAAATCCCAGACTACTGCGCACCCACTACTGGATTAGAATAAACGTGCGGATGGCACATCCCCAATTTTTTTCATGTAAAAAATTATTCTAATAAAACCCAGGAACTGTGTAACATCTGTAAATGTGCACAGATAAATTAAGCCAGTCAAACTCAATGTGCAAACACTAAGTAATATGCCCTATTTATTACACCAATGTATAACTAACTGTTAAAAATGAATATAAAAAAACCAACCAAGTGAACTTTCTTTGGATTTTGCTGCCCCCTCATTGTTATGCTTTCTAAAACTCAAGTGCAGTATTATTCGTGCATGCATCCATATAACAGTCACATTTAGTTTTACGATAGTAAGGTTTCGCTGACAGTGGACTGAGCATGCACTTGTAGAAGTAGTGCTGGAACCGTGAACCAGGCTTTAAAGCCTGTAATAAACATCCAGTTACAGTATTTTAAAAACAGTTTTTCACAGGACGCAGTCCTGAGGAAAAACTAAGCACACCTTTACTGCTTTCATAGAAATTAAGAGGGTGAGTAGCAGCCAGGTGTTTCTAATCAATGCTCAATTAATTGATCATCAGCAAGTATTGGCCACCTTTATAGAAACAGAACTTTTGATACATTCGTGATCTTCCCAGGATTTACCTGAAAGTCACATCACGCAGTGGTCAGAGAAATTGTAAAAACAAAACTCGAGATAGACCTCAGACTCTGAGGCCTCATTTAACGTGTTAAAATTAATGACAGTACTGTTAGGAAAAGTCAGAACAAGATTGGCTTGTTGGGAGGGTTGCCAAGAGAACTCTTTTCTAATTCTTTGTAAAATAAATTCTTTGTAAAAAAAAAACAACCCAAAAAACCCAAAACAAATAAACAAAAACCCTAAGCAACATTGCTTAGGGTTGCAAATTTGCATCTGAACAAAGTAGAGACCTCTGAAACAGTGGTCTCTGGACACTGGAAGACATTAAAGAGGAGATGTTTGTTCATAATGCACATATGAGCACAGTTTGTGCTCATATGCTGTTATGTTTTGGTGGTGGTTGAGTAGTTGATGATTTGGGTTCATTTTGCAGCCACTACACCTGAGCACCTTCTCATTTTTGAGTAAATTATGAACTCTATATCTCTAAGGATTTTAGATTCAAATGTGTGACTGACAGCTAAAGTTTGGCTAAGATTCAGTCATGTCACAGGGAAATGATCCCAAACACAGCAGTACATCTACAACAGAATGGCTGAAGAAGAAAAGTATCAAGCTGTTGCAATGATTTTGCAATGGTCAGACTTACACTCAACTTATCTTAAAGAGTCATGCATTCATATCCACAAACCTCCATGAACTGAAGAAATGCGGTAAGCATAAGTAGGACAAAATTCTTTTACAGCAATGTGAGAGGTTGATAAAGTCATACAGAAAATGTTAATGCTGCTTTACCCTGTCGAGGATACTTGGGTGCATGGGAGTTTGTCCAAGCAGTCTACATGTGTTTGGTGTACAACCATTGCAAGAGCTTGGGCCACATAGCCACAATAAGTTGGACTCGTTCCCGGTGGGTGTTAGACTCCACCAGGGCTCCCCTTTGTCACCGATTCTGTTGATAATTTTTATGGAAGCGAAGCTCTTGATTTACCGGTTGATGTATGTGGAAATGAGCTTTCTCCAAAGGGTGGCAGACCTCTCCCTTAGAGATGGGGTGAGGAAGTTGGGCCATCCGAGAGGGGCTCAGGATAGACATCGAAAGGAGCCAGTTGAGGTGGTTCCGGCATGTAACAAGGATGCCCCCTGGGCGCGGTATTCTGGGCATTTCACACTGGGAGAAGGGCCCTGGAGCAAACCCAGGACACGTGTGAGAGATTATATCTCTCGGCTGGCCTGCGAATGCCTTGGTGCCCCCCTGGATAAACTGGAGGAGGTGGCCGTTGAGAAGGAGGTTTGGGCTTCTGTTCTTAGGCTGCTGTCCCCACGACCCGCCCCAGAAAAAATCGATGGATTGATGAATCGATATTGGTATTAAATTGGTTCTATAAGCTATTGAATTATGTGGTCTACTTAGTTTTTTACAAGGATTCATAGAGTCCTGTGAATAACTTATGTGACTGTGTAATGTCACAAGAATCGGGCTTTTACATGGCGTGTGTGTGTGTGTGTGTGTGTGTGTGTGTGTGTGTGTCAGTGTTTTTGTAATTGATATTTTAGAAATTCTTTATTGTTGTCAGAGTTTTGTACTGTAATGTATTGAGGCTCTCGGAGACTCAAACTCTGATTAAGGACTACACTGATCCACTTGACTCATCTTCGGCTGCATATTGCATAATTTGACAAAACACATCTCCACCTGCTCTATTAAGACATTTTCTTTCAGCCCCTCAAATTTAGTCCACTATAATTGGCATAAAAGTGCTTTGATGTAAAACCAGCTGTGGACTCTTTGTATTTCTTTGGCTCCTCATTATTGTTGTTTGCCGTCTTTCTTCTTTCACTCTGGTGCTGCTTTTTATCTCCGTCACTGCCTCGGAGTCGGATGTTGCTCATTCTCTCCCTCTCTCTCTCTCTCACACACACGCATGCACGCACGCACGCACGCACGCACGTTTTGATTTATTTATTTATTTTTACGCAAACAGTCACTTAATCCATCGTTAAAAAAAATACGGTGGCACTCTGTATCTCGACATTGCACGTCCTTTGTGCCAATTTGATGTGCACTTTTGTAAAGACCAGTTTGACTTTTAGACCTCAGGAGTGAGGATGTTTGGAGAGTGACAAAAAAGGAGCTGTGAAATGCGTTATGTCAATCAGAGAGAGGAAACACCAGCGACAGAGAATGTGAGGAGAGAGATGCTAATGCATGGGCGTGTGTGTGTGTGTGTCTGTGTTGGCGAGCTGATACATGGCAGGCGTACAGTGAGGACCAGCTTAGAACAGCGCTACCGTATGGAGCCTGTCTGCCTGCTGGGCCGTTGATGGATCTCTCCCACACTGCAACATGAAGTGTGTGTATATGCTTGTGTATGTGCGCTTGCATCTGTGGCAAGTGTGTTTTTGTCTGATGTGTGAAGGGTGTGTGTGGTGGGGGGAAGGGCTTGTCTGTCGGCAGTCCTGACATGTTCATTTGAATGAGTAATTATTGCCTGCTCTGTTGCAGGGCCAAGACGTGCCACTCTGTGCATTTGTGTGGAACCTTGGTGTGTATGCAGTTTTTGTGTGCTTGAAGGCTATACAATGGTTTGTGTGTGTGTGTTTTTTTTCTTTTGTTTTTTTTTCTTTTTCTAACGACCAAAAAGTACAAGCATGAGAGATGATGGAAGTTCTGTGTGTGACTGGCTAAGCAGTGGACCCAAAAAGCCCCTCCTGAATACACATCCTTGCATGAAAATACAAACTTGCTGTTAAATGTTGGTGATTGCCTTTTGTATAATAAATTGAAAAGTTGCAGTCCTAGTTGGTTCAGACCATGTACTCTATAGGCACCTTGGCATTACCCATTAGTTCTGAACTAATTTTCATATATCTCTATATCTCTAATACTTACAATGACTAAAATTTAGTAAACTGACTCATTGTTTATTCACTATGACCTGGAAGAAGTGACCCAATGAATAAACTCATCACTAAAGTGTTTACAGAGGTCAAGTTCAACCTCGTCGCTTCTATGGGACAGAAGTCTTTTTGAAACCACAGGTATGTAGGTTTATTACTTGCATACCTAACCTACATCCTTTTTTAAATATATGTATATTGTCTGTGTGTTTTGGCTGCTGCCATGTTGGCTCTTTGGAGCCAGAAGTAACTGTATTTGGTCAGATTTGTGGATTGCTAAGTTATCACGTAATGACAGCAGGTATGTACGGTTATGTTCAGTGACTCAAATTACCAACGGGAGAGCTGTCTGCTATAGCCTGTCTGCTTATATCTGTAAAAGCAGTACTACCTTACCTATACAAAGCACAGCCTTGGGAAAAGGAGGTAAAATAGTTGACAAAGTTATTGGGGTGATGTGGATACTGTACTGGATACGTCTATATTCTTATACTCACCTTTGGTCACAAGCTTAGTGATAGGGTGAGGACTTCATTGTAGATCATAGGTGTCAAACTGTGGCCCATTACATTTGGTCCGCGAAGCCATACCAAATTACTATTAGAGCTGGCCTACTGGTATTATATATGTATGTATGTGTGTGTGTATATATGTGTGTGTGTGTGTATATATATATATATGTGTGTGTGTGTGTGTGTGTGTGTGTATATATATACATACACACATGTGTATGTATATATATATACACACATGTGTGTATGTATATATATATATATATATATATATATATATATATATATATATATATATATATATATATATATATATATATATACATATACACATGTGTATATATATATATATATATATATATATATATATATGTATATATATATGTGTGTGTGTGTGTGTGTGTGTATATATACACGAGATTAACCTGAAAGCACTAGTGGGAACACAACGAATATGACTGCACATTTACGCCGACATCATCCTAGTGCAAAGACAAAAACAACAAGCATGCTACTAACTTTAGCAGAGTCATTTAGACAGCATGATTCTCCTTATGCTGCTGAGAATATAGCCCAGAAGAAGCGGATAGTATAGCTTTTATTTTGGAAAGAGACATTTCTCTGTAATAAACTCTCTTTTCCAAAGATGAGTGATTCCTCAATCAGATACAGGGCTTGCAATATCGCTAGCCCGACGTCCCGGGGCTAGCGATTTTTTCAGTCGGGCTACCAAAATCTATCTCTGCCCTGCCCGTCGGGCTATTGTAGGAAGGAAAAATATATGTCAATGCTTTTGCATTCTTTCAGAAATGTAGCTGGGTAATTATGTCATTGGCATCGGTGAGCCACTGTCAATATGTGACATATTGAAATCGCGTTTGAATTTGCGCTTGTTTTTTTGCTTTCACTTTGCAATGACAGCACTGATCTGTGAGTGATGATAATTTGTGCACCAATTCCTCTGACATCGTCTTATTAATTGGTAGCTTACTATGCAAACATGACAAGTGAAATCTCCCGCAGCTTAAACATCTGAGAGGTTGATCGCGCAGAGAATCGCTGAGCTTATGTGAGTCCGTGTGTAAAAGCAGCAGGATATATATTTTAGTTCTGCTGAGCCAAATAAGACAGGTCAGGGTGAAGAAGTGACAGCCAAAGAAAAGCTTACCACAAAACGGAGAAGTTATGACAAATCAGACTATAAGGCAAAAAGAAAGTGCAGCTTTATGGTTTCATGGACAAAAGAATTTCTGTGGCTGCAATATGACGAGCTAAATAACCAGGGCTGCACATAAGTGGTCCGCAGGTGCGCATTCGCTGTCAAAATAAAAAACACGCACAAGGGTTAGGGTTAAATTTAAAAACTGTACTTTTGAGTTAAAATATATATTTATAATTTTTAATAAATGACAAATTAAAAAGGCATGAACATTTTTTTTGTATCGGAAAAATATCGAACCGTGACACCAAAGTATCGAACCGAACCGTGATATATAGAGATATATAGAGATATAGATATATAGAGATATAGATAGATATAGATATATAGATATATAGAGATATAGATAGATATAGATATATAGATATATAGAGATATAGATAGATATAGATATATAGATATATAGAGATATAGATAGATATAGATATATATAGATATAGATATATCTATTAGGGGTGCAACGATACTCGTATCGATATTGAACCGTTCGATACAATGCTTTCTGTTCGGTACGCATATGTATCGAACAATACAACATTTTTAATTTATTTTATCAACTTTTCTTCTGACGATGCTCAGTGGCTCCCCCACCCTCATTCAGATCTGGACTTTGGAACTATTTTGGTCTTCATGTGACGTATGACCCTGAAGGTAAGCGCATGGACAAAAGTAAAACAGTATGTTGGATGTGCCACGTAATGCTCAATTTGTGGGAACTAGTGCGTTAGCGCAGTTAGCTTGTTAACATGTTGACGCCATCCAGCCCCAAGCACGGGGCGATCCGCGGTAACTCGTTAACGGAGATTTGCTGCGTTATGGCATTAATGTCATTTTAACGAGATTAGCGCTGACAGCACTACTGGGAACACAACGAGTATCACTGCACATTTACACCGACATCATCCTAGTGCAAAGACTAGTGGAAGCAGACAAAAAAAAACAAGCACATGAGTCTCCTTATGGGGACCTGATATGTTTAATATGTTGTTGAATATAGCCCAGAAGAAGCGTATAGTATAGCTTTTATTTTGGAAAGAGCCATTTCTCTGTAATAAACTCTCTTTTCCAAAGATGAGTGATTTCTCCATCAGATAGATTTATTTTATTTTTTTTATTTTGTTGTTTCAGCAACATTACATTTAAAAACTGTACTTTTGAGTTAATATATATATATTTATAATTTTAATAAATGACAAATTGAAAAGGCATGAACATTTTTTTTGTATCGAAAAAATATCGAACCGTGACACCAAAGTATCGAACTGAACCGAACGGTGAATTTTGTGTATTGTTGCACCCCTAAAATATAAAATACCCCTAAAAAAATCTTTTTTATTTTTTTTATTTTTTTTATTTTGAATTTTGGCCCACTGTGTATTTGAGTTTGACTGTCCATCTAGAACAGGGGTGTCAATCTTACTTGCTTGCCTCGTCTGTGAGTGGTCATACTCCTTTTGTTTATCTATGAAGTTGTAAAATCTGAAGATCACATGTAAATAACATTACATATAATGAGCGATTTAAAATAATAATAATTTGTCCATTGTTCCATAGAAGAAAATGTTCATGCTGGCAACATGCTCACATCCATTCTCAGTAAAATGTCACGTTGACGGCATCCTTTTGCAATTCTATAAAATTACAGAGTGAAAGAAATTACAATAGTGAACAAATAAAAGAAATTGTAAAAAGGGGGTTAAAGACAGTAAAATTTAACAGCATCCAAGTAAAGAGAAGTGAATAATTTCAACCTGGCTGCTTTTAGGAGTCAAATTGAGGTCAGTCATAAATAGATAAAGAGGACTGATTGAGATGGCCAAAGAGCAAATCTCAGCTCAGACTCACTCTCTTTTATACTTTCCTACAGTTTGCCACTCTTACGCGTGTTCTCTTCTCAGATGCAGCAGGAATTCAATTACCAGCTCTTCTTCCTTTTTTTTTCTTTCTTTTTTTTCTCCTTCTGAACTGGGTCTAGCGCAGTTATCCTGAGCTGTAACCGTAATCATACCACTGGCATTAATTGGGCTGTAATTGCTGAGGCTCTCGGCACCTGGACGATGCTTAATTGTGTGCACTGTGCTGGCACAATGACCCATAATTTTTGGTTCATTTTTTCCTCTAATTTTTTCCTTCTCATTCCATCTGTATTGCTCTCCCACACCTCTATCAGCCTCCCTTTCTCTTCTGTGTGTGTGTGTAACCATGTGTGTGCGCACCTCAAGTTTATACAGTCTTCACTCACTGTCCATTTGCTGTCTACACTTTGAGTTCACTTTAATTTTCAAATGAAACATGGCAGCAAATGTCTTCTGTGCATTTGCTTTGGCATTAAAAACATTATATGTAATTATTAACCTTTTGAAATGGCATATTAAAAACCTGCCCTGTGTCACTGACTTTGAAAACCAAACAATTTGTCCAATAAGAACTCTGTGTTAACTGTTTACAGGTACCTGCTTACAGATATAACCAGAATACTTAAACTGGTTATATCTTAACTGAATATTGTAAAATTGTTGGAACTGCCTAGGAGATTTTAAATGTTTTTTTCTGAGATTGATTTAAGCTCGGTCCCACTCATTTTTATTTTGAACATGTATTAGAAATGGCAGCTAGTTCCTATTTACCCCCACTAATATATCTCAAGCTCACTAATAAATCATTATAATCTTACAGATATGATAAAGATAGAAAAAAACTAGGACAGGAATGATGCACGAGCCGTGCTCCAGCCATGTGAAAAACTCCACTCCACCATTAGCTTGTAGAGCCACTTTAGCAGCAATAACCTAAAGAAATCATTTTCTAAGGCAGAGTCAGTGTCTCACATCATTGTTGAGGAATGTTGACCTGCTCCTCTTCATAGCATTGCTTCAGCTCATTGAGGTTTGCAGACATTCATTTATACACAGATCTCTTAAGGTCCCACCACGACATCTCTGGACTTTGACTGGGCCGTTGCAACATCGTGATTCTTTTCTTTTCTTTTCTCTTCAGCCATTCTGTTGTAAATGTGCTGCTGTGCTTGGGATCATTGTCTTGTTTCTTGACACGAGCTTTAGCGGCCTGACAGATGGCCTCACATTTGACTCTAGAATACTTATCTAGAATACCCAAATCATCCCCCTCCTGCCTGTGCTTGCGTGCTGTGTTAGGTTTTTGCCAAACATGGGGCTCTGCATTACAGTC
The DNA here is from genome assembly GCF_057381845.1 of Rhamphochromis longiceps. NCBI lineage: Eukaryota > Metazoa > Chordata > Actinopteri > Cichliformes > Cichlidae > Rhamphochromis > Rhamphochromis longiceps. The sequence continues at coordinate 30,895,702 of NC_140569.1, forward strand.
ACACATCTCCACCTTGGTCTCAGATGGGCTCACATTTGACTCTACGTCTCTGCGATAGATGAATGTCCAAATGCTGTTTTTCAGGGTTTTGTTTTTTTTAATTACTCAGCATTTGTAATTATGCTGGGATGACCTGGATGCTTCAGACCTGCAAACTGTCAAAAACCTCTGCTTCTACAGTGCTCATACTTCCTAAGTGCATTTGATTATCAGCACCTGGTTGCTAATAATCAAATGTAAGCAGTAAGGAGTGCTCATAGTTAGCAGGTCAGACTGGGACCTGTGATAGTTGTATCAAACTAACTGCTCTTACAGCAGTATAATTCTTCTGGTCTGGTTTATTAGAGCACTCTGGAGCAGCTCCACAGCCAGTTCCTGCTGGTTTTGGAGTCCCTGTCAGAGTTCTGGGATGTTCTGGATGAGATTGATAGCAAGACCTGGATTCTGGAACCGGAAAAACCATGTCACTCAGACACCACGAGGCGGATCGCCATTGGTACTGCTCCACACATCAGCAGATCTTGATGCCGCTTCACAGACCATAATACAACCAAATATTACAACCACCTAACTACCCACTGGTCTTTATAAGTGGATCTGTGTGTATGTGTGCAGGAAACAACGTCTCCATCAAAGTAGAGGTGGATCCCCGACACCCAAAGATGCTGCCAGAATGCTGCCTGCTAGGAGCAGAGCATGGTGGGTATGACCTGGGAGTCAAAGTGTGTTTGCAGGCAGCGCAAGAGCTCATCTGCAGTATTATAACCCCAAAACTAACTGACAATGATACAGCATGGGAAATACACAGTTATCAGGTGACATGCATGTGACAGTCACTAAGACGCCCACGTCCAAGCATTGCTTCTTGGACTTTAACTTAACTTAAATGAGTTCAATTAAAAAACAAAGTAGTAGTTTCATAAATGGGATCTTCCTGAGGCCTGTGCATCCTGCCTGTCTTCACACAATAACGTAGCAGCTGAGGATCAGATGAGGCAATAAAGTCTAAATTCTGTCGTTATTCAGATCAGATCGGTGAGAAGCTACGAGCTGTGAAAGAAAATAGCACTTTTTTTTTGCTCTCCACACATCTCTGGTTGTGTTGACTGTTGTGCGTTGTTGTGTCAGAGGATCTGCTTCCAGAGTGGCACATCTTCATTCCCAGCGCAGCAACACCGGAGCCAGTCAGCAGGCGAGCTCGGGCTCCAGTTTTCTATTTAAGTCCCCGTCAATTGTCGGCCATTGTTTCTGTAAACCCAAGGTCACGCGACTCCTAGCCTGTTGCCTAGCAATGCAACTCAAAAGATATTAAACACACGCACACTTCAGCCACCAAGACGGGAGGCAGGCAGCGACCCTCAAATACAGGGGGGTCGCATAGAAATATTGCTTTTTGCATGTAGGAATAACAAACAGCGAGAGTGATGAGCGCTGCACGGAGACAAAGCTCCCCTGTGGAATGGCACAAGCAACCATGGTTCATATCTAACAGCGGTGACGCCGCTGTCTGTGCTGATCTGGGCCTTTGTCCAATAAGAGATGTTGTTTGAGGGTATGCAGAGTGCTTTTTTTTTTTTTTTTTTTTTTTAAAAGGAAGTCTAATTTTCCAGGGCCTTATATACAGTGATAGTGTATCTGAAGCTGCTTGAAATGTGACTGCAGATCTAATTTAAGGCTGTTATTACTATTCTGATTTCCATCCAATTCCACATGATTTCTTGTGTTTTGTTTCAGTGGTGACTCCGCTGAGGAATAAGCTAAACGCTAACATGCACTTGTGGTAAGGTTTTCTCAGTCACTGAGCTTTCACATGCTAATTCAGCAGAATCTCTTTGAGCAGAAATTGAGCTCTGAATGTCACACACTTTCTGAAGAATATGGTGGATGTCATAGTACATCACATTATAATGTGATGTACTATGATATGATTTTTGCATTACTGTCAACAAATCAAATGGAAAAAAGCAAACCCATCAATACTTGCACAACACTTACTTATTATTTAACTATAAATAATAAGCAAGTGTTGTGGTTCCTATCAAAAACCGCTGTGAATGAAGAGCACATTCTGGACCTGCAGAGCATTCTCATCCACGTCTGCACCATCTATCTATCTTTCTTAGATTTAGCATCCTTTGGCTCATTATCTTTGACCTGCACAGAGAGCATTTTGAGCCACTCTCAGAGCAGTGAGCTGTTTTTAGATTAAAAGCTCAGAGGAACTCCCTGAATGGTACCTGCCCTTCACCAAACAGCACACAGGCCTGAGGCCTCGTCTACAAAAATATTAGATTATGTATTTGAACTTAGGCCCTCTTGTCTGTTGTGGAAGTAGACACACAGCTGCAGACACCATGGAGTAGTTGTTCCAGCGTGAATATGTGACAAAACTGCATTCTGTGAAACTCCCAGATGAGAAAATTGCCCATAAGGTGTCTTTCACTACTGCCTCAATGGACCGACCACTTTTCCCACCTTCCAGGCTCTGGTTCCTGATTTCCTACCAGGTCATGTCGGTCCCCGGTATCCTGTGCTGTCACTGGCAGTCACTTCAGTCACCTCAAAGCTAAGAAAAGGTTATCTCAGGACCCACCTACTTCGTTTTGCCAACATTTTTGTCCTGTCTCACTCCCCCCAGTCCTTCTTGCTAAAAGGGAGTTTTTTCTTCCCACTGTCACCATGTGCCCATGTTTTATACAAGCATGTGTACTACGAAAGGGTAAAACACAAGAACAACTCATCTGTGGTGTTTGCAGCTTTTCCACCGTGTCCATAACAAAGTGTCATCCGTGTTTTAATTGTTGGTTTTGGTCTTTTCTTTATTATTTGTGAGCATATCTGCCATTCAAACTCCAATTCTTTTTATCTTTACATCCAGGAGCATTATCAGTGTCTAAGTGGATCCCTGCACAGAGAGCAGAGAACCATTTGATTAACACTCAGGGGAAGAAGGGAAAAAAGTCATTTCCAAATGAAGCTGGGTACAGATTTAAATTTCACCCCAGGTTTTAACATTTGCCTCCCTGCATGACACACATCTCAGTAAATTCCCCTCCACCACTGTACAGTCTGAGGCAGCTCAAATGTTCCTGCTATTTTTTTTTCTTACATTTTATATAGCAGTAGTGAAAGTCTCCTAATCATCCCCCAGTGTCTTTGCAGGCTCATTTGCATGTGGTTAATTAGTGTGTGAAGGAGCTGTCTGTGGTCTGCTGGCAGGAACCCGGACTCCAGCGTCTTGCACAACCTCCAGGATGTTTTGGAGATCGAATTCCCATCACCTGCCACCCACGAAAAATCTGTATGTCACATAGTTGCCCCATTTTCCATTTCAAACGTGTCCCTTCATCTGTGTGTGTGTGTGTGTGTGTGTGTGTTTACATCTCTGCATACATTCTCCTGTTTGAGCTCAGAGTTCTAAGGGGGCGGACATACACTGCTGCTTATTTTCCCGTTTCTTTCCGCATTTTTCTTTGTGTGTTTTGTTTTTCTTAGAGGTGGGCTCCGGTTCTCCTTTAATTGGGTTGTTTACTGATAAGATCATTAGAATAACAAAGATGGCAGAATTCTCTGCACTATCAAACCGCTTTAATCACGAAAAACCATTTGTCTCTCTCTTTTTTTTTTTTTTTTTTTTTTTTTAAGCCCTCGTTTTTCTCCCCTCCCCTCTCTCCGGATGGGTTGAAAGGGTGTCCTGTTTATCCACTGTCGCCGCGGTGATTAATGCCTCCGCTTCATTAACATTCAGAGGAGTGCAAAAAAGTTGAGTTGACCAGATGTTGATTTTTTTTTTTTTTTTTTTCTTTCCTCTGACATCGTCTCTTTTAATGGATAGCTGCAGGAAAAACCCCCAAAGAAAACAGGAGTTACTCATTACACCAAAATGCAACGATGAGCAGGGAGAAAGGAGTTACGGGGTGACGTGTGGAGTGTGTGTGCTTTAGTGTGTGTGAGGACAGTTTGTGCCAACAAGCATGCTGCACATGCACATTCACTGCTCTCTGTCCGTGTAGAGTTTCAACCTTGAGTGTGGCATCTGCTATTCATATCAACTTGAAGCTGCCATCCCTGATCAGGTGTGTAATGACCCTCGCTGTGGGCAGCCCTTCCACCAGACTTGTCTCTATGAGGTATGAACACACACACACACACACACACACACACACACACACACACACACACACACACACACACACACACACACACACACAATTTGAGGTTTACAGTAGGGTTTCTTCCATTTTTAGATTGAACAATGAGATCAGACAGATGTGTTCACATCAGCTTTTTATAACAGATGAGAGGGAAAAAAATACAAGCTGCATATAATGGCTCATCATTGGCCTTACATTAAAACTGGACATTAACTCAGTAAGTCTCAATGAAATATGTGTGTATGAACTATTTGACACGTTTGATGCAAGTTAATATGAAGGATTCAATAATGTTGTAGGCAACACAAAACCGAAAGCTTTTGAAACACGTCGGACTTCAGTGGATATGTATACATGTGTTATGTTTTAGGAACAAAAGGATGCAATATCATTTGATGGAAATGCAAATTATTAACCTACAGAAGGCTGAATTCGGAGGCATCCTGAAAATCACAGTGAACAAAAAATTAATACAGCAAGGTAGTCCATTTTGTAGCAGGTCCACACTAATGGTGCAACTGCCGATTCTGGTATTCTATGGCAAATGCAAATGTCATAGAATACCAGAATTGGGCTCCACTGGGGCACAGGGCCCACTGGAGGACGTCAGCTGTAAGATGACCCTCATGAAGTCTGTTTCTGTATTTGTGGCATGCAAGCAGATACCAGTCCTGCTGATGAGTTAAGGGCCTTCTACAGCCCTGTCTGCCCTCTGCTACTCAGATGACCAGATCAATGTCCTGGAAGTTAAACAGAAATTTTTTTTTAAGGAGAATATAGACTATGTATATAAAGATTACAGATGGACCGATCCGATATTACGTATCTGTCTGATACTGACGTAAATTACTGGATCGGATATTGGAGGGAAATAAAAAAATTTAATCCGATCCATTAAATACCAAAAAAGCACCTCAAAAAACTTGCGACATGGCATAACTCGGCTCACTACCGTAGCACGTCGGAGCAAGCATTCCCACGTTAAGCTTAACAACAGATATATGGAGCGACTGCCTCGCCCTCTCCTGCTGCTATTTCAATCATCAAACTGATCAATGATCAGCTGATCGGCTTTTCTGTCGCGAGTCTGTCTCTTTGTTTGTTTATCGCCCACTTCGCGCCAGAAAGAGGAAACCAGCGGCTGAACAACAGCAGCACGTTTAAGCTTGATAATCTGTTGTTAGAATTTATTTAATATTACTTTCTACACCAGGATCCTTTTCTACAGCTGACGGCTGGTAACTGTGCAGGGGCGGATCTAGCAAAGTTCAGCCAGGGGGGCCGATAGGGCATGAACAGGGAAAAGGGGGCACAAAGACATCCTTTTCTTTCTTATTCTCATTTAAAATGTGTTGCTTTTAATAAATAATTATCCGAATCTTACACCCAAAGTTTTAATCTGATGTAAAATGTATAGAAGTCCATTACTGTATATAGTAACTGTTAAGTCTAATATACCCCAGTAAGCTATAGTACTTTTTCCTTTGGGAAGGTATGATCTGTGCAGTCTGCAATTCTGTTGAAGAAAGATGTTGTATGTATTTAATTACTCTTGAAAAATAATTGATTTCTGTGCATTTTTTTCACACTGCATCAAATTAAAGTTGATTACGTCGATTAAGCATCATGAGGTGGAGGGTGGGGGGTGGTTCCCCATTTTTTTTTTTTTTTTTTTTTGCTGGGAGTTTTAGAACCCCACTAGTTAGGTTGCTTACTCTTTAAAATACCAGAATAGGGAGGATGGTGCAGGTTTAAGTTTTTTAGACTGATCAGTGTTGCTGAACTATAAAATATTTTGAGTGCAGTGTATTTTTTGCATACAGGTATAACAGAATAGCTTTAGTGTTTGTGTTTTTTTTACTTGAGTATGAACTTATACAAAAAGCAGCAAGATATTAAAAAAAAAAACTGTTTTATTGATTAAAAAAACACTATATCGGATTCATATCGGTATGGGACATAAAGTGGTATCGTGCCATCTCTAATAAAGATGTCTGACATGACAACAGCCCAGATGTCAAGCCACAGTGATATGACTTATTACGGAAATGTTTTTTATATATAGCTGACATATCTTGATATAGAAATATTCAAGTTGAATAATCTTTGCTGTCATACAGTATGTGATTTCTCAAGAATAAAATGACATAACAGCGGTCAGTGGAAACCAAAATTATCAAGTCTTTTTTTTTTTTTTTCTTTCTTTGAGCAATGGATATATTCATGGAAGCTACTTTGGGTTGTTTCCCTATTCAAAGGCTCACCACAGCAAGTAGGTTGGACCTGATGGTCTTCCTGATGCAAAAGGATTTGTTTGTTTGTTAGATGAGCGTGGAAACCCCCACACTGTATAATTATGACTTTTTGAAAAAGCATGTGTGGCTGTATGTGGGTAAAAAACTGAGCATGAACTCACTGCTTAGGATGTATGGGTTCATATGACATGTGCCCAACAACTAGACTGTCACATCACCCATATTATAATCTCAGAAAGTTTAAGATTTACCCCGGACTACTTCAAAGCTACAACATGACCAAAAAACTGATCTGGTTATAATAATTAAAAAAAATCCCACTTCTTCTCAAGTCCCTCAGGACCACCAGCATGCCTCTGGGACACAATTCTCCATTTTTGACTTGAGTTTACAGTGCTCCCTCCTCAAACACTGTAAGGGTTCCTCCTGAGTAGTGGACACAGTTATAAACATCTATTTCATTTATTTGCTTAAATGAACAAAGTTTTGCGCATTACAGTTGCCATTTTCACTCAGTCATAATACAAAGCCTTATCCTGTTGCCTTCAGTGAGCTGCAGGTACAGTAAACATGCACATGAATACAGATTCCCCTTTGAGGACATACATATTGTAAACAGTGTTTCTAAACAGCATTTAATTTAATCAGGCACAAACGATTTGTGTTCATTAGCCATCAGTGTTTTAGTGTTTCAACAGGTGGGCTGCTCAAGGTGAGTGACAGTCAGATATGATCAAAGGTAGAACTGGACTAGCGCAGCCTTACGACACACAGGAAATGAGCACAGATGACTCTGTTTGGACTCTGTCCTCGGTGACATGCTGCACGGCCAGATATCGTTGAAGCTCAGAAACAAATCGCAGGACTCTAATCGACTTAAAAAAAAGAGCCCTTCAATGCTTCAAGGGTGCTGGATAATCTTAAACATAGCTGTACAGAGTGTATATTGAAAGTGCTGTTATGAGCCACACATCAGATTCAAGGTAATGATTTGATCTTTTCTCTTTTGCCTTCAGTGGCTGCGAGCGCTGCACTCCAGCAGGCAGAGCTTCAACATTGTTTTTGGAGAGTGTCCTTACTGCAGTAAGGTATGTGTGTGCCTCACAGTGTGACTGACAGCTGCCTTCAGAAAGCCCTCAATAGACATTCAGCTTATTAATTAGCATGCCTCTATACATCCTGTAGCCTTTTCTTCTGCCACTGCGCTTTCAACAATGTGCTGCATTCATACACTTTGACTGAAGCTACTCCTCGTCTGAAAGTGTGATACTGCGTGTCTGTGAATGCAGCTCGCCACCGATTCAAAGTCAAAGACGGTTTTATTCGAGCGTGTGAGTTGCAGTCAGAAACGAGAGCCCCCTTCATCTTTTTATCATAAAGAAATCTTTCATCGCATGTTTACCTTTACAGAACATCTAATAGGCAGAATAAACTGAGGCTTGTCCTTCTATTTCAGCCCATCACTGTGAAAATGGCAGCCCAGAAGTCCTGATGAGAGGCTTTGTGTTCCCGGCTGCTCCATCTCCACTTTGGGAAGGAGCTTTGAAAGGAGCTGTTAAAACTCGTCGATCCATTAGCTCCTCAAAGGGGCTTCAATGTACTTTGGCAAACTCTGACAACAGCAAGCAGTAAAAGAAAGGCGCCCAGAAAGAGGAACCAGGACGTCAGCCATTCACTCCATTGGGGACCGGCTTCAGGACTTGAGTTTTTGGGAACAGACTCTTCCCATTTACCCAAAGCATCTCTGTAGTAGAGCTGGCTATCCCAGTACTTTGGATGGCTGTACACCGCTCTCTGGTGTGTGTGTGTTTGCCTGTCCATGTCACGGTTTGCTCGCTCTTCTTTTCTCCTTTGTGGGAAGACTCGGCGCTCCATTCTCGCTGAGATCAGGGGCACGTCATCTGTTTTGCTGCTTGTCCTTGTGGGGTTACGTTTCTGTTAAAGAAGGTAATTCAAGTGTGTGCACTTTGAAGCATTTAGGTGTCAACTTTCAATTCTGCTTTTTCTTTGTAACCTTTAGAAATCTGGAGGAACAACCTAACTGAAAAGTCTACAGCACATCGTAAAGATTTAGTCAGGTGTAAATAGTTGTTTTGTAGCCTTTAGTGTAAAACAGGTTCAAACTGCCCAAGCTGTGGCCTCACACCTGTTTGGGTTGAGCTCTGGGCTTTACTGGAGGACTTCTGAGATCACGTGCAGCAATGGGTTTGGGCCTTTCTTCCTCTTCCTCACTGTCAATGTCTTCATAACTGCACACAGGCCTTTGCCTCGGGGACCTTCTGACAGCAGGGAGAACTTCTTCCTTCTATATTCAAACAAATAAAAGGCAGTTTGACCAATCAGGAACTTGATCATTTATTTGACAGTGAAATTTAGTATTTTAAACAGCCACAGCTCTCAGGTGCATTACAGGTAGAGGGATGAACACATCAAAGTACAACATCTAATGGCAAACGCACAAGAACCCAGGGTGCTGTGTTGTCTGCACTGTTCCACCACTGATTTTTAGCTGTGGGTAACCCCTGCCTGTCCAGATTCATAATAAAACAAAAACACTAGCCAAATTATTCTTCATCTTCATAACGTGCTCATAGTGGAATCCATAGGGGACAAAATCCACTAACCAACCAATCGAGGCAGCAGTGAACAGCTCCTGTTTTATGAGGTAAAATGACTGTTTTTGTCAGTGGAGGCTGGTGGAGTGTAATGGCTTGTCTGACAGCAGGTAAAGCAGTAAGAATGTTCTAATGTTGGCGTCTACTTAAACCCATATTGGTTCTTTGAGGTGTGTAAAATCTGTGCCTGATGACTGTGTCCACAGCAGCGTGAGGTTTTAGATTCAGGCTCTTGTCTGTGTGGGAGATCACTTCAAAGAAACCAAATTATAACCTGCTGAGTGAAAACAGTTTACCCACGTATTACTTTTAACACAGAAATATACAACACAGTTCTGCAGCTCCTGACTGAGAAACCAACTGCTTTTATGCATGACCTGCAATATTACACATCGTACGTCTCCTGCTGATCACTCTGTTTTAACAAAGTGCCTGTGACAGATATTTGAATGTCATTCTGTCTAAAAATACTAATTTTTGATCCATTTTGTGTAAATCTTCCAGTGTTTCACCTTGAATATATTACATGAGAAGTTTGTAACTTCATTTTTCAGATTTCTTTTTAATGCAGTGTGTTTTGTGTGCAAAGGTCTTAAAAGTAGCACAAAGGCTGAAAAATGCTGGACAGTAATTTACTCAGAGTTTGGATGCCTTGTGGTGTTCATGTCATCTTGTACACACAGAGGTGCAACATCAGGTCAGTCAAAGCTGACCTCATCATTAGGTTAACTCCGGCTTCAGCTCTGATCTTTCTTTTAGACACTTTAGCAGGAAGCAGAAATGTCACACAGTAAACTGTTACACAAGCTTCTGAACCCTTCTGATTTAATATTCCAGTGTATTTCAAATCTAGTTTCAAAGTTATTTTTGTATTTACAAGAGATGTTAAAATGGGACTCGGGTTATGTTGTCTCAGCATACTGTTGCATAAAGGGTGACAGTTAAGGTGTTTGAGGCCTTACCTGTTCTGACAGAGGTTTATTGATGGGTGGTCCTCTGATGTAGCCAGCTGGCACTGCTTTGGACTTTGCGCCTTCATGGACTTCATCATGGTCCTGTAGAGGTGCAGCTTTGGCTCTAGAGACTCCGCTCGCTCCTCCTGCTTTCTGCTGACGGAAACAAAAAGCAGTTTTATTATCTCTGTGATGGCTGATGTGAGGCCGACACGACTGCTTTCTAACTGACCTCATTTCAGTCACAACATTATCTGCGAGCTTATTTCTCCTCCTTTAATGCAACGCAGCTGGAGGATAGATTGGGTCAGATATGAGATCCTGCCTTCTTCAGTGTACGAAGCTATACAGTGCAATTTAGTTCAGTGTTCTGCGTTTACTTCACCGTGTGTCACCTGCTAGCAGGAGAGCTAACATAGCATTAGCTGACGCTAGACAAGCATCAGCAGTTTGTCTCAGATGAAGGTAAGGCTTTCACTGTCCACTTCCTCATCTCAGCTACTGACTCTCAGTTTGTTTCTTTTACTGGACTGTTACTGTTGTCAAGTCCAAAATAAATACTCAAACTCAATACCAATATCCAGGAGAATACACAGTCACATTTTTCATGTTACACATAGGCAGAACTGATAATATTTGCTGCCTGATGCCAGCACCAACATTATCACTACAAAAGTTGCTGCTGAGTCCAGATTCTGTGTGAAGCCTCAGTCTAAAGGCCATTTCCTCTGAATTCCTGATCTACAGCTGTGCATGCTTTGCTCCTATGTCTTTTAATGTCACGTGAAATCTCTTTACCCCATAAGCCCATCTTTGAACTGTCTTCCTTAAATAAAACTTTGCCTCACTACAAAACTATAATCCTCCATAAAATAATTCCATATTTATCCAACACTAGTGGCAAATGATTGTGTGAACATACCCATTCAGTGGCCTTTATCTCAGCTGACATTTACTCTCCTCACTAAACCGCCTGTAAATGGCCACTTCTGTTTAACTAGGGATCAAACTGGCCAGCACTTTAGCATGGAAATTAAATGACACAAGGAGAGGAGAGGAAATCAGGAGCATAATTGGAGACACCCTGTGCTCTGTAGTGTGTGTCATCAACTCCTTCAAATTGGGCCGTTGATAGTAGGGGGGGTCAAGAAGTTATTCTGTTAAATTGAGGCAGAATCGCAGCCCTCCAGCTTCAGACCTGACCACCTCTAGTTCACATGCTCGTTGGGGCAGGTTAGCCCTCCCTTTCACTGCTGTCACAATTTAGCACTCAGGGTTAAGAGACTGAGCTGGGGAAATGAGGACCTTTGTGGCCAAACACTTAAGTAGTTGAATGTTGACTGAATGGTAAAATTCTGTCAATTATCACCAGTCTTAGATCTAATTTTTTTGGTGTATTCTCAGCTTCTGTGTCATAGTGGTTATTCTCCGATGCACGAGAAACATTTTAAGGAGGGCCAGTCAATGGTGAGAGTAATCAGACCATCACATCACAAAGATTCCCACTGGGGTTAAAGCCAGCAGTCTGTGGTGGTGAATCATACTTTCATAATCTGCCTGACGAATCCTGGCGTTGTCATCTTGGAATACGCCTGTGCCTGTGAAGTGACCACACCCGCTGAGAAAGTGAGCTGCTATAGACAGATGTCCAACTGAGCCAACATTTCAGTAAGAAGCCAAATACCTACTGGAGGATGAAGGTGGGTTCACAGGATTTCAGTGCATAAAGGAAAAGATGTCAGTGGTGCCAAATTTTTTCCACACCATCTCACAGGTTTTGAGTCCTCACCTTTTCCTTGGCTCGAGGATCTTTGGTGGGCGATTCCCCTGCAGCTCCCTGTGGCTTGGACAAATCAAGTCCTCCCCTGACAGCACTGCCCCACAGGTTTTTAAGATACTGGTAATCGGGCTTCTCTTGGTAGCCCAGTTTGTTCACATAAAGGAGGAATTTGGCCACCTCATCTGAAGACAGGAGCAGAGTGGACATCAAGAATCAGATATGTTAAGTGATACTGATAGTGATTTGATTAAATCTGGTTGGATTTTTACAAAGTTACTATTCCAGAAAGTGTGCATCTTCAGAAAATGAAGCACCCTGTATATTTTTGAGTGTGTGTGTCTATGTGTGTGGTGGTATCTCTCCGCAGAGGAGATCAAGCGAGCACGTGGCTAAGGACCTGCATGTGTGGAAGTGTCATACTCAGTCAGTCCTGATGCATCACACACTGGCCAGGTGACATGTCTGGCACATACTGCAGTAGCACGGTGACACACACACACACACACACACACACACACACACACACACACACACACACACACACACACACAGGGTTGATGCATACCCCAGCTCTTATCTGTGGCGGGCAGCCGGGCTTTGTCAGCAGAGGAGAATCTAGTCCCAACCATACATCACACACAGAGCCATAGCACAGGTGTGACCTCTCCTTATAAAGAGGAGAGATAAAACACGACTAACTTTGAAAGGCATGTCAATGGGACAGCTGTTTAATTGCTACAAAGTTATTCTGGAGCTTCAGGTGAGAGAAAAGGAGACAGTGTTTTATTCTGGGTGGGACATTTTCATGTAGCCTGGACTGTCACAGCCTCGTCTCTTCTTATAATCCAGTTTAAAGATTGTCTTCACTTCAGGCATTTTTAAGCCAAACTAAGTTTAGCCTCTTCATTGAGCTCAGCAAATAACCACACAGCTACACCAAGTTTATGTGTCACGCGTCATCATTTTCACCCAGCTAGCAAAGGATTTTGCACTCTTTGCATTATTAACGTACTGGAATCTTAATTTACGATGGGAATCTAAGGTCACAACACCAAACTGTAAATATTCGGCCATGCCGCTTAATCTTTGAAGTCAGGAGTATAAAGTCAAGCAGTTAGCCACACAATTTGCCTACACAGTGCGTAAAAGTCACCCACACTGTGCTGACTCAGTTCTTGGATCAGATTCCAAGCAGCATGTGGAAGAATACAGAAACACCTGTAGAGTTGGGCTGTAGCTATATTCCATTAGACCTGAACTTGCCTTCAGTATATCTCTATAAGTAAAAAATCTTTGAAATAGTCCATTTGTAGAGAAAATATAAGTAATGACATCATTCTAATGACTAGAAAAGTCGTCATCTTAGATATGTTGTTTCTACATTAACACGTACTGATTTAAAAAAATAAAGAAGTGCTGCTCTGTCTAATCTTGTATTCTTATTAACAGAGACTCTCAGTAAACCCAGAGCCCAAAAGAAGATTTTTCTCTTCCCCTCCAAAGGCTTGTAGTTTTACTTTCAAATTCTCTCGTTAACCTGAGAAGTGGAGAACAAGTTCGCTAACCTGAAGATGCCCTTTGGCCTTGGCTTACCTGTGCTGGCTCCGCTCACTGACAGCTGCTGGACTGAATGTGGCAGATTATCCATCAGTCTGAGAGAAGAAGTGAAAACAGAAGAGGTGAGAACAGAAAAGATCTGAGAGATGGACTCGGGCAGAGCAGAAGAACGAGTTGAAATGAAGCCAAAGCACACAACATTAGTTTTTCTCACTCTGACATCAACTACACACACTCAAAATAATTATTAGGAGTAGATTATGTATGCAACACTGCTGTGGAGTACATATATATCTAGCCTCATATCAGACAGAGCTGTTAAGTCATTACACTCTTATTTGCACTTGTAGTCTTTGTTTCTTTTTCATTAAATTTAAAAAGAATTAATGGAAACTTTAAAAGACCATAAAAACCTGGAGAACTATTGCTGAAGACCTCATTAAAAATTACAAGAAAGTCTTGTCTTATAGAAAGCTCACCCAGAGATAAGGAAATTCTGGGTGGCTCAAGACTTTTGCACAGTACTGAAGCAGAGGAGACTTGGCAGCCACCCTAGCATGAATCCAAGCTCCAATCAAAATGAATGAGAGCTCCATAACTCTAAAAGCACACAGTAAAATCTGCCCTCAGGTATAACTTCAACAACAGACAAGAAAACTTATCCTGTTTAATGAAATGCGCTCAAGCAGTGTCCTGTAAGCGAAACAGACTCAAAGCTTTGATATAATTTTACCACTCCTTAAACCAGACAGGTGGACTGGGTGATGTCTGGGTGGACATCATTAAAACAGACTACACCTATGCTATGCTGCACATGCTTCTTTAAGGCAGAAACAGGAAGAAAGGTAGTAACGATTTATAGTTATGTTAATAAGTGAAATTCCAGTATCAGACTGTGTGTGTGTGGTACTATATGTTGTACTGTTAGAGCAACAGATGCTGCAATGCAATTATTATAATTTAATTTCACTACAGAAATCTGCGACATCAGTCAACAGCTTTTCATGGCAATAAAGAGACTAATCCAGAAAAAAAGATGTTTAAAATCTTCCATCCTTCTGTAGAGAGTACCCGGATACACGGTCAGTCTCAGTTACTCCCTACCTGGTCTTTGCCTCCTGGACCTGAGTTGGATTTTTGAGGACGTCGTCCCAAGGCAGAGACCCACATAACCAGTGAAGGAGACAGAAACCCAAAATTTGGAGGTCACCACGTCTAGATGCCGCTGTAGAGGAAGAAAAATGAGATGATGGTGATGGTGCAGTACTGCTAGCATAATTCTATAAAGACAATTTAAAGAAGACAATGAAAAAGTAGAAGCACGTAAGTCCGTAGTTAGAAAATATTGCTGTTTGTCGTTCAATCAAATAGTTGGGTTTTTTTTTCCTGTAGCATAGCCGAGGTTGGACACAAGTACTCTTAAATTTTGAGGTTAAAGCTAACACAGTAGAAATCAATCAAAAAGGCTGAAGCACAGATACTAATTCTTACACTGTGTCATCTCTCAGTGGGTTATTTTGTTTGGCCAAACAGGATGGAAACTTATCAAGACAAGAAAGTGTATATCAACTAGATTCCTCTTTTCAATTACAGTCTCTATGTGAGATTGAATACTGTGTTATACCATCATGATGACTTTTTGGTGGGTGGGTTCAGCTTCTACTTCCAAATGGACTTGTGTAGCTTCCCACACTTACTATGATTAAAAAACCCTTCTGGAGGATTCCTGCTGACTTATTTGGTCATTTTTTCTTTAGGATCTTTAAATGAAAAAAAAAAACAAAAACCTGTGCGTCATCCAGACACTCAAAGTAAAACTTCAATGACTGGTTGTAACACACATCTCAGTTCAAATCACTACCACATGTTACAGAAGTCAACAGTAGTGTACTGCTGACCCCATCTGTGCTCTTCCAGTCTGCTAACAGAAACATTGTTTTCTTTTTTTTAAATGGTGGAACTGATTTCACTTTAGTCTGAAACTGGTGGGAAAGTGAAAGGCAGATCACAGGCTCTCTATATAAGTCTGTATTTAAAAGATGGACACAGCCACCATGACATCACCCAATTGGTTTCGGACTCCACATCTTTAAGCACCAACACTAGTGGTTTGACTGCAACATGTTGGTTTTTTGAAGCCAAAAGTGACACATGGTCAATCAGTGGGACATAACAGACTGATTACTAGAATATATTCATCAAAACTAAAGGACAAGCTTCCAGGAAATATTGTTTGTCTGATAGACTGCTTAACTACAGACACGAGAGCACAATCCAGTGAAGTGACTTAAATTAGCAGAGTTGAAACCCTGCAGGGGGCACAGCCGGCTGTGTCGGCACACCTGATAACTCCAAGGTGAGACATGAAAACGATTTAAAAGCTCGTACCCTCAACAGTTGTTATCAAGGAGGAACCAATCTAAAGAGTACAAAATATGTGTCTCACACCAGACTGTAAAAATGCTTTACATTGCTGGTAAGCTCGGCATTTAAACATTGGAGTCTGTGGGGACTGACTCCGTGTTCAAGCGTGCCTCATATGGCTGTCAGAGGAACTGGAGTTCTGGCACTTCCACACTTCATTTTTTAGATGGGGCGATCGTGGCTCAAGAGTTGGGAGTTCACCTTGTAATCGGAAGGTTGCCGGTTCGAGCCCCGGCTCGGACAGTCTCGGTCGTTGTGTCCTTGGGCAAGACACTTCACCCGTTGCCTACTGGTGGTGGTGGTCAGTGTCCGGCAGCCTCGCCTCTGTCAGTGCGCCCCAGGGCGGCTGTGGCTTGCCATCACCAGTGTGTGAATGGGTGGATGACTGGATATGTAAAGCGCTTTGGGGTCCTTTAAAGCGCTATATAAATACAGGCCATTTACCATTTTCCCAAAGGAAAAAGTACTATAGCTTATTGGGGTATATTAGACTTAATAGTTACTATATACAGTAATGGACTTCTGTACATTTTACATCAGATTAAAACTTTGGGTGTAAGATTCGGATAATTATTTATTAAAAGCAACACATTTTAAATGAGAATAAGAAAGAAAAGTATGTTTCTGTGCCCCCTTTTCCCTGTTCATGCCCTATCGGCCCCCCTGGCTGAACTTTGCTAGATCCGCCCCTGCACGGTTACCAGCCGTCAGCTACGTAGAAAAAGATCCTGGTGTAGAAAGTAATATTAAATAAATTCTAACAACAGATTATCAAGCTTAAACGTGCTGCTGTTGTTCAGCCGCTGGTTTCCTCTTTCTGGCGCGAAGTGGGCGATAAACAAGCAAGAGAGACGGACTCGCGGCAGAAAAGCCGATCAGCTGATCATTGATCAGTTTGACGATTGAAGTAGCAGCAGGAGAGGGCGAGGCAGTCGCTCCATATATCTGTTGTTAAGCTTAATGCAGGAATGCTTTACAAACATTCAGAGATGAACTTACACACTTGTTTTACTTCTCTCTGAGAGAACTTCCTCGGAGATGAAATGCCAGATTTCAGGCTACAAATACACACAGCCGCTCTATCACATGAGCACACTGCTCCGACGTGCTACGGTTATGAGCCGAGTTACGCCATGTCGCAAGTTTTTTGATGTGCTTTTTTGATATTTAATGGATCGGATTACATTTTTTATTTCCCTCCGATATCCGATCCAGTAATTTACGTCAGTATCGGACCGATACCGATACGTAATATCGGATCAGTCCATCTCTACTATAGAGTACAATTAGAGTGGATCAGTTGCTGACTTTAAAGAACTATTGTTCTCAATATGTGCCTTAGACCTAAGAGTCCTGTAATCAGCCATCTCAGCACTGTAAATATCCCAACACAAAAAAAGTTTCCACAAACCATAACCAGGGATCTGAACGGCACAAGTTGATGTTAGGGAACTAAATAGATTTTACAAGTGTGGCTTCCCATGTACTAAAGCAGTGGTGTCAAACTCAAATACACAGTGGGCCAAAATTCAAAACTGGAACAAAGTCGCGGGCTAACACTAATATTTATTGAAAAACAAAATCTTCCTCCAGATATAAGAATGAATCTTTTCTTATGGACTCAAACAAGTTTTGCTGAAAAACTTAATATGGAACAAGCAAAGCTTAATACTAAACGATATATATATATTAGCTGTATAATACCAGTAGGCCAGCTCTAATAGTAATTTGGTATGGCTTCGCGGGCCAAATGTAATTAGGCTGCGGGCCAAATTTGGCCCGCGGGCCAGAGTTTGACACCTATGTACTAAAGCTTCTTTAAGAACAAGTCCAGACTGTGTTTGTGTCTTATTGTGGTTGTGTGTGTGACTGCATGAGTCTACATTAATGTGTGAGGTCTATCAATATTTAGCGACCAAGTCCATCCAGAGGGGTCGAGCCCAAGGGTTTTAGCAGCTCAATACTGTAACAGCCGCCACACGTCTCGGGAGAAATTACCTATCGACTGACTCCATCAGAGGGGAGAAATCTCCTCCCTGAGTCGCAGCCAGCATTGATCCTCTCCAGCCAATAGTCTGGTCTAAGGAGGAAAGCGTGGTCACTGGCACAGAAGACCACATTATGTGGGATGGGAGGGCAGTAATCTGACAACATGCAAATTCTTGAAATGTAAGTATTCAAATGTACGAATGCAAGGTTACATCTTCAAGATGAAGATGGGCACAGATCACCTATAAGTACTAAACATTTCAAGGAAACATTGTTGTGTCTGAGTCAGAAACTGCAAGGCTAGCATAGAATACTAAAGTGGACCCAGCAGGAAGTCTAAATAATCAGTGAGGCTGGTCAGAACAGGAGTAGTGGTGAAAGACTGGATGTATAGAAAGGGGGTTGAGAAAAGAGGTGTTAGATAATGCCTCCCACCCAACAGCATGTGCCGTTTCTATGGAGTATTTAAGAAAAGATTATATGGATATACCACACACACACACACACACACACACACATATATATATTAGGAGTACAACGATACTCGTATCGATATTGAACCGTTCGATACAGTGCTTTCGGTTCGGTACGCATATGTATCGAACAATACAACATTTTTTATTTATTTTATCAACTTTTCTTCTGACGATGCAGTCTTTGTTGAGCGCTCAGTGGATCTGCGTTCAACTACTCTGCCTAGGCTGCACTATCGAGTGCAGATCCACTGAGCGCAGCGCAAGCTAGCAAGACAGAAGCTAAGCTTGTTGCAACATGGCAACTGCCTCAATGCTACCCGAAATTGAACCTCCCCCACTCTCATTCAGATCTGGCGTTTGGAACTATCTTGGTTTTCATGTGAAGTATGACCCTGATGGACAAAAGTAAAACAGTATGTCGGATGTGTCACGCAATGCTCAATTTGTGGGAACTAGTGCGTTAGCGCAGTTAGCTTGTTAACGTGTTGACGCCGTCCAGCCCCAAGCACGGGGCGATCCGCGGTAACTTGTTAACGGAGATTTGCCGTGTTATGGCATTAATGTCATTTTAACGAGATTAGCGCTGACAGCACTACTGGGAACACAACGAGTATCACTGCACATTTACACCGACATCATCCTAGTGCAAAGACAAGTGGAAGCAGACAAAAACAACAAGCACGCATGCTACAAACTTTACCCGAGTCATTTAGACAGCCGTTTGGCCGCGTTAGCACACGAGTCTCCTTATGGGGACCCGATCTGTTTAATATGTTGTTGAATATAGCCCAGAAGAAGCGTATAGTATAGCTTTTATTTTGGAAAGAGCCATTTCTCTGTAATAAACTCTCTTTTCCAAAGATGAGTGATTTCTCAATCAGATAGATTTATTTTTTTATTTTGTTGTTTCAGCAACATTACATTTAAAAACTGTACTTTTGAGTTAAAATATATATTTATAATTTTAATAAATGATAAATTGAAAAGGCATGAACATTTTTTTTGTATCGAAAAAATATCGAACCGTGACACCAAAGTATCGAACCGAATCGTGAATTTTGTGTATCGTTGGACCCCTAATAATAAAAAAAAAAAATTATAATAATATTATATATATATAGGAGGCAGATACCGTCTTTTCCACCTGTTTTGATATTTTTCAAACCTTAATGTTTGAGTGCTTGAGAACAGGTTCAAAGAAAGTGCACTCTGACAGCCTAATCTAGCAGCAGCTGACTCTGGTTTACACAAATGTTCCAGTCTCAATAAATTTGAGATTTATTGAGATACACACCCTGTGTATGGGTAGTCTCAGTCTATAGGCTGTATAATACCTTTTGAAAACCCCGGGAACTACTCTGATAGCTACCCAACTGTCTTTATTGATGTATACTAAGGTGTCAAAACTTGTCATTAAGGGTAAAGGGAAAGTTAACAAATTTCATCTTCATGGGGGAAAGGGTTAAAGAGTTCAGAATTTAAAATATTTTTTCACACATGATTTCATTTTTAATTTAGTCTTTGTTAAAATAAGCAAACCTGGGAAAGACGGGATATATTATAAAGTCCTAAATAAAGATGACTTCAATGACTTAAAATGGTAGAACCAGTCCTGAATAACATCTTTAATGGCTACTTTTTAAACAAAACAGATATGCACAAAGCCACAGAGAAAACAGAAGAAAGAGCAATCCAACATTTAAGAAACTGTCGTCATGTGCCACGCTTCATCTCAACAACTCTGATAACAAGAGTTAGATGCGTTTGCCCTTGTGGGTGTAAAGTGTGCATTAAGTCAGTGTTACACTGAGGCTGCCTATTGTTGTAAATAATTACACAGCCCTCCATAGATACCAGGAGCCAGCTGAAAGGGAATAAAGATGAAAAATACATGTGATACTGACACTAGAAATAAGTGTTGCAACTTCCAGAGTGCTATAATAGATTAAAAATTAAAAAGACAACAGCTACAGTAAGTGCTGCAGACCTTTGTGTATTCTGTTATCGCAGTTCAAAATAGCATTTTGTGTGTCTGCTCCTCTGTATTCATGTAAGCATTTCCCCTCATACTGTCCTCAACAGCACAAGACAGAACAGAGACAGCTGCATCTGAGTACATACCATCACATATAAACACTTACTCAACGGAAGATTGGACACAACATAAATACGCAAGTATCGTGCATACGTAGCATTCTTGGCATACACATGCATTCTCTACATGCTTTAGACAGGGAGGTGAGGAAGTGATGCTGTTGTTGTCAATTATCTCCTATTGTTATTCAGATTCTCTAAAGCACGCTGCGGTGTCACACTCTTAACCCTTCTGCTTCACAGTCTTGTCTTTCAGAGACGGTCTTCTGTCTGCCGACCGCCCACCGAATGGCGGTAATTACACTTTTTAACTCCAAGTTCATAGGCCGGCACTCGTCACCATGGTAACCTGTCAACATCTTTGTGGGGATTGTTGCCATCAGGGCATAGAAGGGTCAAGCTCTTAAACTATATCTCCAAGAGCAGTCACATGTACTCTAACACTTACCGGTCCAGCTAAGCAGGTATTAAATATAACAATATCTAGAATGTTAAGCATGTCGAATTTTTGTGTAGCTCAGGCACCAGTCAAAAAAAAACAAAAAAACAAAACTTTTTTATTGCTGTTGGCTCTAAGAGTCGCTTGATGTTGTCACTTTACGTTTTTTCGGAGAAATCAAGTTTAACGAAGCGGAAACACCAAAAAATTAGTCCAACTTGGAAGTGCCCAAAAATGCAGTTCTTGGAGAGGTTGTTTGAGACTGGCGACAAAAATCGAGTCCAGTGTAAAATGTCAAACCACACACCATTAAAAAGCATGTTTACAGCCTGGTACAAGAAGTGGCTTTGGCTTCTATGGGTAGTTTCTTCCTTCAATAAACAGCTATAGACTATGTGCAACTTAGCATATGCTACTTCCGGTGGGGAAACTCCTGTAGGGCGCTTTGTTTCCAGTGTGATATTCGTGTCTTGTTTACGGTCGGGTTTTCCAAAAAAAGTCAACCAAATGGACGAATCAAGCAGCGATTTACATTTCTCAAGTTGTCTTGGGCATTTACCGAATATATCTGTAGATGATGTTCGTCGACTTGTCGATATTTTTCCCTCGTGCCTCAGAGCAAAAGAGAGAAAGGATTGAAATTTCTCAGTATTTGTATATAGAGTTCCCTCATTTATCGCGGATGTTATGTTCTAAAAATAACCAGGGATAGGTGTTTAAACACTCTCAAAGTTCAAAGCTTTGTAAAAAACAAAAAAAAACAAAACAAAGGCTATTATAGAATGAAACCAAAGATCAAAACCTGTTTTCAGTCCCAAACATTTATTTGAGAAATAAACCTACAGTATATTTGTTTTCCTATAAATAATAATGACAGATTTTAGAACTAATGAATTTAACTTTAAGCTTAATTGCTTAAATTAAGCTTAATGCACCTTATAATCCGGTGCGCGGTATGGTTAAAATAAAAAAATAAATAAAAATTTAAAAATTTAAAAAATACGGTAACTGCTACCTTCCTTTAGCATGTCCAGAAGTCCAACTTTTTGTGCGATGGTTAGCATCTTCCTCTGCCTTTTGGGTGCTACCGCAGGTGCCTTTGATGGTGCAAAACATTTCATCGACATTGTTGTGTTTGTTGGGGAGAAAACTTACAAACATACAGTACAGCACTTCAGAGTCACATTGCTAGTGATCGATGTAGCGATTCTGTACTGTACAGGAGAGCACGGCTGGGGCTTCCTCCTGGTGGGACATGCCCGGAAAACCTCGCCCAGAAGGCGCCCAGGAGGCATCCTTGTCAGATGCCCGAACCACCTCAACTGGCTCCTTTCGATGTGGAGGAGCAGCGGCTCTACTCTGAGCCCCTCCCGAATGGCCGAATTTCTCACCCTATCTCTAAGGGAGAGGCCAGCCATTAACGCAGCTTAGTAACCAAGCTTGCTAGCACTTGCTGAAAACTCAAGACATCTTATTTAGATTAACAGGTGAGATGCACGAGTCGAGAAATCAATGAGAGAATTAACCGTCTCTATATCTAGCTTTTCTTTACAGTCTCTGGTCCTGATATGTGACCAGTTAATTATTCTTTGGATTTCTTTTCTAACAATTAAGTACCTGAAAAGTTTGTAAGTACCAAACTAGAATGTGTGTTAAACTGTGTCTTGATTTAAAAAAAAAAAGCAAAAAAAAAAAAAAAAAAAAAAAAAAAAAAAAAAAAAAAAGCTTAAAGACAAAATATTATCAAGAAAGTTAATAAGTAATTTGCTTGCCAGATACCAACTAAAAGAAAAGAAAAATGTGGGAAAAAAACAGTATCTTTCTTTCTTCTGCGCCTTCTTTTCCCTCTTCTAAACATTTTACAGTTGACATGCTTTTCATGTGATAGGTTTTGCTGACAGGACACAATCTGAACCTCTTTCAATTATCGATTATGCTGATAGAAACTCTCCCATGGAGATTAGGCAGTCTGAGCCATGCTAACTCACAATATTGAACCGGTGGGTAGTGGAGTTGGTCGGTGTGGAGCTCACAGGGGTTATCTGTGACTTGCTCTAACCAAACATCAAAGCCCTTAATTAATGGGGGGATGAAAACACGATGCAGGTTATGACTTTAGCTAATTAGGGAATTGTTAAACAGAGATGGTGCTGGGGAATTCAGCAGGGGCCGCGGATGGAGAATCGATGGTCAATGAGGAAAGGGAGCAGGTAGGCAATTTGCCAGTTAATGTGTTCCCAATACCAGCAAGGAAGCCAGACGGTGCTCAAGTGGACACTACTTTACATCTATTGATAAAGATGGAAAGAATAGACATTATAGTAGCCTTAGTAAAGATAACGTAAAGCACTTTGTGAATTTTGAACACCTTTCATTCTAAGTTGTAAAATCTGACATACTTAATCAAGTTAATGTCTCTGTTCTGGTAGTTTGCATTAGAAGACCATATCTGAAAGTTAAAATGAGGTAGGGGGCATTTTTCAGTCTTTGTTCATTTTACTGTCAGTATCATGGAAACTTTCCTCATTATTTTAATGAAAAATACATCTAATAATAACAACAACAACAACAACAACAACAACACCACAAATAATGCGACTACTACTACTAATAATAATAATACACTGTGGCCAGTAAAAACAAAATACATTTGTAATCAGTTTTTTTGATCAGTTTCAGGAGCACTAAAATATGATATCAATGATGTAATCTAGAGAAACGCTGATATGTAGCATTCACCTACATATTAGCAGACGAACGCTACATCTGCTAATATGTCAGAACTCTTTTTAACTAACTAAGAGTATTTTTTACTAACACATTAAGTAGCTCAATCTAATTTTCAATAATGCAACTTTGTTCATGTTTAACTGTGTTTCCATCACAGAAATGAGGGTGGTATGATTCAGGTATGATCGTTTTAGCCTCTATAAGAAGTCCCTGATCAGAATGTTGTTCGTTGGTCAAGCAAGCAATGCGTTTTAAGCATTATTATTCCACAGGCATTTTCAGAGAGACCGCAACATTTCTTTGTTTGTAGTTTGTGTGCAGCAATAGCCAGTATGAGGCCGCCAGCAGACAGACAAGTCCAGGATTTGTTGCCCATGTTTGCAGAGAATCAGATACAATAGGAATTTGGAGCATCAGACTTTTGATGCATCAGTGGACTAATTTGCTTAATCTTCTCAGGGCTTTGGCCCTGCTGTGGAAACAATTCACAGGACATTACACGGCAATTGGCAAAGTGAGGAAGATTGTTTCGAATCATCATAAGCTTCAGAAACTTTGCTGTAGGTGTGCAAGTGCGGACCACTTTAATTAATACTGACACAATTGCCCCTGTAATAAGCAGGGGTGTCTTCTTATAGCAATTTAAGTACCTGGTGGTATCTTATTTATCCAATTTCCATTTAAGTAGGCCAGTAATAATTATAATCTGGACTTAAGTTGAAGATCATCAAGCAAAGATGTGTGGAAAATGGTTGAGAATTAAATTTGTACAGACTGCTGACTGTTAAGTGAACTGAACACTTAACGAGACAGAATGAGCCCCTTTGAATGTTGTACTCCATAAAAGTTACTGACCAAAACAAAGATGTATGGAGGCAAATGGACTGTGCAAATGTATGGTGAAGCTTTATTTAGCTTACCTACAAACAAGTTGTGTGGGTCATATATTCCATTGTGTGTAATTTACCAGGCACGTAAACCAACCATTAATATCCTGACATAAAATTTGAACATTTAGACAGGTTTTTATTTTCTGTTATGTTTAACTATTTAAAAAGTCAAGTGCTTACAGAGTCCTTTGTGGGCATCGATGCTGGTGTATTCGATGGTTCCATTATGGCCCTTCTTGGGGTTTTCCTTGTATTCTTTGTGGACTCCATCAGGGCAGTATCTGTAGGACAGCCCATAGTCTGCAAGGTAGACCTATAGTTCCCAACAGGACAGAAAAAAAAAATAGTCTTCCCATCTTAAAGATACATGTGAGTTTGTGCGACGTCAACAGTTGCAGGAAAAAATTGTGAAACCTTTGAAATGTTTTTCATTTCTGCATAAGCATTGCAATTGTCTCAAAATTAAGCAAAGCAGGAAAAGAAAAGCTGATTAAACTAAGTGAAAATAGTGGAGTTGATATACAGGGGGAAAACATCCATTACCATATATCTGCTTTCAACAGATAAGGTACAGTTTTTCCATTCTCCAAACATGACACTCTCTTTCAAACAGCTTTCTGGCTTTTCATCAATATCTTTAGCAAATTGCAGACAGCAGCAGTGACTTGAGAACAGTACTTTCACCTTCCAGTCATGACATGGATTATTTTATATTCTCCCAATGATAGACTTGGGTATCCTATAGATCCCTCTTCTTTAAAAACAAAAAGAAAGGGCACCTCCTGAAAACTGTCAGACATTCACTAAAAACAGACTTTTCCCTTCTCACAGATATTTAATATTGGGTCATTGTGCTATCCTGGGATCTGCTGGAGCCAGTCGTCTAGCTTGGGGGTCACCACACTGAACACTCCGATTACCATTGTCACCACTGTTGCTTTCACCCTCCACATCTTCTCGAGCTCTTCTCTGAGCCCTTGGTACTTCTCCAGTTTCTCGAGTTCCTTCTTCCTGATGTTGCTGTCATTCTGTATCGCTACGTCTATTGTTATGGCCGTCAACCTCCGCTTGTCTACCACCACTATATCCGGTTGGTTAGCCATCACCATTTTGTCTGTCTGTATCTGGAAGTCCCACAGGATCTTAGCTTGGGTGATCTTCTTGACCACCCTTGGGGGTGTCTCCCATTTTGACCTTGGGACTTCCAGGCCATACTTGGCACAGATGTTTCTGTATACTATGCCGGCCACTTGGTTATGGTGTTCCCCGTTTGTTAGCATCTTGCCCCCTGCTGTTATGTGCTGGATTGTCTCAGGGGCATCTTTACACAGCCTGCATCCGGCTTCTTGCCTGGTGTGACCCCAGCCTCTATGGATCTTGCGCTCAGACCTTCTTCCTGTGCTGCCATGATTAGTGCCTCTGTGCCGTCTTTCAGTTCAGCTTTGTCCAGCCACTGGTGGATTTCTGGATATCAGCCACCTCCTCTATCTGCCGGTGGTACATACCGTACAGCGCCCTGTCCTTCCATGATTGTTCCTCTTCTGCTCCTCTTTCTTGAGGTTCTGCTACCTGAGGTATTCACTGAGCATGCAGCCAGTTGTGGCCATCTTCCTTATGTACTCGTGGATGTTCGTTGTCTCACTGTGGTACTGACACACACTAGCCCTTGGCCTCCTTCCTCCCGCTTTCCTAGCGGCCTCTTCGTGGTTCCCATTTGCCTGTGGGATTCCCAGGTACTTGTATCTGTCGTCAATGTCTGCAATGTTGCCTTCTGCTAGATGAAATTGTTTAACTGAATCCTCTGCATCTTTTTTATAACTTTAATGAAACAGATGTTGTTTTGGGTTATATTTAAGATCAATGCAGTTTAAAGAAAATCAGCGGGTTTTATTCTCTCCTGTAACTGTACCAGGGATCTGCAGTGGACTGACCTGTTCAGGGTCCCTGTAACCCAGCATGAGGTTGGCAGCTTTAATGTCAGCATGGACGTACTCATTCTCATGTATGTACTCCAGTATATCCACCTGGCACAAGAATCAAAAGCATACAAAACAAGAATTTTATAGGCAGACAGTAATGCAGTAAAACGAACGTTTTGGTAAAACGGGGTCATAATTTGACAAACTGGCCTTTAACTGTGTCATTGATAGGCGATCAGGCTGCCTCAGCTTATTTATACTGGTATTATTGAACAGGTCAAAATATGATAATTATCTCACCAGTCTCTGTCCAAGCTGGAGAACAGTGGTCTTCTTCAGTTGGCCTCCACTGGACTCACAAGCTTTCTGAAGGTCACTTCCCAGTCGATCCATGACCATGAAACGATACCTGAGTGAGAGAAGAAAAGCTCAAACTCTTGTCCTAATTCTGACATAACACAACACCAGATTTACTAACGACCCACACCGAAACTGTACTTTGTATAAAAGACTATGACAGGATGTTTTATTTAAAACAGTGGAACAAAATGCCAAATAACTGACGCTTTTCATAAGATTCACAAACAAGAGTCATAATATAGCAAACAAAGATGAAAAATCAAATAAAAATAAAAAAATCAGAGAAAACAACAGAAAAAATCTAATACTGACAGTGATGTGAAAAACACCCCAACACGTTTTGACTAAAAGCAGATATTCTATTGGAAATAATTACTACAGTTGCCTTAATTCTAAGGCTAGATGGTTGAAATCTGATATTAAAGCAGATGACAGAGCTTTTAAGAAAGCACACGCAACCTCCCCTTCTTAAAATCAGTTTATCTGCTTGATTTTGTTTGTTTTTTTTAAACTTTGGTTGTTATACATGTGGATTTCACACTGGTGCATACATCCATCCATCCATCCATCCATCCATCTTCATCCGCTTTGTCCGGGGCCGGGTCGCGGGGGCAGCAGCCTAAGCAAAGAGGCCCAGACCTCCCTCTCCCCACCCACCTCCTCCAGCTTATCCGGGGGAATACCAAGGCGTTCCCAGGCCAGCCGAGAGATATAATCTCTCCAGCGTGTCCTGGGTCTGCCCCGGGGCCTCCTCCCGGTGGGACATGCCTGGAACACCTCACCCAGGAGGCGCCCAGGGGGCATCCTTGTCAGATGCCCGAACCACCTCAGCTGGCTCCTTTCGATGTGGAGCAGCAGCTGCTCTACTCTGAGCCCCTCCCGGATGGCCGAACTTCTCACCCTATCTCTAAGGGAGAGGCCAGCCACCCTTCGGAGGAAGCTCATTTCTGCCGCTTGTATCCGCGATCTCGTTCTTTCGGTCACTACCCACAGCTCGTGGCCATAGGTGAGGGTAGGGATGTAGATCGACCGGTAAATTGAGAGCTTCGCTTTTACACTCAGCTCCCTCTTCACCACGACGGACCGGTGCAGCGTCCGCATTACTGCAGCTGCAGCCCCAATCCGTCTGTCGATCTCCGGCTCCCTTCTCCCATCACTCGCGAACAAGACCCCGAGATACTTGAACTCCTCCACTTGGGGCAGGAACTCATCCCCGACCCGGAGTGGGCACTCCACCCTTTTCCGGCTGAGAACCATGGCCTCAGATTTGGAGGTGCTGATCCTCATTCCCGCTGCTTCACACTCGGCTGCGAACCGTTCCAGTGCGAGCTGGAGGCCCTCACCCGATGAAGCCAACAGAACCACATCATCTGCAAAAATCAGATGAGATTCTGAGGCCACCAAAGCGAAAGCCCTCCGCCACTTGGCTGCGCCTAGAAATCCTGTCCATAAAAATTATGAACAGAACCGGAGACAAAGGGCAGCCCTGGCGGAGCCCATCACCCACCGGGAACAAGTCCGACTTATTGCCGGCAATGCGAACCAAGCTCTTGCAACGGTTGTATAGGGATCGAATGGCCCGTAGCAATGGGCCAGACACCCCATATTCCCGCAACACCTCCCACAGGACACCCCGAGGGACACGGTCGAATGCCTTCTCCAAGTCCACAAAACACATGTAGACTGGTTGGGCAAACTCCCATGCACCCTCAAGTATCCTGGAGAGGATAAAGAGCTGGTCCAGTGTTCCACGACCAGGACGAAAACCGCATTGTTCCTCCTGTATCCGAGGTTCGACTAACGGACGAACTCTCCTTTCCAGCACCCTGGCATAGACTTTCCCAGGGAGGCTGAGGAGTGTGATCCCCCTGTAGTTGGAACACACCCTCCGGTCCCCTTTCTTAAAGATGGGGACCACCACCCCTGGTGCATACAATTTACTTGATATATGACAGCACAAATAAATACTGATGTCCACTTTACTCATGTACAGAACACGAACAAAAGCCAGCTTGGCCTGGTTTCAAAAACCCCAGAGCTCCTTTTCCTTTACGTTCCAAATATTTTACCATTTTTAAGTTCTGCCCAAAGAGTCTACTTTAGAGCAAACTTCATGGAGCTAAATGATGAAAAAAAATGACAGAACACAAACATGCTCCGTTTGTGTTTTGATGCATCTTCTGGTTAGATTAAGGCTATAAGCCATATGCAGTGAAAATAATTTTTTTTCAGTTATGCTTTATATTAAGGTTCTTGTAATAAGCATTAAGTCAAGAGGCAATTAATCTTTTTTATAAGTTATTAATATGTGTTAATAATCTATATCAATGTCAATATACGTCTCTAATTAGCTTCATGTAGACAGTGCACACATCATGAATAGATGCATGGAAAGGCAGAGAGAAAAAAAATAGCTTCAAAACTGACACGAAGACCTGATCTGGTTTTCATAACTGAATGTAAAATATCATATTTACAGTTGTTATGTTACATTCGGTTATGAAACCAGACCCCCCCACCCACCCCCCCCACACACACACACACACACACACACACACACACACACACACACACACACACACACACACTTTTATTTATTTTTTTTAAGGAAAACATAAAATAATACCAAATGTGTCAATTTCTACAAAATACTACACTCATTCCAGTTAGGACAGCTGCATTATTAAATTTAATAACATTAGAAACACGCTGCTCTTTCTTCCTGCTTTTTTTTTACATTTATGAATCTAAACACAGCATTGTTCAAGTTATTTTCTCTTTGCTTAAAATTTGGTGGCTGCAAAAAAAACAAAACAATCATAGCAACCTATGAGTTAATCAAACCTATTAGTGTTGACTGTGTCAATACCTGAGGTTATTATACTCTGCAATTCCTGACCCCCAGTACGTCGGGATGCCCAGGAAGTCCAGCTTCTTGCTTCTCTTCCATTTTTGCACTGGAACAAGTTTAGGAAAAATCACAGGTATGCATCTACACATCTACACAGGTGCTAACATGGAGCTATTGTGTCTGAACAAAAAACAAAAAAACAAAAACTGAGCTCTAGGAAAAGTAGGCAAATGTTTTGCCAAAAAAGAAAAAAAGATTTGTCCTTGTAAGTGTAAGAACGTGTGCATACAAATATCAATCTTATTGGGACTACAAATACACACACACAGAGGCCCCAGACAAAGCAGTGGGCCTGGCTCAGGGCTTGATGGCGGCTGGCCTGACTGGCTCTCAACCAGGCTGGCAGGTGGTCAGGGGCTCAGTGGAGGCCCGGGCATCATTACGTGTGAGTAGCTTCCTCTCCAAACGAAGGCGTTGGAGAGCTCAGACAAGCACGGAGAGTGGGGCCCAACTGCCACTGAGGTGCATGTTTGCTTTGGCTTATTATTAATTACTGAGCAGCACTCAGCAAAGCCTCTGAGTCTGCAGCCACTTCATCAGTCAAACGCTCTTGTGCTCCAGCAAGCTGCCGGGACACTGGACGGGTGGTGCTACTCACTGCTCTCGGGTTTGGCTGCCCTCTGGTAGAACTTGAGCTCCGAGAACAGGGAGCCATTCTCCTGGTACTCCTGCATGTATGAGCACACAGTATTAGCACAGTGCAGCTTTAACCAGTGACCATGCAAAAGTTAATTGTCTGTGTCTAATTCCAAAAGGTAAAATTGTGAAAAAAATTTGTGTCTCGGCCAGTGAGCATCATGTCACTTACATGCCTGTTTCAATGCTTTGTTTCCTGGTTGTTTATGTTATTATTCCTTATGTATCGGGAGAAATCATAAAAATACCTGGATGACACATGAATGTTGTCTAACTTTAGTCTCGTGAACCCATGTGAACAGCCCCGTGCAACTCTAAATGCTTTTTCTTTTTTTTAGCTCAAGTCCATGCCCAAACGTATGTTAACTGCAATTGTCACTGCGAAGATCTTTTAGAACTACTTCACACAGTTACACATACAATAACACTGCTAGCTGACAAATAGAATTAGAATAATAGCATTAGCTTAATTTAGCATCACAGCATAATAATTAATTGACTACTGATTGATTACTTGACTTATTGAGCTTGCTTAAGAGAGGGATTAGTTATTGTTATATCTCAAATTAAACAGCTGACAGTAAAACATCAAACAATATTTTCTTCTTCCCATTTATTTCACTGGAACATCAGGAAGCAGCAAGAAAATTTAGCATGTATAGGACTGGTTCAGAACCCAGAGTCAGACCCTGACGAAACGGCAGAAGTAGAGCCATGTAACATGAGGTGTACGGACAGAACCTTCTCATCCAGGTGAAAGGGGATGAGATGAAAATAAAGAAACCGTAAAAACTAGTATTTGTGATTGACTGTTTCCTAACTGGAAGCACACACCTCCTAAACTGTTGGTGTCGTTGAGAGTTTGCAATGCAACCAGCAGAGATTTCAGGAAGTTACTGCTCCCAGCCAAGACACAGTCCAGGACATAAGCCCTTTTAAAACCAAAATGTGTCAATATTTAAGCTCTGACTTTGGTTGGGATTTAATTGAATTTACTGTGCATTTTTTCTGTACGGCACATAGACAAACAGGCATTAATTAGACATCTCTGATTCCTGTTTCAGGTTTCAGAGCATCTTGGGGACACTAGTAAGTAAAGTAAGTAAAATTTTATTTATATAGCACCTTTCAAGATAAAAATCAAAGTGCTTCACAGAAGCTAAAACCTAAAAATAAAAATCAACCAAAAGCAAGTTTAAAAAGATGAGTTTTTAGCTGCTTTTTTTTTTTTTTTAAAGCGAGACCACGGAGTCCACAGATCTCAGGCTCAAAGGGAGAGAGTTCCACAATCTGGGGGCCACAGTTACAAAAGCTTTGTCGCCTTTTGTTTTCAGCCTTGTGTTTTAGGCTGAAGACACTAATTCAAGTCCAAAGCATTTCTGCTTGCAAGTAAACAAAGAATGTGGCTTATGGCCTGTGCATTATTTTAGCATCTTTATTGAAGGGATAAACAGATAAAGATGCTGTCACCAAAGTTTTGTTCCCTTCACTATAGTCCAATAACTGGCACAAAAAGACACACGTGTGACAACTTCCAAGCAAGAAGAACATGTGGATTCCATCAAAGGCCATTCTGTTAACACTAAACATTACTTCTTGTGCAAAGTTGGAGGAATCATCACACCGACTTTGGTTGCACTTTGCTCTCATGTTTATTTTTGGTCCATGTGAGAAAGTCAGGTGATATTTGGTGAAATAGAAAATGAAAAACAAGAGGAAACGTCATTTTGCTGTATAACAGTCTAGTCATTTAATATCAATAACCACAGTTACACCTGCTTTCTACTGCCAGCAGCATAGTGCAGCCACATTCAAGTATCACAGCATTAACGTGTCCCTGAAGGTGGACAGGTCAGCTGTGCGTGCAACATATGTACTCACCACTTTGATGACAAAGTCAGTGTCTGTTCCAACAGGTCTGTCAATGTCCTTGGAGGCTGAAACATAACAGAAGACAGAATGAAGACGAGACAACATAATTCATGGATGAGAGCAGGCCTCTTGGATCTTAAAAATATATCCAAGGCCAGAAGGAAATGTATACGAGTGTTTTCATCACTGGATTTGTGCATGTAAGCAGTTATCTGTTTGGAAATAAAAAGATCTATACATATTAGAGGGACTGAAAAGTCAGTTTATAACAAGCATCAACATTTATGTTCCAGCGGTGCCTGTGCACCTAAAAGCTTGCCACTGAATTTTTTTACAATCCTGGCAGTTTCATGGAATATTAGGATATTACTTTAAATAAGATTTTGCATAAAATTGTATTTATTTAATATTTTTGCATAGATAAGCAATTATATTGGTTTACAATGAGGCATTCTGTCAGAAGTAAAACAAATAAAAACATTTTAATTTCATCAAGAAATACAACATAAAGAAAAGAAAATTACACAATAAAAATCTGAAACATTAATAAATGTTGCGGTTTGTCAGCATATGACTTCATCCTCAATCTGTGTTTCCTGTCCTTGAAGGTAGCACAGTCTACTGCCACTGGGAGGACCAGATTATCCTCCAGTCACGCAAGAGAATATGGTGGTTGCCTGTATGGAATGAGCATGTGATCTCGTTGCCTTTGAAAAGGTTGTTTTGAAGATGGCGACCAGGTTTATGACCACTCACATTCAGTTGCCATCTTGTTGGTGCATTTTAAGACCGAGATACAACAGCAATAAGAATCACCCTGTTATAAGTTTGTTACTGAATATGGTCAAGTTGACAATTACATGCAATCTGTCTGTGACAATACAGCAATTAGCTGTGAAAAATCAACAACAATCACAAATCTGTTCGTCCTCAGTCAGTCTTTGCGGAAATTCAAAGACTCATTTTGGGCTCAAGTGCAATACACTGGCAGACTGTAGAGAGCAAGGGACAGGCCATCTACCTGCAGAGCGCATCTGCTGTCAGATTGAGGTAGTGTCCAAAGTATGTGATACAGCTGGTCTGTGGACAACTCTTGCGTGGAAAAAAGCAGTTATAACATACAAAGGCTTGAAGTGAAACCATTGTTAAAAAAAAAACGAAAAAAAGGATCCACTACAGCAACTTGCTTTCTGTGCCTTTCATACTGTATTGTTTAAACTTTAATGATTTTTCAAGCTTTTTCTAGAAATGGAATGAGAGAAGCATGTCACCCACAGCTATGTGTTGCTGGGCTTCTGGGGGACTGCACCTCCATGGTTGAAAACCCATGAAGTGAATGATAAAGCATAAAACAGGGGTAGGCAACTCCAGGCCTCGAGTGCCGGTGTCCTGCAGGTTTTAGATGTGTCCTTGATCCAACACAGCTGATTCAAATGGCAAAATTACCTGGAGTTGCCTACCCCTGGCATAAAACAAGCTTTCGTGTGTGCGTATGTGTAGGTTTGTCATCTGACACGTTGCTCCTTACCAAGATAGATCAGTCCAAAGCCACCTTGCCCGATGATTTTCCCCAGCCTCCATTTCTTCTTATCAGTGTCTATTAGTATGAAGCCTCCTGGAAGAGGTTTGGGTAGCACCGGTTTTCGTGGAGGTGCCATAAAAACTGAGACTGTTTAAAAAAAAAAAAATTATATATATGAAAACATGTAACGCCCTGAAACCACAGAACGCTGTATGCCTATGAGGAAAAGGAATCAGGGCTGTTTATGGACTTACTCAAGAGCTCTGGAAAACCTCCAAGGGAGTTAATGACGCACTCACACGAGGCTGAAGCAGTTACTGAAAAACAAAACTAAAACAGCGAGTGTAACTGACCATTATTAAAGTATAGTTCTATATTTCACAAGTACTTAGCACAATATACACATAAAACGTTAACGACTCACTGACTGTGTTTATCACATGGAGTTTTTGGTCAGCTTGAATGTTTGCTATGACCAACGGCTATCTAACAGTAGTAGAAACAGTTAGCTAATAACACAAGAACCCTAATAAAAAATGGAATGACAGCTGAATACAGCACAACGCAAGACCGATAAAAACACTACAGTGTTGGCTAAAAGTTACTGGCAGAACTGCTCTGCAAAGACATTTACTGTTAGAAAACTTAATTAGCAACCTGCTAAACTCAGCTAATGAGAAGTTCTTCAGTATGACTCACGGGCTGAAATGTTCAGTAACCGCCGAGATGAAGAAAAGCCGCACGTCGTCCCTTGGGATTCTTAACTAAGAACACACCGATAAGTAATTTGAACTACGCTTTCCTCGCTGGGTTCCAGCACAAACTGCTGCCCTGTAAATTGGAAACAGAAACAAACCCCTTCTCACTTCCTGAACATTATCCCTCCCGCTACGCCACACAGCCAATTGCATGCTCCAAAAAAATCTCAACAACCAATAGGGACGCGAAGGAGGCGCGTAGAAATAACGTAGAAATAATAATAATAATAATAATAATAATAATAATAATAATAATAATAATAATAATAATAATAATAATAACCGCAGCCTCTTTGTTTCATTTAAGTGGGATGATTCATAATACATACATATAAACATTGCTACGAGTACAATGTATGTATTCCCTGCTCCGTTTATATGCAGTGTAGGCTGCCCACTGCTTCACTGAGTGAATGGGTCAAATGCAGAGAAAAACAAGTAATTTCCCCATGGGGATCAATAAAGTATCCATTATTATTATTATTATTATTATTATTATTATTAATTAAAGGTTTAATCAAGCTGTTTCAAACTAATTCACTCAGCTTTGCCTATCTTGCTTCTCTTACTTTATATCGAAACCATTCACCCTTAGCTGTCCCCCTGACTTCATCCATTATGGTCATCTTAACATCTCCAGCTTGGCCTCCTTCTCTTTTTGTCAGTGCCACCACCTCCAAACCATATATCACAGCAGGTCTCACTATAATTTTGTAAATGTTCCCTTTCATTTTGGCTGCCGTCCTTCTGTCACAAATCACTCCTGACAATCGCCAGGTACTCATAACTGAACTCATCTACCTTCACTAACTTTACTCCTTGCATTTTCATCTATCTACTGTCTCTTTCTTTCTTTCATTCACACTCATGTATTCAGTCTCACTTCTAGTGACTTTCATTCCTCTTCTCTCCAGTACATACCTCCAGGTGGCTCTTGTTTTTACCTGCTCCTTACTCTCACCACAGATCACAATTTTTTCTATAAACATCGTAATCAATGAAGAGTCTTGCCTGACCTCATCTGTAAACATGTCCTTCAGTCATTCAACCAAGAGGTTCAGAACAGGATCTTGATGTAATCCCACCCCCATCTTGAACCCATCTGTCACTCGTTCTGCACACCTCACCACTGCCCCACTGTCCTGTCCTCCCTCGCCACTCTCATATACTTGCCCCTCCTGACTTCCTCATGCAGTACCACAGTTCCTCTCTGGGCTTGGTTATGGCTCATCAACTTATCCGTTTGTATTTTTTACAGGTCTTTACATTCTTATTCTTGATAACTGGTACCAGTATACTTCTCCATTCCTCAGACATCCACTTAAGTTTTTCCTCTATTGCCATATCTTTCTCCTCGATGCAAATCTGAGAAAAGTTCCAACCCGACTCCTCGTCTCCATATCCCTACAGTTTTCATCTCTTCCCTTAGTGTCCAGCCTCAATTACAACTCCGTATAAGCTCCTTCTTTGCCTTTGCTACTTTTCGCTTTACTGCACGTCTAACTTCCCAGTGCTCCTGTCTACTTTCTTCATCTCCCTGACTATCCAGTTTTTTATTTACTAACCTACTTTGCACTTCCTTATTCCACCACCAAGTCTCCTTGTCCTTCTTCCTCTGTTCAAATGATAAACCAAACACAATCTTTGTAGTTTCCCTTAGCATGGCAGCTTTACTTTCCCTCTGTGCAGTGAATTGATTCTTCCCGCTACAACTTTAACCATTTAATCCTTGGGTCTTCCTTCACGTGCTTTCCTTTCTTGGTTTCCAAAGCACACACTGCTATACGATGCTTCCGAACTACATTCTCCCCTGCCGCCACATTACAGTCTCCTATCTCTTTCACACTGCGCCTTCTGCAGAAGATGTCGTCCACATATGTGAACCTTTGTCCATTCTTACACTATGTCCTCCCTCTTCTTGACCGCAAGTATTTCCATCCTTTTCGCAAAACTAATGACCATTTGTGCTCGCTCCTTAACATCATACCTACCCAACACTTCCCATGTTTCCTTCACCTTAATGTCCGTTAAAGTCTGCTTTAATTACTAGTCTCTCCACCTTAGGACACTCTCTACCACTTCATCCAACTTATTTCAGAATTCCTCTTTCTCTTCCAACTGGCATCCAACATGTGGAGCATATGCAGTGACAACATTCATCATCACCCTTTTGATTTACAGCTTCAAACTCAGTATCCTGTCTGACACTGTTCACATACTCTTCTTCAAGATTACCCCTACTCCACTTCTCTTCCTATCTATACAAGAACAGTTCAAATCAAATCAAATCAAATCACTTTTATTGTCACATCACATGTGCAGGTACATTGGTACAGCACATGTGAGTGAAATTCTTGTGTGCGAGCTTCACAAGCAACAGAGTTGTGCAAAATACAATAATGTAAACAAGCAAAATACAAGAATGGCTACATCTGAAACTAATAAATATATGTACAATATATAATAGTATATGCATTTCTGGATGTGTATACTAAATATTTTTCTACGTGTGTGTGTGTGTGTGTGTGTACACATATTTTACAAATTAAATAGAGTAAACAATAAATAAAATATACAAAAATATACAGAGTTGAATATGTGCAAAACAGTGGCATTACTGTACAGTATGGAGTGCATAATGTTAAAGTTCCAGTAGTGAAGCTGAGGTGTCTATGACGTGTTCAGCAGTCTGATGGCCTGATGGAAGAAGCTGTCTCTCAGTCTGCTGGTACGGGACCGGATGCTGCAGAACCTCCTTCCTGATGGAAGTAGTCTGAACAGTTTATGGCTGGGGTGACTGGAGTCCTTGATGATCCTCCCCGCTTTCCTCAGGCACCGCTTCCTGTAGATGTCTTGGAGGGAGGGAAGCTCACCTCCAATTATCCGCTCAGAGCACCGCACTACTCACTGGAGAGCTTTGCAGTTGTAGGCGGTGCTGTTAGAAGAAAGTGAAGAAAGTGTACTTTATTGGTCCCCGTGGGGAAAATCCCTCTCTGCATTTAACCCATTCACTCAGTGAAGCAGTGGGCAGCCATTGGGCGCCCGGGGAGCAGTGTGTGGGGAGGGTACCTTGCTCAGGGGTACCTCAGGGTAGCTGTTCAGGGGAATCGAACCCCCGACCTTCCGATCATGGGGCCACCACTCTACCTACTGAGCTATCCCTGCCCTGTTGCCATATCAGGTGGTGATGCATCCAGTGAGGATGCTCTCAATGGCACAGTGATAGAAGGTCCTGAGGATGCGGGGGCTCATGCCGAATCTTTTCAGTCTCCTGAGAAAGAAGAGGCGCTGCTGCGCCTTCTTCACTGTTTTGTTTGTGTGTACTGACCACGTAAGATCCTCAGCCAGATGTACTCCAAGGAACCGGAAGCTGCTCACTCTCTCCACAGCAGCGCCGCTGATGGTGATGGGGGTGTGTACTTCTCTGCACCTCCGGAAGTCCACTATCAACTCCTTTGTCTTTGCGACGTTGAGGGTGAGATGGTTGTCTTGACACCAGTGGGTCAGGGCGCTGACCTCCTCCCTGTAAGCCGTCTCATCACCGTTGTTGATAAGACCCACCACTGTAGTGTCGTCCGCAAACTTCACAATGATGTTGGAGCTGTTAGTGGCTGTGCAGTCGTAGGTGTAGAGTGAGTACAGGAGAGGGCTCAGTACACACCCCTGTGGAGCACCAGTGTTCAGTGTGATGGGGGATGAGGTGATGCTGCCCAGTCTGACCACCTGGCGTCTGTCAGACAGGAAGCTAAGGATCCAGCTGCAGAGGGAGCTGCTCAGTCCTAGATCCTGCAGTTTCCTGTCCAGCTTCGAGGGAACGATGGTATTGAATGCTGAGCTGTAATCTACAAACAGCATTCTCACATACGTGTCTCTCTTCTCCAGGTGTGACAGGGCAGTGTGTAGTGTCAGGGCTATGGCATCATCAGTGGACCTGTTGTGGTGGTATGCAAACTGTAGAGGGTCCAGTGAGTCGGGTAGTGCAGAGCAGATGAAGTCCCTGACCAGCTTCTCGAAGCATTTGCTTACGATGGGGGTCAGGGCTACAGGTCGCCAGTCGTTCAATGAGGAGATGGTGGAGGATTTGGGTACAGGGACGATGGTGGCCATTTTGAAGCAGGCTGGGACTACAGCCAGAGAGAGGGAAAGGTTGAAGATGTGCGTGAACACTCCAGCCAGCTGAGCCGCGCATGACCTGAGGACGCGGCCGGGAATCCCGTCCGGACCAGTAGCTTTGCGTGCGTTCACCTTCCTGAAGCACTTCCGCACATCCTCCTCAGACACAGTGTGCGCACTGACGTCATCCGCGGTGCGCACACTGTCCGGTCTCATGGTGTTCGCTGCGTCGAATCTAGCGTAGAATACGTTTAGATCCTCACACAGAGAGGCCGTGGTCTGCGGTGTGCTGGTTTTCCCTCTAAAGTCTGCGATCGTGTTTAGTCCAGTTTGAATCTACCTCCAGTGCCCGGGGACTTGCTTCCTCTCCGTCTGTCCTCCTGCACACACAATACATGTACGTATCTTCTCTTCATCATTTCAGTCAGCTCTCTTCCTTTCATAGCCCCTATATTTAGTCCTTACTCTCCACTTTTCTTTCTCTCTTGCTGTTTCCTAACATGCCTTCCCTCTTTCCTTTCCTTTCCCTTTGGAATCAGCCAACAGTAGCACAGTTTCCACTAGCACCCTATTGGCCAACAGCACCAGAAACTGGGCATTGGTCGATCTGGTATAGAAATCTCATTCTTTATGATACACATCCTTGATTTGGCCAAAATTCTATTCTATGTCCTCCCCATTTATTCGGGTGTGGGACCAGCTCTAGGAGCCCATTGACATATGAATGATTATCTGCCTTGATCCCAATTTAATATGAACTAGCCTACAGTAAAGCTACAGTGAATGTACTTTTATTGATCAGTGTAATTTTTTCTCTAAATAAAATCAATGCCATTTAAACCAGATGATGTCCTTCCCTTGGAGTAGGATACAAGTCCCCTGTATGAAAAGAGAATGTAAAATACTTCATTAGTGTATTGAGGAATAACTCTTTTTCATTAACTTAAAGGTCTAATTATGCCATTGAATAGCTGTGGGTTACCCTGCTTTGCCAAGCAGATGAACGCTATATAACAAATTAATTAGTCACGGTCTAAGTATCTCCTGTTGTATAAAAAATGCTATTGAAGAGGACCAAGAGTACATTTCTAAGTGTCCTTTACGTGGCTGCGTTGTGTTGTTATTGATCTTATAGGTAACTTTTGCTTTAAAAAAAGTCTCCTGTGTATCAACCTTGTAAAAATATAGCAGGTTCCAGTCGGGCAGGTGCTCAAAGTGTCATCTATAAATTCCAGCTTCACACACACAGCCTGGCACTCCCTTTTTACACTTAAAGTGGACTCCACTTCTGCATAAATACTTCAAATAGTCAATAAGGGCAGTCGGTGTGAGCAGCAACACGCAATAAAATGGAAGAAGAGGTGGTGCTGCATTCTGACACGGGATTGGGCCTTCAAACCAGCCTCTTATATACTGCTTATTCAACTTATTTACACAGATCAATAGCAGTTTGTTTTCGGGAATTCAAGCGTCCCTGTTGTAACCGAGCTTGATCTCCGTTTTGCTGTACAACACGGTCAATACCACGGCTGGCTAATGAACACAGTCTGCAGGAACAAAACGCTGGAAACCAAGGGTGATGGTTGTGGTGGACACAAACTCACACATTTCTCTCCACTCATCGCTCTCAATCAAGCGTGTTTTATTCCAATGAAAGGAGAAGCAAAATGCCTACTCTTGTTGTTCCTGTCGGCGTGCACCTGCAGTGAGCCTATCGATCTACCGGCACCCTTAGGGCCTAATTTAACTCTCAAGGATTCTGCTATGAAAGGAAGAAAATAAAACATCACTGGTTGAACATCAGGTAGTCGCAGGAAAAAGGAGGAGAAACTGGGTCTGCTTTGGATTGGAGATCAGCTCTAAGTCATGTGTGCTGTTTGTCTGAAGATCAATGAAACAACACTTATAATGAATATAGTCTAATTATTGCACTACAGAGCTCACGATGTGTCTGAATAGCTGCTATTACTGAGCTTATATCAAATGGGATAAGGAATGTTTTTAATTGCATACCTGTAGCCCTGACTAAACGGCATTTTACAAATGTGAGAATCATCACTTTAGTATATTGTTAGATTTTTTAAATAAAATGGCCAGGCAAGTTGTCCTTAAGGACCTCTGTCCCTTTTGATGCTATTTTATATATTTCCTGTCTGTAAACTAAACACTTAACGTGGACCCAAGAACGTTGATATCAAAGTTATTTTACAATGTGGGCCACACAGCCACACTGAAAAAATGGAGTCGACATCAAGCGATGATGAGCTTGTCTTGATATTTTTAAACAAGAAAAGGAAGACACTGAGACTCTGAGTTTATCCAATTCTCCAGCAGAGGGGACAATTACAGCTGTATCACATATTTCAGAATGTAAGTGGGGCAGTTTGAGCTCTTGGTGATACAGTTGGGACCTTTGATGAGGAGAGAAATAGTTTCAGAGAGCCATTTGACCTGGAGCAGTGTGTAGCTGTGTGTCTTTGGTAAAATAGCATCATTTTACTATTTACATATCATTGTATAATCATTACGGTGCACATTTTAAGCTATGAGCACATTTTTTGTCAGATCCGTTTAATCGCATGTGAAAAAAATCTGAAAAATCGAGCTCGATCCAACAAAATAAAAGCATGAAATTCATCCTGTTACACGGTTGGTGTGAATGGCTGCTCTAAGTATATGTGAGTCTGAAAAAAACATTTTAATTCTCTGTCATTTAGTTGTGTATTGCTAAATTACTTTGGTGCACGATGAATGGGTATCGGGAGGTCTTTATCAGTACAAAAACCTATAAAAAGTCAGAAAATGCAGTTAAAAGTCCAAGATTTATGCCCTCCTTCAAATTTTCCAAAGCCATCCAGTGAGGCAGATTGGAGTCTTTGCTGAGCTGAAACTGGCCCTTGGGCCTTATGTTTGACACCCATGTTATAGAAGAATACTAGGATAATAAGAATAACTACTATAAATAAGGAATATAGAGCTCATGGGGCCTTTATTATAAAACGTTTCCATTTCTTGTTTGTTTGTCTGTGTACAGATCACTGGTGACTTGGTGGATGTTAGTGTGCCAACCGCTTCGGATTTTATCGTGCGTGTGCTTAGGTCATTAAGAAATCATGACCGTTTGAGCTGTTATAACATTTTCCAACAATATTCCTTTAAGTAGCCCT
This sequence comes from Rhamphochromis longiceps, assembly GCF_057381845.1. Classification (NCBI taxonomy): domain Eukaryota; kingdom Metazoa; phylum Chordata; class Actinopteri; order Cichliformes; family Cichlidae; genus Rhamphochromis; species Rhamphochromis longiceps. The sequence goes on from NC_140569.1 coordinate 30,937,316, forward strand.
CTGCTGGAAGAAGCTGTTAACTTGAGTGGGACCAGCAGAGGTTAAACGACTGAAATGAGTGAAGTCTTTGTCCTTCTCCAGTAGGATACAGTAGGTACACAGCCTCACACCCAATCGATCCAGAAGTCACCAGTGTTAACTTCATTGATACTGTAACCAGGTTTTAACCTTCACCCTCCTCCATCTCTCTGCCATTTCCTCTCTGTTGGCTTCCCTCTTTTCACTTGCCCTCTACCTCCCTTGGTCTCTTCTCTCTCTTTCCTCCCTTAGTCTGCAACCTCCTCACCCAGGGTAATTGTTCTGTGGGCTCAACGGCACCGGCTGAACGACACTGCGATTTCCTCTCACCGCCTCTCATAGTCCGGGCTAAGTGACACCAATCTCGGCGAGGGCGCGACACCATTTTGTGTAACTGGCCCTCGTGATGGAGATGGCATAATTGTCCTAATTAGGAAGGGGAGCGCGGATCGGGGCGGCCGCAGCTCTGACCCACCCCGGCCTGAGTCCATATGGTGGGAGGCTGATAATGAGCCAGTTAATGTGCTGTGTCCATCAGTAAGAGATACTCAGTATGGACGCGGTGGCAGAGAGATGGAGGAGGTTTGACTCTCTTTGCCCTCCTTTCGATTCCCTCTCTCAGTCACACATAAATTTCCATTTTGGCTACAATCTGAAACCAAATTCACCGATGTATGTTTATGTGCTTAATTACCTACAGTAGCCATACCTGTCGGGACATTAGTGGGCGTTACATTTTGTCGGTAATTATGGACATCCTTTCCCTGCATCATAAATGACATTTTCAAACTGTTTCATTTTATGAGTCATTTGTTTCTGGCCTTGACTCTCAGCTCCCGTCATGCAGCTGTGTCACTATTTCATGTTGCGACTTTGTTCCCTTTATGAATATGAGATGTATTCCTGGTTCAAATGAAAGTAATACAAATCTAATGGCCAGTAATGAGATGCTGTTTCGCTGTTATTGGGCGTGGGCTGTGTGTGTGTGTGTGTGCATTGTCAGTGCTGTGTATGATTTGATGCTAATAAAGCCATACTTTCTGCTCCAGGGAGCAAGCACTGACCAGGATTCAGATTAGGCCTTAATGGCTTCCAGGCCTGAGGCTAAATTGAAATGTAAAACTCCAAACCAAACATCATTTAGTTCTTACGTTTCTTGATGTGGCCCAGCAAGTGGAAATTGGAGACGTGTAGCTGTTTAAACTGTAATTTGCTTTCTTTAGTGCAAACATTGAAGTGCACTGAAGAGACTGCACCCAGTGAAACGAAGACGCACGTCTGGATTTGTGTTGTGATGCAATAACAGTTCATTTGCGCTAATCTGCGTCCACTCAGCAGCTTCTTCCCTATGAATTCAACTCCTTAAGCACTTATGGATTTTCTCCCTGGTGTGTGCTATCCAGAGAAAACTTATCAAGCAGCGGATTGAATGTGCTACAGAACATTTCAAATATAAGATTTTCAGCACTGACTGGGCTCAACTGACCACATACTGATGTTTTGATTTGTTTATCCATGTTAATATACAATGTTATTCAACTGCTTGTTAAAACAAATATCTAATCAGCTGATCACATGGCAGCAACCCAATGCATTTGGCTGGCTAGCTTGCCAGCTAGCTTGCCAGCTAGTTAGATAGATAGAGTATCAGAATGGGGAAGAAAGATGATTTAAGTGACTTTGAATGTGGTGTGGTTGTTGGCACCAGATGGGCTGGTTTGAGTGTTTCACAAACTGCAGCTCTTCTGGGATTTTCCACAGAACAATCACTAGAATTTGCAGAGAATGGTCTGAAAAAGAAAAATTATCCAGCGAGAGGTCAAAGTACAATGTCCCTTGAGCTGATAGAGAGGCAGCTGTAACTCAAATATCTTTAAAACCAAGGTATACAGCTGAGAATCTCTGAACAGAAAACACACCAATCGTGGAAGCAGACAGAATAAATTTGATAAAATGTTTTTTAACGACATATCAAAGGTTCTGTGCTCACCTATTGTAATTTGTATTTATTAAGTTTTTGTTTTGTTGTCCTAAATGCTAGAACAGGGACTGATGGGGACTAGAAAGAGAGAGATAATTCTCCTATGTTGTCTTTACTGGCTTCCCCTTAAATCTAGAATCAAGTTTAAAATGTAAAACTCTTTTTATAACATTCAAGGTCTTGAATAATCAGGGCTATCTTATTTTAAAGACCTCATAGTACCATATACCTGCAATAGAGCACTTTGTTCTCAGACTGCGGGCTTATTTGTGGGGCCTGAAAGCTGAGGCAGAGCCTTTAGCTTTCTGCCCCTCTTTTGTGGAACCAGCTCCCAGTTTGGTTTTGGGAAACAGACAGGATCTCTTCTTACCTGGACATACCTTGAACCTTATTGACTGGATATGTTTTAAAGTCATGCCTTGACCGTGCCCGCTGTCTCACTACTCATACTTCTGTGCTTTACTTCATCATAATGCTTCTTGTACCCTCTGTCTTGAATGGGAGTAAAAAGTTTGCATGAAAAGAAAATCACAGTGACATCTCTGCAGAGTGTTATACTACAGTTAAAAGACCTAGACCTGGGCATTGTGTTGCTCTGCTTGAATGCAGACATAGCTTCAACACAGACTGAATATTTTCTTGTTAGGACAGACAGTCACTGCAGTTTCTTTTGAATTTCTAAATATAAGACCACAGCTTTCAAAGGTACGTCAGGGCAAATCTTTTTAATTATATTTGAATCTAAGAAGACATCATGCTTTACAAAGGGCATGACTATATTATTAGATAGACACTGCTTTTAAAATCAAATTCCACACTATCAGTGTAGTAGTTGTTGTAATACAGCAGTCGTAAATATTCAGTTTTATGTGGTTAAAATATAAGTCTGATTTTGGTGCCTGCTACTGTCTAGTAATTTAGCAGTCTTAATGTTCTATGGGTTCGTTTTTTAATGCTTTCTAATAAACCCCATACTACATCACAATTTGTTTCATACATTGGTATAGGTCTTCAAGCAGCTTATTAACATTATCCTTCAATGGTCCTCAGAGATTTTAAGAGTGATGAATCAAGCAGTGAACAACACCCAGCAATGCTAATTTTGTCTTTCAGTAATTTTAACAATATGTCATCTTTCATGTTGTAATTGCTCCTATGGGGGTCTTAAAGGATGATTCAGAAATGATTTAGCACAAAGCAGAATGTAAACAGACTTCAACTTTTAACCCAGTAACAAAATATAGTGTATGTGTTATAACCTGGTGAGTAACACATGCACATGCGAGCAGATAATATGCCTTTACATTTTAATTACACTGTCCAGATTAAGTAAAGACATATAAACTCTGCTGCTGTTGAAATTTTCTTTCAATGATAATTTCAAATGCAAATACGCATTTGCATTTGAAATTACAAATGCAAATGCTAATAAATGTTAATAATGGCAAGCTAACACGATCACAGCATCAAACCCTTTGTTTACATGCTGTAATTACTACAGTGGCCATCAATGTCATTGCTAATGACACTAAACACACAGAGAAATGGTTTTACTTGTGGTTATTGAAAAAACTTTCTTTTACATGGAGCTGGATGAAGCCTGTGGGCCGGTGTTCATAGTGCAGCTTAAAGTTAACACTAAAGGCTGAAAAGTGTGATTTCTCATTTGGGGCAGTAAAAAGGATTACTCAGAAATAAGTCACATAGTGATTTGTTTTGTGGGTTCCAGAAGTGCGTTTGTGTGTGTGTGTGTATTGTTATCAGCTGACCTGTGATGCTATTCCTATACTCACTGCTCTCTGTGGATTTAACCAGCTGAATCCAACACGATATAAACAGATGTTACACAAGGATGTTTCCAACCCCTAGACACTATAAAGCTAGTATAAAAGGTTGAACTCAGAGATAAAATCAAATCGGCATCATCACCTTAAGTATAAATTGATGCCTGTTACCCTTGATGTAACCTAGGGACAGGGCTATGGGCGTAACCAGCAAAGCAATGAATTACTGTAAACTTGCAAACTAGCCTGTGCTGTACTGCCTGGTATATTCACGGGAGCTTTGAATAACATAAAGGGAACATGGGTATAATAGCTAATAACAATCAACTCCTGTTTGTTTTGTTAGATGTTTTACAAAAACAATCTGATCTAATACATCTAAAATAAATTAGCACATTAAATGTAAAATTAAAATTTTCACTTTATAAAAATTCCACTTGCTAAGTAATGCTTAACTTTGAAAATAATGGCATATTCCTCTCTTTCCCTGTCTTTCTTCCATCTTTCTCCATATATCACACATTAACATTGTTTTTTTTCCTCTCCTCGGGAAACATAGGAACTATTTCTTTACCTTACAGACACATTTTTGAAACAAACTGCTCAGTGGTTTGGAAAGTTGCATTTGAAATGATCTGTCGCTTAAAAATGGTTCCTTTTGGGTGCTGGTTTAGCTCAGTCGGCTGAGCAGGCGACACTATTCCACACGGTTGAAAGTGGCCGGCCCAGGTTCGAGTGTGGCCTTTGCTGCATGTCTTTACCTCCACTTTCCTTACAATCTTCACTGTTTCTATCCAGTAAAGCTTGTTAAAAGGCCAAAAAATATATTTTTGAAAAAAATGACCCAGCTACCAAGATGCTTAACATTACATCTGCACCATGAACACACACAGGGATGAGAACAAAAAAGCATGTGCTGAAGGTGTGGGTGTGGTGTCATTATTTTATTACTGAGAGGGTATCTCCATGGTGGCATTGGAAGCAAAGCTAGGCTATGGCACATGAAAAATTAACTCGTTCTATAGTAATATTCATTAATCTTGCTATTAGAATTTTAATATTCGTTTACTGCGATTACTCATTAAATGAAATTGCCAGGACACTGGATTTTTTTTGCCCACTATAATCTCCGGTTACAATACGACACTCTAAACATACTTGGTTACCAGAAACATTTATACATTACAAACCTTCGTCATGTAAAAATATGTAAGTATTATCAGCAAAGTGAACACAATGTAACGCTGTTTACAAACTGTCAAATTTAAATAAAAGTAAAAAGCAAGGACTAGAACGTCTCTAAGTCATTACAGGTGATAATCTTAACCTTAAGACATTTTTCCTTCTCATATTAGCTCAGATGACTCAAATTAGCTCATTCTCTGAACTGGAGCTCTTTGTTTGTGTTTGTGATGTTGGTGTCTTTTGGGGTGTAACTAACATACAAATAATATGGCTTGTTGTGTGATATAGACTGTTCAAGAAATCTGAGAGAAATTCTAGTTTTCTAGTATTCTAGTAGTTACTAGTATGTTAGCATGGAGCACTACCATTGTGGCTATTCATAATGGCCTTCTAGCACCTTTTCACTGATTCTTTTTCTTTGGCATCTCTGTCATAGTTCTTCACCAGAGTACTCTTGCATCTACAGCTAGCTACAGCAGTAGAGCAAGCATAAATGGGGTTAGATTTTTAAAGTGGTGCAACATGGCTGGTAATTTCAAAAGCTCAACAAATACCACAAAAAACTCATTTTTTAAATAATAAACTGAGTGATAATAACATTTTATTATTCAAAGGTTTTACATGACATTTTAGTCAGGTTAAAGTAGATAGTTTGCAGTGTTGTGGTGAAATTTACAGTAATGGACTGTGTTGGATTGATGCAAAATGAACTGTATGTGTGTGCAGAAAAGAAGCACCAGGCTCAGGGAAGGTTAGCCCTCTGCCATGTGGAAAAGATAAGACAGCAGGGCAAATATAGAAGAGAGAGCTGGGCATGAGTACACATGGAGTTTCCATGTTCTCCCTGTGCCTGTGTGGGTTCACGCTTGGTCACCTCACAGCCCAAAGGCATACAGTTTGTAGAGTTGGGTTACGGCCACTTTATGCTCACTACTTACTCCTTGTCACATGGGTGCTTTGGCCGGTCATGCACCTCTTAGTATTTTTATCCTGTTGCGTCGCGCTCCTGCAGCTGGGTTGAAACACAACTGTACAGTTATGTTGTCATTTTAATGATATAGCAATACTGAAGCTCAAAGTCACAGATTATACAGAGGGAGCTGTTGAACGGTTCCAAAACAAACAGTCTAAAAAACACTTGGCAATGTCTTTGCTTCCAATATTGACTTCTTCTCTTCCTATATCAGTGCTGATGTGGCTTCATCAAAAAGAAATGTTTTAAGCTTAATCTTAATAGTAGAGACAGAGTATGACTATGTCTCCAAAGTGAGAGCTGGTTCCATAGTAGAGAGGCCGGATAGCCGCTATTATTGCCAGTGAGTGGCAATAAAAGGCATTGGATGTTAGTGTTGCAGTGTGCAGTTTTGTTTTTTTTTTTGTGGGGGGGGGGGAATGAAAGACATAAGGATAAAACTGGCACTTGTGCATCATTTTTAAAAAACAAAAACTTTTGCAGGTTTCTCTGCTGCACTGCTTCTGTGAACACCTGAAGCGGCTTCACACGCTCACCTCACACTCAGGAGAGTGGCTGCTGGCCTGCAAGCCATTCACACTAACAAGACTCACCTACTTTACCTCCACTAAGCGTCCGACATAAAGCTGCCGTTGAGACAAAAAAAAAGTAAAAATAAACAACAAAGGAGCACTGCTGGCAGAGAAGAACATATTGATTTATTCTCCATGCTAACTACACTTTGTAGATGCACAAACAAACAGCACTTTGCTTTTCTTTTCTTTTATCCCAAGTCCCACCCCTAAATCATTCTGACCCCAATAAACAATATACTTTTGAAAAAACAAAAGACTCTCTGATGTTGATCCCAAATTTTCCATCCAATTTGAGCAGATGTGTGTGCATGTATGTGCATGTGAGTAGACTACAGGGATGAAGAGTTTTGGCCTCACCGTTCTCTCACCTGGGGCTTCTAACTAGCTCTGAGAGTACGGTCATGCAGCTCGCAGGTACTGCAGGGCAATTACACAGCTATCATTTGCTCGAGACTACCTTTTGTCTTTGATGTTGTTCCTCAAACAATGCCTTCCTTCTCTTCATCCCCCCCACTGGTACTTGCAGAGTGTTAATTATCAAGGTGATTACCATCTGCATCCAAACCACCGTTGCCCAAGCGGTGGACTGGGACGCCGATGTGGGTCATACACAGTTTTGAAAAGGACTTTAACTTTGGTAGAAAATGGATTGTGATATTAAATTATATACTTGTACTCACTAGAGCTACATCTATCTATCTATCTATCTATCTATCTATCTATCTATCTATCTATCTATCTATCTATCTATCTATCTATCTATCTATCTATCTATCTATCTATCTATCTATCTATCTATCTATCTATCTATCTATCTGCAGTGGTCAGTATCTATCAAAAGTGGTTCAAAGAAGAACCAGTGGTGAAGCAGCGACAGGGTCCCGGGCCAAGGCTCACTGATGCATGTTGGGAGCGGAGGGTGGGCCGTGTGGTTCAATCCAACAGACGAGCTGCTGTAGCACAAACATCCTAGTTTGTTGTGTATGGGGCTGCATAGACAAAGACCAGTCAGGTTGCCCGTGCTGACCCCTGTCCACTTCTAGAAAGCACCAACAACTGACACATGACCACCAGAACTGGACCATGGAGCAATGGAAGAAGGTGCCCTGGTCTGATGAGTCATGTTGTCTTTACATCATGTGGATGGCCGGGTAAGTTGCTCACCTGGGGAACATCTGGCATCTGTATACATTATTGGAAGAAGGCAAGGCGGCACAGGCAGTGTGTTATTTTGAGCAATGTTTTGCTGGGAAACCTTGGTTCCTGTCATCCATGTTACTGTGACTCGTACCACCTACCTAAGCATTGCTGCACTCTTTTATGGAAATGTTATTCCCTGATTAAAGGATCTGTTGCTAACGTTTTGGTGCTAGATATCACCGCACACCTTCAGGAGTCTAAGGAGTCAATGTTGTGATGGGTCAGGGCTGTTTTGGCAGCCAAAAAGGGGACAGACACAATATTAGGCAGGTTGTTATAATGTTTTACTTGATCATTGTTCATGCACATAATTCTCTTTGCAGCTTCAAGAAAGTTTAACAACAAACTGCTTGAACATACCTTTAAAAGGAGCCCGGTATGCTTTTGTAGCCTTAACATATCATTTTCAGTAATATATCCTAGAATAAAGGTGGATGTTTATGTTAAACATAGCCAAAATGTATAATAATGTGATTAGTATGAGCCAAAAGAATAAAACCAAGAGTAGCAACGAAGTTATTCTCAACAACGTCTATTGGCCCATCCTGCAGTTTAACCTTTTGTTTGTGAAGGGCAGCCAATAAGAGGAAAGTGGGCTTTAAGGTGGAGAGCTAAAACAGCTCATTTTAGACAGATGAACTGAGGGGTTGCGATGTCAAGTATAAAATAAATGAGGATTATTTTGAACTCTGCATCATGCAAAGCTAGTCTAGTAGAGTCAAAGAACAAAAATATGAAGCTGGAAATCCTGGTTCCCATTAAAAGGGAAAACAGGCTTGCATGGCTGCTTCAGGCTACAGATGATCACTATAAAGACAACACACCATCTATAAGAACACAAAATTAATATTTTTCAAGCTGTCAGTTTGACTGATAAAAGGTTCTAATGGTTCCAATAAAACACTGGATAAACTGAGTTATGGCTGATTTACCTTCCATTAAAAAACAGACACACATTACTTTGTCACCTTGATGCCAAGAGCAGATATGCCCAGTTTTTTTCCTCTTCTATTTTTTTAAGGCTAAGCACATCACCAGCACAGTGGGAATGCATTATTCAAATAGATCTTTGTTACTCCTCCAAGATGATTGTGGCACAATCAGCCATGAAATAAGTTTGCTGTTTTAAAAGTGTTATTCTCCCTCCAGGTCTCTCAGGTGTAGCTTTGTATTCAGGTCGGCTCGTCTGCGCCAAAAATCAATCTCAATCAAAGGTGGCGAGGAGTTTATCATAAATTATCATGAAAAGGGTTCCCACTCAGTAGATGCTTAATTACAATCTCATTTGAATAAGTTTGCATATTAATGAGTTTGGAATGAAAATGGTTTGTGGGGTTTGTGATGGGGGGCCGCGGGGTAACCCACGGCGATAATGACGGTCCTTTAAAATGTATGCGATATTATTGCTGGTGGAGAGCTGCACACTTCTCATGCACACATGCACACATACACACAAACACATAGTCATGCACATATGCGAAGGCCCATGGACACATGCAGACATATGCTCAGACACACTTGAAAAAGACACACACATTAGTGCAAGCACTTGCACACACACACACACACACACACACACACACACACACACACACACACACACACACACACACACACACACACACACACACACACACACACACAGGGGCGTTATAATATGATTAATGGAAGAGTGTCTCTGACATTAATAAACTATAACCAAATTAAAGACTTCATTAGTCCCAACTTGGGCTCAGTGTTTGGTCACACAGTGAAACAGCGCTGTGTGATATTTGCCACGCATGACTTTTCTTTTTTCTTTTCACGCCACAAAAGTTTACTTTCAAAGAGAAGTCAGGTTCTGTCTGTTTGGGAGCTGAGTCACGTGATGCTGATATCTGTGAAAAGATGGCTTTGCTTTTCGTCTGGATGAGGTGTGTGTGCGTGAAATTGATGCTTGGAGATATTCATCTCACAGTTCAGTCTGTTCTTGTGGGCACATGTCAGAAATAAAGTTCACACAAGTTCACACAGGAGCACCAAGTTGTGAACATTTAATCTGTAAAATGTGTTTTACACGAGGAAACACTGAATAATTTAAGTAAATCATAAGATTTAAAGAAAAAAGACATGAAAGGTCTTCCCCCTGTTCCCATAGTTTGCGACTGAACACTGTGAAATCCAATTTCCCACATTTTCAGCCTCACAAAAAAGATAGTGTTATTCTAATTTTTATAGGAGCACTAGCAGCAGCGCAGAATTTTTTCAAATATGTACTTATGCTAATGTCAATCCAATTCAGGGTCACAGGTATGGATCCTATCCCGGCTGTTATAGGGTGACACCCTGGATAGATCTCTTGCAGGGTCAACACAAGACACAGACAACCATTCACACTGACATTCACACCTTTCCTAACATTCAAGATTCAAGATTCAAAGACATACATAACATAAGCACGTTATTGGACTGTGGGAGGAAGCTGTAGTGCCCAGACAGAACTCTGGATTCATCCTAGGACTCTCCGCTCCATGTTGTTGTCAGACAGACTGCAATAATAGAGGTGGAAAGTGTGATTGGGGGCATTTTTGATCAAAATGATTATTTGCCTATTTCACAACTTCTAACATGCAGAGCCTGGAGGAGCAACTGCTCAGAACATGAAAGACCCAAACAGCCACATGTGTGAAGTTACTTGCAACAATAAAAGACAACATGAGCATACTTTGCTTCATCACTGAAAAACAAGAAATTGACTGTAATGATATGATTCAACAGAAAAATCAAAATCTTTAATCCCACAAATCAAGATCAAGACAAAAACACTAATTCAGGTGAAAGGTCAAACACAAGGAAAGTAGAAATCACAAGGACAAAGAGAAATTGACTGCAAGTAGTAACAAGACCATCTGGCAAGTAGGAGGTGGTACTGAGGTGACTGTTTAGTTAATACTCATGAAGGAGGGATGACCAACAAAACGAAGTACAACTAACAGGAATGCACAAGAGTGAAAAAATCAAACACCAAAAACATCAAAATTCTCAAGCCTGGACATCTAGGAGGTGGTGGGGGGTTTACAGGGGGACCCACAGCATAGTTTTGCCTTGACACCCTTTAACAGATAAATCTGGCTGTGCTCAAACGTAGCAGCAGCTGCTGTCTTATTCTCACTACATGATCACATGCAGGCCAAACCAGTGCTGCTAGAAAGTGTGTTAGATTCTTAGAGACTAAAAAAGAACTGTTAAAAAAAACAGTGCGTACATGTGTATTTTTATTTATATTTTCACCATTCGGAGAGCATGTAATTAAAAGAAAACAAAGAAACTGAACAAGAGGAAGATGTACTCACTGGCAGACACAATATATGTTATATAATCTTATCAGTGTGATTTTCAGTGAGAATAAACTTTATGAAACTCATCCTATTTATGACAGCTTTAGAAGAGAAGCCCCTCACAGCAGTGTATTAACTGACTCTTTCAAGAGACACTTAATCAGCTGGCTGCACATGCTCAAGCTCCAAACAGGTCTAATGATCATGAGTCAAACGCTCAGCCTTTGCACACGAGCCAAACCTTTAAACTGCTCTACATGCAGGTACAGGCGATCCAAACTTCTTTTTTCCTTCTCTGATCTGAATCCCAAATAATAATCGGGATGAAATGGATTGCACTGTGCGTCACAGACATCCAAATGCGGTTAGTTCGACAGGAAGACGATGCCATCTGCATGACAGCCTCCAGCTTCACTAAATGACACGGATTTAATGGCGGAGCAGCCCTCCTTTCCAAAATGTGTAAAAAAAAGTATTTCTGAGTATTCACTCTTGTCAACAGCCATATCTCGAGACTTAAAGAGTCTGTCCCTGCTGCTGATCTGTGATGACCCATTTATCTCCTGCTCTGTGGGGAAATAAGTCGACACAATGGAAAGAAAGTCTCAGAGCACCCATCGCAAGCACCCGAGAGGGAAAAGGAAGGAGAGGAAAAACCCCACAATGAATATTTAGAGATTTCGCAATTTTTCAAACATGAGTGTCAATTTAACACTGTCCATCTTCTCATAAAACCAACTGGATTCATGTTAAGAAATATCACTGTTTGGGTAATCCCCCATGTTTTGCATATAGCAGCTGAATTTAGTGGACAGTTGTTCATAGACAGACAGACATAAACCAGTTGTAATGGAACATATTCATTTATTTAATCTTAGATATACTATACACACATATAATCGTGTGGCTCACCACTTTTTATCATTTATGAATAGCAATAAATAATAAGTATTTATGATATTTGTGAGCAGAAATTAAAAAACAAAAGTTTGAGTCTTTATTAACACGTTCATCAAGAATCTGGCATCTTTCACTGATGTTTAAACAGAATGATAAGAAGGACTCATAACACAGCTTAGCTGTAGTTTTTAATATATTTATTAAAAAATGATCATGCACATTCAAAACCACCGCAGCACGTCAAAATCACACGCACAAAAAATAACAGTTTTTAGCTTGCTAAATAAATTAGAACAATATTTGTGTAATATCTATATCAAACTTAAAAAATAAGAGCAAAAATGCTATCAGTGATAATCTTGTATCGCTGTTTACTCTACATTTGGCTTCTTGCATGTCTTTTGGTGGCAAATTAATTATGCTTAAAATACAAGTGCATGAAGGGGGTGAGAGAGTCTTTAGCCACATCTGTACAAAAGCATGCAAAAGGAACAATTAGACTAATATTCGTGGCATTATCATTAGTGAACATTTCAAATTTAAATGTCACCGTAATTGTTAAATCTTTAAATCCATAAACAAAAATGATCATTCACCATTTTTTAAAATCCTTTTTGTTTTCTCTTCTTTTCTATTTTTCCTTTTGTGTGAAGAGCTGATGACCGACAGGAGCTTTAACTGGTTTGTATCTGAATTGCTTACCTACTGAATTGTAGGTTATTTACTCTTTTTTGATTTTGCCGGCATCACACAGGCTTCTTCAGCTGATGGTGTAACACAAGAAATTAGTTCATTAAGAAAGACAGAGACATTTGAAACATTCTATAATTAAGCACACAATTTATAAATACTTCTACCTTTAAATTATGTGTGTGCAGATAAAACCCCATGAATCACATTACTATTGTTAATTGTGGTTAAATATTATAAACAGTGTTATATTGCCTGTTATCTTTTCACAGGAGAAATCGTAATTTCATAGATTAACATAAGTTAACTCCAGTAATACCCTTACCTCTGCTCACAGCTACATTGTTGAATTCTTTATGTGATATGTGTTTATGCACCACTTACCTTAAATATGCTTAATTGAGGGAATTACACTATTAAATAATGTATAACTCTTTTAGCATATGTAATTTTAGAAAGGTGTTAATGCTTATTAAAACTGCAAAAGCTCACTTTAATGTCTCTGAATACATGAATATATACATCAGCTATTTTTTCAAGCATATGTCACATTAAATTCATGCAATAATCATGTATCACGCTGAGAATGAAACTCGGCGCTCATTCTACCACTCCATCTCTGCTCATCAGTGCCACGAGAACATAATGAGCCCACTGTAAACATTATGTAATACTCTCTAATGCATAATGCTTCATAATGCTTTAAGCCGAGCATCACCTCTGTTCTCCGTGGGAAACGTGGCTAGTGAACCTCAACTTTTGCGAAGAATGTGCTGATTCCCCTTGCAAAGGAACAATGAATCTGTCAGCAACAGTGCTGTCTGTGTAGTTAGACAGGAACACAATGCCGCCTGAGAGACCTTGAGGTTTTTCAGGAAAGGAAGAAATAAAGACGAGAGAGAGAAGAAAAAGTGTGTGGCGTCCAATCCGATGACGGAGAGTCTCATTCATCCTTGATGCAACAGCAGAGACTAGTGGCGGAAGGTAGCAACGTATGCCCGCCTCTCTCCTCTGTTCCCATTTTTCCTTCTGCTCTTGTCATATTGGTTTACCTCTCTCCTCCTCAATCACTCTCCTGTTGTTTCTTCTCTTTTTTTTTTCCATATTCACTTGACCTTTTCTTCTGTTTGCAAGATTATTATGGCTACAATTATTACAGATTATGCCGAGGGAAGAGGAGTGTGCGCGCCTGTGGGCGTGCACTCAAACACACTTACACGCTCACGTAAAGCAGCTTTTTATTAGGTCTGTACAATGGCGCTTATTGACTTTTCATATCACCTAAAGGGCAACACCCATGAAATAGAGGACTTATATTTTCTGTTGTTTTGTTGTATTAAGCATGGATGTGGGAACTGCTTTCCAGCCCCTGTTGCTACTTTTACACACAGTTTACAGAAGCTACTCAGGAAAATGCATTCGAATTTATTAGCAGTTTTTGCACAAAACCTGTTTTTTTTAAAAAGTGTGGCTTTTTGGTGACAAAACAGGGAGCAAAAGCTACTGAAATTAAATTGAAATTGAAGCCAACATGTTTCCTCTTCTTGTTTCCTTTGTCAGTCTTTGTATTTGCTGCCACACACAAACACAAATCATCATATTTGACTGTGTGTTTCGCAGCGTGTTGATGAGCAGAAGCCAAAAGGACGGGAGGTGGAGAGTGTTCAGCTGTGTGGAAGAATCTGAGCTTAATCAGAGCTGAGGGCCAGCAGATTAATTACACCACGGCTTCCACACACAACACCTAAAGCCTCATGTTGACACACACACATACTCACACACACGTGAGCAGAAGCACACAACACTGGTGGCCCTGGCTAATAAAGACAGCATGCTAATGAGCAAGTGTAGCCCCTAAAAAAAAAGGGAAGAGAAAAAACAGCCTCAGAGCAAATAATTCATAAAGTCATATTGATCTGTGAGTAGAGGCGTTAAGCCTCCATTAAGGGCAACAAAAGGAAAGCATCATGCTTCATCAACAGGAGAAGCTGAGGGGAGAAATGTGAGATCACAGACAGATTGTCATTAAGGACGTCATGTGACACGCTTGTCATGTTTGCACCCTGCACAATGCACGCGCAATCATCGTGACGGCACAGGCGGGAAAGTGGAAGTGTGGCGCCCTCACACTGTAACACACAAGGAGAGGAGGGGAAAGGGAGAGAAGGGAAAAGACAATAATGAAAGATTAAGAGGAGGAGAAGGAGAACAAGGAGGGAGGGCTCCTCTAATAAATCAGAAAAACATGCAGCTCCCATTTGTTTTGGGCTGGACTCAGGCAGAGCTTTTATGAGTGTGCTGCGATCTGGCAGCACACCGCATGAATACTAAATCTTTACTGTTAAATAGCCATGCTCGAGTCGTCACGGTCGCCACGACACTGCGAGATGGAAGCGAGTGGAAAAAACTTGCTTGCTGTGCAGAATCAAGGCTTTGGAATAAAGGGTCAGTTCACTCAAATGAAAAACAAAACAAAAAAGGTGTCTAGAAACATAGCGTCACTTAGTTTTTGAACTTTACTTTAACATATATTGTTGAATAGTTGCATCGAGCTTTAGCATATTTACTAGTTGTGTGTGTTTCAGGTACTGCACTCTAAAAGACTGAATGAACCAGCATTGCAGCCATGGGTCACTGTGAGCATCACAGGGAAGGTTGAAGCTGCCCACTGCACCTGTATGGCCAGAGTCGCGGACACCTGCACCCATGTTGCTGCTCTTCTGTTTAAAGTAGAAGCAACAGTGTTGATCTGTGGCACAAGGACAGTTACAGATGAACCTGCTCACTGGGCTTTGCTGGGTAATATGACCAAGATACAGTCAGTGGTTGGCCATAAGATAGACTTCTCCTCTTTAGCTGCCCCAAAAAAGGCTCTCAATCAAAACATAAACAGACCATCCGTAGTGAAAGGTAAAAGAAGCTGTCTTCAGAAAAGAAAAATTCCACCTGCTACTGTGGAGGAGTGTTGTCTCAGTTGATGGGAAAATATTTCCCCAAGCACAGTTCTGTTCTGAATAACCCATAATGTTTTATTTAGGGGGTCTACATTTATGCCTCAAGTGCATTGCCATGTAAATAATTTGCATTTACTAAGTAACACTGTTCAAAAGTTGAATAAAGAAACAAACAAACTTTTATTACTATTATTAAAACCCCTGTGTAGAACATCACATCAGTAACAATGTAGAATCCATGTTGTTTATAGTTTACAAATGACAAAATGTTCACATAAAATCATGACAGCATTTAAATAATATCACCCATTACTAGCATTCTGTTATTTACTGTCTCTTTTGAAAACTTATCACTACATATACAGCACAAGACATTTAAGAGTATTGAACAAGAGCATTTTTCCCTGGTTTTACTACCACACATGTTCACCCTCACATGGAAGAGGTAATCTGATTGGCATGGTGGTATGTAGCATGTAGTTTGAAGCAGGGATTTCGTAGTGCCCCATGTGTAGCGTTGGAACCCAGTCAGGATTTGTTTCATTCATTTCATTGGCTGGTTTGCTGCAATAATGAAAAACAATTAGCAACTCTATAAATAAATCTACAAAATCACTCATTAGGATGTTTGTTCTAATTTGCTATGACCTCAGAGCGCATTGAAAATAAAACTAATAGGCTATAAAGAGTAATATGAACTTATTTAGATCTTACCTGAATGAAAATGTCTGGAGCACCAACAGATATCTGGGGATGGTAAAGAACTGGGTATCAGCTCATCTCACAGCTGCTATCCAGGCGCCTTCTTTTGGTAACATCCGGTACATAAGCTCCCTCACGTTGCTTCCAGGTGGAAAGGGATAAAAAGAGAGCCAATTTTCCAGCTTATTCCCTTCCCGATCGTGCGATCTAATATAACAACTGACAACACAGCAAGTGCGATCCATTGCTTATGCTTTAGCTCCTTTAGCCCTTTTTTTGGCCTGCTAAAATGGCGCCTCTGCGGCCACGCCCCCTCCCGTGACATCACGCTCCAAAGCCCTTCATATTAAATCATTTAAAAAAATATTTCTTCACGTCATTATGAGACGCGAGATTGAGACACAGGCATTAGGGCCTCTTAATGGGTGTTTTTTTGGGTTTCTACCAGTGTGGAATTACCAAAAATAGAGAGGGTATAGCCCAACATATGAAACGGAAAATACCGCTGTGTATTATACATATTGTGGCGAGCTCAGACAAGGAGGAGACGGAGGTGTTGTTTGGTCTTGCTTGCTAGGGAGCACAGCCGTTTATTTTCCAACAGAAACACACCGCCGCCAACCCAACTCCTCGGCATAGCTTAGCACAACAACAACAACAACAACAACAAAAAGGCGCTCTCTCACCCAGGAAACACACAGTCGCAGAGAGAGTGCGTCACCCTGTAACCATGGCAACCGCAACGCTGCCGCCTAGAACAACAGAACATAGCTGTCAAACAAAATCCAAACAGTCCTGACCCGCCACAATATGAAACAGGAAAATACCGCCGTGTAATCCATTTATTTCAACAAAGTAACTGTATTCTAAATACCACCTTTTTAAACAGTAACTGTAACGCAATACAGTTACTCATATTTTGTATTTTAAATACGTAACGGCGCTACATGTATTCCGTTACTCCCCAACACTGTATGTGACACCCAAACATTTTGACAGACCTACGAGAGAACAGCCCTCAGCAGATTCTCTGTGCCCGCTACAATCTTGAATATTTACAGCATACAGCATTTTTATGTTACTGAACTGTCCTACTATTTTTACAGACAGTGTGTGTGTAATCTAAAAAAACACTGTGTGCCTTTGAGCAGATATGAAACTGATTTGATGCGAGTCAGAAGTGCTGGGAATACAGTTTAAATATTAGGTTTTGTCCTTCATTTGAATTAATTCATTGTGTTACTTCATTTTTCTTAAATATTTATTGATTTGAGTTTATATTGTAAAAGTTTGTGATGCATTGTGTGCAGAGATGGGCAGTAACACGTTACTTGTAACGCGTTACTGTAATCTGATTACTTTTTTCAAGTAACAAGTAAAGTAAGGGATTACTATTGCAAAAATGGTAATTAGATTACCGTTACTTTCCCGTAGGAACGCTGCGTTACTGCGTTACTAAAACCGTGATTTTTTTGCGAGAATGTCTCATGACAGTGACGTAAGCGAGTGCGCCGTTCGTGACAACAGCTGTGTGCAGATCAACAGTGGATCATATATGGAGTGCGGTGAGAGTATGAGCGTGCAGCGTTTTAAGCGTGGAAGTACTGACCTTACTTTGAGTTTGATTCCATAAAAAGTGACAAAAACATTAGTGTCCGTTGTGCGTGGGAAGAAAACTTCTTTTTACAGCGAAAAAAACCCTAAACAAGCAACGACGTAATGGGAAACTCACAGAGAGACTCGCGGATTCTTCCACTGACCGCTGCGGCACACCTGCACCAGGGTAAACCTCCGCCTGCCCCACTCCTGCTTTACAGGTGAAAATAGAGCAACAGGACCGCTAGTCTTTGACTTTATTTATTTTCTGCTGTGTTTTACTTGCATCTATTTGAAAGACTGAGTGTAAACACGAAAACTATTTTATTTTATGTGCTGGAATGTGCAGAAAATAGGTTTAAATGTTAAACTAATTTCTTCCAGTCAGTGAATGTTGCATATAATTAAATTTTTGCTTGATGCATAAAGTTAAAAGATTAAAACTAATAAAACAAGTTTTAAAAAGAGACTTTTCCATTTTATTCCATTTTGTATGATGGATTATGCAGAAAAAGTAGAATTGGACTGAAAGATCTATCGCTTTATCACCTCTTCAGGTTGTAAATCGTGTTTTTAAAAAGTAACTAAGTAACTAAGTAATTAATTACTTTTGAAAATAAGTAATCAGTAAAGTAACGGGATTACTTTTTTGGGGAAGTAATCAGTAATTAGTTACTGATTACTTTTTTCAAGTAACTTGACCAACACTGATTGTGTGTATATTACAGTATGCAGGTGTCACTGATGTTTGTACTGAACATCTATGAAAATACTTAAATTCTTTTGGTTGCATTCATTCAAGCTCTGCCACTGCCTTTTTTTGAGAACTGCAATCACCTCAGCAAGACAAAGACAACACATACATACATTTTTTGTTTACCAACGAATATGCATAAACAAGCAGCTGTGACACAGGTAGCATTGCTTCCATGCCTGGAGGAATAAAATGTGGATCTAACAGATGCCAAATGTAACTACAAAATCTTCTGAAACCTATGCTGGAACGTGTGGCATTATCTGACGTGCACTTCCTTAGAAACAACCAACAAAGGTTGTTTCAATGGTTGCCAATAACAACTGTGATTGGCCCGTTTGGAACCAGCAATTCCGTCTGTGCATTTCTATCTACTTCTCCTTATGCTGCCATTTTTCCAAAACTTCAACTTGAAGAGACAAAACTGCAGAACATTGGAGGCACATCAACACAGGTATAAATGCTTGTAATGCCACCTTGCCACTTAAATCGCCACTTTTATAGGCTATATCATAGGCTCTAAATAGTCTAAATCAGGCCTCAGTCAGCAGCAACAAAGCTTCTCCTCTGGTCCTGCTTACTGTACAAGTAGGCAGATGTAAAACCACAGAGGAACCAGGATGAGGCCCTATATTGGGTTTTTTTTCTTTTTGGTCAAAATCTACGTGGTAAGTCTTTCTTTTTTTTAGTTAGGAAGGGCTGTTGCTGGTTTGCAGACCTAGAAATTTGTCCTGATATTCATTGAAATGTTTCCTAACCTTCGTGCTTTGAGTACAACTCAATAACATAGCTAAAATGTATATAATTCCTTAAAATCGCCACAGTGAGCTAAAATAAACTTTTTTTCTAGTAACTAGAAAACCCCAGGTTAGCAAGCAATTGGCGACAGTGGGAATAAAAAACTTTCTTTTGAGGGGATGAAATGTGTCATGATTAAAATCTTCTGTTTTCTGTTTTACAGCTGGCACTAAAGTATTTACAGTATTGTCACATAAGTGTTAGTAACATGATATCAATATTTCTTTTAAAATACCAAGAGTATTTTATTGGAATTTAATTGGAATTTGTAACATCTGAAAAAGAAGTTCTTTCTCCCCACCATCACCAAGTGCCTGCTCACAGGGGGTCCCCTTCTCTAATATTGGAGCAGTTTTAACTCGCACATTGTGATGACTGAATGAAATTGAATCAATTTCATTTGAAGCAATACCCATATTTATATACACATGTGACACCGTAACCGTATAATCACAAAAAACAAGAAAACACATAATAGACCCCATTAAGATATCTTGATTTTCCTTTGTATCCTCTTTTGACTTAATAGTCTCCTTTGTAATGAAAACTCCTGAAATAATTTTTGTCAGAATTGGGATATGGTTCTCTGCACACCGAAGCACCTCGGCTCTCTCAGGCAGTTTAATACCTGCAGCGTGGAGGGAAAGGGAGTGCAGCATATTTTGTTGCTCATCTAAATGATTACAGATTATTCAGATAGTGAATGGTAGCTGTTTGTAGCTGATGTCTTGTAATTGCTGAAAATCAGTGCTGTTCACTAGCAGATAGGGAGGACTCAATGACTCGCAAGTATTCTGCGTTTTATCTCGTTCAGACATGAATTTTTCCAATTCCAAACCAAAGCCATTGTGAGCAAGGCACTTTCATTATATCAGAGATGGCTGGCTGTTGGACATACATTTAAGTAATAAAAGACCACACAATGTATGCGTGTCCATTGTTCAGGATAGTGAAGTAATAAGTTTTTGCGAGTGCAGCTAATTCAGAGTGTGTGCATGTGTGTGTGTATAGGATTTACATAGCACTTTTTCTCCATTTTCACACATGTATGCACACACACGGGCTTCTGCTTGTGCCTCTGAATGATTGAGATTGCCCTGGCAGAGGTCCAAACCTTGTTTTGGGTTTAGCCCATGCTGAGAGAGGAGAGCAGAAGCAGAGAGTGATATACTTCATCCCGACTCTCATTAGACAATTCGGGGAACACGTCAAACCGCAATTTGTTTCCCTTGCATCCAATAAACAGCTCATTCACCGGTCAATCAGTCACCACAGCAGCTAGTCAGATTAAACCCAGCAGAGGTTGACAGAAAGAAAAGAGAACCAGAGGAGAGGACAGCTGAGGCAAAGAGCTAATGGCAAAATACCACTCATCTGAAATATATGTCGCCTTTTGCTCAGTGATGCCTTTGGTGACCGCACCAGCTTTTGGAGATTGGTCCTGTTTATGAGATGAGTGATGAGAACACCACCTGGTGGATTACACACTGTAGTTTTTCATGCTAACACCTCAGAACATATTAGGTCAGCAACGGTATTTAAAATGAGAACATTTCTACCAGCCTTAAGTGGAATCATCTGAAATGACATATATGTGTAAATGTGTCCGATGTGTAAAAGAATCTATCACGCTCAGCAGGGACTAGTTTCTTTAAAGCAAGTGGAAGGAGTGGGTGATCGTACAGGCGATTGTACGGCACAGAAATGTCACTGATTCACACCACTCAGTCAGTCTGCCCAGAGACAAAGGCCAAAAGCTAAACTGATGGATCGTCCAGTCATGTTTCTTAAGCAAACCTCTGGAGGACAGTTTTAGACCTGAAACTCGTTCTGATCTTTATGCAAAAGAGAGGAATGCATAGTTATAGGTACATAGTGCTCACACTTTAACACAAGTACATACTGCTAAGATTTTGAGGATCAAAGGTTTCTGGGATGTTACTTCATTTCATGAATGGGTATTAAGCGTAATACATAAACCGTTTTGGGGGCTTTGTTATGAGAGTTGAGAGCAGACAGGAAGGTTGGGAGGAAGAGGACTTGGCAAATGACTCAGGGCGAACCCAGGCTTGCATCAACTACAGTATAGGTTGCCTGCTCAACCCAGTGAGACAAATCAGAACCCACAATCCATAAGCTCATTCGGTGAAAAACTGTGATGTTGAGTTGGAATGTTAAACGTGTTCATGGCATCATTAGAACTGCATTATAAACATTATAATACATTATATCCTTTCAGCAAGTGGGAATTGAAATGATTTGATGTCTGTGACAGAACTTTCCTTTTGCATAACATATTACACATTTAATCTATTTGGCTAACCAGTCTTTTCAGGCCATATCTGTGTATGTGTATAAAAGAGTGAATCATGAATCATGCAGTCATATAAAAACATACCAGTCTTGACTGAATTTAGGTCTTAGCTTTTTTGAAGCTAGCTAGCAGGTTGCACCAAAGTTTAGAGACATAGCAGAAAAAAATCTCTAATTTTATAACAGATATTTTTACAGTAATATACATAAATATTTTTAAAAATTAATACATTGTGAAATCTGTTTCACCCAATGCAAAGAATCAGAACCAGCTGTATTTTCTTAGTCAGGTTAAAAGCCTCAGCAGCATAGCGCTGAACAGACAACATGCTACCCAGTGTGGTCGATGAGTTGTTAAAAGAGCATGACAGTTACTGATCAGAGATGAGTTTTTACTGGCTGAGGTTTAACACAAGTACTTCTCAAGGAACAAGTTTGAGATTTTAGTTCACAGAGAGAGGAAAAAGTAAATCCAGTCAATATAATAACACCCAGGCGCTGTCGTGTATGGCCAAGGGTCATTAAGCTAGAGCTTAGAGTTTTAATTTAATGTGAACTTAATGCGATTGCTTATTCATTTATTAATGATAGTAATAAATAATGGCTGTGTCAAGGAGTGATTGGTCTTGCTTCAGAAAAGACACTGCAACACTTAGGACTGCAACATATTGGATGATGGTGTTTCAGACAACAGTGTACAGCCAACTCTGTGTTTGCAGTTTGGAGAAGGCTCCTCTCTTTTCTATTTTTTGTTTGTTTTTATTCATTTATTTATATGACATTACAGTTGCCATATGCAGTTACCCAGCTGTTTTAAGAAGGCAACAGGGACTCATTCACTAGTAATTCACTGATTACACTGTCCAAGTCAAGTCACTTTTATTTATATAGCATGACCCAAAGTATTTTTAAATATAACTTTTTAAACCACAAAGTCCCCATAGCCCTATATACAAAGAATAAACTAAACATATTATTGACGATTTCATTTGGTAATGTGCTTTACTGAATGAAGTTTGTATTCCAGGTACTCCCTTTGCTTTTTCTACCCCACTATATATATATTTTAAAAATATTGTACTCTGTACCACTTATATTAAAGCTTTAGTTCTACACACATTCTACACATGTGTTAATCAAAATCATCAAAATCACAAAATTACAGTGATATAAATATAATAGAAAGCTACTATGAGCTGCTCACTCATTTCCAAGGGGCAGCCAGTGTGGAGCTCCACATGTTTGATTAGGCCTTCGTGCCACAACCCCAATGGGACCTGTGTCTCCTTCTGGGATAACTGGGAATCTTTTGCTTGTTATGCAAAGGTGTAAACCTCTACACTATGGATGCACACATCAAGCACATGTATATATATATATATATATATATATATATATATATATATATATATATATATCAAAGTAGCACGGAGGGAGGTTAGCCAACTAACGGAGTTGCAGAAAGGTGCAACAAATAAGGTGCCTAAGAAATACAGCAAGCTGTCCATTTGAAAGTCCTGGAGTGGCCTAGCCAGTCTCCAGACCTCAACCCCATAGAAAATCTGTGGCGGGAGTTGAAAGTCCGTGTTGCTCAGCGACAGCCCCAAAACATCACTGCTCTCGAGAAGATCTGCATGGAGGAATGGGCCAAAATACCAGCTACTGTGTGTGCAAACCTGGTAAAGACCTATAGTAAACGTTTGACCTCTGTTATTGCCAACAAAGGTTATGTTACAAAGTATTGAGTTGTATTTTTGTTATTGACCAAATACTTATTTTCCACCCTGATTTACGAATAAATTCTTTACAAATCCTACCATGTGGATTCATGGATTTTTTTTTCACATTCTGTCTCTCACAGTTGAAGTGTACCTCTGGTGCAAATTACTGACCGCTCAGTGTTCCAACATTCGAAAGAAGGGATTGCTCTCACAGCTAGAGATTGACGAGGTACAACACAAATGCTACGGCAAGGAGGAGTCAGGACGCCAGGTCAGGGGGGCGATATCATCACCCCCACCCGAGATTGGGTACATAGCCCCAAGTGCGATAGGAGAAGGATCGTTGAGTGCGAGAGGAACTGACCTGAAAAATAGGATCATGGCCAAGCTTGAAACCTCGATCCCCCGTAGCCGGTTACCAAGATTACGTGAAGGTCTGCTAGATGATGTTAATGCAGCACTACGGGCAATACCTACAACCACGATTACCGACACTAACAAGCTGATCTACAATACGGCAGCAGTGATCAGTGAGATGCTTGGCTACACGTTGAACAGCGACAAGGGGCAGTACCCTCCATGGAGAAGGAGGCTAGAGGGCAAGATCAAAGTAGCACGGAGGGAGGTTAGCCAACTAACGGAGTTGCAGAAAGGTGCGACAAATAAGGTGTCTAAGAAATACAGCAAGCTGTCCATACCTGAGGCCTTGGAAACTGCCAAGCAAAGACTCACAGCCTTGGCCAGCCGCTTGAGGAGGTACACCAGAGAGATAGAAGGCAGAATAAACCAGCTGTTCTCCACAGAACCAGCAAAGGTGTACTCTCAGTGGCAAGGGAACAATAAGAGAACAGCACCACCAAGGCTGGAGACGGAGCAATACTGGAAGAGCATATGGGAGAAGGATGCAACCCATAACGGCAATGCTCAGTGGCTAGAGGATCTGAGGGCAGACCACAGCAACCTCCCTGAACAGGGTCCAGTAACCATCACAGTGGCAGATATCCAAGAAAGGGTCTCCAGTATGAAGAGTTGGACAGCACCAGGGCCCGACATGGTTCACGCCTACTGGCTGAAGAAGCTGACTGCACTCCACGAGCGTCTGGCAGCACAAATGAACCAGCTGCTAGTTAACGAGAGACACCCGGAATGGCTAACTGAAGGCCGGACGGTCCTGATCCCCAAGGACCCCAAGAAGGGACCGGTCCCATCCAACTACCGACCAATAACCTGCCTCAGTACTACATGGAAGCTCCTGTCAGGCATCATATCGGCTAAGATGAACAGGCACATGGGTCAATACATGAGCGGGACACAGAAAGGAATTGGCAAGAATACCAGAGGCGCAAAACACCAGCTACTGGTAGACAGAACAATCAGCCGAGACTGCAAGACCAGACTGACCAACCTGTGCACTGCCTGGATTGATTACAAGAAGGCCTATGACTCAATGCCCCACAGCTGGATACTGGAATGCCTAGAATTGTACAAGATCAATGGGACCCTAAGAGCCTTCATCAGGAACTCAATGGGGATGTGGCGTACAACACTAGAGGCCAACTCCAAGCCCATAGCACAAGTCACCATCAAGTGCGGGATCTACCAAGGAGATGCTCTGTCCCCACTGCTGTTCTGCATAGGCCTGAACCCCCTCAGTGAGATCATTAACAAGACTGGCTACGGATACCGACTACGGAACGGAGCAGTTGTCAGCCACCTCCTGTACATGGATGACATCAAGCTGTATGCCAAGAGTGAACGAGACATCGATTCACTGATCCATACTACCAGGCTATACAGCAATGACATTGGAATGTCGTTCGGACTGGAGAAGTGTAGTCGGATGGTAACAAAGAGAGGGAAGGTAGTCAGAACTGAGGGGATTGAACTACCAGAAGGCAACATTGCAGACATAGAGGACAGTTACAAGTACCTGGGGATCCCGCAGGCGAATGGGAACCATGAAGAGGCCGCTAGAAAAGCTGCAACCACCAAGTACCTGCAGAGGGTCAGGCAAGTCCTGAGGAGTCAGCTGAATGGTAAGAACAAGATCCGGGCCATCAACACGTACGCCCTGCCCGTGATCAGGTACCCTGCTGGGGTAATAGGCTGGCCAAAGGAGGAGACAGAAGCCACTGACATAAAGACAAGAAAGCTCCTTACCATGCATGGAGGGTTTCACCCCAAGTCCAGCACCCTGAGGGTGTACGCTAAGCGGAAGGAAGGGGGCCGAGGACTGGTGAGTGTCAGCACCACAGTCCAGGATGAGACAACGAACATCCAAGAATACATTAGGAAGATGGCCCCAACTGACAGAGTGCTCAGTGAATACCTCAGGCAGCAGAAACCCAAGAAAGAGGAGGGAGACGAGGAACCATCATGGAAGGACAGGCCCCTGCATGGTATGTACCACCGGCAGATAGAGGAGGTGGCTGATATCCAGAAATCCTACCAGTGGCTGGACAAAGCTGGACTGAAAGACAGCACAGAGGCACTAATCATGGCAGCACAAGAACAAGCTCTGAGTACAAGATCCATAGAGGCTGGGGTCTATCACACCAGGCAAGACCCCAGGTGCAGGCTGTGTAAAGATGCCCCAGAGACAATCCAGCACATAACAGCAGGGTGCAAGATGCTAGCAGGCAAGGCATACATGGAACGCCATAACCAAGTGGCCGGCATAGTGTACAGGAACATCTGTGCCGAGTATAACCTGGAAGTCCCGAGGTCAAAATGGGAGATGCCCCCAAGGGTGGTGGAGAATGACCGAGCTAAGATCCTGTGGGACTTCCAGATACAGACGGACAAAATGGTGGTGTCTAACCAACCGGACATAGTGGTGGTAGACAAACAGAAGAAGACGGCCGTAGTGATCGATGTAGCGGTTCCGAATGACAGCAATATCAGGAAGAAGGAACACGAGAAGCTGGAGAAATACCAAGGGCTCAGAGAAGAGCTCGAGAGGATGTGGAGGGTGAAGGTAACGGTGGTCCCCGTGGTAATCGGAGCACTAGGTGCGGTGACTCCCAAGCTAGGCGAGTGGCTCCAGCAGATCCCGGGAACAACATCGGAGATCTCTGTCCAGAAGAGCGCAGTCCTGGGAACAGCTAAGATACTGCGCAGGACCCTCAAGCTCCCAGGCCTCTGGTAGAGGACCCGAGCTTGAAGGATAAACCGCCCGCAGGGGCGTGCTGGGTGTTTATATATATATATATGGATATAAACTTTTGTACTATCAAGTTAGAAATATGACTTAAATGCTTCTTTTGCCTCTAATATAAAACAATTTTCAGCAACTTTTCATATAATAAATCTGTGTGAGAGTTTTTTTTTGTTTTTCTTTTGCACCCACTATATTCAATACCAGTTTTCTATGGTATATCTACTACTCTGATTGGCACAGCGTATTAGTACAGTATGGGTGATGCGTGCACGAACTTGTGCATATTTGACGTTGTGTTTTGTGTCCCTGCATGTGCAAAATTGCATTATATACTGCATGTTGTATATGTGTGTGTGTGTGTGTGTGTGTGTGTGCGTGTGCGTGTGCGTGTGTGTGTGTGTGTGTGTGTGTGAGAGAGAGAGAAGAGTGTCCTTGTCAGAACACCTGCTGTCTCCTCCCCTACGTTCTCTACTCCTTTTGTTGGTCTACCACTACATCAATTCTCTCTCTCTCTCTCTCTCTCTCTCTCTCTCTCTCACACACACACACACACACACACACACACACACACACACACACACACACACACACACACACACACACAAATACAATACAAGGAAATCCTACAAACTAATACAGGACTTTCATTCAGTATAGGACATGTCACTACTGTATATAATGAAAGTCATCAAGCACACTCCTGCAAACACACTTCTATAAAGGCTCGCGCTGTCTTCCACTCTCTCTCTCTGTCTCACACACACAGACACACACACACACAATATTTCCTGGTGCCAGTGTCTTTCATCCCCTTTTCCCTGTTTTTCCACCTTGCCCCTTTCTCCCACTCCCTCCCCATCTCTCTCGTTTGCTCCTCCACTCCTCCATCCATCCTTCCATCTCCTCCTCCCTCTCTCATTACCTTAATTAGATCCAGCAGATGAACATCGTCTAGTCTGTTGGGGAGGAGGCTAGGCCTCGGTGATGCAATAAGGCTCATTTGCATCGGCAAAGTTAATTGCGGGAGCGGAGCAGGTGTATGGCAATAATGATCATCACACATGACACTCACCTGTGACCGGCGGCGTACGTGACACACACAGGCACACACAGAGAAACTCACATGCATCTTGCCACGTGTTCAGCAACGTGTATATGGGGTTTAAGTCACGCAAGTGCCAGGCAAGGCCAACACACAAGCACACACAAACACACACTCATCCAATCATCTCTTGTCACCAAGTTTTTACTTCATAACTAATCCCCAAACTCCTTCTGGTAATATCTATTGGATGATGGCCACAGACATTCATATTCCAACAACACCCAGTAGGCAAGTGAAACATCAGTAAAAATATGAAGAGCGCATTCACATGCAATGAGAAACAGCAAATAAAAGTGGCATGCTGCGGCACATAAACAAGGTGCTGTTGGACAGAGATCAAGAACCACGAAAGAGAATTGTTGGAAATGAGCTGTACATTAAAGAGAGCACTCCAGTGGCTTTGTGCTGCACGTCCCTGAGATTAGCTATCAGGCTGAAAGTGTGCTCAGCATAAGCCGCCTTTGCATGTCTTTTACAGCTTGAAATAATCCCTTCTTATATCTTATACTAGTTCTTGGAGTATTCTCTTACTGACCTGGCCCACAAGCTCATGTGAATGTGTTTACGTAGGTCATCAAGGGAGCCAAAAGGTATTTTTCTCATAGACCAGTCACAGGACTGCTGCCTGCTGGATTTGAGAAAGAATCCAAGTTTAAGGCACTTCCACACTGACTTTAGTTTTGACATCTGGAAGAACATTGTGTATTTTTTATTTCTCAGCTTTACTTCTGATTTACTAGTGATGACCATAGGTTTTAAGAATTAATTGCAGAAGGAGCCCTCTGCATGACATGTTTGCTTAGCCTGCAGAGCATTCCAGTCTGGTGCCAGCAGGGAAAGTTGATGGCTTTGTCATCCCACCCAGACCTGTATAATTTATAGACCTTGAAGTGAGGATCACACCTCTTTGTTGCCAGGTTGAGGACTTGGCGAAGTAGCACACTCTTGGATTCTGCCAGGTTGGGTGGACAGGATGGTGTTAGTAACAGTTACACCTACATCAATAGCACAAGATTTGTATTTCGCTGTGCATATTTGACACTGCTGGATTCAACACAGCTCTAAGCCATATTTAGATGCACCAAGGTATGACATCACACACACTTTATACTTGAACTGGTACTGAGGGCAGATTGAGCACATGAGAGGCTTTTTCTACTGATTAATGAGTCCTAGGTCATTTCCAGCTCAGTGGATCCATTGGGAAAATCTCTCACTCTGTTTTGTTCGTTCATCCAACATTGAGTTGACTTTTCCATGATTGTCCAGAGTGCTTATAGATACAAATTGAGATCATATAATGGTAATGGAAAGACAGAAAGTCCCTTTTTATTAAACTTTAATAGTAAGTGCTGATCACAAACACTTAAAGGAACAGATAATGTATGAACAATTAACAGGGAATGCCAAGTGTCTAACATAAAATTAAAAGAAGTCAAAATCTGCCAAATCAAAGATTTGGAGCTGCCTTCTTGGGAAACTCTTTGCGAGTAAAGGATCAGCTCAGCACAAAAGTTTTCTCCTTCTTTCAGTTGCTCTCATTAGGGGTCTCCACAGTGGATTCTAATGTTTCTTTGTCTCAAAACTGCTCAATCTGAGCTGTCCCTCTAGTATACTCATTACTAATCCCGTCTATCCTGGTCTCTCCCAATGAAAGTCTTAGGATCTCAGCTGCCAACTCCACCTTCTTTTTGTCACTGCCACTGTGTCTAAATCATACATCATAGCGGGTCTCACTCCAGCCTTCCACTTCTACAGTACTTCTACCACTTTGTAACCCAGTGATGAGAACTGTAGCTTGCTATGTGACCACATTACAGTAGTAATTATTTATATCTGCAAGGATAACAGCACAATAAGAGAAGGCCTCGGCCAAGTCAGAGACATGTTATTAGATTTTAAAAAAATTGAACCAGGAGAGTTTAAAAGCAGAGACTGTTAAACTATTTCCTGGAAGGACACAGGGAAACCTATGCAACCAAAAGTACAAAGGTGTGGACAAAGGGGGGATATATAGAGATCAGAATAAACAAAGAGAAAACTAACTAAAAGTATGGAAAGGAGAGAGTAGTTAATGACTGCATAGAAGAAGAGGGGGTGGGGGGGGGGGGGGGGGGGGGGGGGGGGGGGAGTGCTTAGTGGATCATGGGAAATTTCCAGTAACTGGAATCTCTAGCAGCATAACTAAGACATGGTTCAGGGTCACCAGATACAGCTCTACCTATAAGGTTTATCACAAAGGAAGATTTTGAGCTTAATTTTAAAACTATGTCCAATCCAAATCGAATCCATACTTGGGGATGATTCCACAGGTGAGGGTCCTGATAGATGAAGCCTCTGCCTGCAGTTCTACTTTTGGGAACTCCAGGAACCACAAGTAAGTCTGCAACCTGTTTGTGTGTGAGCTGGGACCACGAGGTTTTTAAGACATGAAGCTTCATTATTCAGGATTCAGAAGACTCCCGTACATCACCAAGGGTATAGATCTGAAGAATCTATGTCCGTGCTACCTTGAAATCTACTTGATTAGAATTCACTAACATGTGATACAATCATTTCTGAAACCTTCTTGTTTTAAAATGTTCCAGCAAAGTTCTGTAGCATATTGGATATCAAATTTTGTTCCTGTTGTGTAGCTAAATGGACTGGATGACCGTAATGAAGGCCTTTACTATTTTGAAGTACTGCACGTGACACATGACCTTTAATTATTACAAGATGTAAAGCTAGCTGCTTTCAAGTCATTGTCAGTGAACCCATAGCACTACTTTTTCAAGCCCAGTCTTGTTCTTGCTAATATCTGCTGTGTGTAATGAAACCAATGTGGACAATTAGCAATTATCCATACAAAGAAACTTTAGTTTTTCAAGTGTCGATATTAACTGCACAGCCAACTGTGTTGCAGGCAGTGGAAGAGAAGGAAGGCGGCGAGATTGCAGACCGTTGGTTTAAGTGTGAGAATTTAAGGATTGTCAAAGTGAAAATGTGGTGATCACGCCAGATGGCGAGTTTTCCGCATGCCACTTCAAAGAGGCAGGGATGGTGCTTTGTAGGCATTCTGCCGAATGCGTCGCTTTTCATGTGCAGGTCGGAGAGGGTCAGCGATGCTCCGTCTGAACCTCTTCATTAGACTCCTATTTCCTTCATTACACATCGTGGTTTTAATTGTCTCTCCATACTGTACACATACTCCATTTCTGGCAAAGATGGGTTTTGCTTCTGCTTGGGAAAACAAAATGGTGCAGTCTATTTGAAAAAGTCTTTGCACGAAGGACTCTTTTGCTTGTGTGTAAAGGTATGGCATCTGGTGAGGTAAACAAACTGAGAAAGATTTTCTTTATTTTTTTAAACACCTGACAGTCTGCTGATCATTACACTAACAGGCCAGTCTGGCTGTGTGGGCTTTTCTGTCAGATCTGGACCATCATCACCGCTATTAGCATGTTTACCTGTTGTCTGGGTAGTTTCTCACTCCCGCTCAGATTTCTGCCTCTCCAGCACACCACTGCAAATGTGATATAAATGTGTCCTGGCTATAATATTATATTTGAATTTATCTAGTTCGTTTCCAGCATGCTATACACACACATACATACACACACGTGCGCGCAAAGAAACCATAAATGTGAAAAAAAAGTCTTATGTTGACCCATCAGTCAAACAGAGGGAAATAATTTGCCTGTGAAGAACCGC
Organism: Rhamphochromis longiceps; assembly: GCF_057381845.1. Classification (NCBI taxonomy): domain Eukaryota; kingdom Metazoa; phylum Chordata; class Actinopteri; order Cichliformes; family Cichlidae; genus Rhamphochromis; species Rhamphochromis longiceps. The sequence goes on from NC_140569.1 coordinate 30,968,735, forward strand.
ACAGACCACAAGTAAACAAGCTCTTCTTCCTTTAATGCATTATTTATGGAAAACAGGACAAGGAGGAGGAGGTGGAGGCAGAGTAGTGTATGAGAGGCAGTTGTGTGTGCAGTATTGTCTGTGATGTGATGTCCTTTGTCTATTATTCATGACTTCTGCAGCATCCCTCTCTTACTGTATCTCTAAATACAAAACTTAACCATTGAGGGTCAGTGTCCAGGCACTTAGTGTCCAGGAAGAATCCAATTTGGGTCTCCTCACTGAGACTGATTAACCTGATCAGTGAAAACAGAAATATTAAACAGAACTTTATTAATCATGTGAGAGATTGACAATGGACAGCATCGGATTTTTATCAAATGGAAACATCAGAATAGTCAAAATCTGCTGGAGTGACACAGGGAGGAGTTCTTTGTCATGTGGGTGAGCTGGCTCATTAAAGAGAGTTCCCACTGTGTGTTAAAAAGGGAAAAAACACAGTAACATCCAAAGTAGTTCATTAACTGAATCTACTGACTCTGTTTCTATTTTTATTTTCGTTTGTTAATGATTTTCTAAAACTAAAAATTCTGCTAATATGTAATGATGATTTATCAGACTTCAGCAGCTTGTGGTAAAACTAAATAAACTTTGTTACCCTGCTATTCATTGCCCCATTGCCACATGCTAAACTTTTAATACAATATATAGTTGATGTACCTCCCCAGTTCCAAAAACCAAATTTCATCAAGATGTTTCCAAGAATCTGGAGAAATCTCTGTGCGCAGACTTTGCAACATGGAAATCACTGCATGGGCTCAGGAAGACTTCCAGAAATGACTGTCTGTGAGTACTGTTCACCACGCAGTCCACAAATGTGAATCTGTCATACAAAGAAGAAGCTATATGTGAACAGAAATGCTACAGTCTTCTCTGAGCCAAGACTCATTTCAGTTGGACTGAGGCAAAATAGAAAACTGTTCAGATGAACTGAAATTTGAAATTCCATTTAGCTTGTTATCAATTAAATTAAATTAAATTTTATTTATATAGCGCCAAATCACAACAAAAGTCGCCTCAAGGCGCTTCATAGATACAGAGAAAAACCCAACAATCATATGACCCCCTATGAGCAAGCACTTTGGCGACAGTGGGAAGGAAAAACTCCCTTTTAACAGGAAGAAACCTCCGGCAGAACCAGGCTCAGGGAGGGGCGGGGCCATCTGCTGCAACCGGTTGGGGTGAGAGAAGGAAGAAAGGATAAAGACATGCTGTGGAAGAGAGACAGAGGTTAATAACAGATATTTATCAGCATTCAGCTCAAAAGCCTACATCTGTAATGGTATGGGGTTGCACTAGTGCTTCTAGAACTGGCAGCTTCCACATCTGGAAATTCACCATTGATGCTTTAGAGCATCCATCCAGATGTCGTTTTCAAGGAGGGCCTTGCATATTTCAGTAAGCCAATGCGAAACTGCATAATGAGTCCAGACCTTGTACCAACTGGAAAGCATTTGGTGCATCACAAAGCAAAAGCAGCTAGAACCCTTTATCAGGTCGCAATGCCACAGCATTCCTCTCCCAAAAGTCCAGGAACTGGTCTCTCTTAGTTTCCAGATGTTTACAGACTGTTGTTAAAAGCAGAGGGGACGCTACAAAGTGGTAAAAATGGCCCCGTCACAACATAAATTAAATATTTTGCAGGCATGAAATAAAAAAAGAGCTAATATTTCGTCCATTTTCTCACTTTAAAGTTTTGATATGGTTCTGTGTTCAACTGAGGAAACAAATTGGTTTTATGAGATTTGCAAATCATCCCATTCTGTTATTATTTACAGTAATAGAAAACTATCTACCAGCTTTGGTCACGCTCATAACCTTCTCATAATATATAAATCAAGTAAAAAACACATCTCCAACAACCGTACACATCTGCATGAAACAAAACCATGTGGAGGTAGCAGAGGAAGGCGAACTTCCAGGTGAAGACAGGAGGGAAGAGAGGATGATGGAGCAGGTGTCGCCTGAATTCATCGACCACAACAACACTTCTACTTGAATAAAATAATCTGGCCCTGTTTCCTCTCCTGCATCGCAGAATGCTGATTAACTCCCAACTCTCCAGGCTCACAAATGCCACATTACAACCTTTAGATAATGAGGTTTGAAAACATAACTCATTTTAAAAAGTCAAATGTGCTTTGGAGCGTAACATCAGAACAGCGGTCAGGGTTGTGGCTCTGATGTTGCTATCTGTGTTTTGTTGCCTGATCTTATATGCAATCACCCAACTGAGCATCTTCAGTTAAACCCTCTCAGGTTTAGGCCTATCTAATCCTCTCTGTAATTCCTGAGTCATTTGGTAGGAGCTGGAGGAGGATAGTATTTTTGGAGGTCTGTATTAGTTTGCGTCTGCAGGCTTCTAGGTAAAGTCACAGGGGCTAGGCACTATGATTAGCAGCATTGCATACAGAAAGGGGAAACAGCAGTAGCAGGCATTAGCATTGTTTGCACAGCTGTTAAAGTAATGCTACCTCATTCCTCTTCTCCGGAGGCAGGGCCTGCAAGCTGCAAGGATGATAACACATCGTCCTAGTGCGGCTCTTGTCACGCCAGTCCTCCCACTGTCATAAATTTCAATTTTATTTTTTCCAGTTAATGTCTTTTGCTCACTTTAGCTGTGGCATCCTGAAAGATTTACTTCCGCTAAAGGACTTTTTTGTTTCAGTTTTAATTTCATTTACTGTATATAACCTTACTGCTTCCATAGGATTTAAGAGGATAAGTTACAGCCAGTTGGTGCTAATTAATTACACTTGATTAACTCATTGTCAGCAAATGTGAACATCTCTGTAAAAGCAGAAGTTTCAGGTTGGAGCAAACAGGTGTGTGTGAAGATGATGCCACATTGCTCTCAGGAGTGGACAAATTCACCCCACGGTCAGACCCTGAAATGCTCAGAAAAACTGCAAACTGCAAACGTCTTCTCTCTAATAAGAACAACCGTGGAAGCACAGCTTAGGTTTGCAAAGCTGCATCTGAATCACAAACCACAGGACGTCTGTGTCACGGTGCTGGGTCGGTTCGACCCAGCATTTTGAGTTTCTCACGTTTTGGTTGGATTTTGTATTTTTGGTTATTTTCTTGATTTCTTGTCTGGCTGTGATGATGATGATGATGATTAATAAGTATGTTCCATCTTATTCTGGTTTAAGTTTAGTTCTGCCTGTGTAAAGTCCGTGTTTTCTTAGTCTGCGTCTTTGTGTATTGTTTCCTGTTTTATTTTGAAGGGTTATGTCCTTTGTCACTGTGTCTAACTTCGCTCCTCCTGTATCGTTAGCCCTATCTCTCCCAGCTGTGTCTCCCTCCTGTTTTCCATTTCCCGATTACTCCCTGTGTATATAAGCCCTGTGTTTCCTCTGTTCTCTGTTGCGTCGTTAACGGCGGCTCACCCTCTGATTTCGCTGTGTTCTGTTGCCTGTTTTGCCTGTCTGTTAGTGTACTTTTCCCTCAGTATAGTTAGCCTTCTGTTCAGTCTGCAACCCGTAATAAAGCGGTTATTTTGAGTTCAACTTTGCCTGAGTGAGTCCTGCATTTTGGGTCCTTCCTCCCTGCCTGCCTGCACACAGCCATGACAGTCTGGAACAGTGACCAAATAGGAAATGTCCGGGCCCATTGGAATACTGTGGTAGGATGTTCAGAGAGCTGTGCATAAACAAATGGCAGAAAAATTCAATGAACTGAAACAACACTATAATGAAGTGTTTGGCAAAATTCTTTCAAAATGTTCTAAGGAACTGATAAAGCCATACAGAAAAGGATTACTCGGGCGCTGGTTTAGCTCGCCAGGTTGAGCCGGTGGCCACATGCTGTATATTGAATCTGACCCTTTGCCCCATGTGTTCCCCCCTCTCTTCTGCTTTCCTATCACTCTTCGTTGTGCCCTATAGAAAAAAATATTTAAAGAAAATGGTTACTTAAAGTTATTGGTGCTAAACATGGATCTAAAAGCTACCGAATCCTAGTGTGTACTTAGTTTTTCATAGGATTGCATAACCTCTGAGAACTTTCTTTTTGTCCACTGATTAACCTGTGAACTGGACTTAATTATCAAATACCTTTAGTTGTTTTTTGTTTTGTTTTTCTGGAAGGGTTCGGTAAGGCCCTGTAGCCCTGCATTTAGGAAATGCTGTACCCATGTTGGTGTGAAACAATGTTTTGGTGGGTGTATGTGTCTAAATAAGATCCACATGACTCCCAGGACCAAATATTTACCCAATAGAACATTATGTTATTACAAAATGATTGTGCATGATATATATATATATATATATATATATATATATATATCAGATACTTATTATTAAGTATTACTTGTTGTAAAAAGCCTATATTTCATGTTTGTTAGTAGTCAAAAATTGGTAGTTGTAGTCTTTGAAAAATTTTAAGAAGCTTATAGTTAAAGTTAAGTCACCATATGAATTCAGAGAACTTTCTCACCAAAGTACAACTTGTACTTACAATCGCAGAAAAAAATCATAAATTAGCTCACTATGTGAGGAAGGCGGCAAATTAAGGTGTGCAGTCAGATATATTTTTAGGGAATGTAATGGTGTGAAAGTAATGATTTTTTTCTGGTTACTGTGATAGGATTACAGAAAATTAAATTATAAATTACAGAGAGATTATTATAGCAATATATTGTTAAGCACAAAATTAGCTCTAGTCTCCTCTATCATGTGCATCATCGATTGCATAGATGCTGTTTTGAGAGGGAATATTTCTCCCTCATTTCTTAATATCTCACTTTTTATAAACTGGCCTTTATCTGAGTGCGTGACATTAAAGATGGGTCTCTGCACCATCTGACACAGTCTGTTTTAGCTAATCTGGCTCTGTACTGATGTGCTAATGAGAGATGGGGACATCGACACCAGGTTCAGAGTGTGCAATGACTCAGAGAGAAAAATGGGCCATCACGAGAACCATTATTGCTCTCATTCTACCTTTGAGCCAGAGAGTTTCGTTTTTCTCATTAAATGAATAACATCACTATATTGCCCTGTTCAGAGGTATTATAAAATCTTATATTTCCCAAGGCTGCTGAAATAAAAGGACTCACTGTCAAATTTTGGTCTACTTCAACTCATACCATAGGGTGATGTAGCCAGCCAGGAAGAATATGAGCAGTAAAGAAATTAAGGGGACATTTGGGGTGGGGGAAGCAGATCAGTGTGCTAATGCTAATTTCCTTGCATTCTTTCCCGGTGATGGAAGGATAAACAGGTAGCGTGGTTGCGAATTCTGCCCGAAGAGTGTGATTGCTGACAGGCTTGACCCCTGTGCTCTCGCCATGTTTCCCCATAACTCACAATTAACGCAGACATTAGAGCATCCCGAGAGGCCCGTCCAGCTTTATTTCCCTTCTCAACAGAAACCGGGCAGCAGCAGCCAGACCCTTGGACCTGAGCCCAGTTCTATGATTTAGCTAGAGAGAGAGCGATAGCAAGACGAGAGGATGGAGGGAGGTGGTGGAGGAGATGAAGGGGTAGAGGGGTACCCTGAGCACACTTTGGGGGTTTAGGGCTGTTATGGATATGGCTGTGGTAATTACTCAGTGCTTGTTATTGCCCACGCTGCCACACCTGTGCCCGGCAAAATGCCGGTACAGCGCCGGAAGGCGTCTGGAAATACCTCAAGAATGTGTATGATAACCCTACACAAGATTAGCCAGACTATATAAGGACACAACCCAGTGAGAAAAACTCTTTTCAATTAGCTTGTTTACCAGCTGAAGGCTTTACATTGTTATGTGCTATTTTGCAAGGGCGAGTTTTGGCGCAGTCCTTTTATTTGGGAAAATAAACGAGCACCTGTTCTTTGACGTGTCAAACTCAATCTCACGGCTCGTTAGTGTGGCCCCTGCCCAATAACCCAGCGTTAGCGCCGCTTTGGCTCCTAATTCCCATCTCTGGGCTGTCACACAGTGTCATTGCCACAGTCATTCATGTTTTTATTCATTTCACTTTTCATCATTTATTTATCGCCCAGCCAGGCTGGCACACTAACACTGGAACCTCGGACAGCAGCTACTGGGAGGTTGACAGAAGACAACATTATTCCTCTGGAAAAACTGCTGACCACTGACAGCGAAGGCAGCAGCTGCTGAGGAAAAAAATAGCTTTCTCTCATTTTAATAGGGAGCCTCCCACAACTGTGAGGCTTTTCAAGTGGAGTGTTAGAGAGAACAGTATGGAACTGTTGGTAGGTTAGGTGCAGTGATGATTTTGTTCCATGTATGTGATAGGATTACTGAAAAAAAAATTGGATCATCATATTTGTGTTAAGCTTTTCCTGAGAATTCTTACAATTTCTGAAACTATGCTTGTTTGCCATGAGCCTAAAATCTCAGCAAAAACTTACCCTACAAGTAAATGTAGTTATTTTTTCAAAGTAAGTTAGATATTAATGATCCTTTATTAAAAAGTGTAATAACACCAGCGAATTTTGGGGACTTTTTGGAGGCAAATAAGTGAAAACTCTTATTTAAGGCCGTTGAAGTGTTACTCGTTAAGTAATGAGCCAATGTTGTTTGTAAGATTAAAACAGGCTTTTCTCCATTATTCGCGACGGCTGTTTAGTCTGTATACAATGTTCAGGGTTAAGTATGTCCAGCATTACAAAGAGTACAGTGATGTATTGCTGACGTATATGCGTTGAGTGTGCAGTTTGAGCCACTATGTAGCATAGACCTGTCTTTGCTCATTGATAAAGGGTTGCTGCTATGTTGCTTAGCATCTCTGTGCAGTCTACACAGAGATGGAACAGGTAGTGATGCTATATCTTGCTCGTCTGCAAGACATCAGGGCGATGCTGCTTACCTCTGCTTCTTCAAGTGTTTTTTTTCTGTCTGCATGATGTAGCATCGATGTAGCTTACTGCTGCTTTAACGACTCCCTACTGTGCGCTATGCAATGTTCATAAGCCACATGCTGATCTTCTCATCTATAATAATCTTTAAATATTAAGTAAACAAACAAGGAAATATAACACACACAAAACACATAAATACTTTTACATTTACATGTAACATTGTTTATACAGTGGGCAGGCTACTCTATATACATGCCTGTTTAGCCTATATATAAATAAAACAATTATTCTGAAACGTTCAAACAGGGTGGAGGAATACCACTTATTTAAAACAAGAAGAATGTACAGTAACCGTTTTGTATCTAGAGTCATTTTAAAATATTAATTCATGCATTAATGTTTCAGAGTAAAATGTGACTGAAGGGAATAGTGTGCCAAATTCTAAAAAATGTTAAATACAGGAAATATTTCTTAGCCCACACCAGATTAAAAAAAAGGGGGATTGAAAACAGCTTGGCTGAAGTGAAAGAAAAAAGCACTTTAAAAGTCAAACTCTTAATGCAGTCTGTCTTCAGTGATGCTGGCCTATTGTCTAATCGAGATCTGTGTCTTGTTGAACCTCTCCACACGTCTGTCTGTTGAGCGAAGTGAAGGAAAAGAAGTTACTATGTGAAATTATCATCTTCATTTGAACTAATATCAAGCAGGTTAATGTAGGGGTATCATTTGGGTCTGTGCAAATACACAAATATGAACTTTAAAAAAAGTGTACAATGACAATAAACAAAAACAATATTTTGCATTTAAAGTCTATGTGAACTCTTTAGTTTCTATTTATATCATCAGCTTTAAATTTGGACAAATTTGTCAACACAACCATCATAGACAAGCTGTGAAAACAAATTTGTTAAAACTAGGGTGTCCAAACAATATCTGATATGTACCTAAAAAACTGTCTTGTCCCTGAAAAAAATACTTCAAATTAATTAACTAATAAAAAAAAAAGTAAATACTGAAACTGGAGAGAATGAAGTGAATCCATGATGCGAACTAACTGAAACTACACTAACAAACCAAAATTTAGAATTAAAAGAAAAAAAGAAAAAAAAAACACTAAACTGTAATAACTGTAATGTTGGTCTGCAAAATACTAATAGTGATGGGGCAGAACTTTATCATCAACTTACAGAGAAAAAACTAAGTACAAAATGGACTGTTAGAGGTTAAGCAGCCTGTGTGATGGCCCCAGGTTTCCTTTCACTTTGTCATTCAACCTTGGCTATCAGAAAGAAGGTGGGACTTTGCATAACTCTAAATTATTCCAGTAATTCAATTCATTTCAGTTTTGTTTACAAGCCAATTTTGTTTACAAGCCAATTCACAAGAAAGTCGTCTCAAGCCACAATAATAGAGAGAAACCCCAACAATTAAACAACCCCCTATTTACTGTAAATTCCTAAGTTAATTTGTAAATTTTTGTAGTAAATTGTAAATATTGTAAAACTTTTCTTCTGTCATTTAATGGTCGGGCATTGTACAGCTACAAGCATTTCACCCCCATGTCATACTGTGTATGGTTGTGTGTGTGTGACAAATAAAATTTGAATTTGAGCAAGCACCTGGCAACAGTGGGAAGTAAAAACTCCCTTTTAACAGGAGTAGATCTCTGGCTGAACCAGTGTCAGGGAGGGACAGCAATCTGCTGTGACTGGTGAGGAAAGGAAAGTTTTAAGCCTAACCTCAAAAATAGAGAGGGTGTCTGTATCCAAACAGGAGGCTGGTTGAACATACGAACGTCCTGAAAGCTTGAAGGCTCTGCCTCGCATTCCAGTTTCAAATACCCTAAGAACCAGAAGCCATCATTCTGAGGACGAAGTCAAAGGAGCTTGCAAAGAAAAGCGTCTGGACTTCTTTAAGTTACTTGAAGACGTTTCACCTCTCATCCGAGAAGCTTCTTCAGTTCTAAGGTCAAATGGTGGGGAGTCCCAGATATAAACCTAGTGGGAGTAACCTCCCACAGAGGGACAAAAGGACCCCCTGATGATCCTCTAATCGCCTGAGCCAAGGTGGGAAACTGGGCGTGGGTCCCAATCAGCCAGAGTTTCGGGTGAGTTCATTGTGAAACCTGGCCCCACCTTATCATGCGAATTCCTTTTTTTTTTTTTTTTTTTTTTTTTTTTGCCTGTCCCATTTGGTTCTTTAGCCATCAGAATTGTTGTCTGAAGACCAACAAGGATACCCAATGGATTTACTTTGCCAAATGGATCATCGTGGCATTGCCGTATTGGTCCATTTGGTCGATCTTTGTTTTTATTATTTATTATATTTTATTTTCAGATGTTACAGACGGGACAGACATGAGTGAGGGATAGGAAAGGGAGAAAGAAAGAGGAAGGAAAGGAAAAACAGAAGGGGAGAGGGACAGTGAGAAAGGGGGGGAGAAAAAAAATAAAAATCTCCTGGATCACCTGTTGAGAGAAGAATAGAAAACAAGCAGAAAAAAAACAAAGCAACATACTAAACACAACACCATCGCATTAATCTAGCTAAGTGTAAACAGCAGTAAATACTAAATATTCAATGTTGTTGTGCAGCACGCAGGACAGATGTGCTTCGAAGTAGCAGCCAAGAAAGGTGTAATTTGGGTCTACGAGCAGTGAACACCCATGTGCAGACCTGTGTGGATCAGCGCGCTTGTATTCCAAAGGTTTCTCCGTGTAATGATCTGCTAGGGAGTGTGTGGGGGGGCCACAGCCCCGTCCTCCGGGGTGTGAAGCGGGTATGGAGGAGATCAAAACTCCAGACATCCAGAGGCCCCCAGAACACAAGAGACCATGGAAGACCAACAGAGGGGCAGCCGCGCCACTGTTCCAGTAAGAGCTGAGGAGAGTCCCAGATGAGGGCTCACTCAGCAGCCGCGGAGCAGAAGCCAGGGGGAGTTGCAGTGACGCGCCCATGAGCTCCGCCGGCCCCCAGCTGTGCCTGAGTGACCGAGCCCCAGGCCGAGAGGCCGGGGGCACCCCACCTCCGAAGGGGCCCAAGCGAGCCCCAGGCTCCAGGCCCCGATAAGCGGCCGCCAAGGAGTGAGCCGGTGTGTACCTGGACGCCCACCCCCAGACACACAGAACCACCAACGCACCGACACCTGAGGGAGTCCGCCACTGGCAGGGGAAGTGGTGGTGGGCGGAGATAGGCCTCCAAACCTTGGAGGGCCTGAGGTGTCCCCAGAGAGGTGGCGTCTGATACCCAACCTGACATATAGACACAGACATACAGGCACACACAGACACAAACATCCATCCCCCCCCCCCCCCCCCCCATGCTCTCATATGCACTCACTCCACACTCCCCAAGCGTACTCTACAAACCGGGTCTAGGTACCCTTGCCCCTGGAGGGGGGAACTGCACCCAGACCCAGGTGGTGTTACCCTTTTCCCTGCGGTGGGGAGAGGCAGAACACCCCGACTCCGTAGCAGCAGGGAGGCCCCACACCCCAGACCGCAGTCGGACGGCCAACTCCTCCTAGGCTACCAGGTCAGTAACCCACGTCCGTCAGCACAGACCCTCCCCTAGCCCCGCTGCACGCAGCCGTGAGGAAACAGTCACCTGAGAGCCAACAGAGCCCCCAACCGGACATGACCGCTACCCCGGGTTGAGCCCCCCAAGGAAGATGCCTCCGGTGAACCCCCCGACGCCCTAAGCCTGTCCCTACCCCCACACCAATCACAACAGTGAAGGCGGGACCAAACTATGACCCCCCACCCCCACTAGGTGATGGAGCTGATAAAAGGAGCCCAGAGCAATTGATCTGATGTGGTGGCAGAGGCTGTGTCAAGACTAATGTAATCTAATAGATAATTTCTATATTGGTTAGAATTAAGATTATTTTTATTTTTCCAGTTCATGAGGACTTCTTGGTGATGCATAGGGCAGTGAAAACCATATGGGCTATATTCTTTTCTGAAGTGACATTATCTAAGCTGCCCAACAAACACACTAAGGGGGAAGTTGGAATGTTACATTTCAGACACTTTGATAAGTCTTCACATATCTCGGGCCAAAACTTTGGCACTGGTGGACAGAACCAAAGAGCGTGGATGTAATTGTCTGGTGTATTGCCTTGACAGTGTGAGCAGTTGTTGGAAGATGTAAAGCCCATCTTGAACATCCGATGACCTGTATAGTGCACTCTATGTAGTATTTTGTATTGTATTAATTGCAGACTGGGTTTTTTAATTAATTTAAAGGATTTTAAGCAAATCTGAGACCAGAAGTTTTGGTCTAAGCTGACTGATAAATCTGCTTCCCACTTTGCAATAGGAAGGGATATTGATTCATCTAATTTAGAAAGTGTTCTGTATATTTTAGATAATAATTTGGGGGATTTAAGAGTAAGAAAATGTGCCGCGCTTGGTGGTGTTTGTAATTCAACTTGACTGAGGCTAAATTTTTTTTTTACTATGGATTTAATTTGTTGATATTCTAAAAATCTTGTCTTGTTGATCCCATATTGTGCAACTAGTCTGTCAAATGGAATAAATTCTGTTCCCTCTAATATATGTTCTAAGTATTTAATTCCTTTACAACTCCATTCTGGGAAATTAATCATATTATTGTTTTGTAATATGTCAGGGTTATTCCAGATAGGTGTACGTTTGCATGGGATTAATGAAGACTCCGTTATTTTTAGAAACTCCCACCATGCTGTCAGAGAAGAGCTGATGTTGATGCTTTTAAAGCATTCATGTTGTTGGATGTTTGAGCTGATAAATGGTAGGTCTGAAATCTCTAGATTATTGCCTGTTCAACATCTAGCCAGGGCTCATCTAAGAAGGTACGTTTTAACCATCCTGAGATGTACTGAAGCCTGTTGGCTAAGAAGTATTGGTGAAAATTAGGCAGATCTAATCCTCCTCTATCCTTGGTTCTTTGTAGCGTTTTTAAGCTGATACGCGGGGGTTTATCTTTCCAAAGGAATTTGGAAATATATGAATCCAGAGATCTGAACCAATCTTGTGATGGTTTGTTAGGGATCATCGAAAATAAGTAATTTATTTTTGGCAAGATCATCATTTTTATAGTGGCGACCCTTCCCATGAGTGATATGGGTAGAGATTTCCATCTAGTCAGATCGCCTTCTACTTTCTTTAGAAGTGGGATGTGGTTTAATTTAGTTAAGTCTGAAAGCTTAGGAGAGACATTAATACCTAAATATTTAATATTTCTGGATTGCAGTGGGGCAGAGGAAGAATTATGGAAGGAGCAGTTAATGGGGAGAACTGTAGATTTTGGCCAGTTAATTGAATAATCTGAAACTCTTGAAAACCAGTTTATTAAAGTAGTTACCTCAGAGAGGTTGGTTTGTGTGTTTTGCAGAAAAAGCAACACATCATCCGCATAGAGACTGATTTTATGTTCTATGTTCTTACATTTTATGCCCTTAATTGTTGTAGCCTGTCTAAATGCTGCTGCTAGAGGTTCGATAAAAATTGCAAAAAGTGAAGGGGAGAGTGGGCATCCCTGTCTGGTGCCCCTCAGGAGACAGAAGCTGCAGGATGTCTGGTCATTTGTTCTGATACGAGCTGTTGGGGAATTGTATAATATTCTTATCCAGTTTATGAAAGAGTTTCCAAAACCAAATTTGTGTAAAGTTGCGAATAAAAATTTCCAGTTCACTCTGTCAAATGCTTTTTCTGCATCTAGAGATAATATTATGGTTTCGATGTTTTTATCGTATGAGTAGTCTATTAAATTAAGTAATCTACGAGTGTTTGTTGAGGAGTGCCGACCTTTTATGAAACCAGTTTGGTCAGGATGAATTAAGAGGGGGGTCATTATCTCTAATCTCTTTGAAAGAGCTTTGCAGATTATTTTAAGGTCTACATTTCATACATACATATCATGCGAATTCCTGAGGTCAGATGGCCCAGGATGTGAGTGGGCGTTAAGGCGTCTGGGAAGGGATCTCAAAACTGGATTATAGATGGCAGAGAGTTGGTGTTGTAAACCCCCGCCTCTGTTCAAGGATGGTCGCTCACAGTGGACATAGATGGCTTCTTTGAGTGAAAGAAGCCATCTATGTCCACTGTTCAAGTAACTTAAAGAAGTCCAGACGCTTTTCTTTGCAAGCTCCTTTGACTATGATGACCTGGATGACTGAGAACCTTCACAGACAACCTGAGGATGAAGTGTTCTGCTGGGCTGATATGGACCTAAGAGGTCACCATTATTGACAAGTTTGTAAGTAAAACCCTATATTCATTGGACCCTATATTCATTAGGACAAAACAATTCAGATTTAATTTCTTTGAGTATACTTTGTCGATTATGGTTGAGAAATGCTGGTATGAAATACTTTATCAGCACAATACTCTTACATAGTAGCTGAAGGTCACTTGCTAACAGGGCGCCATCAGAAACAGGACATCACGATCTGAAAAAATGACCTGACCTTAAGCTAGCAGAGCTAACTCAAAGAAGGAGCTTAAGAGTTGTTTTTCTGTGACAGCCATACTAGAAATGAAGTGTGCTACCTGGGATTGCTCTTCAGCTGAAAATCAGATAGAAATTAAGCACTGTGGTGAAAGTAGTGGCAAACATTGTAGAACTGGGTATCTGTTAACAAAGCTAAAAGCTTAAAGTGGTTTCTGTAAATAAATGTATGCTGAAGTGTCCTTTGTGACATCTTCCTGTGTGTGTGCTGGTTAATGCTGGATTTCTGAGTGCTGGAAGGGAAGCAGATGCCCTTTATCCCTCCCCACCCCCCTCTCCTTCCACCCACCTAGGTAAAAGAGCTGTCACCCTACTCTTAACCAGATTTGAAAGCATTAACACTTTCACCCCGCATGCTCCCCCCCATGGGACATGGGCCATAGGCAACAGCAGCATTGCCACTTCCAAACACCGTGCCCCTGATAACGTTGGCACATGAGGATGGCCTGTCTGGTGCGGCACACATTGGCAGCAGTACCCAAAGTCACTCAGCAGGCCCTGGCATGCAGCCAGTCAGTTGAGCCAAGGCCAAAAATAAAAAGACAGCCAGATAGGAGGGGAGCGAATAAGAGAGAAAAAAGTAGAAGAGCATTTCCTCTTTCATTTAGCCTTCCAACTGTTTCCTCCATCTTCTTTTAATTGACAGTACAAATGCACCTGCCATTGTGGGGCATCACAAAAATGGGTTGTGGCACCTGTAGAGACACCAGAGAGGAAAAGTTGGCTGGAGGAGCACAAACCAAGGGTCAATTGCTTCACTGCATCCCAGATTTCTTTCTCACTTAACAAACTCTGTAGCTACAGGCAGTTATTTTACTCAGTATGAGTTATGGCGAGTACGTGGTGGTGTTTCTGATGTCTTTTGATGATGTCTTCTTACTACTGGTGACCTGTGATGCCAGACTTGTTCTCAATCATTAATTAGGCTTTTCTTACTGTCTCATATGTTGCTTAGCATGGACTGTTTTTTGTTAATAAAGGGCAAGCTGTGCTCAACAGCCAAGACTGCCAGGGTTAATCATAAAAAAGTTGTTGTTAAATTACAATGTGAACAATGACTTGCATCAATGAAGTCATTGTTGTGAAGCAACTGGTTTAAATCTGGGGCCATGGTTCCCAGTCAGAAAAGGGAAGTGTCCAGTTTGAGTTGGGAACATATTGCTGCCTCAACTGGAGTTGATTAAAAATCTTAGATATTGTTCACGAGTTAAGGAAAAGTCCAGTGAGAAACTAACTGATAGATTGGAATATGTGTTGCGTTCTGTTGTGGTGAGAACTGAGCATGAAAGTGAAGCTGTTGAGTTACTGGTTGTCCCATCCTTACTCGTGGCCATGTGGTTTGGTTTATAAAATTCTAATACTAGTGTAAGCTATAAAATGAGGACGAGAAGCTTGGTCAGTTGGGACTTCACCTCAACTGCAGCTAAGCCAGGGCATGCTGGAGATATTACACCTCTTGGCTGGCTTGGAAAAACTCCAAAAGGGTGGCATAAGGTTACTTGGAGAGAAAGGTCTGAGTGGATTCTTTCCCTAAACTGAACTTTTGTTAATCTATTATTTTATTTTAAAATGGCTGCTGGTAAGTAGTATCCATCCAGCCATCCCTTCTCTTCTACTTGTTCTTACCAGGATTGCAGGGGAGCCTGGAGCTGAAGCCTATCCCAGCTACCATAGAGCGAGGGGCAGGGTACACTATGGACAGGTCGCCAATCTATAGCATTTATTATTAATCTTATTTTTATTTAGTAGACTGTACAAAAGATGGACACTGAGAAGTTGCCCTCCAGCTTTGAATTCAGTTTTGAAACCTTTTCTTTGGGACCATGTTGGTTTTTTGAAGCCATGTTGTTCAGATGAACAGTGAGTGGGGCTGAGTTTTCTGTACTGCAAAACAGAAGCCCACAAGAAGATAAAGACTAAGCATAGCAACCCTGTGACTGTTCCTTGTCATGTGCTCCTAAAATCGAACAGCTAACATTTCTTTTTTTTAAATAACCTTACTAAGAGGAATTTCCTTTTGAGTGCTGCTGGTGAAATTTCAATGGAGGACACGAAAATGTGTTTTTTACAAGCTCAGCACTCCATCTTCTTTTTTTCTTTCAAAACACCCATGACTTCACATGCCAACATTTTACATGATAACTCATCCTTATTGCCTTTATTACCTCCTTCTTTTTAAATTTTTCCTGTTTCAGTGAGGTTTTTATTTTGCTTTGCACATTTAAAAAAATGTATGTGTGTAAGTTGTGCTTACATTTATGCAAGTCTGTGTGTGTTTTACTCCACACAGTTTTGCGCATGCATGTGTTGAGATGTGTATGTGTGAGTTTGGCGATGGAGGACAGAGAGGGGGGAGGTGGACTGGACAGATTCCGACGCATAATTTAAATTTAATTGGACCGGGCCTGACTGGCTGGGGTCAAAATGAAGAGAAAATCAGTCACATTAATCAAGATAAAATTATCAGCTGATTAATCAGTGTTCTAATTATGGTGCCGGCGCTTCTCTTCTTTGTTCTGTTTTAATTACTCTGCTTCATTGTCTTTTCCATATGGCCAGCATGTCCCCCTTAAAATGCCCAGTGAGCACACAGACATGTAGACTCTGACACACACACACACACACACACACACACACACACACACACACACACACACACACACACACACACACACACACACACACATCAGCACTAACAGCTAAAATAATTAGTGCATGCTCAAATATGTAAATTGCTCTGTAAGGACTCATCTTAAATGTAGAGTTTTCCATTCCACTTGCTTCCTCCTGTCCTACACATCTCTGTTTGTCACAGACTTTGCTTTTACCCACTTACACTTGGATAGATAATAAAATATGAGCATGTTTCACAAAAACCTTTACTTGGCTTCACTTTCAGTTACACATGAAAGTCAGATACTGTGTTAACACCTGAACCCTCTTTTATCTCCCTGAATCTTTACTTGTTTACACTTTCTAATATCCATACATGTTACCCCTAAGGTACTTCTCAAGATCTCCTTTCTCTTTAATGGTGTATTTAAATGGAGGATCCACATTAAAGAACGTGTATGGCTTTAAGGAATGTTAACAGTCAATGTTAAATGTTCAATGAAAAGGCTAAAGTACTGATTCTGACAAAAGTTGACTTTGATTTAATTTAAGTTTTTCATAAGTTTCTTTGTTTTTTTTTATTTATATATTTTTTTCTGATGTTATGCTTCTGATAGGTAGATTGTCTTAGAATAACAAAGACTTGCAAGCATTTGAAAGAATTGAAAGTCAGGATTATTGGCATAGTTAAAGGATTAACAGCAGTCATCATTTGACTTCAGTTCCACAACTATGATTGCTAGAATTATGGTTATTCTATAGTCATTATTAAATAACTTGTAGTTTACTTGATCTTACATATTTATCTCCTTTAATCTTTTCCAATTAATTATATTTATTTCATAACCGCTTATTTCTTTCTAAAATCTACCAAACAATAAATAAATGAAAAAAGATTTAGTGTGTTAGTTGATATACGTTTTGTGCAAGACCACAATGATATATAAATCATATTCTCTATTATTCAGTATTTGGTTTGCTAGCATGAAATTAATAGCACATGATGGCTGTGATAGCTGACACACAGTTGAAGTATTATCAAAAATATTCTTATTTTTTTCCTAAACAATAATACTATTGATCATGACAAACTGAGTTACTATCAAGAATTATTCCAACACAGTTTATGTGCCGCTGTTACATGTAGGTTTTCAAGATGTTCCTGCCATTACCGATGCTATCTTGTGCTAAGCGCTAACTGCTGGCTATCAGCGAGTGTGGACTGGGATGTTGTAAGTTAGTGAATAAAACATGTTCTGTTGCCACAGGGGCTCCACATTAGGCAGGGCAAAGTGGTGATTAGCCGACCCATCAGAGTCTGCACTGTAATTCCCAATACCACTTCCTCCATCCCTCCTGCTTTCTTTTTTTTCTCTCTCATCCACCCTTATTCTGTACTGGACTATAAACAGAGCAAAGAGATGATAGTTCATGGTCATTCCTCCTTTTAGTTTTATTTACCTTTACCTTACATTTGAAACCCTAGGTTTTCTAACGGTATGTGAAAATATTTAAATAATATTTATTTTAACAGTCAGTCGTTTTTTGAGGTGATTTCATAGAAAAAAAGAGTATTGTTCTCATAAATATATATTGACTGGTGCAACATGAAATATATTTGTCCCTGACAATTTTAAACTTTAAACTTTATACATTCTCTCATGTTTATTCCGATAGCTTCAGCAATGTCCCTCCAGGAATTTGCTGACATTTGTGAATCTTTATAGTGATTCTATGATTATTATTCCTTATTTTAAGAAAATCATTGTTATTGTCTTAATGATATTCAAAAACTGAGAAGAAAAAGTTTCCAGGAATGCATTTGCAGGCTATGTCAACTCAATGTGTAGATAATTTCTCAGGAGGTACATGTCCAGTTACACCGTAGGTTGCAGCTTAGGTTTTAATCGCAGAATTTCAGAAGGGTTTGCAGTTATGAGGTAGCTATGGTGCAGATTTCCCCCTAAAGCATAAAATCCCATTTATTCCTGATACTGTTCGCAATTACTTCTTGTCAGCACTAACTGAAACAGCTGACAGTGAGCTAGTTAAAAAAAAAGAAGACAACAACAGCTAACAGCTTATAAGCTCATCTTACGCCAGTGAATCTAATGTTCACTTCGAAGAATGTTTCAATAATACTGAATAGCAGCTAACAAGGCTAACAGCAGCATTTAAGTTCATGATATCCTCAACAACTCACCTCAGTATTGTTGTCATTAGACAGAAGTGAGCTTCGCTGACTCATCAACTTCTGAGAATCCTGTCAGGCTGGAGGAGGAGGTTTACAGGCTCTTCCAGATGTGGACACGTATTGATAGCTGAGAAAACAGCAGACTGATTATAAGGCCTTTAGCTTATAATATAAAGTGCTTTGAGGTGACTGTTGTTGTGATTTGGTGCTATATAAATAAAGCTGTATTGAAATTGAATTGCCAGCTTATACACACTGCAACATACAAGAAGTGCCATGGTTAAGACGAAAACATCCTATATCATACTGGTGATTTTCAGTAGGTACAATCAACACTCTTAATTCTCCCTCCTATACACCTGAAGTTCCTTAAATTCATAAGTAATATTGACTGCAGTTTAAAAGAGGTGTGGTTTTCAAATCAGACAGAATAGTTTAAATGTGTTACTTGAAAAACATGTAGTTGTACAAGAAGTACAATAATTTAACAGTCATGACACATCAGTCTGTTATCACTTCCCAGGGCGTCAATGAATCCCGTTTGGTCAGCCTTTAATCTGGCTCATTTTCACAATGTATGCTTTTGTGTTGTTGCATGATGCGCAGGGTGATAGCATTGAGACTTTTCAGTCACCCAACCCCAGCTCAAACTCAAGTATGAAAATGAGGCCAAAAACGTTTAAAACACAAGGGCCTCAACAGGACACAAACCCTTCTCTCCCGGCTGAGAAACCCTAAATATTGAGTATTGATCTGTTATTAGTTTTATTGTTTGCCGTTTATAGATTTATAGATTGTCACCATCACAATCTCCTAAAGCACCTACTGACAGAGATATGCAGGCAGCATCTAACAAAGTGGCAGGACACGTTAGACACATGGGATAGTAGAGGATGAAATAATTTCCCATATTTAAGATTTGTAAGTAGGATGTCCAGTCTGTTACTGTGTTATCTTGGTTCACAATAGTGCCAATAGTGATCAATAATAAATTTTGAAATTTCACAGTAGTGTCTGTTTATTATTACCAGACACAGTAAATACAAGACACACGATAACCTAACTTGAGACTAACAGAAAAAATATGGTATTCATGTAATGATAAAATATTTATCATCTAGGTTTAACCTCTTTAATTCAAATGTATAGTTTTTCAGTCTTTTGCAGATGTATAAATGTACGTGTGTAACCTGTGGGTTGCATTTGTGTCCACACAGTGTTGAGATCTGCAGTGGGGTGAAACATTGCTGCTTGTGTTTTATTGAGCTGTCAGTGTGTCGGAGTTGAATCGACTACTCACACCAGCGCTGTGGACCAAAGCTCTCTGAATATGTAATTAGCTGCAGCAGTACAAGTATCTCATGAATATTCATGATCTTTTTAATTAGGCGCCTCTCTTCACAGCTAGCCGCCACTAAAAGTTACCTCCTCGTCACACACTCTGTGTGTGTGTGTGAGGCTGTGTGTGTGTGTGTGTGTGTGAGGCTGTGTGCTAGGTGTATATGTATGATAGCATTTTGGAGTGTGTATGCCTTCTCAGCCCTTTAACTGTTCATGTAGTGAATAAGGAAAAATGAGGAAACTGGGAAAAAAATGTGAGAACTACAAGAATAAAAGAGAGGTTTTGGAATAATTTCTGTCATTGTATCTACGTACATATGTAGGAATAGTTGTGAGAAATATGTTGGTGAAATTGTTGGATTGTTTTATGTAAGAAAAACATTTGATACTCTTTGAAATATGCCTGCAGATAAAGGTGATATACCTTAATTAACAAAATGTCAATAGATAAAATAATTTGATTAATTTGATTAAAAAAACAAAACACCTTTCAGCTCAGGAACTAACATTCAGCCAATTAGCAGAACACTTCGGTTTGCTGAACATTCTAATTACACATCTGTGGAAAATTCCTTTGCAAGGTATTTGAAGATTTTCTTCAACGTGCTGCCCATTGCAAATTCCCCCTTTAACATTCCAGTGGGATTCAGATCTGGGCTTTTTCTCTTGACTTTCTATTTCTTATTTCTGAGACATTCCTTGGCTCATTTGCTGGTGTGCCTGGGAATATTATCCTGTTGAAAGACTCACTTCGTGTTCATCTTAAAGTTTCAGACAGATGGCCTCACATTTTCTTTGAGAATTCATTAATATAACACAAAAGTCATAGTCAAATTACACAGCAAAAAAAAAACAACAACAACAAAAAAAAAAACAAAGAAGCAAAATGCAAAAGCTCCATCACTGTAGTTCATAGTTGGTATGAGGTTCTACTCTGGAAAAGCTGTCTTTACCTTGTACTATTTGTAACATTTGCCAAAGGTACAGATAAATAGAATAAAATAAAATAGAATAGCCCTTTATTGTCATTGTACATGTGCAACAAAATTATGGGGTATTTTTTTTAGAGTTGAATTCAGAGAAGAATCCAAGAATATAAATATGAGGTAGGTAAATCTTAAGGTAGTGATAGGAATCTAGCTTCAGATGGCTGTTAATGCATGACAAAAAAATATGTTGTCTAATTAATTAGTGAACTTTTGAGTTTAGTAGGTTGTTGCACTTTTTTCACTTTGGAGGTAACCAGGCTGTCTTGTTCCGTCTTTGCTGACATGAAACGATAAGACTATTTGCATCTCACCCTTATAAAGAACACAAAGTGTCTAAAATGCATGGCTCCTTCACTGCAGCAATATCAGAGAGTCGTGCTAGAGCTCCCAAGTGAAACATTTATGGCAGTGCTTGAAGAGTCCCTTTGACTGAAGGGAAAAGGTCAAACTATAAAAAATATTTATGTAAAGTTGGCTTATTTAGTAAAGTGGCCAGTTGAGAGGATGAATGCTAAATCTAGAGGTCTGATGGTAGTTTGTTACAACAGCCAAGCCATTATCTAGTGACTGATATGTTTATGACTGTCACATGTAAGCAATGCTATTAGATATTGCCAACATTCAATCTCATAAGTGATCCATAATGGTAAGAATGATATCAGCATACAGTTTGGAAAAGTGACTTTTTATAGGCGGAGTTGGTGAGGTGTACAGCATGTGGAGTGACACTGCTGTCCACAAAGTAGCGGAGGTTTATTAAGAAATGGTTGTCTCTACATCAGATGCAAAAGCAGCCAGATTTATTGAGCTTTAAATTATTCTAATGTTTCTCTGAGAATGACTTTTATATGAAAATCAGTCCCAGCATTTCCCCAGTACCAAGATATTACTCCATGTTCTCAAAATTTGTTCTAGAGCAAGATGTTTTATTGGTGGAAATTCACTTTCAGTGTAGCTCAGTTGGATTACTCAGTTTTAAAATTGTTTAATTGTGTATTGATCATCATAATAGTTTTTTTTATTTGATTGCCCCTTTGAATGTGTCCGTTCTTTATTATTCTACTGCTTGCTGTGTGATTAAAAGCAGCAAGTGTCTAATTCTAATTTTAGTGGGTTTTTTTTTAATTTACTTTTTAATTTATTTATTTTACTCGTCCAGGCAATTAGAGTACTCCTGGGTGCAGATTCTGCATTTTAATATTGACAGTTTTGTCATTCCACCTGTGCAAGGCCCCATTACTTTTCCTCGGGCTCACTGGTCTCTCTTGAAACTCTGCAGTTAAAGCATAAAAAGCACAAACGCTCTGTGCCCGATGCCCCAGTCAATGGTAAAGAAGTGCAGAAGATCCCGTCCAAATGCAGAGCAAGAGCGATCTCTTCTGGACATTCAGTGTCAATACAAGAAGCTGTAGGAGCAGGAGAGGAAGGAGTGGACAGTACATGACACACATTATAATTTTATCAGAAGAAGCTAATGATCTAGTGTGATATTAAACTGAAAATGAGTACCATGAGTTCTAGTGAAACTGTGGATGATACAGGGATCACTGCAACCCCCCCCCCCCAAAAAAAAAAAAAAAACAACACAAAAAAGCAAGGCCTGACCCGAATTTTCTTCTTCTAAATTTAGGATATTGTTATTGATTTTGATCCTAAAGATCTCAGAAACACAGCACCTAACTAAGTAGTGTAAATAGCATTACCTCGGTCTCTCGTACTACTGTTAGGTGTCTTTTTTGACCAGGATATGTCCTTCAGTGTGCACATTAAATTTGTTGGATTTCTTTCTTTCATCTGGGTAGTATTGTAAAAAGTAGAAAGATCAGTGTGATGCTGAAAATCTAGTCTGCACATTTTTTATTTCAAGTCTTATTGTAATTATTTATTATAAGGAAAAGCCTTAATTTCATGCAAAACAGGAACTGAAGTTTTCCCGTTCTCCTATTAAATCTAGAATAAAATCCTTCTTTTTGCATACAAAGTCCTGAATGATCAAGCCCCATAGTATAATTCACCCCAATAGAGCTCTTCACACGTAGACTGCAGGCTCTCTTGTAGTTTCTAGACATTTCTAGAGAGTTTGGGTTTGGGTGACAGTCACTACTCTACTGCTTGGATTCACCTTCAAACTTTACTTTTTGATTAAGCTTAGAGGTGGATTGGGTGACCTGGAACTAAATGGTAAATGGCCTGCATTTGTATAGCGCTTTACTAGTCCCTAAGGACCCCAAAGCGCTTTACACAACCAGTCATCCACCCATTCACACACACATTGGTGATGGCAAGCTACACTGTAGCCACAGCCACCCTGGGGCGCACTGACAGAAGCGAGGCTGCCACCGGGCCCTCTGACCACCACCAGTAGGCAACGGGTGAAGTGTCTTGCCCAAGGAAACAACGACAAAGACTGTCCAAGCTGGGGCTTGAACCCTTTAATTCCCAAAAGGATACGGCAGATGGCTGGCTGTTCCCGTGCTTGGCTCTGAGATCTTGCCTTCAAAATGGAGTTATTCTTCTTCAGTGTCACCAAGTGCTTGCTTATCACTGGGATGCTCCAATACTGTAGGACTTAGAACCCTTGATAATATATTTAAAACAAAGAAAGATTAACTAGACTGATCTGTAACTCTGGCAGATTTTCTGGCCACTCACACATTTGCCTTACCTCTCCCTCCAACCTTTAGTGTTAGTTTTATGGTTGATACATAAGTCAAGTCTCAACCACAGCAGTAGCATATCAGAAAATAGAGTTAGATCTATCTACCAATACTAGACGTAGCCACTAGTGATATTCTTTGGACATTTTGGGGTTATATATATATTTTTTAATGGATTGTATTTCCCATTGTATTTCTCTATGAATCTACACTCAACACATAGAATATGTTTTCATACATATTTCATTTACAAAAGTGTTGAATACTGCACAGTCTCTGCTCAAAGCTCCTTTCCAGCCGTTCCAGGGCAGTTTCTGATCCTTCCTGGCACATCCTCTCATGCTTCATTACATACATGAGTCTGAACTGTCATCCTCAGGTCACTACACAACTCCTGTGGGGTTTAAGACTTTGGCTGGCTATTCAAGAACTTCTCATTCAGTCATTTCTTAGTTGACTTGGGTGTGTGCCTCAGCTTATAAGTCTTGGTAAAAAGCAGATCAGATTGCTGCACCCTGGCATAGTTTCATTTTCAAGACCCTTTCTAGATTTGGCAGCATTCCTCTTTCCATCAATCCTGACAAGTTCAGCTCTGATACAGCTTTGGAAAAGGTCAGTGCATTCCTGATCACCTCCCTGCTCATAGACCTTTTTTCTCAGTTAGGCCAAATGACCAACTCTAGAACTTGATTCCAAATGTTTCCACTAAAACAGCGGTCCCCAACCTTTTTTTACGCCACGGACCGGTTTATGCCCGACAATATTTTCACAGACCTTTAAGGTGTCGCGGATAAATACAACAAAATAAAACTAGTACTGGTACCAAAAAAAGAAGATTCATTCATAACACATGTGAAAAGACCCAGGAAAACCGAGTCAATGATAAAAACGATAACAAAATAACGCTGAAAACCGATAAAAATCCTGAAAACCAAACATTTCACACCTGAGCCTCAACTCTCGCGGCCCGGTACCAAACGACTCACGGACCGGTACCCGTCCGAGGCCCGGGGGTTGGGGACCGCTGCACTAAAAGACTTGGAAATGGCTCTATGCACTTAAACCAACCTGTGTCTCATCAAATTTCTTTGAAAAACAAAGCAAGGCTTTACAAAAGATTTTTTTTCACATCACAACATGCACTGTTCCACAATATGCTTCTTTTTTCACTTTTACATGTGTAATTGGAGTCAAAAATGAACTGTTTGGTAGTCAAAGCTCACTGAGACTTCACATCCTTTCCTAGTCTCAGAAGTGCAACCTCTCAGGAGAATCTCAATGATAGGTTTTAAATTTTGGCTCAGACATGAATTATTTAGACTCAGATATGAAGGGATTCAACTTTTGGTGACCTTAAGAATTGAAGCAAACAGGATACTCCTAACCCAAGTTTGGCCCAAAGTAAATTGTTAATGACATCGTTTAAAAAAAAAAATGTTTTATTTTATTTTTCTCATTAAGATGATAGATGGGGAAAAAATAGTTTCATCTATTTCAAAATGATATTTCCAACATTTTTTAAAAAGGAAATGCTTTTTAAGTGACTTTATATTAATTTTCTTATCATATGATTGTAACTATGTAGTCATTTTCGGAGAATGGAAGTGATAGTCAGAGCTTTACATACACTCACTGTGGGCACTCACCCATTTTTCTTAGCATTGGTCAGTCCATTGAGCACTGTCAGAAAAGTCCCACGAGAAGTTAATTTTTAAGTTGGCAGAATCTTCACTTATCAAATGAGTGGATAGTAAGAGTATGCATACATATGAGCCTGCAAAGAATTTAAAAGCCCCAAATTACCATCACATTCATGCTCAAATTTCATACAAGGATGTGAATGGCTTCAACCGATTTGTGATGTCATAAATTTCGATTATGATACATATAACTTGAGTAGGTTGCCTCAACAGGAGTGCGACTTTTGTGAAGTCCCATTATTTCTACTGGAGTCAGATTACTATCCCTCCTCCCTCCCCCTTTCACTGTCTAATCATCTGGCCTCATTAGGCCCCGGTTTCTCCATTAGGGGCCTGTGGCTTGGCACAAAATGGCCGCCCTCAGGCCCTCCTGCTACCTGGCAAGGAGCTGCAAAATAGTGAAACTGCTGTGTGATGTCTCCACCGCCCCAGCAGATCTATCCATCACCTCACCGTTTATCACACTCGTCCACTGGCAGGACTATCCATCAGAACCTAAAGTGTCAGGACCCACTGGAAAACTCAGCAGCTCCGATGGTAAATAAAGGAGAGACACAGCAGGAGAGCAGAGGAGGAGATGGTAGGAGGGAGGGAACAAGAGGGAAGACAGAAAAAAACAGGTAAGGATCAAGAAAGGTGTCAGGGGAGAGAGCGAGCGGGAAACAAGGAAAAAGAGGAGCAGATAGGAAGGAAGAGAGAGAGCTTGAAATAAGGGAGGGTGGGATCAAGGAAGGTTAAAAATTAAAGGCAAACCTGGAAGAATGGAAGACGAGCAGGAGAGAGGAGGAAGGGGGAAAAGAGAAAAGCAAAGACAGACAAATACTGTCCTGAGCACAAACAATCAAGTATGTCTTTGTTAAAAACGTACAAAATGATATATGTATGTGTGTACAGATAAAAATGCACTTACAGGCTACGAACTTTTTATTAATTTCTGAATGACTGAACAAAGATGACACGCCCGATTTACAGCTTCTACGTACAAATGTGTGTAAATCACACATGTGGCAGTTTTATTATTATTACCATTGTTCATTATATACAGCTTATCACAACACTGCGGTAAGGCTGATTTCTGCATGTAAAGAAAAGAAAATAATAAATCAGAATGTGTAATGTGTGTAAACCTTTAATTTAAATATATTCCAATATTCCTTATTCTGTCTTAAATGATAATATATTTCTATGACAGGGACTTGTGTCATTGCTGGATGTCAGCACTTACGTTCTAGTTTCTTGTTACTAGAGGAGACTGGAGAACCTGAAATCTGGATTGTTTGTTCCAGTGGAGTGAGTTTGACCGACCATATGCGGCTTGAACTCCGCCTATCTTTTTCTTTTTCTTGTATCTGTTATTTATTTCATATAAGCTGTGACAAAGTGGGTGAAAACACCATTTGCCCAGAGTTTAGGCCTGTTATTCTTGTTTCTATTTAGCCGTTCCTTATCTTTATTCTGTAGTTTACAAACATTTACTATCCTGGGTTTGTTTATGTTTTGCACTTTTACAGATTGCAAACTTTGACAAGTTTGTTAACATTGTATTTATTTTAGCTGTTAGTTGTCCAGTTTACTTTGTTTGAACTCACCTTACTTACCTGTGGCTGTATCGCAATTCAGGGTCTGCAGCCTTAAAGACAGCATTTCAAGAGGGGCGGCTGAAGAGTAAACTTTTAAAAGTAAGTACTGAATATTATGTCACTTATTTATGTGCAAATGTTTAATAATGAAGAACATTAAAACGTTACTGTTGGCCACATGTCGGCAAAGTTATGTGACATTAGTGATGTCTGTACTAATTTGGTTTTAAATCATTTACTTTAAAATATACGCCGTTCAATAGTCGGCCTTAATCTTACAGAGAATGTGATGATTTTATTAATTAGAGTCAGTTAAAGTCAGTCATATATCCAGAAACACAACAGGCTGAAAGTCAGTGATGCTGCTCGTTTTGCAGTCCTGAATATCACGGCACAAGCAGGATTCACTGCACTGTTAATGTTAGCTATGTTATATTGCTGCCTCTCTGCATTGAATCATATCTGTTATTAACCTCTGTCTCTCTTCCACAGCATGTCTTTTATCCTGTCTTCCTTCTCTCACACCAACCAATCACAGCAGATGGCCCCGCCCCTCCCTGAGCCTGGTTCCGCCGGAGGTTTCTTCCTGTTAAAAGGGAGTTTTTCCTTCCCACTGTCGCCAAAGTGCTTGCTCATAGGGGTCATATGATTGTTGGGTTTTTCTCTGTATCTAGGAAGCGCCTTGAGGCGACTTTTGTTGTGATTTGGCGCTATATAAATAAAATTGAATTGAATTGAATTGAATTGCCTCTGTTCGGTGGTGTCGAGCCAAACGGACTTTAACGTGTGTTTGAACGAGCTGACGGTTCACTCGTTAAGCTGAAAGAAAGATGCTTTAATCACAGGACTCACACATGTATTGTTATATTTTAAAGGCTTTAAAATCAAGTAAACGCTGAAAGTACAAACATCGCTAATGGCAAATAACTTTGCCAACATGTGGCCAACAGTAATGTTTTAATGTTCCTCATTATTAAACATTTTCACATAGATTGTGACATAATATTCAGTACTTACTTTTAACAATTTACTCTTCGGCCGCTCCGCTTCTGCCGTCTGCAGCAAAGTTATCCACTGCCGCGCTATGAATTGTGGGATATGTTGGGCCACGAAGTCTACACTGCCACAGCCTTAAAATTCAGGGAAATGAAGGACGCATTTGAGGGCCGTATTTCGAGCAGCCTTTGAATTGGGACAGCCTTCGTCGCTTCGCTGTGATGTAATCGGCCTTAAAATGCAGTCTTTAAGGCTGCAGACCCTGAATTGGGATACAGCCCTTGAGTACCATTAAGGCTGCGTACTGTAAGGCTGCACTGTGTTCCACGAGCAAAAGGAGGAAGTGCTGTTTCACTTCCTGCATTTATAGCATCCTGTTTAGTGCTGATGTCACAGGAAGGGAGCGGTTGAAGAGGCGGAAGAAAACTGTTGTAATTTAATAAAGTCAATTTTAGGGGTTTCTTTGCTTGGGAGTTACAGTGGGGCAAAAAAGTATTTAGTCAGCCACCGATTGTGCAAGTTCCCCCACTTAAAATGATGACAGAGGTCAGTAATTTGCACCAGAGGTACACTTCAACTGTGAGAGACAGAATGTGAAAAAAAAATCCATGAATCTACATGGTAGGATTTGTAAAGAATTTATTCGTAAATCAGGGTGGAAAATAACTATTTGGTCACCTCAAACAAGGAAAATCTCTGGCTCTCACAGACCTGTAACGTCTTCTGTAAGAAGCTTTTCTGTCCCCCACTCGTTACCTGTATGAATGGCACCTGTTTGAACTCATCATCTGTATAAAAGACACCTGTCCACAGCCTCAAACAGTCAGACTCCAAACTCTGCCATGGCCAAGACCAAAGAGCTTTCGAAGGACACCAGGAAAAGTATTGTAGACCTGCACCAGACTGGGAAGAGTGAATCTACAATAGGCAAGCAGCTTGGTGTGAAAAAATGAACTGTGGGAGCAATCATCAGAAAATGGAAGACATACAAGACCACTGATAATCTCCCTCGATCTGGGGCTCCACGCAAGATCTCATCCCGTGGGGTCAAAATGATCATGAGAACGGTGAGCAAAGATCCCAGAACCACACGGGGGGACCTGGTGAATGACCTGCAGAGAGCTGGGACCAAAGTAACAAAGGTCACCATCAGTAACACACTACAACGGCAGGGAATCAAATCCCGCAGTGCCAGACGTGTTCCGCTGCTGAAGCCAGTGCATGTCCAGGCCCGTCTGAAGTTTGCCAGAGAGCACATGGATGATACAGCAGAGGATTGGGAGAATGTCATGTGGTCAGATGAAACCAAAGTAGAACTTTGTGGTATAAACTCAACTCGTCGTGTTTGGAGGAAGAAGAATACTGAGTTGCATCCCAAGAACACCATACCTACTGTGAAGCATGGGGGTGGAAACATCATGCTATGGGGCTGTTTTTCTGCCAAGGGGACAGGACGACTGATCCGTGTTAAGGACAGAATGAATGGGGCCATGTATCGTGAGATTTTGAGCCAAAACCTCCTTCCATCAGTGAGAACTTTGAAGATGAAACGAGGCTGGGTCTTCCAACATGACAATGATCCAAAACACACCGCCCGGGCAACAAAGGAGTGGCTCCGTAAGAAGCATTTGAAAGTCCTGGAGTGGCCTAGCCAGTCTCCAGACCTCAACCCCATAGAAAATCTGTGGCGGGAGTTGAAAGTCCGTGTTGCTCGGCGACAGCCACAAAACATCACTGCTCTCGAGAAGATCTGCATGGAGGAATGGGCCAAAATACCAGCTACTGTGTGTGCAAACCTGGTAAAGACCTATAGTAAACGTTTGACCTCTGTTATTGCCAACAAAGGTTATGTTACAAAGTATTGAGTTGTATTTTTGTTATTGACCAAATACTTATTTTCCACCCTAATTTACGAATAAATTCTTTACAAATCCTACCATGTGGATTCATGGATTTTTTTTTCACATTCTGTCTCTCACAGTTGAAGTGTACCTCTGGTGCAAATTACTGACCTCTGTCATCATTTTAGGTGGGGGAACTTGCACAATCGGTGGCTGACTAAATACTTTTTTGCCCCACTGTATATGCATTGTTGTAAAATGTAGTGGCTGCACCTTAGAACAAACAAACAAAAAAAAACCTGTTGTCAGTTCAGTATAATTTTAGCACTCACAGAGCCGACAATGAGTGGTTCCTGTAACGCATCCAGTCTGAGGAAGCGCTGGTTGAAGTGTTTGTGTATTTATTAATTTCTTGTAAGTAATTGTGCATTTTTATGTATATTATAGTTTTATATTGTAACAAATATTTTATATTTTTTTTACTAAGGTTTGTGTGCTGTGCTCTGTTTTTTTTTAAATTTTAATTGTAATTTTATAAACTATGGACGTAAAGTCTATCAATAAAGAGTGATTGATTGTTCAGTGGAAACACGTTGGAAAGCTGTGCCTTTTATGCTTCTTCAGCTAGACTTTCCAATGCCTTCTTGCCTTAGAGGTGCAGGCTTCTCTCAACTCTGAAAATGTTTGTCTTTACAGTGATGGCAGTATTAAGGTGGTATTTAGTCTGTATTCAGATTGCACGATCATTTGTTTAGAATGATTCTGACTGAATATGAAACACTTGTAAGAACAAAGCAGGCCAATGTGCACATTTCTTAAATCCAATCGTAATTTTGCATATGCAGTTGATTTTTGTGGAATGTAAGAACATTTCCACATACTTATTATTATAATGATTGAAGTACATATATGCATATACAGTATCTCTCAGCAGAGAACATTGCAAAAATATTGTATAGCTACACATACAGCAATTATTAACATTATTAACATCTAAACAACCCATTGAACAGATTAAGTTTTATGAGTATTTCATGAATGGCCGTGAGACCAAGTTGACATATATTGCCTACACTGTAAAATATAACTTGTTCTTTCAACTTAAAAATATGATGTAAAGGGCTGCTTTAAAATTTTAAGTTAAGTCAAGAAATAGAGTTTGTCCTTGTAACACAACCAAATGGTATCTTGATGAAAAATCACACGTTGTCTAAACTTTTGTCTTAGTTTAGTTGACTGAGGTTTTTTAGTCAGTTCAACTGCTTTAATAGTCTTGTAAACTTGTGAACTTGTAAATCAGTTTTATTTTAATTATCAGAGTTGATTGACTGGATTTAAGTATTTCTTTGAGCTTTTCATCATCCATTTCAGCGAAACTACCTGTTAGGTTTATCTCTGATCTCAGGTTTAAATGTCTACATTCATTTAAATTAATTTTCTGTTGTTTACAAAAAAAATAAAAACCCACAGATTCAATTAAAGTGTATCAGATCATTTCATACAGAAAGCTTGTTTTAAGAACATGACAAAACAATAACTCATGAGCACCAAACATTCAACATTTATTGTGCCGTCTTACTCATCTGAGAAACAGAAGAATCAGTGATGTAGCTCATCAGGCTTAGTCACACCTGTTAGCATAAAACGTGAAATATTAAAATAGTACAACACCTGTACTGTTAATTGACAGTAGAGATCAGTTTATAACAATTAAGACTTCAAACTCTTGTATTTGTCTTCATTTACAACTGCAACAAATCCACAGAACCAACTGCTCTGAAAATGAGTGCTGCATGCTTCTGAAACATTTGATAATATGTAAGTTTCAGAAACATCAGTTTCAGTCGGCTCAATTGCAAAACAAAGGAAAAACTACAGACTTGCATGAGATAAGCATTTGCAGAGTCCACCATTATATTGTTGTTCACAGAAGTACGTTTCTTCAACCATGAACAAATGAGTGATTGTCTAATCAGGAATGTAAAGTCTAGTCATTTAGTGACATACAAAAGTGAAATATGAGAGCTTGCAAGTATGTAAAGACAAACAGTAAAATAAAAACTGTCTTTAACGCCGTCTTTAATGCTGTGAGCATACAATTACAGTTCTGCATGGCTTTCCGCAAGAGTCTGTTTCTTAGACCATGCACAAGTGAGGAGCACTGCCTTCCACCAGTGTTCACGAGGACCTTCTGAATTACTTCAAAGGTGTACTTAAGTTCATTTGGATAGTCTATGTTGAGAGCAAAAAGAAGGCCCATCAGCATGGAAATAGCACATCCCTCAGATTAGACAGGATTACTGACGCATCAAGGACAACCAACACATGGATGATGTCTTCTTCTTTCACCAACACAATGCCAACTTTCATCCTCTTAGTAAATGTGTCTTCAATATCAGTGGGCTATAAAAGGGTTCAAAGACAAAAAACAAACAAACAATCATCTAACATACTTGATTTCAAAAAATTACACACTATTCCCTGTGCTTTAGGATTCCTGTCTTTCCATAGAAGAGCCATACTGATGCCTTGGATGATGGTCATTGGCTTTGGGTAACACTTATTAGTTCTTGAAGTTTTTTCAGAATGAGATTGGCACCCCCATGTTACAAATCCATTTCTTGCTTTAAACAAAGACCATTTTCATAAATAACAGAGCATATCTTCAATTGCAGAATGTGAACAAAAATTAAAATTTACTTGGGCTAAGGGCTCTGAGTCAAATGTGACTGAGAATACATGAAATGTGCAAACTGGAGCTAAACTACAGGATCAGATTGTGGCTCCACAGACCATGCTTCTTTAATTAATAACAGTTTGTCGCATGGAGTCACACAAACCACCTGCAACTCAACACCTCAAAGACTAAGGAACTGGTTGTGGACTTCGGGAGGTCCAGAGAAGGTCCGCTGCCGGTTCAGATAGAGGGGGAGGAGGTGGAGGTGGTCAACAAGTACAAGTACCTCGGGCTGTGGGTGGACAATAAACTGGACTGGTCATGCAACACAGAGCACCTGTATAAAAAAGCCCAAAGCCGACTGTACTTCCTCAGGAGGCTGAGGTCTTTTAACATCTGCAGGAAGCTCCTGAGGATGTTTTACCAGTCAGTGGTTGCTGGAGTACTTTTCTATGCTGTGGTGTGCTGGGGGAGCAGCACAGCAAAGAAGGACTCATCCAGGCTGGAGAAACTGATCAGGAGGGCTAGCTCTGTGGTCGGCATGAAGCTGGACACTCTGGTGACAGTGGCAGAGAAAAGGACATTAAAGAAACTGATGGACATTATGAACAATGCTGGGCATCCTCTGCACACGGCCATAAACAATCAGAAGAGTCTGTTCAGTGACAGGTTGCTTCTCCCCAAGACAAGAACTAACAGACTTAAAAACTCCTTTGTCCCACACGCCATCAAACTGTTTAACTCCTCTCTGGAGGGGAGAGGGAGGGGAAACAGGAGGACAAAGGAGGGGGGAACAACTAAGCTGTAGTGCCTCTTCACCTCACTGTACAATACCTTGTGCAATACTTTTTGTAAATAGTCAACAGTGCAATAGACTCAATACTTGAAATGTGCAATTCACTTGTATTTTTATTTTTTATTCCTATTTATTCTATTTATCCCCTTTGTATATTTTATTTATATTTGTCTCTGTATTTATATATGTGTGTGTGTGTGTGTATATATATATATATATATATATATATATATATAACAATTCTGTAACTGTAACTTCGGTCGTTGCTGTGCTTTTTGGAAGTCGAATTTCCCAGAGGAACCCACCCGAGGGATTAATAAAGTTCTATCTTACCTTATCTTATCTTATCTTAACAGCATGAAAAAAGAGCATATAGACATGGCTGGACACGTTGCATAACTGGCATTGAATGACAACATCTGCTTTTATCCAGCTGTCTCTGACTCTGGGCCAGTAACCTTTAATTGCTTACCCAGTCCACACAGTCTCTTTTCCAGGGTCCAAGACATTTCACCAAAGTATTGCACCCCACAGCTCAAATCAAATCAAATCACTTTTATTGTCACATCACATGTGCAGGTACACTGGTACAGTACATGCAGTGTTGGGTAAGTTACTTTAAATTAGTAACTTAGTTACATTACTAGTTACTTCCATCAAAAGTAACTCAGTTACTTCAAGTTACTCGTTACTTTCAAAGTAACTAGTTACTAGGGAAAGTAACTTTGGTTTTACTCAGAATTCTCTTGTTAATGTGTTTCTTCCATAACTTTGCCAGTTTTCTAGCTTGCTTACTTGCCACAAGTGCACTGTGCCACCTACCAAAGGAAAAAATAATGCGCATATTTCCACGAGAGAAATCCCACGCCTGGACCGTCGTTGACCACCGCCATGATTCTAGCCTACATTACAGCGTCATGTGCGCTTTCTATATCCAACACAAAAACTGCAGATGTGGTGCTTTTGATTGTACTCAGAACTCAGAAATTCTGCCTTCCGAATAGGAAGATGTAGGTAACACCAGACTGCAGATGAGCTGCATACAGGGCTGGACTGGGACAAAACCACCACATATCCAGCTTTACAGCTGTGGCTCCAGCAAACATCAGCTGATACTAGAAAGTAATATTAAATAAATTCTAACAACAGCTGATCAAACGTGCTGCTGTTGTTTAACGTGACATCCGGTGGTTTCCTCTTTCTGGCGCAAAGCGGACGATAAATAAACAAGAGGGAAAAGCCGATCAGCTGATCATTGATCAGTTTCATGATTAAAGTAGCAACAGGAGAGGGAGGGGAGAGAATGAGAGAAGAAGAGGCAGCTGTGCAGCAAAGACACAGAATAACTCCAGCTTTGTGTCTTTTTCATTGTAGCTGCAGTCCGGGACAAACTGTTCCTTTTCACCTAAATACGAAACGCGTAATAATTTCTCTGAATACGAGACGATTCTGTTTTTTACAGGACGGTTGGCAAGTCTAATAATTAACTGTATGAACAAAATAAAGTTCAACATCAGTAACATAGCACCCACCCAGCTGTATAGAAACCCCGTCATGCTAGCTAGTACCCAGTACGAAAAAGTCAGCACAACGAAAATAAACTCCACCTAAACTTGTTTTATATCTGACCCAGATGGACTGCAGGTCATAACTTCTTACCTGAACTTCAGTTCACTTGACACTCGGACGGGCAGCCGCTTCGGGTCTCTCCTCTTGCCTCCCCTTTCTCTCATCCACCTGCTGGCCTCCACCACTTGCTAATGTTACTGAATCTGTGGAAGCTCCGCGATAGACACTATCAACTCCTTTGTCTTTGCGACGTTGAGAGTAAGATGGTTGTCTTGACACTAGTGGGTCAGTTCGCTGACCTCCTCCCTCATCACCTTTGGTGATAAGACCCACCACTGTAGTGTCGTCCGCAAACTTCACAATGATGTTGGAGTTGTTAGTGGCCGTGCAGTCGTAGGTGTAGAGAGAGTACAGGAGAGGGCTCAGTACACACCCCTGTGGAGCACCAGTGTTCAGTGTGATGGGGGATGAGGTGATGGGGGTTAGGGCTGTAGCAGCCACTGCAACCCCTTATATATCCTAATATCTCTGCCATTACTATATACAATGTCAGAAATCAAACGCAAAGCTGTAGTGAACAGTACAGCAGCGAAATGTCAAAGACCCTGGGGAAGACATGACTAAACACAAGAAACTAACAATATCAATGCTAGCTTCCCAGTTAGTTTTTCTGAAACCCAGACCAAATCCAGTGTCACAGAAGTCGTAATAATACATTTGGTGAGGAAAAGTATACATGTTGTCATGTGGCATTTACAGGGAGGAGGGAGTTAACCCTTTGAGTTAAGGCTGAAAGTCTGCACTTCACTCACATCTGGATTGTTTGATTTAAAATCCACTGTGGTGCTGTAAATATAGAATTAACTAAAAGTAACAATGCTAACTTTCACAGTCTTGAAAGTGTTTGAGGGATCTTTCTTGAGAAAATGAGGTCCTCTGTCTTCTTCCTTTGTGTAGAGCTCTGGTCAAAGAAGTGAAAAAGAAAACAAAATACTTTTTAAACAGTGTTTATGAAGCATGTAGGCAGCTCCAAATTCACAGCTTCTTGCTACATAATTTCATCAATATATGAGTATCAATGGAGATAACTGGGTCAGTTACACCTGCCTTTTAATGTTTTAATATCTTTTAATTTGAGTCAGGCTGATCAGCGCATTCAAGTAGAATATGATATCCAACCTTCCACCAATATACACAGATTCTGTAAAAGTTACCACACTAAATGTCCAGTTGTGAAATATGATGACAGACTTATCAGCTTTCTTTGAATGAGTTCATCAGTTGAAATGGATAACCTAAAACTTGAAGGAGAACATTTAGCAGTTGAACACTTACATCATCATCGAGGCATTTTATGAGCCTAGTTGCTATGCCACTCTCGGTTTTGTACAGCTCCATGAAACTCTCCATATTGGTCAAGCCCAGCAAAGAGGGACCCTTTCAGGTCAACAGATGTAAGACGGCCAAATTCTGCTTCAGCCTGAGCAATGAAAGAAGAGGCGTGGGGAGTACAGGCAGAATTTTTTAAAAATGCTTTGAGACCTAAATTTAAGCAAACCGTCATCTGAGAACCATTAGAGAAAACGCACACACATACAAAAGCAAACAAACAAAAAGACGCATTTTACCTGTCATTCAGAGAACAATATCTCTATCTATCTTGAAATATTTTAAAGCAGAATGAGTGTGAAAACAACTCTAATGTGATGTAAAACTGGAGTAAATGTGGATGTAAAAGAACACTGATCAAAAGGACAAGTAACAATTTCCTTATTCCTCAGATGTTTACCTTGATGAACAACATATTGCTTTAGTCCAACTGCCTCACTAAAGTTACACAACAGGCTTTTTACAATAAAGCCAGCAAGTCCATTACATACTCCTTCTGTGACCCCATGAGCTCTTAAATTAACCTCTAAGGCATTTTTTAGATCTGAAATACTGTGCACATTCTGTGTATATGCAGGTAGTGGACAGCAATTTCCACAAAAAAAACGCAATGTTTGGAAGTCCACCTCATTTAAATGACAAAAACAGATGTGATCATCTAGACCTGTGAAAATAAATTAATGACAAACCTTCAGTTATAGATGCTATTACAACCACAAGAGCCTAAACAGTCTGCTCCATTGCTTTTGTTAATGAATCATTTGTTTGTATCACATCTGAATATTTAGTTTATGTGATCATCAATAGCGCTATATTACTTCTTAAGAAGTACCCTGACACTACAATCTTTATATAATTTGTTCTACAGAGCTATTAAATTACAATATAATCTTTGGTGTTTCCGGTATGAAAAAAATACACAAAAGGTAACTTACCTTACATTTGACTCCACTGACAAAAATAAATACCCAGCCTCAAGTTTGGCTTCACAGACCTAAAAGAAGAAAAAAAAAAAAAAAATATATATATATATATTATAATTATATTGTTCTCGCCATATATGCGCGTGTTTGCATATCATTTTCTGACACCTATAAACAATTTTATTTTTGTTACAACACGGGGAATGCAGTTAAATTAAAAGCTAAATTATCCCACCACCACCAAAAAAAAAGAAAGAAAGAAAAATAAAAATAAAAATCAGAAACAACCTGAGGGATTTGGACAAAAATATTCGTCTATGATGCCAATTATTTTATCACTACAGCTCTTTTAGTACGGAAACTCACACACAATTTCGTTATACTGATCACAAGAGTTCAAAAATAAGTCAAAATGGAGCTGATGTTAAGCATAACGGAAAGAAATAATTGCAGAATATCATTACTGCAAGAAATAAACGCGCTGGATGACTATCTGATAAAAACTAATATAACGCTGGTTTGTAGTCTATATTTTGTCTCAATCATCAGTGCACTCTTGCAGCTTAGCATGCAGCAGTAAATAAACAATAAGTAAACTTAAGTGATTACATAGAGGTAAACAGATGACAACAAGCATAGCAGCCCTGCCAAAAAGTTTTTTGAACCCACTCACTTATTGTAAATATTGCCAAAATGAACTTCCACCAAAATACAACAGCCTGTGAACTTGAAAGAAATTTACAAGTACAGAGACAATATGAAATAAGCTTTATTAATTAGCTGAGTTAGCTTACTAATATCGCAACAGTGGTTGAATGTGCAACCTTAAAGCTAGCGGAACAATACTTTTGATTTGGTCTGTGCTACATTAAAACCACAAAAAATGCCATATTTCAGTTTATTAGGTTAAGTTTGGTCATGACACACAAGCTGGACCTCATTAGCTAAAGCAGACCTTCCCAAAGTGTGGGGCCCGCCCCCTAGGGGGGGTGCAGAGCCATTGCAGGCGGGGGGGGGGGGGGGGGGGGGGGGGGGTGAAAAGGGAAAAAAAAAAAAACAACGCTTGGACACTGCTAGCACGGGGCTCCCACACAAACGCAAAGCAGGAGATGAAGCATCGCTGAATATGTTTCCAAACCAACTTCATTTTAAGCCAAAGACTAGAAAATATGGTGAAGCAAATCTTCCCTTTGGCTTCACCTGCACAAGTGCCGAGGTCTCCCTGCAGAATTGGTTTTCCCTTCGTCGGGAGCACCGCTGGGCTGTTCAAATCACGGACAAACAGGATCCCACATTCTTGATTTTTAGTTCACAAACACTTCTTGTAATGACTAACTACTCCTGACATTTTGGAGATGTTAGCTCTTTATACAGTAACGTTACAGTGGGATACAAATAATATCAGGCTGATCCTGCCACGATTTGTTCCCCCTGTCTAAATCATGGACAAACAGTATCCCACAGTTGTTTATGTTTTTGAACCCATTTTACACAGAGAGACATTTTTTGAAAAATGTATTGATAGTAATGTTGAATATTATTACACAGGAAAAAAACAACTACATGTAAAATAATTACACCTTGACGCCTCTGCCTTTCTAAATAGAGGGACAGTAACTGCATGTGTGTATGTAAGCATGTAAAACCTGAAGATAGAGACAAAATACTGTTAATCTGACTATCTGCCATTCTGCAATTCATCTCATGTAAACAATAACGTGGCGCACAGCGTGACGTGAAAAAACCCATATGGAAAAGAAATAGTAAAAACTTATATGTGATTACTCATGAAAGTGGCCACTTTCATGAGTAAATCATATAAGGCTTACATGATTTACTCATGAAAGTGGCCACTTTCTCATTACTTTCATACATTGTTTTAGTAAGTATCCAAAACATACAAGTTTCATTATATAATTTTTCAAGGGATCTTATATCTGTTTTCACTCTTATATGCTTTTCATACAAGTTTCACACAAGACAGATACAAACTTTATAAGATTTATATATATCTTTTCCATATGGGAAGGCACATACCTTTGATGTTGTGTGGCAAACTCTGTATTCCTCGTCCACACGTTAAACGCAAAAAAGGAGTTTAAAAAAATCTCAGTTTTTGGTGATTCAAAACGCCGTTTATTGTGTGGACGACACAGCTGCGTTTTCAAAAATACCCGTGTAGGTGTGGACGTAGCGTAAAAGAGTTAGTAGTTTATTTTCGTACTACCTGTAATTTATTGCAGATTACATGTATTTAATTAATTGTTTACTAAATGTTTGAGGTGTGAAATAAACCGCAATAGTGCAAAATATGGGTGTGTGTGGTTGGAGGATGTGTTTGTGCGTGTGCGCGCGCGGGGGGGGGGGGGGTTGGCGCGAACATTTTTCATGTAAAACAAAGGGGGCCCAGCAAAAAAAGCTTTTGAACCACTGGGCTAAAGTAACATCTGCTAAAGCAAACATTTCGGTAAAAGAGAAAAACACACATCACGCCATAGATTTAAAACTTATTCTAACTTTTGTAGCTCTCTTTCCTTATAGTTATAATCAATGTTACTCACCTTGAAAGTAGATTCCAATGAAGATGATTAGAAAACGTCCAAGTAAAGTGAACATGTTGTTAACCGCCAATTTCCCATGATGCACCTGGATAGCAGTCACGTGAAGCAGTTTTGAACCCTGCTGTGCTCAACTTCACTGCATTGTCAAGTTCACATAAGTTGCTGATTTAGCTCCACGTGAGTTTTTAAGTTAGCTTTTTTTGGTGTAATTGGGACGTTTTCCACTTGTAATTCTGTGCTATAACAACAACTTCAGTCATCTATTGTCAAACTGATATAGAATAATATGTTATAATATCAAACATCTAGAATTACATGTTACATTGTATACGTAACTTAATGGTCACCAAAAACGTATTGGTCGAGTCACATATATCCTTTGTTGCTTCACTTAGTTGCGTCAGATCCAGCACG
The DNA here is from genome assembly GCF_057381845.1 of Rhamphochromis longiceps. Taxonomy (NCBI): domain Eukaryota; kingdom Metazoa; phylum Chordata; class Actinopteri; order Cichliformes; family Cichlidae; genus Rhamphochromis; species Rhamphochromis longiceps. Next base: position 31,008,319 of record NC_140569.1, read on the forward strand.
TTGAAGCTTTTGATGTCTGTCTGTTCTTCAGCTATCTTGACAGCTGTTCATGCGATCTGCCTCAAATTTTGCAACTATTCACTGGGACCTGAGTGCAGCTCTGAACTTGAGGTTTAGAAAGAGCGGGGATGGTTGCGTGGGGCTAATTTGTGGGGCAAACACAATGTTAGAAGGTCTGCACGGTGACCAAGGAGTGTGTGGGCACAAGTTTAGCTCACCGGTTGAGTAGGCGACTGTGCCTTAAGGCTAAATACAAAAGCCTGGGTTTGACTATGACCTGAGGTTTCTTTGTTGTGTGTCTTTCAATCTCTGTCTCCTCTGACTGCATTATATAATAAAGAAAAATAAGGTCTACAACAGCAGATACTGCTGAAATAACTCAACACCTGCACAATGAATTAGCACATTTTGTTCACTCATTCACTGTCCCCAGAGGATAGTTCCCAATCATTAGCTAATTCTAATTGTAGCGATCCCTGAGTGTCTTCCTAATAAAAGTTGTAAAAATCATGTGAAAAAACTATTAGCACTTTTTCTTATGAACAAGTAGGCTTTTCTGCAAATATCTTGACTAATTAGCAAATCTCAGTCAACTACCAGACTAATCCAGTGTAAACAAGTTAATATAAATATTAACATTATTATCACAAGATATTACATTACTTTTATGAGCTATAAGGACCCTGATGTTAGCTTTTAGCCAACAAAAGACTTTTAGAAGTACACAGATAGCAAACTATTTTTGGCTTTGTTTGATTCAAATGTGTGTGTTGCTTCTAACTTCCTTAATACCACTAGTGCATTCTTAAAAGTACAGTAAGTCATTTAAAAGAAAAGGAATGTTGTACTTATAAATATAGACTGATTAGTGTGTAATTACATCTTCCAACAAAAATGGTTCAATTAACTTCAATTAAAAAGATTGGCCAAGATGTACATTGCTATTTTGAACTAATCGTATTTTCTATATGTGTCTAGAGAATGTCCACAATACACCTTAAAAGTTACTTTTAATTTAAAGACTACAAATAGCTCTCTCAGACTATATTTGACCATTTAACAGGTTTTATGTATACATGTTATCATCTTCACCTCATTATGTCTTTTCTCTTCTTCCCAACCACAAGTCTCGTATCCGGAACCATATTCAGAGTTCCAACACATGAAAACGTGCAACACCGTGTTTATTTATTCACGATATTGTCAGCAGATTAAACACAGCACCCTCCTGTCTCCGGATAGCTGACAAGGAGCTGGTTAAACAACAGAAGCTTGTTGTAAACTAAGATTATGCAAGCTAATGACAGGACAGAAGCGAGCTTCACTGACTAATTGATGGCTATCAAACTCCTTTCACAGAGTTTTACAGTTTCCTCTAGAGTAACTGGACGTGGACACCTGGTCTGTACTCACTAATGCTCAATGGTCACCAGAGCTGTTTCTCCTACAGTGGCCAGCTAGGATTATGCGCTTGAATTGGGAGATGTAAGAAAACTGAATTCAGTTGACTGCAATCTGCCATATCCTGACATCTAATGATGAAATGAAAGTAGTGCTTCTAAACAGCGTTTACCAAGTGTTCTCTGAACTATCTTTGGACTTCACAGAGGAAATGTCTGTTTTCTTTCTTAAACTTGACACAGTTGCAGTAAACACACAATTACAGGCTTCTTTCTCATAATACGTCTAAAGCCAAACAATTTCAGACATATGATGAAGAATAAAATAGTGAAATAACAGTACTTCAAAATGATACTTCATGCAGCACTTAAGGACATTTTTCTTGATTACATTCAACCACTGTAATTACTTTCCAGTCTCTTTCATCCATTGTGAATCCAACTGTGTCTTCTCTCTCTCTCTGTCTCTCTTTAAAATTACTGCTGGTTTATGCTGCCACACCAGCAAAGGTGGCCTCTCTCCCAGTGGACTCACTTGGAACTGTTTCCAGAGTGGCACAGATGGGCTGTGAGACACTTACTGATCCTGACCCAAATCTAACACCCCTCAAGGTCACTGGGACCACATGTGTGTGTATAAGTGTAAGTGTGTACGTAAGGCTTGCTCAATGCAGATGTTTGGAAAAGCCATTCATTATGCTCTTAATCACCATTTCGACGTACGTAAAAATACAGAGATTCTTCGTTGGGGTCAGAGTTTATGACCTTCTGCTGACAGGACAGCAGTGCTGACCTTTACTAGCGATGGAAGCTGACATCCTTCTGAAATGTCAAGCTTAATGTCAGAGCGTGAACCTGGGCCAGGGATCAGCATGTCACTCTCCAAGCACTGGACTGTGGCTAAAAAAAGCTGCATTTGACATTCGTCAGCCAGGAAGACACAGTCCACCTTTTGACAGTCAGTTAGGTACTTATCAGTGACCACTGCGTGTTTTTACTTGATTGTGTAAGCTGCAGTGTTAGCTCGTCTAAGCCTTTATTGCTTATGATGACATGCTAACAAAACCACAGTAGGTAAATGCTAGATTCTTCTTCACCTTGTTGCTGAGTGATAGATTGTGTTGTCCAGAAGCAATCAGTTTACCTTAGTATGAAGACTGGAGGCAGGAGGTATCTGCATTCTCCGAGGGCAAATTAAAAACAGACTACACAGAGAAATTCTATTTTATTTAGTGAAAAAAGAAAAAACGTTGTCATCAGTGCCTTGATATTGTGCTGTGATATTTATGGTCAGCAGAAGGGATGGGCTGCTTGCTAAAGCTTCTTTAAATTCCTTGTTTTCTTCTAACTGTGTGTTGTGTTCATACGATATGGTAAAAAATACATTTAGCTACTTTGGAAATTCTTTTAATACAGTAGCTGAAATAATAATAATGATAATAATAGGATTTAAACTGATAATAAACAATATATATCATTACTACCTGACCCTACTGATTCTCTTCCAGATGCAAGAGAGTCTTATAGAGAGTGATAGCTTTTGTATCTATCCACCTGGCAGTGGAGCTGAATCACTCTGTTGGGCTGTTTAAAGGAAAACTCTACCAGAAGCCAACAAATTTCAATTTATTTCACTCTGCAACTTCACCACTAAAATATTTTGAAGCCACTGCAGCCATGTTCAACTTTCTTCCTGCTTGAATGCCAGTTTTCTCTCACCACTGTTTCCAAGCGGTTTCTCAGAGTATCAATGAGAAAGATTTAAAAGCCTAGAGTGTGAATCGCATGTAACCTTGCCTGAAAGTTATTCATGATATCATAAAGTATTCTCAATATTTACCACATAACTGTCCGATCAATATTCAATATTTGAGGAGACAGTCACTCTAGGCTCGATGTTTACAAGGGAGGTGATGGAAAAAGTTGCTGATACAACATCAACACAACATTATACATTTTTCTTGAAATGTTTGCCAAATAAATAAATAATCTGTTAAACGTTCTTAAAGTCTGAAAAGTAAAAGTAAGGATTTAAAAATAAAATAAAGTATTGATTCAAAAACATTTCACGTGTTTCTGTTTTTTTTTCTTTTTGTCTTCATCTGCTCCCTGTTATTCCTCCCAAGACACAGAACAGCTGCTCAAGGTCATCCTCACAGTCTCCTCCCTTCTTTCTCCTGCCAAAATTCTCCTCTGAAAAAAGGAGAAGACGGAGAGAATTAAAGAGAGACAGGAGTAAAAGTCCTGAGTAAGCGTCGCCTGCTGAGAGAAGTTTTTCCCCTCTATCAATCCTCTGTCGGCGCCTGGCTCCCTCACCTCGTTAGCTAATTGAATAAATGAAAGATTGCTCTGTGCTCCTTGTGTCCCTTTGGTTTTGTGTTTTTTCTTAACTTCTCAATGTTCCTTTCTGTCTTTTCTGTTCTCCCCCGCCAATTTTATGTTGAATTCGCATAAAAATAACATTACAGTAATGTCACTAGAAGTAATGTGTGTCCATGCTGATCTGTGTGTGTGTGTGAGAGAGTGTGTGTACTCCTGAAGGAACAGGGTTTTTTTAATGACACCTCCAGATGTTCTCATGACGAGTGGGGTCGAGAGGGAATGAGGGAAAGAGGGGCGGAAGAAGAGTATAAAAAAGGATATTTTAGAGAACATTATGAGGAAGAAGGAACCAAGACTGGGCAGGAGAGATGAGGCGGAGAAAAGAAAAGCAGAAGAACAGGAGCACAGAGAAAAAGTGGAAGGAGACTAAAAATAAATTCCTGTTTTGTCCTAATTCAAACCTCTCCGGGGAGCATTGAGGGAATCAAGAGAACTTCTTTAACTCTAGCTGCAAATGATACTCTGCGTGTGTGTGTGTCTGTAATGCTTTAACAATAATAAAACAGTACTAAACACTGATGCTGAGAGTCTATTAAAGTGCTCTCACCTCAGTCCTGGACTCCACACTGATTACAACCAGCCACAATAGTGCAGCATAAAGCACCGCCATCCATTAATTTGAATCTTAATGGCGCGTTCACACCAAATGCAAAGGGAATTTTCGCATGTTTTTATTTGGGTAAATTCAGTCCACTGGGACATGAAGAAGTGCTGATAACTGGAAAAAAGTTATAGTGACAGATTTCCACAACTTACCAGAACTTTTCTCCAAGCTCTCTCCTTTTTCTTGTCTTTCTTTAAAAGCAAATTTGAACCAAACACCTCCAAATGCCCTCAAATAGCATCAACAAGCTTGTCCTCTGTTCCTGATTATCAGTGGCATCCAAAGGGAATCCACAGTCTGTGGGAGAATTTCAGCCAGTGGGTTTTTATTTTTATTTTACGATGGGCAATACATGTTAATGATCATCAATATTAAGCAGTAATCAAACATGTAAAGTGTGAAAATGCAATGTTTTACTGAAGCTGCTAATTTTCATCCGCAGTGCCAAGCCACGTCACATAAAACTTTAAAACTTTTAAAACATAAATAAGCAAATAAACAAATATAAATGACAAATCACAGAGCAATGACCTAAAGTCCCTGCAGCCATGTTTTTTTTCATACTGTGTTTTTAAAATAATCTTTGCTGGCTTTTAATTCACATTTCTCTCGTTCCCAGTGAACTGTCCCAGTCTCTTCCCTATTCTGGTCCACCAATCCCATTTCCCCTGACACATACGGCATCTGCATCCTGCGACATTCAGTTGTGATTTTGGAGGAATCCACTGGAGTACATTTGCAGTGGGTGAAAACCTCTTTCTGTTCCCTCTCCTAACAGAAGAGTGGATGTAAATATTTGTGGGGCCATAAATTGACGATGTTGCCACCTTCCATGGCAAACATAGCTGGACTGGCCATCGGGCATACCGGGCATTTGCCCGGTGGGCCGCTGGCGATTTTTTGTTTTTATGGGCCGATGTTTTTTTTTTTTTTTTTAGGAAGGGTATATATAATGAAAGGTGTTGGATTGGCCAATTGGTCATGATCGACTCTGGGCTGGACCAATTACAGCCGAGGAGGCTGAATGCACCCGCCCCCTTGTTTAGCAATCACGTGATTTTCGCGCATTGCATGCCGGGAACTCGTGGCAAAACAATCCAAGTACCGCATCAAATGCAAGCATTTGCAGCACCGCAAAACGTTCATTCTTCGATTCCAATAAATTCTTGTTTTTTCTTTGCCGCACAAAAAAGGTATGTACAAAACAAAAGGAGAACAATGCCGGTCCGTACAAAGACAGACTCGACGAAAAGACAAAGAAAAGATACGAGGAAAAAAATCAAAGGTGTGAAAGGGTTACCCTTACGAGCACGCAGAGGGACAAAAGACGTTAGCGTGCTGCCCAACTTTCACCACGCTCAGATTTATAATCATACGGTTCTTGGAGTGAGTGCACACACTCATGAAGTTTAGTAACTTCAGGTCACTGCAACAAGCCCAGGTACAGTTTACCGACGGATGGGTACAGGACCTTGAAACGCACCGTGTAGAACGAAAGACCATCGTACGAACAAAGGTAAGTTTACCAGTCTCACAAATCGTCGTCATAAATACACATTCGTTAACAGTTTATTAATGTAACCTTTGAGCTCAACGGTAATTAATTAGTAGTGGAAATAATTTCTGGTTCATCACAGAAATGTAGCAGTGACAATAATACTGTATGCTGTAATCGTACTGGACAATTAGTGATACAAAACAACTGTTTTATCCTGTGAATAAAAGTATATGTTTTTGTCAATGTACCATGGTAATAACAGGAGTGAAACGCAATATTGTGTCAGGACAATTCACTATTTATGCACAATAAACAAAGGATCATAGCGCGACAATTTCTGTTCAGCGCCAAACTTGCTTGTAACCTATATCACCAATTATGTTAAGAAAAATGACGCATTAACGACTAAAAAACTCTGACCTTTGTGGGAATGCTTGGAGCAGACTAACCTGTGAGCTGGAGTGTTCTGGGATGTTATATTTGGTATATCCAGACCATCCGTCGTCGGCTCTTACTTCGGAAACATGGCTTAAAAAAATTTCTCTTCAACGACGTAATCCGATAAAAAAAAACGATCGGCTTCCCGTGGCTGTTATGCGACCGGCTGTTGCAGTTAATAATACAACAGCTTCTTGCCATTTTTTGTGTTTCTTTTTAATCGCTGTGTAACTGAGTTCAATTGAAAGCCTGCGTGCGCTAGTACCTCTTGCCACAAGTTCCCAGAATCCTTTGCGGTTTTACCCCTGAATGACGTCACATTTTCAATCTTTATCCTGGTGGGCCGGTCTCTAGTCAAAATGCCTGGGCCGATTTTTTGTCCCAGTCCAGCCTTGATGGCAAATAAGAAAGAGGACTATTTATAAATATGAAGCTCCATTCCTAAACTGAAACACTACAACATCTTACTGTATGTATGAACCACATTTGGATTTTTCTTTTAATTTGTGGTTCTTAGAAACACGACTACATGAAAACTCCACAGCTGACATATTAAATGTGCAAGGTTGCAATATGTTCTGATGGTCAGGGCAGGCTGTGCTTTTCTATGTTAAGAATAGCTGTAAACAGATTAATTAGTCAAGTGTTACTGACTCAAATTAACACTCTCAGCTCAAATGGCCTCCACTATAATTGGAACATATAGACTACCATCTGCAGTGTTTTATGACAAAGTGAATATTAAAGACCGTGGTAACAATAATTAGGCCATTTTATTTGGGGACTGCAATTTACATTAGAAATAATACACTAAAGTGAAAAGCATTAAAAAGGGTAACAAGCAACTTTTATTTCCAACAGGTTATTGAAGGATCAACTAGAATCTCAGAAACTCTCGTTGACTTGGCTTTTACAGTCTGGAAATCAATGAAATAAACTGTAGTGATTTTTTTGCAAAAAGCCTGGATAATAGCTATAATGCTTCAGAGAACTATACATAGATTTTTATTTTTTTTTTGAAAAATGAAAAGTAAAACAGGCCAAAAAGACTTTTTGCCTTGCTTTAATGGAAATGTACTTTCACTTATAAAACCAAAGGACCATGCTCTAAGGTACCTCTTTAGAATAAAGCACAAAATGGTAGGCTTTTATTTATTATACTGAGAAATAAGGTTGTGAAAGAGCTCAGAAAGGCCATGGCAGAATTTATTATTCATGTCAACTGCAAAGCAAAAGGGAAATGCTTAAGAAGTTTGTCAGAATTAACAGGGAAAAACAATTCAATTTATAAATCCATAGAACTAAATACATGCTGGAGATATGGGCTAGACTGGTGATCTGGCATGCTGGGCACTTTTCATTTTTGGGCCAATGGGCCGGCCTGAAGGGTTGCTGCGCATTCGTTTATTTTCATAACTGAAGCTGCACTGCCCAGTCAGATCTCTTAACGGGAGTGGGCCCTCCATTACCTCATGCAGCTTGTAGAAAAAGTGTGCAGAATTAAAACTGTGCAGAAAAGTACTGGAATCAGTACTCATCACCAGGCAGAATACTTGGTTTAATGTGTTTTGCATGTTTATTTTGTTGATTTTAGTGGTTTAGGTTTTCTGCTTGTTTTATTTCATTTTTTCTTTGTATAAAAAATTGATTGGTATGTTTACCCTGCTAGATTTAATTATTGAATAATTTGGCTTTCTGAGTAGCATGACAAAAGGCTGCAAGAACTAACTAGGACATTTTGGTGGCTGTAATTTGGAGCTTCAGGCCTGAAATACAAGTAACATAAGAGAGACGAGCACAATGGACACCAGAAAGACACCAGAGCGGTATGCCAGAGGATCAGCTGTGCTGCCATGGCTGCCGACTAGAAAAAGAGGTCCAAAGCTTCAGCCAGCTCTTGATTAACCTGTTCTGTCTACTTGCACTGCAACTAGTGTCAGGACAACAAGAGTTGCAAAGGGCCATTCCAGATAATTGGAATACTTTTAAAATATTTTTTCCTAAGGTTGGGTTTGAACGCATTCAACTGTTTTTGTTGGTTTTTGTCGCTTCTTTTTTATTTGAAGGTACTTCTGTTTTAATTGGTTATTCTTTTATTTACTGTGGGGTAAATGAAATACATTTTTTCCTAAAACATACCAAAAATCAGGCTGCACTCACACTAGTCACAGATATTTAATCTGTTACAATGACTTTGATGTGTTTTTATTGGACCTGCAATGCCCGTGTTTCATAACCGTGTTGTTTTGTACAGACTGTAGAAACATGGACAAACTAGTCCATGTTTCTACTTCACTACGGAGGTTGAAAAATATAAAAGCTTACCAGCCTGAAAGTGACATTAATAGGACTGGTGTCCACTCATTTTCTCCCTCTGCTGAAGAGATGATCCACATGTCTTTATTAAGGATTTCAGCAATTCTGAAGTCAAATTAATTAGCAATAATCCTGAAGACTGGCTACAGCAACGTCCAATTTGGTGACAGAGCCAATGCACAACAAATTACATAGACTTCACTTGTATTTTAATCACATGAATATGGATAATTATCTTCCTTTGTGCAGCACTTTTATAACTAAAGTAAAAAAGAAAAAAAACTCCCTTCACTCAAGAAACCCCCCCACCCCCCACGACTATAGCAAGCACACTTTTATAAAACTGTGTTTAATAGATGTTTCCATTACATTTTTTGTGTGTTCAAAACATATGTATTAGCAAAGTTATGGTATATTATGGGAAACAGAATACATGTTTCCCATAATAGTACAAACACAATCGTACAAACACAATCGTACAAAAAAGTGGTACAAAACATGTTGTTTTGTACCACTTTCCAGTCATCCCGATAAGTGACATGGCTGCAAAGGAAGCATTAAGGAATTTAAGCAGATGTTATTATGGTGGCCATGCTGGTGTGTCTGGGTCACTTCCCTCAATTAGAGAGTTACAAGTGGACTACTCAACCATAAGCCTGGTTTTACACTTGTTTAATCCAGCAAAAAGGAGATAACTAATACTAAATACACAAACTAGTCTGACCACAGTGTGTTCGATCCACAAAAACATATATGCTGTAATGTACTCACACGTTTTCTTACTGACCACTCAAAGCAAGGCTGGACTGGGACAAAAAATCGGCCCGGGCATTTTGACTAGAGACCGGCCCACCAGGATAAAGATTGAAAATGTGACGTCATTCAGGGGTAAAACCGCAAAGGATTCTGGGAACTTGTGGCAAGAGGTACTAGCGCACGCAGGCTTTCAATTGAACTCAGTTACACAGCGATTAAAAAGAAACACAAAAAATGGCAAGAAGCTGTTGTATTATTAACTGCAACAGCCGGTCGCATGACAGCCACGGGAAGCCGATCGTTTTTTTTTTATCGGATTACGTCGTTGAAGAGAAATTTTTTTAAGCCATGTTTCCGAAGTAAGAGCCGACGACGGATGGTCTGGATATACCAAATATAACGTCCCAGAACACTCCAGCTCACATGTTAGTCTGCTCCAAGCATTCCCACAAAGGTCAGAGTTTTTTAGTCGTTAATGCGTCATTTTTCTTAACATAATTGGTGATATAGGTTACAAGCAAGTTTGGCGCTGAACAGAAATTGTCGCGCTATGATCCTTTGTTTATTGTGCATAAATAGTGAATTGTCCTGACACAATATTGCGTTTCACTCCTGTTATTACCATGGTACATTGACAAAAACATATACTTTTATTCACAGGATAAAACAGTTGTTTTGTATCACTAATTGTCCAGTACGATTACAGCATACAGTATTATTGTCACTGCTACATTTCTGTGATGAACCAGAAATTATTTCCACTACTAATTAATTACCGTTGAGCTCAAAGGTTACATTAATAAACTGTTAACGAATGTGTATTTATGACGACGATTTGTGAGACTGGTAAACTTACCTTTGTTCGTACGATGGTCTTTCGTTCTACACGGTGCGTTTCAAGGTCCTGTACCCATCCGTCGGTAAACTGTACCTGGGCTTGTTGCAGTGACCTGAAGTTACTAAACTTCATGAGTGTGTGCACTCACTCCAAGAACCGTATGATTATAAATCTGAGCGTGGTGAAAGTTGGGCAGCACGCTAACGTCTTTTGTCCCTCTGCGTGCTCGTAAGGGTAACCCTTTCACACCTTTGATTTTTTTCCTCGTATCTTTTCTTTGTCTTTTCGTCGAGTCTGTCTTTGTACGGACCGGCATTGTTCTCCTTTTGTTTTGTACATACCTTTTTTGTGCGGCAAAGAAAAAACAAGAATTTATTGGAATCGAAGAATGAACGTTTTGCGGTGCTGCAAATGCTTGCATTTGATGCGGTACTTGGATTGTTTTGCCACGAGTTCCCGGCATGCAATGCGCGAAAATCACGTGATTGCTAAACAAGGGGGCGGGTGCATTCAGCCTCCTCGGCTGTAATTGGTCCAGCCCAGAGTCGATCATGACCAATTGGCCAATCCAACACCTTTCATTATATATACCCTTCCTAAAAAAAAACTAAAAAAAAACATCGGCCCATAAAAACAAAAAATCGCCAGCGGCCCACCGGGCAAATGCCCGGTATGCCCGATGGCCAGTCCAGCTATGACTCAAAGTACTAGTTACATTTACCCATACATTCATTCATACTGTGCACTGTAAACCAAATCTGCCAGTCTGTACATGTAAATGTGCTGATTTGAGCTGCCCTCAAAAACAGAGTGTTCCTCTCTGCTGCCATTTTCAACCAACTGTGTCAAAAACATGAATGCATTTCCCTTCCATGATAAAGCAATGCCCTCTACAGGAAAAGCAACAGTACCTCATCCTTCTCTCTGTCCTTCTACTTACAATCCGCTTAGATTTTACACACACACCTCCGATTTAGATGAATAGAGCCATCATTGCAGCAGAAAACCTTTTTTTAAATTGCAAATTAGTAGTTTGTGGCCTCAAAAACATTGAGTTACAACAGTGTCCAATATAGTCAATGTTAATCCTGTTCACATCTTTTAAAGATTGCTTCATTTGCCAACTACCAAGTTACTTCAAGTATTACAGGAGATGTTAGTCCTAGCAAATGAGCCTGCATACATTTAAATCACCATGCGTTGGCTGTTATTTTCATTAGAGTCTACAATAAAACAGTATCCCCATGATGAGTAGCCAGAGTCCGTCCATTCCTCCTGTAATACTCCTGCAGTAATTCCAGGCTGACTGCAGCCACAGAGATGACACCTTAACCCGAGAAGTGACTTGGTAATACAGACAAGACATCATTTGCTTCGAGGCTTTTACCTTGAAGGAAAGAAAACATATTTTGAAAATAACCCTTCACTCTAGTTTCTGCCTCTAAGTGGTAAATGTAAGACCTTTATACGAGTCTCGAGATGGAAATGATTTGCAAAACACATGCTGTTTCTGCTTTCAAATGATGTACTTGAAGTTACAGAGCACCTTAATGGTTTTCGGGAAATGCCACTTTTGTGTTGGAGTGCTGTGAAATGTGTACGCGCTTCTTGTTAAAGGATAACCTTCTCTCCTCGCTCCTGCGCATTAGAGGAAAAATGTGTGTTGCCTATAGCTGTGTCGGCACATCGGGGGAATGTCGCACGCATGTGTGTGTGAGAGTCTGCTCTGATAGCGTGTCAGACTGAATTAGCCTCCGTTTGGCGTGAGCCTGGCACACACTGCTGCCTGCCCTCTGCCCACCACCCCACATATGTGGCCCAGATTAGAATTAATAACCAGCACTGCCAATCATGCTTTAATCACAATAGCTTTGCATTTAGGGGGCAGTGGGAGGTCACAGACATCTGGGCTTTAGGATGGCCAATCTGGAGCAGCTAATAAGGCAAGTTTGCACAAGTGTGTGTGTCGGTGCTCCCCTGATGGACTCATTTTGAGTGTTGGTGGTGGCAGCTGCTCAGGTGAGCCCCAGAGACTGACAGGAGGACTGCAGGGTGTTTTAAAGTGCAGAACCAAAAAAAACAACAACACACCAGCTGGAAAATATAAGACAGATTAGTGTATAAACTTTATGTTTTTGTCTATCTGAATGGATCAGTATTATGAGTAATATGTGGACCAATGACAGGACATCAGTTAGCGCAAAAGACCAGCATTGTTATTAGCAGCCAGTAATATTATGTACATACAGCATTCTCAAGTCCAAATGTCATGGGAGGTATTTCACTTCCAACATTATTTAATTGACCTTTCCTAGATGACGGTCCTTCGGACGGAGGATAGCATCTGGGAGCAGACAGGTAATCTGTACAGATGGAAGGATTTAGAACACTTAAGGCCCATCAGAGGCCAAGAAGTTTCTTCAAAACGGCTTCTTGAAAAAGCACTACATACCATAGACTGTATGTAAAGATTGTTGTAGCCCCTATGGCACAACCCTCTATTTTCAGACTCGGACTTCAAAGCCTTAGTGACAGAGTTTTGACCAGTATTATGGAGTTGTGGAGTAAGTAGATGAGATTTAGATTAGTGGGTGCAGTGCAAGTTATCAGGTAATCCTGATATCAGCAAGCTGAATTCATAAACTGTATGGAGAGCAAAAAAATGCTATGCCAACTCCACTCAGTGGTCAATGGTGGAAGAACTCCTGAAAACAAAGTGAATATCGGGGCCAGTTGCATAAATTCATGAGCCAAGCTTCGTGTAACAGTCGGTGAATATTTTAATTTGGATGTACAGTTTTGACATTTTCATTTTACTGTATTGAAGTTTTGTTTGATGCTTGAAAAGTTCTGTGGTGGATGGATAACAAAAGATCACTGTTCATCACCCATTTCCACTAAACAGATGGCACAGGTTTGCTCACTTCACTGTTATTTTGTATTAATGACACAGAGACCATCTCCCAACCTGGTAACACAAATCAACTCTTTACCCGGTAGGTTTAAATGTTTTGTTTGTTTTAAAAAATAAAAATAAAAATAAAAATAAAAATCGTGAACAGTGCAATAAAAGTGATTCACGGTTAGTCACGAACATACCACCAATGTTTCACCTCAATAAACAGCTATAGAGCAGTATAAGAAGGAATGTGTGGCTCTAAAGCCATTTACAGATTCTTTGTAAGAAAACTGAAGAACGTCATGAAGAACTTCACATGTATAAATCTGACTTTTTCTGAATACCATAGACCTGCCATCAGCTGCACACTTTTGACCACATTCATGTGACTTCATGACGTTTGTGTATGAAGGGACGATATGTGTGCATAATAAAAGGGCCTCATAGATTGCTCAGTCTCAGGCTACACTAATATGGGTCATAACTAATAACTGGTTGTGCCACCACTGCCACCAACTTCAATTAAGTATTTGTAATAACTAAGAGCTACAAATGAGAGAGAGAGGGAATATTATTATAATAATAATAATAATAATAATAATAATAATAATAAATTGTACAGCGCTTTGAAAAGCGCTGTACAATTCCACTATTCATTCACACACTGGTGGAATGAATAGTGAAGAAAATTATGTCATGAATGAATGAAAAGCAGTTTGGTCTTTGGAGTATTCAAGGTGTCCCAAAGTTTTCCACTCGAAATTTGATTAGTCTAGCACCGTGAGTGCACAGAACACGTCGTCATTTTAATTTGGCTCAAAGAAAAACCTTGCAGAACGTCTTGAGAGCATTTTTGATATTCCCCCCCCACACCCTCAATACAATTACTGCCATTGTAAATAAAAGGTAAGGTGTACTTTATTTTAATCAGCCATTATGGTACCAAGTGCTGAGGAAATGAAGTGTTTCAGGTTCTTCTGCACTCCCACAGTGACAAAATAAAAATACAGATTAATAGTAATTAAGTATAACCTAACGGGAAACCATAATTTCTTCACTTGAACCAAGTTTATTTAGGTACATTTAGTTTACTTTTTTATTTTTATTTTTTTAAACAAATTTACTCCCCCCCCCCCCAACTTCAGAAACATACATCAATATTTAAAAAGTGAAATATTAACTCAGAAATACTAACATTAAACAACAATAGCCAAGATTGCATAACACAGATTGACTGATCAAACCAAAACATAGAACTGCAACATTTGTTGCCATGGTAATATTTAGTTCAGGCAGTTGTTAGCTAAACATTATGCATCAAAGGACACATACCAGCTTTATGTTAGTCAGGGTAAAATTCCAAAATAGGATTTTAAGGTGATTTCTTGATCATCTTAAATATGCTGTGGAACACAGCATCAAGCAGCACAATCCACAACATTACTGCTTATGTTATTGCTACTAAGCTGATCATGAGCTTCTTGGAGTCTTTGTTTCTGGACACTATGACGAACTCCATAGCCAAAGTATACGATCAGACCTTAGAAAAGGGGATAGCATGCCATGAACTTACTGTCTTTATTCCTTAATACATCTATATGCTCTCTACAATGATGCAAACCTGGAAGAATAAAAGCATTTGATAGCAATCCTAGTTACCTGAAATGGCTGAAAATGCACGCTCTTACCAATTGCCATCCAAACAGCATAGCTGACCCAGGTTTCTCCTTCCAGTTGAACCATCAAGTAGGTATTAATGAAGACACTTAAAACTGGAATTACAGGTACACAGGGAACCTGCAGAAGGATATGAACCCATGACTGATTTATGCATGTCATTTTGACTTTAGAAGTTACACTTTTTCATTGTTTTTCCTAAGTAAAAAGGCCAAGTGTTTTCTTTTTCAAGCAGGGACAGACAGTACCAGTACTCTCCTTACTATTCCTTCTTTTTGGAGTTTAACAAGAAGAAGAAAAAAAATGTCAGCCAGCATTTGCCCACTGGTTGCCCTCCCTTTAGTAAACATGCCGTACATTTATTTGCTATAAACTTTCTGTGCCCTGCAACAGACCCTTAGTGAGGCCCAGCAACTGACCCCCAAATAAGCTGTATTCAATGAAAATCAATAGAAGCAGACTTTCAAGAAGCATGAAATCCTACATTTGGAACCAAGCGCCCAACACCATCTGCTTTACCATGAAAGAAGCTTTAGTCCTGCTCTGTGGCTGCCTCCAGATGATAACAACGGCAAGGACCAATGTCAGCACGAGGACAGAGACGAGGAGCACGCTCCATAGTTCCCGTCTGCTGAGTGAGTACAAGGCCTCAGACAGGAGCACGGTTAAAACGATTACCAGGAACACTGGGGAGAGGTCGGAGCTGTCAGAAAACATAATACTAGGATTTTGTTTCATTTCTGCATTCTTAATAGCAAAAATTATTTTTAATGAATAGTGTTAGCAGTATCTGCTCAAGATACAAAGTATCAAAGTGAAGCAGCTGTCAGGAGCCTCAGCAAATCAGGTGGGGTGTGTGTGGCGGGGTGATAAAGGATGACTCACAGATAATGATGGTGAGAATGGTGACATTTTTAGAGGTGCGGTGGGTAGCTCGAAATGGAGGCCTGAGCACATCCTTTATTGAGAATGGCTCCAGTCTGAGGACAAAACCAGCATTATCTTTGTACCTGAAACAAACAAACAAAAACAGTCAGGCTTACATCTAATCTGGAACTCTTGTTTGACCAAGTCATTTGCAGTAGAACATACACATGCCAAATGTTTAAAACAGACATTTTACCTTTTCATGAAAAAAAAAAAAAAAAAAAAAGGCTTATTTTGAATTTGATAGCAGCAACACCTCAAGATTCGGGACAATGCCCTGTTTACAACGGTACACAGTTGTAAACAGAGCATTTGGGAAAACACCTGGGAATTATAGATAACAGTTGCTTGACTTTTGGAAGAGGAACATGGTCACATTCTTCTTGTATTTTTAATGTCAAAGTTGACTGCATGGTGGGCATTTCAGCACACTAGTACTATGAATCTGTGTTGTTGCAATAGCTGCAGTTAAGCATCATCTTGATTAAAAAAAAAAAACAACATCTTGCTGAAAAGCATGTGTCGTGCTCAAAAAAAAAAAAAAAAAAAAAGCTGTACATACACTCATGAGTAGGGATGGGTACCGGTGTCCGGTGCCATGATGGCACCGGTTCTGACATAAACTGTAGTAACCAGACCGAAAAGCAGCGCACATTTCGGTGCTTTATTTTGGTGCTTTTTTTTCCTGAGCTGTGATACACTTTAGATTCTAGCCTTCTAAGTTTCCGAGGATAGTAGGCGGGTCCAGGTACGTATGTTCTTTTAGAGCAGAGCTACAGATTAAAAATGCCCAAGGTGAAGTGTTCAAAAGTCTGGCTTTACTTCACAGCAAAATATGCAAACTCAGCAGCCTGCAACAAGTGCTTTAAGCTGATACTGTGATCTGGGGCCTGGATCTCCTCCATACCTGCTTCATACCCTGGAGGACGGGGCTGTGGCTCCCCACACTCCCTAGCAGATCGTTACATGGAGAAACCTTTGGAATACAAGCATGCTGATCCACACAGGTGTACACACGGGTGTTCACAGACACCTTTCTTGGCTGCTGCCTCAAAGCACATTGTGCGCTGTCTATCTTGCGTGCTGCACAATATCGTTTATTATCTAGTACCTACTGATATCTACTGCTAGCTAGTTTATTGTGATGGTGCCTTTTTTTTTATTATGTTGCTCTTTGTTGTTTGCTTTCTCTTCTGTTTTTTTTCTCTCCATACAGGTGACCCAGGTGTTTTGTTTGTTTTTCTTTTTTTCCTCTTTCTTCCCCCCTTCTCACCGTCTCTTCTCCCCTTTGGTTTTCTCTCTCCCTCTCTTTCTTTCATTCTTTCTCCCTGTCCTATCCCCCAGTCATGTCTGTCCCGTTTGTAGCAACTGAAAATAAAATAAATTCATAATTATAATAAAGGTCAATCAAATGGACCAATATGGCAAGGCCATGATGATCCACTTGGTAAAATAAATCCACTTGGCATCTTTCTTGGCCTTAAGACAACAATTCTGATGGCTAAAGATCCAAACGGGACGCAAAAAAAAAAAAAAAAAAAAAAAAGTGATACTGTGCAAAGGAGGCAACACCTCGAATCTGATGAAACACCTGGCGACGCATAGCGTTTTTTTTTTAAAAGCCGAGAAATGCGCCGTATTTGATGGCAGCAGCTGTTCTTCTCTGCGTGAGTAGCTTAATGTTGTTCGTGTGTAATTTACGTTGAGTAGGCTAACCACGTTATTACATTAATGCATTTAAGGTGAACTAGCAAACATCATCATAGCTACATGCGGCTGTCTTCTTGTTTGATGGCAGATACTCCCTTCACCCTGGCCACAAAGGCTAAAATGACCAAAGAAAAAGTGGAAAACAGTTAAACATGAGAGGTTTTTGGACAAAGTTTGTGTTTTTTTTTTTCCATTGATTAAGCACTGCTTCCAGCTAAGAGTGATACCATATATGCCCCATAGCTGCAGAAAAGGCTAACATTGTTATCTTTTTACAAAAAAAAAAAAAAAAAACAAAAAACAGCTGAACATGAGGTTTTTGGACCAATTTTGTGTTCTCCATTCTTTAAGCACCGGTTTGAGCACCGTTTCAGCACCGGCACCGTTTCAAAAGTACCGATTTGGCACCGGTATCGGATAAAACCTAAACGATACCCATCCCTACTCATGAGTGTATCTTGTTAATCTGGGGTTATATATCAGTTACTTTCAACGGCTCTCTCTTCAGGATAGAATGATTGTACAACATGCATATATAATCAAATGATTGGGATGAATAAAATACCATAAACCATTAAATATCAGTGTATACATTTTATAGGTTATCTGTGTTTTAATGTGATTAAAATAAAGGTGTATTAGATTTGCAAATCATTAGTACCATGAAGTTCTGCCTAAAGTTTGTGAGCTCACATAAATTAATTTGTATATATGTACTTAGCATTTTGTCCCAATGCTATTTTGCACCAAGTTTAAAGTTTGCATTGTATAAATGCTGTAAATGTTCTTCCAGTGATGTAGGATACATCATCTATTAACTAAACTCAAGACGATAAGTCAAAACAGTAGTTGATCCATTCTAAAGATATTGGACAGGATGGGCTTTGGGTGCTCGAAGCATAAAAGCACTATCCATCCATTCACCCATTTGCTTCCGCTTATCCTTTTCAGGGTCACGGGGGATGCTGGAACCTATCCCAGCTGTCATAGGGCGAGAGGCGGGGTACACCCTGGACAGGTCGCCAGTCTGTCGCAGGGCTAACACACAGGGACAGACAACCATTCGCACTCTCATTCACACCTATGGGCAATTTTGATTTTTCAGTTAACCTGGGGATAAAAGCACTATGCATGTACAAATTGATTTGCAATCTTTATTCTACTGGCTAGTTTGTTTTGGTTTTTTTTACAAGAATATATTGTTTTTTAGTGAACAGTAGCATATGTTAATTTGTTAGGCTGAGTACTAACCTTAATATAAGAAGGCATACTGCAACAAGAGTGTATGCAAAAATGGTCCCAATAGAGCTCATGTCCACCAGTGCCTTGAGGTCAAATAAAAGGACCATGAAAGCTGCAAAAAGAGCAACACACACCCAACTACAGATGACACAAAAGTCTACAATTTAACACTTATCAAAAATGTTTAGACACATATATCAATCACCTGGATCACCTGCTGAGAAAGAAAAAAGAAAACAAGCAGAAGAGAACAAGAGTAATAGAATAAACAGCATCACAATGATATATGGGAATATGACAGTAAATACTAAATATTAAACATTATTGTGCAGCACATAAGATCAACAGAACACAGTGTGCTTTGAGGTAGGAGCCAAAAAGGGTGTAGTTTGTGGGTGTGATCACCCGTGTGTACACCTGTGAGCGTGGACGCACTTGTTTTTTTTTTTTTAAAGGTTCCTTCATGTAATGATCTGCTAGAGGGTGTGGGGGGGCCACAGCCCCATCCTCCAGGGCATGAAGCAGGTATGGAGGAGATCAAAACTCCAGACATCCAGAGGCCCCCAGAACACAAGAGACCAAGGAAGACCAACAGAGGGGCAGCCGCGCCACTGTCCCAGTAAGAGCTGAGGAGAGTCCCAGATGAGAGCTCACTCAGCAGCCGCGGAGCAGAAGCCAGGGGCAGTTGCAGTGACGCACCCGTGAGCTCCGCCGGCAGCCAGCCGCGCCTGAGTGACCGAGCCCCAGGCCGAGAGGCCGTGGGCACCCCACCTCCGAAGGGGCCCAAGCGAGCCCCAGGCTCCAGGCCCCGATAAGCGGCCGCCAAGGAGTGAGCCGGTGTGTACCTGGACGCCCATCCCCGGACACAAAGAACCACCAACGCACCGATGTCTGAGGGAGTCCGCCACTGGCAGGGGAAGTGGTGATGGGGGGAGATAGGCCTCCAAACCTTGGAGGGCCTGAGATGTCCCCAGAGAGGTGGCGTCTGATACCCAACCTGACATATAGACACAGACATACAGGCACACACAGATACAAACATCCATTCCCACCCTCATGCTCTCATATGCACTTACTCCACACTCAACCAACGTGGAGACAGACATAAAGAGACGCTGTACACACGATCACACTCCCCAAGCGTACTCTACGAACCGGGTCTAGGTACCCTTGCCCCTGGAGGGGGGAACTGCACCCAGACCCAGGTGGTGTTACCCTTTTCCCTGTGGTGGGGGGAGGCAGACCGTCCCGACTCCGCAGCAGCAGGGAGGCCCCACATTCCAGACCGCAGTCGGACGGCCAACTCCAGGTGATTGATATATGCATTTTTTTTTAGCTGCCCATTCTGTTGGTTTTTGTTTTTTGCCCTTCTCCCCCGTCCCTCTTCTCAGCTGTTTCTCTTTCCCTCTTTCTTTCTCCCCTTCTTTCCTCCAGTCAAGTCTGTCCCGTATTCAGTAAGTGAAAATAAAATAAATAATAAAAGGTGAATCAAATGGACCATTACGGCAAGGCTGGGATGGTCAATTTGGTAAAGTAAATCCGTTGGGCATCTTTCTTCGCCTTTAGACAACAATTCTGATGGCAAAAGAGCCAAACGGGACAGGCAAAAAAAAAAAAAAAAAAAAAAAAAAAAAAAAAAAAAAATGTTTAGACACTAATTTGCTTTGACATTTTGTCAAGGAGCAACAGAAAGACCCTGTGTGCAGAACTAGAGGCATCAATGACAACTACAACATTAAATAAGATAAAGCCTCAAACGAATAAAGCAGAAGAGGGTGTAAAGCAGCTTTACAAATTCAGAAAAAGTGAGAAGGTAACAGAAAATCTATGTTAGTCCCAAAAGTTTGATTCTGTCCATCTGGACGTAACGTTTTCAGTGGGAGATTTATTTACCTGGACAATTGAGCATGCATCAAGACACTATGTTAGATTTACTGGTTGGAACCATTTGAATGCTTATGTCAGTAGCCTCCACCTACAAAATAATTCCAGTTTTGGGTGTTGACATATTGTTGCCCCTCTGCTGCACCTGTTTTTGATTTTGTGAACACCAAAAAAGTTGAAATTGGTTAATAACCTATTTGCTAGGGGTTAAAAAGAGCTGCCTTACCAGCCACAGCTCCTGAGGACAATGTAGCCAAGACAGGACTTTGCCTGGAACTCATGTAGCTGAGTGGCTTGAAGAGCAGGCCGTCTCTGGCCATGGCATACAGCACCCGTGGCATTGGCAACATCACTCCCAGCAAACTGTGAATGACGTATCAACTGCATTTTAAACGTGAAATTACAGGTACAGCAAGTTGCACATCACAGACTTCACAGATGAGCCATAACTACAACAAAGAATGAGATGTAGTTTTATATGCCGTTTATTTGGCTTTGGTAGCACAAACACATACAGGATAGACAAGCAAAGCCACTTATAACAAGAGCTGAACTATGATTTCTGACAATAAGGAGAGCTTCTTTCTACCATTCTTTTTACTTTGTTGCCTATAAGATGGTTAGTACTGGACTCTGGATATTTTCCATCATCATGTTGTACTGAGGTTGAATTATTTTCATTTTTGACAACTAATAAGCCAAATAATGGCTTATTAGATTATGTTCATGGAGCTGCAGCCTTAAGCAGTCTGCTATTCCTCTGGTAACTCCAGTCATTGAAATTGACTTCGCAGGTAGTTGTGGCATTTGTGCATGTGAATGAATTAACATGCATCTCGTTCGACAACTTCTCCAGTTTCTGTGATTTAAATTCTAGTATTTAAACAGTCCATTACTTAGCTCTATTTATCATGTGTGTGTGTGGAACTTGGCATACTATGTATTTAGTTTCACATACGATATATACTACACCAAATCTCTGTATAGCTTACAAGGCAATATATTAATCATGATTAGTACTAGTCAGCCTGAGCAAATGGGGTCAAGTATTCCACTGCTTTGAAGTTATTACAGGCTACATCATCACAGATTGCCCTTGCTGCTTTTAGAAAAATGGTCAAATTTCAACACCCCCTGATGCCAGTGAGGGGCAAAGAACCTTTTTTTTTTTCTTCTTCAGGTAAATCAGGCAATTGTGCACGACAATTTAACAAAAAGAAAGAAAAGATTTCTGTAGCACTAAAGTAAATTTAAGCATGCAGTTTTAACAATTGTGTAAATGAATTTAGCAATTGGAACTGACTCAGTGTTTTACAGGTGTACAAATCATTACCTTGTTGACAGTGCACAAAGGGATCCTACAGCAACAGCATACTTTGCAGGCTCCCAGCCAATGTACTCAAAGGCCACAGGTAATGGACTGTGAGCGTCAAGCAGATAGTAGGGCATCATAAGTGTCAGGGAAGCCGACACGCCAAAAAAAGCCACGAAGCAAATAAGCAGGGATACCACAATCCCAAGAGGTATGGCTTTCTGTGGGTTCTGCACCTCCTCTCCTAGAAAAGCAGATGAATTAGACGTACACTTCCTGATTCAGCAAACAATCTAATAATGAAATGATCTACACACAGATGAGCCAAAACAATCAAATAAACAGACCAACAGATTATTTTGCAACAAAAGCACAAACACTATACTGACAAAAGTACTGAGTCACTTGCACATTACACCTACAGGAAATTTATGACATCCTATTCTAGGCCTACAGGCATTAATATAGAGTTGGTCTCCTAAAACGGCGCCGCAACAGAGAAGGGCCTTTTCCAAACTGTTCCCACAAAGACTTCCCTTCCCTGGAACTAAGCGCCTGGGCCAAACACAGACAGTCTTATAGCTTTATCCAACCTCCAAAGCTTAAGAGTTAGTACAATGGAGGCAACATTCTCCTGGCAGTCATCAAAACTAGATTTGTCCACGAGATTTCCAGATAGCAAAGTGTGTGGAGTGATTTTTATTATAATTTTATTTTATTATTCTTGTTGCATGTTGAAGCTCTACTTGGAAGCTTGTTAAGATCCAACCATGCAAAATACGATTTTTTGCCATCTTTCAAGTGGTCTTAAACTTTTGCTAGGGATTTGTATTTATTTATTTTTTTCAATATACATGTGTACACACACACACACACACACACACACACACACACACACGATAGCTATGTTTTGATAACCATCTCTCTATCGTAGTTCTATCTGAGATAGGATTTACGATCATCTCACAAATATCATCAAAGCACAGCTTTCTCCCCGTTTGTCTCCCATAGGGAACCATTTTAAAACAGCTCATAGAGTAAAAAGTAGGGTGTCGTCACACTGCAACCACATCACTATTATTAACTCTACAAACATGCAAATTGAGTATTCTGTAGTCCGGAAGTTGCTTCTGCTCACAGTGAATTTTCCCAACACAACATAGTTTTCTCTTGGAAAGCATTTATTTCAGAACTTAAAGGCTGTTTTCTTTCCTTTGCTTCAACAACATATATCCTGATATTTTCTGAAAATTCACCAGGTAGAAGAATAGGCATACTCAGAATTTACTCAGAAATTTCCTGCCAATTTGTAGCTAAGTTACTGTGGTTGTACTTTGCAATGCCACTTACATTTGAATGTGGAATATCCTGGATGGAAGAAATTTCACAAACTAAACTGAATAATTAAGAGATGTGACCCGGTACTTTTGTCCACATAGTGCATTACAGACTGGAATATAATAAACAACCTCACAGGGCAAAATGTTTGTGGCCAGATGAAAGGTAACAAAGTTAATCCTACTCAAGAGTACCAGTAGCAACAATGCAGTCAAATCCAAAGAAAGCATAGAAACAGGTTGCTGCCCCGGCCAAAGTTCCATCAAAACCAAAGGGGAAAAAGCCGCCAACACCAAAGTCAACAGTTTCATTCGGCTCAAGTTTCCTGCACAAAAGCAACAGTAGTTTCATGACATGATATCACAATGGAAATATCCACATTAATGATGTACATACTATCAGACAAATTGGTTTTCTGCTTGTATAAAAGTTATACATATGACTGAGCAATTTGAGAAATCTTAAATATACCATGAAACTATAAAGAGCACAAAGAGGGGGAAAAAAGTTGTGAATGAAATAAATCGGATTGTCTATTTAGATCAAGTCTCCTCACCATTTGGGATAAGCATTCTCACGTGGTGGCAGGCAGCTATGAATATACAGTACTGTGTAAAAGTCTCCATTACCCCATTCAAGCTACCTCTTCTTACTAAGCTCTTTAGATCTCCATTACCCCTCATTTCTTTATACTTTGCTCCCAAAGTAAGACTGGGCATCTTGTTTTTGTTTAAAGAAATAGTTCTCCTGTCTTCTTGAAGGTCTTTCAAAGTTTTTCTTTGGACACTGGTTGCTTTTTCAATAATTCCTGTCTATTCCTCGTACCTGACTATCTTCAGAGTTTTGTTGATCACTTAACACCAACCTATGAATCATCCAAGTGTGCAAAGGGCATGCAAGGAATGAACCAGAGCCAATGTTAAACTCCAGCATGCCAAAAATAAATACACAATAGAGGAAACTGGAGAACTTGAGAAACAAGGAAGAATTGGCAAGCCTAAACTATCAAACAAATTTAATATTGAACAAATATTTTATTTTAAGGGAAAAATGCTAACCATCTAACTAAGCCTATGAGAAAAGTGTGTAGTAATTAGTCTAGCAAGAGTTCCAAGAGTTTTGAAAAAAATATTCTGTGGACTAACAAGATAGAAGTTACAAAATGTGTGGCATGACATTAAATCAGGCAGTTCATGCTTGGAAACCCTGTGTGAAGGCTGAATTAAGTTCTGCAAAGGAAAGTCGGCTGAAATTCTTCCACAGATCAAGACAGATCACCGGTTATTGTAAAAACTTGATTGTAGTACATATTGTCCCTGTTATCTTTCTCTAATATCAAAATTTGTTTGATGATCTGAAACATGCTGGTGTGACAAACATGAAACCACTAAGGGGGTAAATACTTTTTCACAGTACTGTGTCCAGCATAGTAAAAATTTTCAAATATAAACTGAAACCTAAAACTGACTTTTGCAGTACACGAAAAAAAAAAAATCTATCAGAATGTGAATGAAAATTAGCATAAATAAAACTTACATAATTTCCCAAGTTGCATTTAGAACTGTCTTTTTACTGATGTGCCAGTTTTTGAGATCTCCTTTTATAAAGCCAGAAGTGATGATAAAAATCAACACAGTCACATTTACTGCTGTAAAAACAGTATTCACAATTGCAGACTCCTTCAGACCATATGCAAGCACCCCTGAAAACAGAGGGAAAGATATAAACAGATGTACTTTACCTTTAAGAATGTTTTTCCATCTATGATACAAATAATACTTCATGTCAAAATTGCAAATGTCACCAGCAAGCAACATAATCAGCGCAGCAGCAAAGAAGTCTGGGTATTCAGCCAAGCCAGGTGAGTCCATTGGTGTGTGTTCCCCTAGATGCTTAGCCATAACATTGTGTATCAGGTCATCAAATGCTCCAGTCCAGGCTTTGGCTATACTAGATGTTTCTAAGGAGAAGTTCAAAAAACAAGGCATGGAAGATAACTCCATTAATTGTTATTGTAGGGTCTTTACCAATATAAAAGGCCTCAATGTGACTGTTGTGATTTGACACTATACAAATAAAACTGAATAAAATCAGCTTTTACAAAACATTTGAGACTAAGGGTCATCTTGTGTAAAGAAGTAAATATCAAATTTTTTATATTAAATATGATCAAACTCCCTACAAATAGAATCAAATAAAAATAAATAAGTTCAGGCAGTGTCAGCTTTAACATTTGTCTGTTTTTTCACACTTTCTACCATAAACTACTGCAAAAACTGGATTTGATGCACAACTACATCACTTGGCATACTGCATTTATGTATTTTGTCAAATACATGGTAAAGATGTATAGTGCCCCCTGAATTCCACTTACCAATGAGATAGGACAGCAGCAGATTCCAGCCAGTCACAAATGCCCACACTTCTCCTATAGTCACATAGCTGTAAAGGTAGGCCGAGCCCATCTTTGGCACACGAGCACCAAGCTCAGCGTAGCACAATCCTGCAAAGACTGAAGCCACTGCAGCAACCAGGAAAGAGATGACGATACTAGGACCAGCCACTTCCCTCGCCACCTCCCCTGAGAGCACGTAAACCCCTGCTCCAAGCGTGCCGCCAACACCCAGGCCAATCAGATCCAGGCTGGTCAAGCATCGGCAGAAGTTGGACTGCTCACCTGCTGGCTCCAAAGGCTTCTTACGGGCCAGGGAACAGATGAACGCTAACACAGAACGTATTCTGAAATCAGTAGTACTGTGATTTAACAAAACAACCAACACCAGTCAAGGATTCAAGTATTATGTGGCCTCTCTGTGCCTGACTTTTTCTGGCTTGAAGTTATAATGAAAAGGCCAAAACAAACATTACCTGCTACTCATTTCACAGGTGCTTAGATCTGTTTCTGCTGTGTGGACTAGAAGAGGGGAGAAGAAAAAAAATCTCTTCTCTTTCCAGCTAACAGCCCTGCAGACTGCTGCAGCGGCACACCTGACATCAATTCAGCTAATCAGCATGAGGATGTTCAGGCCTCCTGTCTCACTGCTTCTATCAATGAATTGTCAACAGTATGAGGTATATATGCTGCATGTGATGGAAACACTTTAATATGCCTTGCACAGATAGAAATATGAATTTAATACTGTTTCTATTTCACAGTAGAGTGTAGATAATGCTGTTTCCAGAAACTGGGAATTGTTTGTAGTGAACAGACACATAACAGAAAGCCCCAGATGTGGCAGCTAAACAAATACCTCTTGGCCTTCACTTCAATATGTCTCACAGGGTTATATGACATGCTGGATGGTTTTTAATTTCCAGCATTGAACTATTCCATCAGAATTTATCTCTGATTTTCAAGCTGCTGGCAAAATCACAGTGTCCAAGCCTGAGCGGAGTTGGAGCCATGTTTTCCTGAGCCCATATAAACAGGTTAGCTACATAAATCCCCCAAAGTTTTTTGCTTCTGGTAATCCATCAGCTCTTGGAAATCATGTTGACATTTCCACTTCTCCAGCTCCAACTTTTTCCAGGATCCAGAAACTTTAGACAAAAAACTAAGACTGTACAAGATTCTTTCAGCAGTCCTGCAACAAATTGTGCTGGATCCATTTCAAGATGCAAATACTTTCATTGTTGTCATTGGGTTTTTTTCCCCTTTAAATCAGATGATTCATAAATGGTATCATCAGCAGCCTTAAATCCACCTTGAGCATAAAAGCCATGGCCTAAATCTATAACTAGCTACAGTGTCACAATGTCACTGTGATATTAATCTAGTAAAACATTTGTTTTCAGACTTAGAGCACTGCTACCACGAGGCCATTAATTTAAGGTCCATTAAGGGTCAGCATCAGATTGGGGAAAGAAAAACACAAAAACTGTGATTTCTATCATTAATCATATGTTAAGTTCTTCTCACTAATTAATAAGTGGATGCTGTGACATGGTTCAAGCAGAATACATCTTTGTTGTCAGTCAGCCGTTTAGCTTAGCTGGTGTCCACATTTAGTAAAACTGTAAAGAAGGAGTCTGATATGAGTCAGTGACGCTCACTTCTGTCCACTAGCAGCAATACTGAGGTCAGTTGTTATTATATACTGAACTTTTCTGTTGATAATCACTGCTGTTTGCCCATGTAGGTGAAACTTTCTTTGAACTGGCTGTTAGTCGTAAATGAACTCCCATACGATGTGAGAATGCAATCAAATTGTTTATCAGGGGAAAAGTGTGATTTTTTTTTTTTTTTTTTTTTAGGACACTAGAGCCTAACATTAACTGGTTTAATCTTAGCTTATTTCCAAACTAACATAAGAAGAAAAACATACTGAGAAAGAGATCACCAAAATATACATGTACATATGTTAAATGGTCATATATAATGAGAAAGAGCTATTTATGACCTTTAAATTAAAACTAATGTATAAAGTGTGGCCAGTCTCTAGCCAGTTATGTAAAATGTAAAAAGGCGGAGCGGCGATGCCCATCTCAGCCAGTGTATTCCAGATGGTGGGTCAAGATGGCAGCTTCCACAAAATGACACCAGCTCCTATGTATTTTTAATAGATAAATGATAAGTTTGTGACAATGTATCAATTTGTTGGAACACATAAATTGTGTATTTAGAAGTACAACATTTTTCTTTTTTTATCAAATCACCTAAAAAAAATTACTTACTGTACCTTTTATGGACATGACTTTCAAAATGATTCTTTAACCCTAAAGGGGTGGCTGTGGCTGCGGAGGTGGAGCAGGTCATCTACTAATCAGAAGGTTTTTGGGTTGATCCGTGACTGCTCCAGACTGCATGCTAAATGTCCTTGGGCAAGACATTATCCCTAAGTTTCTCTCTGATGCATTCATCAGTATGAAAGGGCTTCTATGAACAGGTGTGAATGAGTCAATGAGGCAGCCTGTATAGAGCGCTTTGAATGTTCAGGTAGAGTAGAAAAGCACTAAATAAAGTTGGTAAAAAAAAATTCTCTATGTTGACTTCTTTAAGACCTCAAACTCACCTTGGAGCAGGTTGCCTTATTAATGCTAAAAACCCAGAATGGAAACTGACCTTACTGCTTCCTTTAAGCATCTAGAAGCTGCTTGACATCTTTACAGATCAATCTATAGCTTTGAAAACTGTCTATAATATTCCTTTACAAGTTTACATATTGTAATTTTGCTGTTTTTAATTCATCTTTCCATCTGATAGAAGAATCCCTCCCTATTATGATTTCAGTTTCATCACTGCATGAAGCTACAAACATTTAAATTCATGCCACCAGCATTCTCTATATCCAAACTATTCACTAACATATATATTAAGCTTGTCAAACGTCTTTCTCATCAGTTCTTTGACAACAACATGACTTTAAGGTTCTTCTAGTCTGCAATACCTGGTAAGGTCACAAGATGGCAGCAAAAGTATTCAGAAAAGATCCTAAACTGCTCGGTCCCTCTCTGGCTTTCTAGTTGATGACATAATCCCTTTGTCAATGAAAAGGAGGGAAATCTGTTTGAAATCCAGGAAGATGGAAAAGATTGGCACCCTAACACCTTCAGTCTGTCAGGTACAGAGTGATGGAATTTGATGGAATATCCTTTATTTGTTCAAATAATAAAGTGTTTATAATTTAGTGAATTCAGTGTCTGTATCATAATGATCGCCTTTTAAAACACTGGACTCTTTTCCTTCATGTCTTGCTGTAGGCTGTGTGAGGGATGTCTTTGCTCTGCAGCTTTAACAATTCAGCCTGCAAAATTAACATGCACACTGTGACAGTAGAAATACCTCTGAATAAATTCACTCACTCTGCACAGCCCCACCTCCAACATTTGTGTGTGTTAGTAGCTGTGGCGATGGCAGGCAGCCAGCAGTGTTTTTGTGTGTGCGCTTGTATGTGTCAGGACTGCTCTAAAGTTGTTCTCTGCACTCAGTTAGCTCTATTGTAATGGAACGGTAATTGTTACGAGTGCACTTTCTCAGAGTAGAAATCAATGCTTTTTCTCATTGCTCTCCCCACACTGTTCATAATGACACCTTTGTGGTGTGATTGCATATATCTTGTGTGTCTAGTGGCAGATCAGAACTACCAGGGGTATTTTCGATTTGACCAATGGGTTGTTGGGAGGCTGGGTCAGTCAGTCAGTCAGTTAATATGTCACACTCTGAATAATGAGTGACTTAGGATCTCATTGATAGAAGGTTTGTGAATTCCTTTAACATTTATTAGCAAATCACATGCCAATAAAACAATGACCAATAAGAGCAGAAAATAACTAAATTAAAGAAAAATTATGAAATTTATAGCAACACAAACAAAATTACTTAGACATCACTATCATATTAACAAGGAAAAACTCCCAAAACGCTTGCCTGGGGAAAGATACATTTCTAAGGAAGATTTCAACAAGAGAGCGCTTTTGTTTTTGAGTGTCTTACAAATAAATCAAGCAATATGCATTAATACAATGAAAATTACAGAAAAAAATACACAATGATTAGAAGAGAAGACATAGTCATTTGCTATCAGAATAGTGTGTACACACACCACAACAAATGAGCAGAGCTATAGCACCTTCCCCCTGCACATCAAATCTTAGGTCACTTCTGGAGCATTTTTAAAGAATGAACTTCAGTAGACAAAGCCCTGAGAATCCTGCCCCAACAGAGAAGCAATGCCATGTATTTCTTCTATACCAAACAAATATAAACATCACTATTAAACAGAAATATTACCAAAGTGTGTGCAGAAGCCATGAGTTTAAAACAGTATTAATCACAGTAATGATCCAAATTCCTAATCCAACCCACTTAACTCTGCTTCTCTTGAGTAACATGTCTATATAAATCATTCAAAAATCAAAATGTTATGGCAGCAGTGTGTGGTTTGTTGCCTCTCTGGCTTTGTAGATTTCCTCAGTGTACTCTGGCTTCCTCCCATAGACCAGCAGTCCCCAACCTTTTTTGCGTCACGGACCGGTTATGTTCGACAATATTTGAACGGACCAGCCTTTAAGGTGTCGCGGATAAATACAACAAAATAAAACCACTACCAGTACCAAAAAAAAGATTTATTCATAACACATGGGAAAAATCCCAGGGAAACCGAGTTGACCATAAAAACAAAAATAACACTAAAAACTGATAAAAAAAACACTGAAAACGATAAATTTCACACCCGAGCCTCAACTCTCACGGACTGGTACTGGTATCTGTTGCCCGGGGATTGGGGAGCGCTGCCTTAGACCAAAGACATGCATATTAGGTTAACTGGTGATTCTAAACTGGCCATGGATGTGAGGCAAATAAAGTGCTTGAAGCACACAGAATGTAGTGCTGTATGAATGAATAGCAAAGATGTGACTTGTGGTCTTGGGTCAGTAGGAGTACAAAAGTGTTTTATAAATATAAGGATGTGGCAGGGCGTGGTCTGCGGTGCCACTGCAGGTGAGGTGGACGCACCTGAGCGGCATCTACAATCACGCCTCGCCAGTTTTAACGTTTAAACTGGGTCCTGTCATGGCGTTGTTGTTGTCGGAGAGTGATCTGCGAACTGGAAAGCTGCAGCTGTAGCTGTGTATTCCAGCAACTGTTAATAAAAGTGTCTTGAAAATTCTGAAAAGCATGAAACCATCATTGGGTCTGTCGTGGTAGATTTTAGGAATGGCAAAGAGATCAGATGTGTCACTTGGGTCAGGCGGCTCTGTAGCTGAGACACTAGGTGTAGCAGAACGCAGACAATTCTCATGGCACCAGGTACTCCATTCTGAAATGCTGCCCTTAGCCCAATAAATCTGTGGGTTGTGCTTGCTTAACCAGGGGTAGGTGAGAACTACTGGAGTACTGGGGGATGGAAAACAAACACACACTCCTCCACGTGGTCACCAGACAGAGACAGCTGAGTGTTCGCGTGAGTGATGTCAGAGAGTAGGATCCCATTAAGAGCCAAGACTTAGCCAAGTTTTGCTCCACTCTGGAGTCAACTAATGCTTCCCATGAGTGAGTTTGCGTCTAATGAATTAGCTTAGCTAAACAGGTGAGTCGTGGTAGGGAAGAATCTTGAATCGTGCCCACCAGTATCCCCACAGATAATTATCAGAATGTTAAAATGTATGTATATTTATTTATTGGGATTGTGTACTGTACAATGTTTATGGAATGTTAGAATTTGGTAAACTCACCTGAGAGTAAATATTGGTTTAGTCATTAACAGCTGAGAGTATTTAAGGCTGCCATTTGTCATTAGACAGAGGAGTGATTGCTGTAGAAGGCTTGACCCGCTATTGAATGTCATGGCTTTAGATATATGTAGGCAAATAAGTGCCTCTTGCTTCCACCATACTTTGTCTCAGTCTCCATCTTCACTGTAAATCAAGCAGCAAAAGGCTGCTTGATTTACACCCACATAGAGGAAAGCAGGAATCCAGGAGAGAACATAACAAAACACAGCAAAAAGGGTTGGATGGTGAGGACTGACAGACCATGACCCTTGTGACCTTTGATCTTATTTACTAATGAGCTGAAATGCCAAGCCAATGCCATATGTTTGTTTGGGAGAAGGGGAGGCAGGTTATGAAAGCACATTTTAAACCCATAAATACAAGAGATTTACAGAGGAAAACTGAGTCCACCAGTGAGAGTCATCAGTTTCAAATGTGCCATCAGCTAAGCAGCAGTCGAAATTACTGTGGTAATGGGCATTCTGTGTGACTGGCTAAAATCAATCAAAACTGTAAATCGCATCCAGTTAGCTGTGAGTGTCTCAAGAAGTTTCTTTGCATATCTGTGAATTTTTCCTAGTTCTTAGTCTTAAAAATGTGGTCAAAAGAGTGATGGTATGATGGCACCTGTGTTTGCGTTTGTCCTGTTTTTGCTCCGTATCAATGATGTATTGGCTGCCCTGGATAGACGCTGTTATCTATCTGATCTTCAATGATGGGTCTCATCCCCTTGTGTCGGCATTTTCCATCCTCTGCCAGTGCCTGGATTCCTGTCCAGCGACTTCAGCTGTGTCCTCAGACCATGGAGAAGGAGAAGAGCAGCTGTCCATGTGAACCTCAGGCTGTTCTACAGCAGGGTCTGTCTGGTATGCGACATCGACATCTTGTTACCTGTACTCAGAAAATTTGAATTGAGGGGAATTCGTTTTTCATGCCCCTGCTTGGATACACAGGGCTCAGGTCTCTGGGATCATGCTGCCTCAAGAGGGTCCATACAAGCTCTCCTCCTGGCCGGCCTTTTATCCCCTCGGTGAGTGGAATCTGCGAGCATAGTGGCCCAAACCCTGAGTATTTACACCCCCTAACTCGAGATTCTGCTAATAATGAGGCTTCTACCTCACAGACCATGGCGCTTTTTAATGCTCTATCTATAACTAATAAATCTTGCTGAATTATTTGATATTTTCCCAAAAAATTCATTATTTATTTCTGACTGAGCACTGGCAGGGTGACTTAGACTATTTGTCCCTCATTGAATTTTGCCCAGATAGCTATTTCTTCATCAGCGAGCCTCGGGTGTCTGGTCATGGAGGAGGTCTTACTGTGTTTTACTATGAAGCAGTCCAGACTGCTAATAGTTGTTTATATTGATTACTTATATTTTAATCATACACGTTGATGATGACGTCAACCCCTTTGCCAGAGGTTTTATCAGCATCATGGATTCTTTTCATTTTAGCCAGCATGTGTCCAGCCCCACACAAAGCAAAGGACACACAGGACCTTGTTTTCACTTTGAGTTTAAATATTGTTTCTATTTATTTTGAGGACATTTTTATCTCTGTTCAACACTTTTCTTTGGTAAATGGCCTGTATTTATATAGCGCTTTAGGACCCCAAAGCGCTTTACACATCCAGTCATCCACCCATTCACACACACATGATGGCAAGCTACATTGTAGCCACAGCCACCCTGGGGCGCACTGACAGAGGCGAGGCTGCCGGACACTGGCGCCACCGGGCCCTCTGACCACCACCAGTAGGCAACGGGTGAAGTGTATTGCCCAAGGACACAACGACCGAGACTGTCCAAGCCAGGGCTCGAACCGGCAACCTTCCGATTACAAGGCGAACTCCCAACTCTTGAGCCACGATCGCCCATATTTGTCTTTTATTTCTCTCAGCCTCTATCTACTGTTTGCCAGATGGTCTCAACTAAAAATGATCTTTTTGGACTTGCATTTGGTTAACTTCCTTTTGTTTGCTTTATATGTTTTAAATGCTCTGGTATTTTTCTGTGAAGCACTTGTGATCTCTATCTCCTTAAAGAAAATATAATAAAACCATGGGACCACAAACACAATAATAAATAAATAAAACAAACAATGGAAAAAATAGGGAATAAAAATGCAATAAGAAACAGAAAAAACAGTTTTATTAGGGAAGTGATCAAATATATGCATCACATTTGTCTTAATAACCACAGGTTAGAAAGAGAATGTGCTTAGCTACACTGAAGTCCATTCAGGACATAAATTCTCCATTATCACTTTTGCAAAAACACAAGTTTTTATCAGACTGGTCTCACATGTGCCAAGTTGTGTCTATGTACATTTTCCACTTTAAGAAGGCAATAAAAACACACTTGTAATCATCAGTAGTGGATTATTTCATCTTGCCACTCAAACCAGAATCCCAGGTTGTGCACATCAACATTACAGATTTTTACAAATAAAGTTTATAACAAAGATATGTTACATGTTAAGCACTGAAAACAGCTTGGTTGTTGTTTGGAACGTCATTTAATGCTTGTTGTTTTGTTGCCATGGTGACATTTCCAGGAGTGAAATTGGGGAGCAGAGCAAGAATAAGACCATATTAGTGGTTATTTGTTTTAATAACTTTGGGTTCTCTTCATTTTTGCCTAACAATCACAAGATATGTATTATATTATGTGTGTGTATTCATTTTTGAGCTTTAATCCTGCAAGAAGGCCAAGATGAATCTCTTAAGAGTAGAATTTTAAAGTAACTATTAGAATAAATGAAAAAATTAAATAACACATTGACTGCTTTAGTTTTTTCACTTCTGTCTTGAGTATTTTTTTTGTCTTCATATGAAAGATATCTAAATCTGAGCATACAACTTAAAAGTAAAAAGAATCTATGTACATTCTGCAGTCTTTGATGCTAAAATGACATCACAGCATTTAAACATCTTTTGAATGAAAACACCAGCATATGAACACAAAACTGAAGAGACACTGCAACTGTATGAAAGAGGACAACTATTTAGTGAAATTTCTACATTTCCCTGAGGATTAACTGCTCTGTAATTTACATTATTACCATCTAAGAACTAAAGTAAGGTCAAATTTCAGTTTACAAACTTAAGATAATTTACTTAAATATGAAGCCCAATTTTCCTGCTTGCCAGAACAGTATTTATGTACTTTACATTGTGCAAGTCTAGACTACATTTTACATCAGAGAGGATGATTTGGATCTATTATTCAGAAAAACAAATGGAGACTTAACTATTTGTCAGCTTTATACATAGATTTGTTAGGTATGGCTGTGTGCAGACAGGAATAGGACCCAAGGTGCAGACTCCAGAGACAGAACTTAAACCAAAACAGATTTAATGCTGAACTCAAACATAACATAACTGGGGAAAAAGGTCAAAAATAAACTAACACCGGCAGATTGACAAAACACACAGCAAAATAAACGGTAGATCACGACACGGACACAGAGAAACACAGGGCTTAAATACACAGAAGGAGCAATCAGGGAATGAATAACAGGAGGGAAACACAGCTGGGGCAAATCAGAACTGACGAGACAAAAGGAAGCGTAAACTGAACACACTGAGATAAGACAGAGACCTTCAAAGTAAAACAGGAAACACATAACACAGACTCACATGCAGGCACTACAGAGGGAACAGAGAC
The DNA here is from genome assembly GCF_057381845.1 of Rhamphochromis longiceps. Taxonomy (NCBI): domain Eukaryota; kingdom Metazoa; phylum Chordata; class Actinopteri; order Cichliformes; family Cichlidae; genus Rhamphochromis; species Rhamphochromis longiceps. The sequence goes on from NC_140569.1 coordinate 31,043,427, forward strand.
GTGGGACCAGGGCAGACACAAACACTGACTGAACACGGGGATATAGGAACTAAGGATACACCGAGACGCAAACTAGACAAGGGGATACAGGTGATAGGGGAGACAGAGCAACTAAAGAAGACAGAGACATAAACCATAAGACAGAACTCAAAGAAACCAAAGACTAAAAAGTATAAATAATATAATAAACTCAAATACCCTGGGTCAACGACCCAGGCATCCTAACAAGATTAGAAAATGTACTTAATCATATCTTAAAGTCACTCCGAGAAGCTCTTTTTAACACGATTATTTCTGAGATGATCTTGTTAATTTAGGAAAATAGAAAACATCTAAGTTTTTTCTCAAACAGACTATTGGAGTATTTTTTGACAAACTGAGGCTATGTCCACATGTACGGGTATTTTTGAAAACGCAGCTTTTTCTATGCGCTTGGGCTTTTCGTTCATACGTTAACGGCATTTTGGATCACTGAAAGGTGATATTTTTAATAACTCCTGCCAGAGTTTAGATTTTTGAAAACTACGTTTTTGTGTTTAGGTGTGGACGAGCAAAACTGAGATTTACTGAGGCAACGTCAAAAGTGCGCACCATTTTTGACGTCACACCGTGGCCACGTTATTGTTTACATTGGACAGATTTCTACAATAGCGGACACAGACAAAATACTGTTGCTGTTAATCTTAGTATCTGCAGTTTTTACATGCTTACATATACACACAGTTACTGTTCCTCCATTTAGAAAAAGAGGCATCAGAGTGAACATCAGACGTGGCTTCTACATTCAACACAGACGCTCTCACGACCCAAATCCTGACTGATTTCATTTTTAAAAAAATTACATTTATGTATGCATTTTGTCTATACCAGCCAAAATGCTGTCTTTAGTTATTAACGTTTGAAATGATGAAGGCTTGAAAAGTAACACAAAATTAGCTGCCTTTCAAACTTTTCAGAAGTACTTAAGGTTTTGTGAGGGCATAAAACCCTGTTTACTCTTTTCCTCCCAGGCTTCTAGACTTATGATTGGCCAACATTTCTACACGGTTAGGATTTGGCATGTTCTTGATAGCGTTTGACTTCATTTCTGGCGTTCACATGTGGAAGGAGATTTTTTTTTTTTTTAACTGCACGGGTGGACGGGATTTAAAAAACCAACAACCCCAAAACCTAAAATGTCAGTTTTCAAAATTACCTGTGTACGTGTAGCCTTACTTGAAGGTAATTAACTTCTGCACAAAATTAAAATGCTCACTACTAGTGGTCAGGTTCTCAACTGCAATCCTGCTAACAAATGCTGTCTGATTACAACCAATGTTGGTCAAGTTACTTTAAAAAATGTCATTAGTTACTAATTACTGATTACTTCTCCAAGAAAGTAATACAGTTACTGTATTTTTCGGACCATAAGGTGCACTGGATTATAAGACGCATTAAATGAAACAAAACAGTCAGATAAGTCAAACTTTACTCAACTCATTCCTCTTGCTTCCTCCATTTCCATACCATTGATTCATTAATTTTGAATTCTCTTGCAGCTGCTCTATTCCCATGTTGTTGCAGTGTTTTTCTAATTTTTGCAATGTAATTTTGCACTGTCCACTTTCTGCTGTAACAAAACAAATTACCCATGTGTGGGACTAATAAAGGTTATCTTATCTTAAATTAATGACTAACCTCATATTGTGGATGGATTATCTCAGTCGTTCTCCCCTACTGAAATTTGGTCCATTTATAGCATCTTTCCATGCGATTGCATTTGTCAAAAACCATCCAGAACTTTATCGAGTGGAAAAAAGTTAGCATTCATCCTCCAACTTCACTGTGTTTATGTTATGCCAATATAGCTGTGTCGCTAACGATCACGTAGCACAGCATTATATACCAGCTAGCCCAACTTCAGTAACGGTACAAGCATCACTGCAGTGTAGTTTTCTGTCTTCATTTATGTTGGAAGTGATATCAGAGCTGTACGTTTTATTTTTTTTCCAAAAATCTCTCGGTCAGAACATCGTATATTATGTTTAGGTAACTAGCGAAACTAGCGAGCTAACTTCCTGCTAACTTCTAACTCCATTAAATTTAATAAATTCTGTTTTCATGGATGCCTGGATGTTAAACTTAATTGTTACACTGGTAAAGCAGCAACGCTGATCATTTTTATTAAAGATGAAAGAATTTAGACAGTTTTTAACTCTCAGTGTTCGTTTGACTTTGGGACCTGAAGTGGATAGAGATGGTAAAACACTTCCTTGATATTTTCATTTAAATGCCTGTCATATTTAATATATAAATCACTACATGACAGAGTCTCTAAATAGATATAAAAGTCCTAAATGAATAACAGAATAATAAATAAATTACATAAATAACTTACAAGGGAAATGATCTCATTCTTTTAACTCATCACATTCATTGTTATGTTAGTGTCTAATTTTTAAAACATCATTTCTATTGGCTAACTTTATTTTGGTTGCGTCTCTCCTGCTTTCTTTTCCCTTTGAATACAAACATAAGCAACAAAACCGGAATCATCCTGCTAAAACATGGACCGTGCAACATGGAAATGTTGTCTCTCAATTGCATGTCATGTGCACATGAGGCATATGGTGTCACAGCTTTTGACCAAATGCTCTTGTTGCTTTGGGCCTGAATTGAGCAGCAGATAATCCATGTTGACCACCATGTGTACACACACACACACACACACACACACACACACACACACACACACACACACACACACACACACACACACAAAGTGTTCCAGTAAGTTGGCACTGGTGTTCATCCATATAGCAGAACAGAGACTTGGTGTGACTGGAGCAGATGGAGCAGTAAAACAAGCAGTCAGACAGAATGTTAACTTGAGTAAACCAGAATTATCGGAGGTCTTTTTAGAAAACTGATGGAGATCTGCTGGCTTTACTGCAGGCATTCTTATGGTGTAGCAGTTCTACATAATTTGGGCTTCAGCGTCAGTTTGTCCTGGTTTTTGCTGCAGTACTGATGAGATGAGAATACTTTTAGAAATGCCTTTAAACTCCTTAAAAGTTAAGAATTAACATTATGGTTTTTAGAAGAAGTTATATGCAGTAGGCCGAGTCTTTGAAGGCTGTTCAACCTTAATACATACACCTCAAGAATGTTACAATGCTCAGAGAGTAAATCAGTAAAGCTTTTTTAAAAAAATTATGTACATAATATACTGTACAGTATGTTTGTGCTTACATATAAATACACATACTGAATACTGACATTTTCAGTTTTCTTTAATGCCCCCTAAAGTTTAAGGTTGATTAGAATTAGAAGTCAAAAGCAACACCAAAACCATACAGCTATTGCTTATAAATAATCAAAGTAATAAGCATCAAATCTGTAGTCAGTAGGAGAAAAAAAGGTTTAGGACACCTCAGTGAATTAGCCTAGGGACTGGATATCATTAGAACAGGAGATCTGGTGCAGCAAAATGTGAAAAGAAAATGTTCAAAAACATGCCAGAATACAAAAATCCCAGCAGTGAACATTAAACCACTATCTGTCTGCAGCTGCCTGTGTGACAGAAACAATATGTAATGTGAGCTTTAAAATAATTGATTTGTTAGTATATAATGATGACCTCTCTCCATTGTCCCACTTTACAACTAGGGTTGCCAACTCCCTGAAAAATAAATAAGGGACACCTCGTGGCCAGGGCCCGGCAACCCAGTTGTCTTCACCCTTCCCAGTGTGGTAGCTCTTTTTTTTGTGTGTGAAATTATTTTTTAACCATTTGACTTGAATTTGATTTAAGCAGATGCATATTCTTTGTGATATGACCATATGGGAAACAAATGATCATTTAGCCATTTATTTTTAGCTCAAAATGACAACATTAACACAGTAAAACAGGTCTCTTTCTTAAACAGAAGCCTGTCATGCTTAACTTTTGAGAATATAAGTAAATCTTTCTTTAAAAGAACTCTGTCCTGCTTAACTTAAAATTATAGAAATTAATAGAAAACAATAGAACAAAGTCATTCTTGTAACAGTGCACATATAGTGCATTTAGTACAATTGGCTTCAGTTGAGGTATTATTTCAGCTTTTCTAATGCTAATCAGCTGCTCCTGTTTGTAAACCCACTTGTTCCCATGATTACGCATCATAACTCATCATCATTATTAATCTATGTATTACTTTTATGTATTAGTCATCTATTTGTTGTAATCATCTATCCTTGCAGTTGTCTATTACACAAAATAAATTATATTATCACACTTCTGGCCACATAGCGCTGATATTCACCGCACATGCCCATATTAACCTTAACCAGAGGGTTTAAAAACAACAAACCAATGTTTACATACCATATCTGCTTCTGCCGTGGCCTGGTGGACAAGAAATTGGTTAAGGGTTCCCCGAGCTTTCACGCCCCTCATGTTCTTCATGTGCCCACCATTAGAAGCATGCCTATGGAAAAAGTGCGCCGGCACACAGTGCAGTGCGCTTTATAGGTGTTATCGTGCACTTTTCCAGCCAGGTGTTTTCCTTTTCCCATTCCTCCCTGTACTTTTGCAGCCTTTTTTTCTTTCTCTGAGCGAACAAACATTGCTGCTCTAATGCTGGGCTTACACTGTGCAATTTTTGGCCCATTTTGAGCCGATTTTTGAGTCGTGCGGCCGATTTGGTGATCGGCCCAATTTTGGCCTTCATCGTGCATCGTGTAGTATACGTGGGGTAACGAGAAGCGATTAACACCTCACGATCAGCTCCCGATCATCAATCGCTCGTGAGGGTGTCACCACAGCCGCTCACACTGCTCGCGCGCAAACACGTAAACGTCGGTGAAAAAGACGGAGCAGCACGGCTGTGCAGCGTGTGATCTGGACACAAGCGATGGAGGCACAACTTGTAGAACTTTGGAAAACTCATCCGAGCCTTTTCGATGTGGCATCACAAAATTATCACGACCACAACAACCGTGAAAATAGTTGGATTTACACTGCTGCTCAATCACAGCTGCCTGATCAATGTTTTTCATTAGCAATTTAGCAAAGTTGATGGTGGTGGTGTGCGTGTCTGTGTGAATGAAAGACAGAGAGGGAGAGCGAGCGACAGATTTTCTGTTATAACCTTCATTTTATGGACGCACAGTGTGAGCACTCAGGTCGCATCAGAGCATCGGGCGGTATAGTGTGAGACCCTGCATCGTGACCTACGAACTTCTAACCCCTGCGAGTCAATCGTGCAGTTTGAGCAGGAGCTGAATAACGTGACTGAAAAAAAATCGCACAGTGTCTGCCCAGCTTTAGGTGTACTGTCGTCCGAGACTTGCACCGCAGTGACGGCGTTTGTTTCCCTGTTGGCCATGCTTCTTGTTGTGGTCATCTGTTGTCTTCCGGTATTTTCTCCGTAAGCGACCTTTCCTCGACCAATGAGATAAGCGGTAATCTGAATTGTCATACTCGAATTGTCATAAGTGTGCTGTCAGCTCATTGGTCACAAAGCAGGAGAGGGGCTGGGAATTATGTTTTCCAACAAAGCGTTAATTCCATTAAAAGTTATAGACTACTTTTGATTCTCACTGTATTACGGGACAAAGTGCGTCCCTTATTAGCTCAATACGGGACGTGTACTTTTGTTTCGAAATACGGGACGATTCCGTTTTTTAAGGGACGGTTGGCAACCCTATTTACAACTAGGCTTTAATATCTCAAGAAAAATATCTGATTCAATCTGGGTCATGACTCATTTTGAGAGAGACATCCAAAAACTGCTTATGTTCAATCACAAGAGTGCCCTTTCACCATAGACACTTACTTGCTAGCTAGCTTAACGTTATCTGCTTGCCTGACTTTGATGGACATACAGTGGCTTGAAAAAGTATTGGGCCCCCTTGAACTTTCCCACATTTTGTCACATTACAGCCACAAACATGAATCAATTTTATTGGAATTCCACGTGAAAGACCAACACAAAGTGGTGCACACGTGAGAAGTGGAACGAAAATCATACATGATTCCAAACATTTTTTACAAATAAATAATTGAAAAGTGGGGTGTGCGTAATTATTCACATAGGGTTTTGCATTTTGGCCAGAAAGTTCCATTTTGGTCTCATCTGACTAGAGCAGCTTCTTCCACATGTTTGCTGTGTCCCCCACATGGCTTGTGGCAAAAAAGAAAACGGGACTTCTTATGGTTTTCTGTTAACAATGGCTTTCTTCTTGCCACTCTTCCATAAAGGCCAACTTTGTGCAGTGCACGACTAATAGTTGTCCTATGGACAGATTCCCCCACCTGAGCTGTAGATCTCTGCAGCTCGTCCAGAGTCACCATGGGCCTCTTGGCTGCATTTCTGATCAGCGCTCTCCTTGTTCGGCCTGTGAGTTTAGGTGAACAGCCTTGTCTTGGTAGGTTTACAGTTGTGCCATACTCCTTCCATTTCTGAATGATCGCTTGAACAGTGCTCCGTGGGATGTTCAAGGCTTGGGAAATCTTTTTGTAGCCTAAGCCTGCTTTAAATTTCTCAATAACCTTATCCCTGTCTGGTGTGTTCTTTGGACTTCATGGTGTTGTTGCTCCCAATATTCTCTTAGGCAACCTCTGAGGTCGTCACAGAGCAGCTGTACTGACATTAGATTACAGACAGGAGCACTCTATTTAGTCATTAGCACTCATCAGGCAATGTCTATGGGCAACTGACTGCACTCAGACCAAAGGGGGCTGAATAATTATGCACACCCCACTTTGCAGTTATTTATTTGTAAAAATTGTTTGGAATCATGTATGATTGTCGTTCCACTTCTCACGTGTGCACCACTTTCTATTGGTCTTTCATGTGGAATTCCAATAAATTGATTCATGTTTGTCACTGTAATGTGACAAAATTTGGGGAAGTTCAAGGGGGCCAAATACTTTTGCAAGCCAATTCAATTCAATTCAATTCAATTCAATTCAATTCAATTCAATTCAATTTTATTTATATAGCGCCAAATCACAACAAAAGTCGCCTCAAGGCGCTTCATAGATACAGAGAAAAACCCAACAATCATATGACCCCTATGAGCAAGCACTTTGGCGACAGTGGGAAGGAAAAACTCCCTTTTAACAGGAAGAAACCTCCGGCGGAACCAGGCTCAGGGAGGGGCGGGGCCATCTGCTGCAACCGGTTGGGGTGAGAGAAGGAAGACAGGATAAAAGACATGCTGTGGAAGAGAGACAGAGGTTAATAACAATAACAGATTCAATGCAGAGAGGTCTGTTAATACATAGTGAGTGAGAAAGGTGACTGGAAAGGAAAAACTCAATGCATCATGGGAATCCCCGGCAGCCTACGTCTATTGCAGCATAACTAAGGGAGGATTCAGGGTCACCTGGTCCAGCCCTAACTATATGCTTTAGCAAAAAGGAAAGTTTTAAGCCTAATCTTAAAAGTAGAGATAGTGTCTGTCTCCCGAATCCAAACTGGAAGCTGGTTCCACAGAAGAGGGGCCTGGAAACTGAAGGCTCTCCCTCCCATTCTACTTTTAAATACTCTAGGAACAACAAGTAGGCCTGCAGAGCGAGACCGAAGTGCTCTAAATGGTGCCACTGTAAATAGAAGAAGTTGGCAAAACAAAGAAGAAGAGAGGGGCTGTGTGAGTAGTTAGTGTAACTAACAGTGAAGTGTTCCAATGTTTTTCTTGTGTTTATATTTGTAAGTTTCCTTTAATTGTGGAACTTTGTTTTGTAATTGGTGGTAGCGGAAGTAACGTGCAGCACGGACTGAGTTTGTGGTGACACTAGAGCAGAGAAGCATGGCGCTCTGTGAGTTCAGCTGCATCGTCCTACTGCTTTAAACTGGACTTAAGTTTTAAAGAACACATAAGTTAAGTTAAGTTAAATTAAACCCAATTGTGGACTCACCGTTGAGAGGAGTAGCGGCTCGCGCGAAGAACGGACTTTCTCCCGTTTGGCTACAGCAGGCAATGAGGTGTGTTCAGGGTGCCTCTGTTAATTTCAGTTTCAATGAAAGTGCCATAAAAGGGCATTTATGTGTCTATACCTTTATTGTTTGGATTTACTGTGATAAGAGTTATTGTAAACATGTTGCTTATTGCAATTGTTTTCTTTGGGTAGTTCTCACGATGATGATGATGATGACGACGCTGAGTGATCTTGTCGCCGAACATTGAATAAATCATCTGTAAACAAGAACTTGTCCGCGTGGTGGCTAACGGGAGCTACAGTGAGAACTCATCTGCTCCTTGTGAGTGGGCGAGAAAGAAAGGAACATAAGTCATCTCTAGCGTGTCTACAAGGGTCCCCAAGCTCCTGCCAGAAGCCAAGAACGGGTTTGCTCATCCTAACAATTCAAAGAAAGGACATATTGATCTTCTCAAGTGTGCTGCAGAAAATTAACCTGAAGACCATTTGCAAGTTTGGATGCTTTAAAGTGTTAATAAGGGTGTCCAGAAGTGGCTTCATTGTAGCTGCAAGCAAGAAGGTTCAAGTTTACAATTGATCATGAGTTTGAAAAATATGTGTCTTTAAGGGTTGTTAGTGATTTCAGACATGTGTTTAAGGGTTATAAGAATAAGCTACTAAAGCAGTCCTGGATTTTATGCAAGGTTTTATTCAAAGGAAGTAACCAAGTTTGTTACAAGCTATAAGCAGTGTTATTTTATGTTATCAGACTCCTTTACTTAGCCTAACATGTCAGTCACAAATCTCTCTAAACTGAGTGACAATCCTGAGGCAGAGACTGTGACCAGGCCTCAGCAAAACCCTCCACTGTGCAGTTCTCCTCTGCAAAATACAGATGGTCCACAAGAAGTTCGAGTAACATCAGATGTTCATCCATCAACAAGTAAGTGTGCGCAACAAAAAATTCAAAACCCACCTCGTAAAAGCCAGAGGTCAAGAACCTTAACTGAAAAGGGAAGAGGAATGTTAAACCAAAGGATTAAGGAGTTGGAGCAAAGTTTTAAGATCAAGTACGAAAAGTGGAAGGTTCTAGCAAAGGATGCTAACCATTCAATTTCTGACAATTGTTCAGATGAAGAGCTGCAAGCAATAATAAACAACATTAATACTGCTTCCAGCGAACTAAACACAGCATATGAAAACTGGCGTCAGGTGGACATTCCTGATAACAATGCACGCCGCAGAATTGATACTTGCGAGGAGGTAACAAGAACTGTTATTAAGACTGCACAAAGACGTTTGAGAGGAAAGGCACCAGTCAAACCACAGTTTAATGTAGATGAATCTTTTTTAATGTCTGAGAAATCATATGGCGTCAGTAAGCACTCACAGGTTTCCAGTCAATACAAACAGTCACACGTTGCATCAAGAGTCGCTTCTAAGTCCTCCAGTGCGTCATCCATGAGCAGACAAGAAGCTGCTGCTAAAATGGCTGCAGCCCAAGCAACACTGGAAATCCTTCATGAACAACAGTGTCAGCAAGCAGAGCTTCTGCAGCTGGAGGCTGAAGATAAAAGACAGATTGCAGAACAAACAGCTGAAGCCTGCAGACGACGTTTAAGAATGGAGGAAGAAGAAGCACAGTTACAAGCAAAACTTGAGGTTGAAAATGCTGCCAGGCGAAAGCTTTTGGAAGACAAACGCAAGGAACTGGAACGATTGGAAGCACTCAAACAGTTAAGGGTGGCTAAGGCAACCATGCAAGTGTATGAGCAAGAGCAAGATGAAGATTCAGAAGAAGAAATTAAGCAGTTACTGCATGGATGTAAAACTGAAAGCCAAAGGGAAGGGGACCGATTTCAGCACACAAGTCACATACATAACTCACCAGAGTTACACTTACCACAACAAGCTGTTATACATCCACAGCATGATGGTGGCATCGCAGCACTTGCCATGTTATTAGCAGATTCTATTAGTGCCAGTCGTCTTCCTATGCCAGAGCCGACAACATTCAGTGGTGACCCGCTAAAATATAAGAACTGGAAGGCTGCCTTTCAAACTTTAATCGAAAGAAAAAACATACCAGCCTCTGAGAAAATCTACTATTTGTGCAAGTACGTTAGTGGACCAGCTAAGAAGGCTGTTGAAAACTATTTCCTGTTAGGCACTGAGGCTGCTTATACGGCAGCATGGGAAGTATTAGATGAGAGATTTGGAAACTCCTTCCTTATTGCCAAAGCCTTCAGAGACAAACTCAGTGCATGGCCCAGAATTGGCTCCAAGGACAGTCTGGAACTTCAGGAATTTGTGGACTTTCTACGGAGCTGTGAAGCTGCGGAAAGCCAGATTAAAGGTCTAGAGGTTCTTAATGATTGCAATGAGAATCAAAAAATCCTCTCCAAGCTCCCTGATTGGTTGACATCAAGGTGGAATAGGAAAGTGTTGACGATAGAGGAGGAGACTGGCAGATTTCCAAGCTTTAGCCAGTTTGTGCAGTTTCTCATAAGGGAAGCCAGGATCGCATGCAATCCTGTGACTTCACTCCATGCCTTGAAACAGTTCGATGGAGAAAAGGTCAAGCCACAACGAAACCAGACTCCTGCAGCTAAAGTTCTAACAACAAACACTGATGAGAAGATTGCTGCCAGCAGTTGTCTGTTTTGTGAAAGACCAGGCCACAGTCTGTACAAATGTAGAAAATTTTTGGAACGACCAATATTGGAACGACACAGGTTTGTTCAAGATAATAAGCTATGCTTTGGTTGCTTAAAGCCTGGACATCACTCGAGAGACTGTAAGTACAGAAGCACTTGCAGTACATGCCAGAAAAGGCATCCAACTTGCTTACACGATGATCAAAGAGAACAAAAGACACGAAAGACTGAAGGAATAAGGCAGGAAGCTAGACACAGAGAACAAAGCAATGAACAGCTAGAAGAAAGAGAAGCTATAGCAATAAGTGAAGCAACATCCAACAGAGTTCAGCATGACAACACCAACATTCAGACATCTACAATCATTCCTGTGTGGGTTTCAATGATGAAAGAGCCTGACAGAGAAACACTTGTGTATGCTCTCCTTGATACGCAAAGTGACACAACTTTCATTCTTGAGGAGGCAGCAGATTCTCTAAATGCAAAGGGGGAACAGGTCAAGCTAAAGTTATCTACTATGGCCTCTACAAACAAAGTTGTAGCTTGCCAAAGGATCTCTGGGTTGCAAGTTAGAGGATTCAACTCAGAGAAGAAAATAACTCTTCCTACAACCTACACAAGAAAGTTCATTCCGGCGAACAGAGACCACATACCCACACCAGAGACAGCAATGGCATGGCCCCATCTTGAGCAGATTGCAGATAGGATTGCTCCTCGTCAAGGGTGTGATGTTGGTCTACTAATTGGCTACAACTGTTCTCAGGCACTTCTTCCTAGAGAGGTGGTGTGCGGTGAAGAAAATCAACCATTTGCACAGAGAACAGACTTGGGATGGAGCATTATTGGACATGGCAGCCCATACGTAGACTGTGGAGACACTATTGGAGTGAGTCATCAAGTCATCACAAGGCAAGTGACACCGGAACTTCAGCTTCCATCAAGTCCCAAACAGGAAGTTCACTATGTATGCAGAACACAGATCAAGGAAGTCATCTCATCTGACATAATTAAAGCGCTTGAAAGTGACTTTAATGAGAGAGTTGCTGAGGACAATCACTTCTCTCAAGATGACCTCCAGTTTTTGTCGAAATTGAAACAAGGAATCAAACACAAAGAAGATGGTCATATTGAGATGCCTCTTCCATTTAAACGAGAAAGGCCGAGCTTGCCAGACAATATGGTGTGTGCTATCCATCGCCTTAAGCACCTAGAAAGGAAATTAAGGAGAAACAGCAGATATTACCAGGACTACAAAACCTTCATGGAAGAGACCATAGCGCGTGGAGATGCTGAGAAGATCCCCAAGGCTGATCTCCACAAACACCCAGTGTGGTACATCCCACACCATGGTGTTTATCACCCGCAAAAGCCTGGGAAAATCCGCATTGTTTTTGACTGTTCAGCCCGGTTTCAGGGGACATCTTTAAATGATCATCTATTGACTGGTCCAGAGCTGACAAATTCCCTTGTTGGTGTCTTGTGTCGGTTTCGCAAGGAAAAGGTTGCAATCATGTGTGACATAGAACGTATGTTCCACCAATTTCACGTGAGGGCAGAAGACCAAGATTACCTCCGCTTTCTCTGGTGGGAGAATGGAGATTTAGAAGCACAGCCAGCAGTCTATCGCATGAGAGTCCATTTGTTTGGAGCTGCTTCGTCTCCAGGCTGTGCTAATTATGGCCTCAAACATCTTGCTGCAATGGCAAGGGGGAATTTCAGCGAAGCATCCGTCCGCTTCATAGAAAGAAACTTTTATGTTGATGACGGTTTGACTAGTGTATCCACCGAAGCAAAGGGAATCCAGCTAGTGAATGAAGCAAGGGAGCTTTGCAACACTGGCAACTTAAGGTTGCATAAGTTCATTTCCAACAGTAAGCAGGTGTTGTCATCAATCCCAAAGGAAGAGTGTGCTGGAGGAGCCAACAACTTGGATATGGCTCTTCATGAACCACACATGGAGAGAGCCCTTGGTGTACAATGGTGTGTCACATCAGATGATTTCCAGTTTAGAGTGGTGGTGAAAGAAAAACCCATGAGCAGAAGAGGGGTATTGTCCACCGTGGCCTCGGTGTTTGATCCGCTTGGCTTTGTCGCACCTTTCATCCTTTTAGGAAAGAAAATCCTCCAGCAAATGTGTCTCGAGAGAGTTAGTTGGGATGATCCTCTTCCAGACCATCTGCTGCCCCAGTGGGAATCCTGGTTGAGAGGACTGCAAGATCTAGCAACCATAAAGGTACAACGATGCTACCTACCAGGAAGCTTTGGCAAAGTTGTGAAATACGAGCTGCATCATTTTTCAGATGCCAGTGCCTCAGGTTATGGAGAGTGCTCATACCTGAGAGTAATAAGCGCATCGGGAGAAGTGCACTGTTCCCTCGTGATGGGGAAAGCAAGGGTAGCTCCTTCAAAGGTAACAACTATACCAAGACTTGAGCTCTCTGCAGCAGTGGTGGCAGTGCGCACAAGTGACATGCTCCAGAGAGAGCTTGAAATGGAAGGCCTGCAGGAATACTTTTGGACTGATTCAAGGGTTGTCCTTGGCTACATCAACAATGATGCAAGGAGATTTCATGTTTTTGTAGCAAACCGTGTCCAACGTATCAAGCAGAGCACACATCCTGACCAATGGAACTACATTGCTTCAGAAGACAACCCCGCTGACCACTCTTCTAGGGGACAGACAGCAGAACAGCTCAAGGCATCTAACTGGTTTAGAGGTCCAAATTTTCTGTGGCAGCTAAACCTCCCAAGTAGTGTGTTCACAGTGGGAGAAATATCAGAAGATGACCCAGAGTTACGAAAGACTCATGTCCACAAAATTCACTCAAGGGAAGAGAGGTCACTGCTAGATCGTCTTGAAAGGTTTTCAGATTGGGCAAGAGCAGTACAAGCTGTAGCCATACTGAAACGCAGAGCAAGGGCAGCTAAAGGCCACAAACCAAGGTTTAGTGAACCCACCACTTTGCAGGAGCGTAAGGAGGCAGAAGTTTTTCTCATCAAACTGGTTCAAGCAACACACCTTGCTGAAACCATGAAGAGTCTCAAGCTTAATGGGCAAATCAAGGCAATTGACAAGGCAAATAAATTGCACAAATTAAACCCATTCCTTGATGAGCAGGGTGTACTCAGGGTTGGAGGGCGCTTAACAATGTCCAGTCTTCACCCCCATGTGAAACACCCAGCTATCCTTCCTAAAGGAAGCCATTTGGCAACACTGCTCATCAAGCATCATCATGAAAAGGTGCAGCACCAAGGTCGAGGTATGACTGTTAACGAGCTGCGAGCCAATGGTGTTTGGATTCTTGGATGCAGTAAGGCAGTCTCCTCTCATATTTACAACTGCACAAAATGCAGGAAGTTTAGACGGAACACTGAAGGACAAAGGATGGCGAACCTCCCACAAGAACGCACGGAGTTGTCTCCACCCTTCACATATTGTGGGATGGACTGCTTCGGGCCTATCTATGTCAAGGATGGCAGAAAGGAGCTTAAGCGTTATGGGCTTTTACTCACATGCATGTGCTCAAGAGCCATACATATTGAGATGCTTGAGGACTTAACAACTGATGCATTCATCAATGCCTTGCGTTCGTTTATTGCATTGCGTGGAAGTGTCAGGCAAATTCGATGTGATCAAGGCAGCAATTTCATTGGTGCAAGGCACGAGTTCGCTGAAGCCATGAAGGAGATGGATGGAGAGAACCTCAAGAAAATTGGATGTGAGTTTGTTATGAACACACCATCTGCAAGTCATAAAGGTGGGGTTTGGGAACGCCAAATACGCACCGTGCGTAATGTTCTGGCATCCGTTCTCGACCAAGCAGTTAAAAGGCTCGACAGCAGTTCGTTAAGAACCTTCCTCTACGAAGTTATGGCAATTGTGAATAGCAGGCCATTAACATCAGAGCATTTGCACAATCCATCTGGTCCAGAACCCTTGACACCTAACCACATTCTGACAATGAAGTCAAGCATTATTCCCCCACCTCCTGGAAAGTTTATCAAGGAAGATGTGTACCTGCAAAAACGATGGTGCAGAGTACAGTTCTTAGCCAACAGCTTCTGGGAACGGTGGAAAAGGGAATATCTGTTGAATCTTCAGAGCAGACAAAAATGGAACAGAGCAAGACGAAATGCGAAAGTCAATGATATTGTGCTTCTCAAGGATGATTCTGCTCCACGTAGTCAATGGAAGATGGGAAGGATCATAGATGTCTATCTGGGACAGGATGGAAAGGTGAGAAGTGTGAGGTTGTTGATCAGTGACTCAACTCTAGATGCTAGAGGAAGGCGCACCACAAAACCAACCTATCTGGAGAGACCTATTCAAAAGACTGTAACTCTACTGGAGGCTAATTGAAGAGTCACTTTGCCAATCCACAAGTTCAATTAATGTTAAATGTGATTTCTTGTTATATCCATACATGTTACGTTTTATGGGAAAATCACAGGTGATTTGGTGGGAGTGTAACTAACAGTGAAGTGTTCCAATGTTTTTCTTGTGTTTATATTTGTAAGTTTCCTTTAATTGTGGAACTTTGTTTTGTAATTGGTGGTAGCGGAAGTAACGTGCAGCACGGACTGAGTTTGTGGTGACACTAGAGCAGAGAAGCATGGCGCTCTGTGAGTTCAGCTGCATCGTCCTACTGCTTTAAACTGGACTTAAGTTTTAAAGAACACATAAGTTAAGTTAAGTTAAATTAAACCCAATTGTGGACTCACCGTTGAGAGGAGTAGCGGCTCGCGTGAAGAACGGACTTTCTCCCGTTTGGCTACAGCAGGCAATGAGGTGTGTTCAGGGTGCCTCTGTTAATTTCAGTTTCAATGAAAGTGCCATAAAAGGGCATTTATGTGTCTATACCTTTATTGTTTGGATTTACTGTGATAAGAGTTATTGTAAACATGTTGCTTATTGCAATTGTTTTCTTTGGGTAGTTCTCACGATGATGATGATGATGATGACGACGCTGAGTGATCTTGTCGCCGAACATTGAATAAATCATCTGTAAACAAGAACTTGTCCGCGTGGTGGCTAACGGGAGCTACAGTTAGGGACCAACCCCAACTGTATGTAAATAGTGTAAATTAAATGTTCAGTTCATCGACATGGCAACTCATTATCCTTCAGTGCAGGTTGTGTTTTACATTAGTTTACTATTAGTCTAATGCTGATCGCTAAAGACAAAACCAAAAACACACAACTAAAAATGATCGTATGAAAAATGTAGAGAAGAAGAGTTGGATCTCATTCTGAGAAAAAACATAAACAAAGAATGTGACTCAAAAAACAAATAACATAAGAAAAAAATCACTTTACAATTAGAATGATGAAATCAAGTCAGGAATCCAAAGCAACACAATTACTATACAGGGACTGCAACTCAGATACACTATGACTCATGATTACTATGACGATAATAGTAATTAAAAAAAAAAAAACTCCAACAGAAACCAAAACTTCCAACACTTACAATAACAATAAAGCTTTTCAATATTTTCAAAGAATTCACAACCCATAAACAACAAAACACCTTTGGCCATGACCATTAATGTGAAAAAAGCTAGCAACTATTATTCATCGGTCGTTGTGTGCGAGACAGTTTACTGATTTGGGGTTTACTTTATGAAAGCCATTATGAAAATAAAATAAATAAATGTCATCATCAGTCTGACCCTGTTTATAACACACTTTTTTCTTCTTCTTTTTTTTTAAACCTGGCAGCGTGCTGAATAACAGCCTGTTACAGAAGCTCATGGTTTTTGTTTTTGTTTTTCACCTTCTTTCTTGAAGTGAAGGGAGGAGGCTGCTATTTGTTTCCCAAGTCTTGCAATTCTGCTTGTGGTTTTTTCTTTATAATATAGAGTCTTTGGCAGCTGACTGCACTGGCAGTTCAACTGGCTGAAAGTAATCCTGCAGTCCTGGAAAAGCTACAAAGAAGACAAATGATTTCCAGAGCTGGAGCAGTTAAAACTAAACTCGCAGAGTTTCTGGTGCTCAGTCAGCTCAGACCATTTTATTGTCCATAGACATCACATTCACCATGATGATTGCTTTATGTTTCATGGAGAGATCAATTAAATCACACTCTTCAGCCCACAGTGTGAACAAACAGTAAACAGCAGGATTAAGGCAAAGAAAGAAACATACCCATATTTCTGCTTAGTGTTAAACACATCTGATCATCCAAACCAGAATTCCCTAGAAAGGGTAAATTTCCAGCTGTTTATTTCACTTGTTGAATTGCATTTATGCACATCCTGCAGCTGAAAGCTTTGCAGTGCATGGTGTCTCAAAATTGTTACACACATGGCTTATTGGCTTTGCAACTGATGGGACAGCTGCTGTGATGGGCCGATACAGAGGAGCAGGCACACTCCTGGGTAAAAAAAATAAATTCTAACATAACCACTATTTATTGGCTTAATTGTGAGTTGGAGCCTATGGTCCATAATTGTGTAAAACACACTGAAGAGCCTCCTCATTTTCACAAACTCACAAAGTCGGACTTTTCTTTCCTTGAAAAACTGTGGCAGAGGAGTATACTTTGTAAATGTAAGTTAATTAAGGCTTAAAAGTGGTGGTGGTGTATTCCAGATTTTAAGTGGTATAGAAATGTTTTTGGTTTACACATAAAACTCAGACTTCTGAGCAAACTTTGTAAGTATTTTTCATAAGATCTGACTGATAGCAATTTTTCTGTGACCACAAAAATCAAACTTGACTTACATGGTTCAAACCATTTTCTCATCAGCAACCTAGGGTTGCAGGGGCATAAAAAAAAGCCATCAATCAGGTGATATAACCAATGGCGTGTCCAGCGGGGTGGCCTGGGGGGGCACAGGCCACCCCCCCAACCAGACTGGCCACCCCAGGTGCCACCCCAAAGGCAAAACAATAAAATTCAATCAAATATCAAATGTACGATTATGTTTTCACGGTGAAGCTCAGATATCCGAGTGTAAGTGAATGCAGCATCGGCTTCTGCGCTATGTGCATCACGTTAGCAAAGGTAGGAGAGCCAAGCAGAAAGACGGCACTGCAGGAAACAATTTTTCGGTGAAAGAAAATGAGGACAGAATAAATGTCCCGGTAAGTAATATTAAGTTTGTTGAGTTTAGTAAACTTCGGTGAAATTAGAATCCCAAGGAAAAAATAACACTTAAAGAATTATTGCAGCCCTCGAATATTTCTGACAGTATGCTACTGAGGGGAGCTAACATAAGAGTTATGAGTTATAAGATATAATCTAAGTCGTAACATTGCTGTATGGAGCTGCAGATTTGGTTGCAGGTTAACATAGCTGGACTGGCCATCGGGCATACCGGGCATATGTCCGGTGACTTATTTTTTATTTATTTTTTGTAATGGCATGAACAATGAGAGGTGGTGGATTGGCCAGATGCAGGTCAATGTGTAAAAATGACTCAGTTGTTTGGTGGTGGCTATGGCGGGGCTTCCACAGAGGCAACAGGTGGATGAGGGAAGGGGAGGCAGGAGGAGGAGAGACCCGAGGCGGCCGCCAGTCCGAGTGTCAGGTGAACTGAACTTCAGGTAAGAAGTTATGAGCTGCAGTCTATCTGGGTCAGATATGAACCAAGTTTAGGTGGAGTTTATTTTCGTTGTGCTGACTTTTTACCCTCAGTTGCAATAACTCGTACTGCGTTCTAGCCAGCTTGATGGAGTTTTTAGGTGGGTGGGTGCTATGATGTTACTGATAGTGAACTTTATTTTATTCATAAGGTTAGTTAGTAGAGTTGCCAACGGCTCCTTAAAAAAATGGAATGGTCCCTCAATCAGAGAAAATATTACATGTTTCGTATTGAGCTGAGAAGAGACGCAGTTTGTCCCGGACTTTAGCTAGAATGGAAAAAGACACAAAGCTGGATTTATTCTGTCATTACGCTGCACAGCTGCCTCTTCTTCTCTCATTCTCTCCCCCTCCCTCTCCTGTTGCTACTTCAATCATGAAACTGATCAATGATCAGCTGATCGTCTCTCTTGTTTATTTATCGCCCACTTTGTGCCAGAAAGAGGAAACCAGCAGATGTCGCGCTAAACAACAGCAGCACGTTTAAGCTTGATCAGCTGTTGTTAGAATTTATTTAATATTAATTTCTAGTATCAGCTGATGTTTGCTGGAGCCACAGCTGTAAAGCTGTTGGTCATGATGTCGGTTTGGATATGTGGTGAGAGGGAAACATGAAGATGAAACCAGGAGATGTCCTTACTGAATCATCAGAGCTGTGATGGAGAAACAGGTTTACCTTTAGGTGACATGAATGAGTTGAAGGGAAGTTATGATCTGTTTCTGAGAGACAAATAACACCAGCATCCTTTTCTAAGTAGCTGACAGCTGGTAACTGTGCAGGGGCGGGTCTAGCAAAGTGTTGCCAGGGGGCAGGTAGGGCATTAACAGGGAAAGGGGGGCACAAAGAAATACTTTTCTTTCTTATTCTCATTTAAAATATCTCGCTTTTATTAAATAATTATCTAAATCTTACAACCAAAGTTTTTATCTGACGTAAAATGTATAGAAATCATACATATACCAACAAGACTGTACATCACTGTCACAACAGCATTTGTTTTCAGTCAAAGGCTTTATGGCTTTAATACCTGGGGGGCCGGTCTCTAGTCAAAATGCCCGATTTTCTGTCCCAGTCCAGCCCTGCAGGTTAATACTGGCAGTGTCACCATGCCAGCTGACTGGATTTCATCATCAGCCAGTGTTGTTCTTTATCAATATTACCAAAGTTTACCATAAGGCAGCATAGAAAGTATTTGTATTCTATTTTTATCTTATTGTATATTTATTTTATTTTATTCTACTGTATATAGTATTTTATTCTATTCTATACAGTTGTGTACTGTATTTATTCTTATTGTATTCTAATTTTTGCCTCATAACTTTTGCACTGTCCACTTCCTGCTGTGACAAAACAAATTTCCCACCTTTGGGACTAATAAAGGTTATCTTATCTTATCTTATCTTATTTACTTGCCTTTAGGTTTTATTCAAATGTTAGTCTTTTCAGTTGTTTCCCCACTTTTTTCCTGTTTCACAATCAAACACCAGTTTGTGAGAAGATTATCTTCTTTTTTTAACAGGCAGATAAAGTTTTGCATTGGCTAATTTGTCAATTGTTTGTTACAAATGTTCATATTTTAATATTAAAAAATGTTTTTGCCCAAAACATATGTGTACTATATGTCAGTAAAAATACTATGCAAATATTGCTGTCTTTGAATGCTGAGTAAACACTGACAAAACACTGATTGTATCTCTTGTCCTTTATCAACGCAGTATCTAAAAACTTTGCACAGTAGTGGTTAAAATCTCATTCTAATAAGAGTTAAAAGCGCATTCGGTTATTAGGTTTACAGGGTTATTGAATTATGGTTAATAGAATTGTTTTTAACATTATCTGCCAATTACATCTGCCACCCTTCTCCAAATCTGTGCCCCTACCTGGCCCCCCCAACAAAATTTTTCTAGACACGCCACTGGATATAACCACACACCACCAGCAGGATGTGCTAAGGCTTGCTTAGCTCATTTCCTGTTATATACAGATGCTTTTATTTTTCGATTTGTATTCATAAACCAAACTATTTTTATGTATATTTCTTAAAATGTAAGAACGTTTATGAAGAAGATCTATCTTTTCTACTTTTAGACCTTATGTGTTTAACCAGACTGCAGAATAGCTCAATATCAAAATTCATTTTGCAGAATATTTCTTCTTTAGTCAGAGAATAAATAATTTTTATGTTATTATACAAAATGTGAGTTCTGTATGGTTATTTCAGACAGATGGAGTTAGTAATTCAAGAAAATTTACATTACCTTTTTATACAATATTATATTATCCTAATAGCTACCTATTTTTAGAGGCTCAAATTAATTGGACAAACTATTATAGATTTAAATATAAAAATTTTTTTTAACAATAATAATTGGAGGAAAATCCTTACATTCGGTCACTATTTAAACTCACTAACTTGATGCATGATGCATTTACTCTCTTGAGATGCTATGCTAGACCTTTATCTCTGTTCCCTTCATTTGCTGCTTGTTTGTGAGTGTCTCTCTCTTCAGCTTTGTCTTCAGTAACTTAACATCATGCCCTAGTGAATAAATATCAGCTGACTGACTTTGCCGCTGAAAAATATAAATGTTCTTTGCACTGGCAGACATGCCCAAACCATAACAGTGCCCCCATCATGTTTGACAGATGTGTTTTTATTTCAAATCATATGCTGTTTTTTTTCCTTATATCTACTTTTGTGAAATTTATTTTGTCATCTACATTTCTTTAAAGGATAATAAGATTGAAATGATTTTACTAGAAGATTTTATTAGGATAGTGGAGAGAGTTGACAGGAAAGCTGGAAAGAGTGGCATGCACAAAATGGTCTGAGACTAACCTGAACACAGGTTATCTGCTCAACCAGGTGAGCTATAGCGGTGCGCATCCATACTTATACCATTCTTGTTCAAATTGATCTTGGTTTCATCTGTCCAAAAAGTTTTTCACCAGAACCGGGAAGGCTCGTTTAGCTGATTTTCTTGATTCCTGTTCTTTGTTCCTCGCCATTCCTGTATTTACATTCCCATCTGAAGGCCTCCTTCAGTTGCATTGACATTGCTTTGAATGCTGTACTGAAATATATGGTGAAAAGCTGCAAAATGCAAGTTCAACACCTGGAATCAGATATTATTTGGGAGAATGCATGGATTGAACATCTCCAATCTAGCCATGAACCTACTTGTCAAATTATTTTTGATCCTTTGAAAATGATGGACTATGTATAAAATGACTAATTCTTAAATGTTAATGCAATGCTTTTTTTAAACTCCTTGAAGCATAGCTGAAAGTCTACACTTCAATCAAATCTTAATTGTTAGATTTAGAATCCACTGATCAAGCCCATATAGAAAAAAAATAGAAAAAACTTATATAAGACTTGCATAAGATGTGGCCTACTTTATATAGTGAATCATATAAGGCTTACATGATTTACTCATGAAAGTGGCCACTTTCTCATTACTTTCATATATTGTTTTAGTAAGTATCCAAAACATACAAGTTTCATTTATATAATTTTTCTATGGATCTTATATCTGTTTTCACTCTTGTATGCTTTTCATACAAGTTTCACACAAGACAGATACAAACTTTATAAGATTTATATACATCTTTTCCATATGGGAGTACAGAAGCAAATTCCAAAAACCTGTTTTTATTTCAGTAAATGGACCACAGGTCAACTCTTTCCTAGTCTTCTTTCCCAATTTTGAGCATTTTATTGTCATTTGTGCAGATGACAGACTTAATACTTTTTTAATGTGACCAGTAGGAATATACTGGAGCTACTTATTTATTCATGTTTTGTACGGAAATTATGATGTACTATTACATATTCAGATTGTTCTATATTAAATATTGAAATACAGTGACATGAAAAGGGGATTTATTCTTGGTGTAGTCAATGAACATTTACCATCCTGATTGATTGCATAGCAAGTGTCCATTCATTTAGTACAAATTCACAGTTATCCTATATATGTGCCACCCATTTCCTAACACACAAACAAAATTCTAGTCAACACAGACTGTATATCATCTGTTATTTTACCTACTGAAAAACACTGGCTCTCCAGGCATCAGTGAGTGCCTGTTTTATGTGTACATGTATAGTCTGTATTAGCTGAATAGCGTGAGGTATACTTGATATTCTGTTGCTAAGTCAGAGATGACACTGAGTGACTTGAGAAGGAAGCAGTCAGGACAAACGGCGTTATTACTCATTGGTTAGTCATGCAGAGTGGAAAGTGTAATATTAAGAAAAGAAAAGGCAAATTTTATATTTTGTAGGAGAAAATATTCTTATGCAACACACATGTTTAATGAGATAAATGTCGTTTTTGTTATTTATTAAACCATATAGCCATCCACAAATCTAGGCATCTGTCCAGCTAAATGTTATTTCACATTGATCTGTGGCTAATAGCTTGTGATACATCATTCACCGTCCACTCATGAAATGAGAAGACAGCTGCAGGATGAGATGCAGCCCCTAGCATTTGTCAAGTTTCATCCTCTCGCCATATGTCCTGTCACGCCTGACGCTGTGAAGCAAAAAACACAGAAGCAATCTTTAAAATGAAAGAAATGCATCTTGAGACCTGACAAATCTCTCACCACTAACAGGGGCTCGTATTTTGTCAGCTCTGTGATCTGTTGCCTTCTGGCAATGAGCTGACTGATTAGTTCATGAGCAACCTAAATTTAAAGGAGTGCCACACCTGCATGTCAAGTTCAGGAGTAGCGTAGGTGAGTAGATTGTGTTGATTTTGGCGTATTTCAAGGATGTAAAATAGACAACTGAAGAAGTAACAAACATGAGAGTTTGGTATCTCATGACAACATAAATGAATCAGCTCAGCAGGAACTGCAGCTCATCACCACTAATGTGTGAGCCAAGTTCAGCTTTGAGGCCTCTCAAAGTCCTGCGTTTGTCTGGCATTTAATGCTCTTCGTAAATACAGGCTTTGTAAAACTTTGTACAAAAACTCAGATTGCACTGACACAATGCAGTACTAAATCTAGCCCAAAAAACTTTGCATACAGCTGGCTAATTATATAGCATATGGCATGATATCACAAACAAAAACTTTTGTAAAGGAAAAGAAACACTTATACGTGTACACTAACATGTTTTTCTTCTGTTCCTCTTGCTTTCTTGGGAGGTATCTCACAAGTCAACTCTTTAGAAGAATTTATGAGTTGGTAAAATCTTTATGGATTGTGATGGCTGCAGTTACAGCTACACAGTGGTAATATACCAAACATCAGTGTAGAGGCTTACTCATAACACTACACTTATATTTTTCTTTCTTTAAATATAGGATTTAATTTACAGGATAATAAAGAATTGGTTTAGAATTAATTTACATACTCTTATAATACTGTATTCTAAGATAAGTCCACACATTTTATTTTACACTGTTATGTATGATTTAATCTTTCTCTGTTTTCTGAGTTAGCTCTGTGGCAGCTGCTCCCAGTCCCTTGGTTGATGAGTAAGTGGAGACCTGATCATACCACTGGATCATGGGGGTGGGCGGGTGGAATTTGTTATGTTAGATTCAGTTGGGTTTTGTGTGTTCTACCCCTTTCTGTAAGTTTGTGTGCTGATCAGCCACTATTTGTCTCGTTGAGGTAGGTCAGTTTGTTTAAGTTAGTAGTATTGTTTGTGTTCAGCTTTTGAATCGAGTTTTGTTACTTTTATGGGCCCAAGATTTGGATTTTTCTGTATAATTTAACCAAATTTGTTTCTGGGTTAAATAAAAAAACTTGTTTTGGACTTTAACCTGTGCCTGACGTTCCTTCACTGCTCGGTCCATCACATGGATACATAGAAAATGTATGCATTTGTGTACATAAAAGTGACACAATTGGAAATGTAATCAGTTCAGTTTCTAGTTGATGACTCAACAGGTCTGATCCGGGTTACATTTTCACGTTGTTCAAAACACTATTCCTTTTAAGGTGTCTGTTGGATTTTTTTGGTGTATTTTATGAGTGTTGATGGTTATCTTTATTCCAAAGCAGTCTTCCATGACTTGTGTTTGTACCCATTTTATCAAATGATACCAGCAGTTGAGAGAAGTCTACACAGAGAGAGCTTCTCTCTGTGTAGACAAGTATAGGATTTATGCGCACAGCTGTGTTTTGTTGCTCTCGCTCCCTCCCCTTACCCCCATCCACTCTACTTTCATACAGTTTGTTTCTAAGTCCTTGAAATCATCACCAAAAACTGATTTTAGGACAGCACACCATAGGTTCTGACATAGTCCCCCCTATACAGTACCAAAAGAAAATGAGGACTGAGACATTTAGCAATAACAGCTGCCTCTGTTAAACAAGTAAACAATCATAATATTTTAATGCTGGATTCATAGAAACAAATAGACAGATACTGGAAGTAACAATATATGTTTGTAAGCATACTGGGTTACAGGGCTGTAGCTCATTCAGGTAGAGTGGGTTGTCTGCTGATTGGAAGGTTGGTAGTTTGATCCCTGGCTGCTCCAGCCTCAGTCTGAACAAGGCAAGTTGTATAAAATCCTTTGAGTGCTCACCAATGTAACCAATATCACCTCCAAATCATTACTGTGCAAGTAGATCTGACAAATGAATTTGTTCTGTGAATGCATTGTTAGGAAATTTTACTGTTGAGCTTCACACTGTCACACTGCTTTGACACTGCTTGCAAACAATGAGAAAAAAATAAAATGGATACAGGATGAGGCATGTCCTTCCTGCACACTGGTACATGGCTGAGGAGCTGCAATATTGAGGGTCAACCCTCAATGGAAGATGTGGACTGGGAAATCTTAGACACTCGTTGAGCTATTAGCTCTGAACTGTGAAACAATTTGTACCCAGCTGCTAATAAACAACATTATTCAATCCTAACTGATCTACGGGTTACATCAACATCAAGGCTTCTATAGCTGAAGCCTTGATGTTGCTGCAATCACCCAGGCACACTGTCCCACACCATGATAACAATAAAACCTGTCACATGCACTAACATGTCATTTGCAATCGCTAAACATTGATTAAACCATTAATGTGTCTTAATATTCCAGGTGGGGGGTCAAGGTGATGAGACTTAGTGCTCAGAGAGAGAGAGCTCTGAGGGTATAAGTTGGTCCTTTGTTAGCAGTTTTATATTTGTCCATATTAACACAATCTTCAAGGGTGTGGGCACTTGGCTGTAATTGATTTTTTACTTGCTAATGGTGGTTGCCTGCACATGGGACTAGTAACTGCATGCTTCAAGCACTCTCTGTCCTAAAATGAATCAATTCCTTCGATTGGTATGATGTTAATTTTACAGGAAAATCTTTCTCCACTTGAGCCTGTGGCTTTCACTTCTTAGTCAAGAGGTTCACATGTAATAAATTGTTGTAATTGGAGATAGTCAATACTAAATTAGCACGGGGGGGGGGGGGCGGGGGGTTGTTAAGAGAGCCTAGCAAAAGGTTAAACTATATAATGTATTTTGTTGCTTTCTATTTGAAGAAAACAAAAAGAAGTTTTAGTGATTCATATTGAGAAAAAATGTAAAAAATGTAAAAAAAAAAAAAGCAGGTAATTCAGTAACATAATTTTGTTACAAAGTCACAAACTATTTTCATATTTCACATATGTAAAGCTATATCACATAATGAAACGGCACCCCAGTCACCACTCACAGACAGACCTCCCCTGTCCCGGCCTCACTGAAATACAGAAGGCTGTTGATTAGTAGATCCTCCACAGCTGCCCTCCCTGCCTGCCCACCACTACACCCCGAGCTTGCTGTGCCACCCCTCTCCTGTAGTACAGGGTGGGCCATATATATATGGATACACCGTAATAACAGCAAGAAGGTCCTGAGATCAATTCCAACATCAGGCCGGGGTCTTTCTGTGTGGAGTTTGCATGTTCTCCCCGTGTTTGCGTGGGTTCCCTCCGGGTACTCCGGCTTCCTCCCACCGTCCAAAGACATGCAGCTTGTGGGGATAGGTTAATTGGATAACCCAAATTGTCACTAGGTGTGAATGTGCGAATGAAAGTGAGTGCGAATGGTTGTCTGTCCCTGTATGTTGGCCCTGCGACAGACTGGCGACCTGTCCAGGGTGTACCCCGCCTCTCGCCCTATGACAGCTGGGATAGGCTCCAGCGCCCCCCGCGACCCTGAAAAAGGATAAGCGGAAGCGAATGGATGGATGGATGGATGGATACACCGTAATAACATGGGAATGGTTGGTGATATTAAAGTCCTGTTTGTGGCACATTAGTATATGTGAGGGGGCAAACTCCTCAAGATGGGTGGTGACCATGGTGGCCATTTAGAAGTCGGCCATCTTGGATACAACTTTTGTTTTTTCAATAGGAAGAGGACCATGTGACACAAACTTATTGGTAATGTCACAAGAAAAACAATGGTGTGCTTGGTTTCAACGTAACTTTATTCTTTCATGAGTTATTTACAAGTTTCTCTTTGTTCACAGCCATTGACATGTCGAAGAGGTTAACATGTGAAGAGCGGATCGAAATTGTGTTGATATCTGGTGAACGCAGTAACCGGGTCATTGCAGCAGATTTCAATGCAAGACACCCTACGAGACCACCCATCTCCCATGCTACAGTTCAGTGTTGGATTTGCCAAAATGTGGACGCAAGAAAACTGTCACTAATGAAGAAACATCAGTGGCTGTCCTAGCTTCATTCAGCAAGAGCCCACAGCGTAGCACTCCCTGCATGTCACTGGAGAGTGGCATTAGTCGAACATCCCTTCGGCAGATATTAGCTACTCACAAATGGCAGCCTTACAAACTCCAGCTACTGCAGCATCTCAACGAGGATGACCCAGATCGGCGCAGAGAATTTGCAGAATGGGCAAAACAAAAATTGGAACAGGACCCTCAGTTCACGCAGAAGATTTTGTTCAGTGATGAGGCAAACTTTTATGTGAATGGTGAAGTTAACAAACAAAACCACCGTTATTGGTCCGACACTAACCCACATTGGATGGATCCCTCCAAGACTGTTGGAACAACAAAAGTGGTGGTTTGATGTGGTATATGGGGTACAACGATAGTGGGTCCAATCTTCATCAATGGAAACCTCAAGGCCACTGGATATTTGAAATTGCTACATGATGATGTGTTTCCCTCTTTATCCACTGAAGCTGGCACGTTCCCTGAGTTTTTCCAGCAAGATGGTGCACCACCACATTATGGGTGCCAGGTCCGAGCATTCCCAGATGAACAGTTTCCTGGAAAGTGGATTGGTCGTCGTGGGCCAGTTGAATGGCCCCCAAGGTCTCCCGATCTGACCCCCTTAGACTTTTATCTTTGGGGTCATCTGAAGGCAATTGTCTATGGTGTGAAGATACAAGATTGGGTTCCGAGAGACTGGATTCCTAATAAATCCCAGGCCTGTTATGTTTTTTTTTTTTTTTTTAAAAACCATGGTGTGATATAATCGACATGTCAGTACTGAGGCTCAAGAAAATACATCCAGGTAATAGCCTGCATGCAATTTCTTGTTTGTGTTTCTCTCTCGCTCGCTCACTCACTCACTCACTCACTCACTCACTCTCACACACACACACACACACACACACACACACACACACACACACACACACACACACACACACACACTTCTTACTGGTGCTATTATAAAAGCAGATGCCATCATTCATTATATACTGCCATTTTGCCTGCAGCTCCACAAACAGCACAAGGTTAGGGAGGGTGGGATTCTGCCTCTCATTAAACCACCTTGTCAGTTAGGGTGGTAATCCAAGCCATATCAATCAAGCCTAATTGGAGTAAGGCTGCAGAAAATGCTGCACTAACAGATTAATGATTCCCTAGTGAGTGAAAGGAGATAGTAAAAAAGAGAAGTGTGTGTAGGTGATGGGATTTTCTGCTGGGTCATTTATACCACTGGCTCCTTAAAAAAAATCCTGATGGCGCTTGTTAGCTTTAAGTCATACTGCATTTTTGTTCAAGGTGTATGTGACTTTGTCTACATTAGGAATAAGTACTGATCATTGACTCCTTTTTATTAAGACCCATAAAATGCAGAAGTGTTCAATTCCTGATCCACAGATACTGCGAGTTTTCTCTTGTTCAGTACAATGGACTTATGGTTCTGTGGGATGAAAATAACATGCAGAAATAATTAAAAATGCTTCAAATAAAAATTTTCTAAATGTCTTTTTCTTTTTGATGTTATGTATTTTATACAGAAGAAATTCTGCATTCTTTGTTATTTGATGTGATAAGAATTCCATTACTCAATTCAATTTAAATTGTATTTATGTAGCACCAAATCACAAAAACAGTTGCCTCAGGGCACTGTATATTTTAAAGTAAAGACCCTACAATAATACAGAGAAACCCCAACAATCATATGATCCCTTTTGAGCAAGTGCTTTGGTGACAGTGTGAAGGAAAAACTCCGCTTTTGACAGGAAGAAATCTCCAGCAGGACTCAGGCAGGGGCAGCAATTGGTCATGACCAGGTTAGGCTGAGGGGAGGAAAACACAGTGAAAGAGACCCAGAGATGAATGATAACTGATGATTTAATGCAGTGGTGTATAAACATTTAATGAGTGAAATAGAACAACTCAATCCATCATGGGAAGCCTCCAGCAGCATACACCTATTACAGCGTAACTAAGGGAGTTAGAGATTCAGGGTCACCTGATCCAGCCCTAACTGTATGCATTATGAAAAAGGAAAGATTTAAGCCTAATTTTAAAAATAGTGAGGGTGTCTGTCTCACAAAAAAGTAACAAAGCCTGCTAACTGGGATCTCAGGGATCCAGGTGACCTTTGCAGTTTCTTTGAGGTCACATCTGCAAAGTAAGCGCATCTTAGGTACGTTGAGATCAGTGGTTTGTGCTGCAGCTCATAAACCGCAATGGTTTGTTTTTATTTCAGCTAAAGCTGCCACTCTGAAGGAAATTAACTAGCTTGCTGCTGGTTATATTCAAGGGTCAGTAAACTTAAAAGTAAATGTACAGTAGGTTCTAGGAATAACCAGAATGCACAAGCTTAATATAAAGGAGTATTTAAATATTTCTGAATATTTTTATTCAGAACAGTGAGCTTAATGCAGAGTAAACATGCAGAAAACCACACCGAGTACCACTTTTGTCAGGAAACTGAGGCTACAATTTGCACCAAGAGAAGAGAGAAGTGTGTGTGTAAAAATGTTTCATGGTCTGAGTCTCAATTTCTGTAGCTACATTTGAATGAAAGAATCAGAATTTAGTGTAAAGCACATGAAAGCTGTCACGGAGGAGCAGGGAGGACTCGGCGCAGACTGAAGTCTCAGAAAAACAGGTTTATTTACACGCTCCAGGTGCACTATATACAGGTGAGGGAGAAGGGGGCCAGGGTTCCCAGGGGTGCAGAGCGGGGTCGGGAAAAGCGTCCAGAGTCTCCAAACCAAAACACGAGAAATCTGCATACAGAGAACAAGGGTTAGCACGGAACTTTTACGGACAGAGCTCAAAACTGGCTGAGGCTAAAGTAGCACTGACGAGCGTGATTCAATAGTCCAGCGGCGAGGTGCTCTCAGTCACTGCCTTAAGTAGCGGGAGCAAACAGGGTGAGGAGCCACAGGTGATTGCCTACAGGTGGTGGAGGCCGGGAGCTCACAATGAGCTCCGCCCAGGCAGCGAGCAGAGAGAGAGGAGAGAGAGAAAAGACAAAACATAACATGTAGCCACACAGGGCCAGCCGAGCAGGCACGGGGACCGTGACAGTACCCCCCCCTCAACGGGAGCCTCCCGGCGACCCACCAGGCTTACCCGGATACCGACGATGGAAGTCCCGGATCAACTCCTTGGCCAGGACAGCCGACCGGGGCACCCAGGACCGTTCCTCCGGCCCGTAGCCCTCCCAATCCACCAGGTACTGGAAACCCCGTCCCCGGCGCCGAGTGATGGCGTACACCTCCTGACCATCCACAAGCTGGGCGGGCGGAGGGGCCCTAAGAGGGGGGCACAGCGGGCTGGAGAGCACGGGCTTGACCTGAGAGACGTGGAAGACGTTGTGTATGCGCATATTGCGCGGCAGCTTCAGGCGAACAGACACCGGGTTGACAACAGAGTCAATTTCAAAAGGCCCAAGGAAGGTGGGCGCCAGTTTCTTAGACTCAGCGCGAATAGGCACAAAGCGAGTGGACAGCCATACCTTCTGACCCGCGGCGTATGCAGGGGCAGGGGTCCGACGGCGATCAGCGAGGGCCTTGTTTCGCTCCTTAGTTCGGAGCAGGGCCGCTCTGGTAGTACGCCAGGCCCGACGGCACCTTCGGAGGTGGTGTTGCAGAGAGGGGACCGCATGCTCGCCTTCAAGAGCAGGAAACAGCGGCGGTTGGTACCCCAGAGAAGCCTCGAACGGCGACATTCCCGTGGCGGACGACGTGAGGCTGTTATGAGCGTACTCAATCCACGGTAACTGGTCGCTCCAGGTGCCTTGGTTGTGGGAGACAACACAGCGAAGGGCAGCTTCCAGCTCCTGGTTGGCACGCTCCGTCTGTCCGTTGGTCTGAGGGTGAAAACCAGATGAAAGACTAACCTTTGCGCCCAGGGTCGTGCAGAACTCTTTCCAAACCCGCGAGGTGAACTGAGGGCCTCTGTCGGACACGATGTCGTCAGGGATGCCGTGCAGCCTAAACACATGTGCCGTGAGCAGTTGAGCAGTCTCCAGTGCGGTCGGGAGCTTTATGAGGGCAACAAAATGTGCAGCCTTAGAAAAACGGTCCACAATGGTTAGTATTACTGTGTTACCTGAAGAGGACGGCAGCCCCGTGACGAAGTCCAGGGCGATGTGGGACCAGGGCCGGCCAGGAGTGGGGAGAGGCTGGAGCAACCCGGATGGCGGTTGGTTGGGACGCTTGTTTTGAGTGCACGTGGGACAGGCGGTCACATAGTCTCTAGTGTCTTTTATCAGGGAGGGCCACCAGAAGTAACGTTGCAAGAAGGAGATCGTGCGATGAAGTCCAGGGTGGCAGGAAAAGCGGGCGGTGTGACCCCACTGGAGAACACGTGACCTGACGGACGTGGGAACATAAAGCCGCCCTGGTGGGCCCGTCCCTGGGTCGGGTTCGGTGACTTGCGCCTCGAGGATTTGGGATTCAATCGCCCAAGTGACTGCTCCGAACACGCAGGAGGAGGGGAGGATGGGCTCAGGGTCAGGGTCTTTCTCCGTAACGGTGAACAGCCGGGAAAGGGCGTCAGGTTTTACGTTTCGTGACCCGGGCCTGTAGGTGAGAGAAAAGTCAAACCGTGAGAAAAACAGAGCCCACCTGGCCTGCCGGGAGTTGAGACGCTTCGCTGACCGGATGTACTCCAGGTTTTTGTGGTCTGTCCATACAATAAAGGGATGCTCAGCGCCCTCTAGCCAGTGCCTCCATTCCTCTAGTGAGAGTTTCACAGCCAGCAGCTCTCGGTCCCCGATGTCGTAATTCCGCTCCGCTGGTGTGAGGCGGCGAGAGAAGAAGGCACACGGGTGGAGTTTACCTTTAAAGCGCTGAGACAGGACTGCCCCAACCCCCGTCTCCGACGCATCCACCTCCACCACGAACTGTTGGTTGAGGTCAGGCTGTTGAAGGATAGGAGCGGTGGCAAACCTTTCCTTTAGGCAGGCGAACGCCTCCTGGGCTGGCGGGTCCCACTGAAACGACACCTTCGGGGAAGTAAGTCTTGTGAGAGGCAATGCGATCTTACTATAATCTTTAATGAAGCGCCTGTAGAAATTGGCAAAGCCCAAAAAACGCTGGAGCTGCAGGCGATTTGGGGGCTTGGGCCAGTCTAGGACTGTTTGGACCTTTGCCGGGTCAGGCTTCAGATTACCTTGAGCGATGATGTACCCCAAGAACGCCACTGAGTCTACGTGGAAGTCACATTTCTCCGCCTTCACAAAGAGTCTGTTCTCCAACAGGCGCTGGAGAATCTGTCTCACATGGACTTCGTGCTCCTTCACAGTCTTTGAAAAAACAAGAATGTCATCGAGGTAGACAAAAGCACAGCGGTTAATAAAATCCCTGAGGACATCATTGACTAGCGCTTGGAAAACAGCAGGGGCGTTCGTCAGACCGAAGGGCATTACCAAATACTCAAAATGACCAAGATGTGTATTGAATGCAGTCTTCCACTCGTCTCCCTTTCGAATCCTCACTAGGTGGTAAGCGTTTCTCAGATCGAGTTTGGTGAACACTGTAGCCCCTTGAAGTAGTTCAAAGGCAGAGGAGAGAAGGGGCAGCGGGTATTTGTTTTTGATCGTGATTCTGTTGAGGCCACGATAGTCTATACACGGCCGGAGGGTTTTGTCTTTCTTGCTGACAAAAAAAACCCCCGCACCTACAGGAGAAGAAGAGGACCGCATAATGCCCGCGGCCAGCGAGTCGGTGATGTATTTCTCCATTGTCTCTCTCTCAGGTTGGGTGAGACTATACAAGCGGCCAGAGGGAAGCGGCGCCCCCGGGAGGAGGTCAATGGCACAGTCGTAGGGCCTGTGGGGGGGGAGCATTTTTGCTTTGTCCTTGCTGAATACTGCTGCCAGGTCGTGATAGACAAAGGGAACAGCGGACAAATCGCACTCCTCTGTGGGCTCAACTGTGGTTAGCCGAGTGACCGGGGGGGTGGCAGTTTTAAGACAGTTCATGTGGCATTCCACACTCCACCCCGTAACACGCTCTTTCTTCCAGTCTATCTGGGGGTTATGTTGCACCAACCAGGGGTAACCTAACACAAGTGGTGCAAACGGTGTCTTGAACACGAAGAAGCTAATCCTTTCAGTATGGTTACCGGAGAGTGTGAGAGACAAGGGTTCAGTAATATGAGTGATGTCTGGCAAACGTTGGCCTGATAAGGCAGACACACGGAGCGGATTAGGCAAAGCTGTGGTAGCAACGTTCAGCTTTGTGGCTAGTGAGATATCAATGAAGCTCTGCTCAGCACCAGAGTCTATTAATGCAGAAAGAGGGTGAATCGCTGTCTGTATCATGAGCTTTGCGGGCAATGTTAAACGTGGATGGGAGTGTTTACCAGACAGGTCGCCCACCAGTACCCTCTCCATTACTGGTGGGCGCGCTCTTTTGCCAGAGCCGGGCAGGTGGAGATAAAGTGACCCTTACGGCCGCAATACAGGCACTCACCAGCGGAGAACCGACGCTGACGTTCCGCGGGTGAAAGGCGGGAGCGTCCTATCTGCATCGGCTGCTCTCCTTCCTCGCCCCCGCTGTACTCACGGGCTCCTCGTGACTCGGGGGATGGGTCTCTTGTTGCCCGCGGCTCCCGCGGTGCGTGCCTCCGCACGCTCCGGCGCGCACGCAGCCGATCATCCACCTGAATACACAGCGACATAACAGCCTCCAGAGATTGAGGGAGTTCACGCATCATTAATTCGTCCTTTAGGTCGTCATTGATGTTGTTTAGTAATGTGGTCCTTAATGCCTCCTGCCCCCACTTTGTTTGCGCTGCCAGGGTCCAAAAATCAACAGAATAATCAGCCATGCTGCGCTTACCTTGTTTAAGGTTGAGTAAGCGGTGACCGGCGGCTTCTGTGCTGGAGCCCTTATCAAACACAGCCTTAAACTTGGAAAGGAAGTCAGCATACGTAATTACAGGGTTTGCTTGAAGTTGAGCCTGCGCCCAGGTCAAAGCACGGTCACGTAACAGCTGA
Organism: Rhamphochromis longiceps; assembly: GCF_057381845.1. Lineage (NCBI taxonomy): Eukaryota > Metazoa > Chordata > Actinopteri > Cichliformes > Cichlidae > Rhamphochromis > Rhamphochromis longiceps. The sequence continues at coordinate 31,077,246 of NC_140569.1, forward strand.
ACGAAATAGGCGATCTTGACCTCATCGCTAGAAAAGACATGTGGCAATTGGCGAAAATGCATAGCGCACTGCATCAAAAACCCCGCGCACTTCCCCAGCTCCCCCGTGAATGCCTCAGGTGTGGGCAACAGCTTATCCAAAGACACAGAGGAGAGAGGTGGTGCAGCAGCGCTTGCAGCAAAGCCTGATGTTACCTGAGGAGATGAGGCAGAGGCTGGGCGCTCCGGGGGGCTCGCCTCGGGGGGGCTCGCCTCTAGTGGTGTTCGTTGGGCGACGGCCAGAGCCAAGGCGGCCACCTCTCCACTTAGCCGGACTAACATCTGCTCATGCCGGTGTAGTAGCTCCTCCAAGGTAATCGGGGCCGGGGCCGAGGAAGCAGAGTCCGCTGAGTCCATGGTTGGCTGGACTATTCTGTCACGGAGGAGCAGGGAGGACTCGGCGCAGACTGAAGTCTCAGAAAAACAGGTTTATTTACACGCTCCAGGTGCACTATATACAGGTGAGGGAGAAGGGGGCCAGGGTTCCCAGGGGTGCAGAGCGGGGTCGGGAAAAGCGTCCAGAGTCTCCAAACCAAAACACGAGAAATCTGCATACAGAGAACAAGGGTTAGCACGGAACTTTTACGGACAGAGCTCAAAACTGGCTGAGGCTAAAGTAGCACTGACGAGCGTTATTCAATAGTCCAGCGGCGAGGTGCTCTCAGTCACTGCCTTAAGTAGCGGGAGCAAACAGGGTGAGGAGCCACAGGTGATTGCCTACAGGTGGTGGAGGCCGGGAGCTCACAATGAGCTCCGCCCAGGCAGCGAGCAGAGAGAGAGGAGAGAGAGAAAAGACAAAACATAACATGTAGCCACACAGGGCCAGCCGAGCAGGCACGGGGACCGTGACAAAAGCACAGATACGCCAGACTGTGTATCATAATAGTTGGTGTTATTCAAAATGGCTGTTGTTCTTGATAGAGTTTCACAAAATGTGAGTTAATGCAATTCATAAATTAGAGTCTTTGATTTCACAAGTAATGTTACAATGGCCAGTACAAAAACAATATTCATAGTTGTCTTCATTGACTTATCCCTGCAGGGCAGGGATAGCTCAGTAGGTAGAGAGGTTGGGGGTTTGACTCCACTGAACAGCTACCCTGAGGTACCCCTGAGCAAGGTACCGTCCCTACACACTGCTCCCTGGGTGTTGCATTGGGTGAATGGGTTAAATTCAGAGGAGCAATTTCCCTACGGGGACGCACACACATTATAAAACATCACTTTACAACAACAGTTGTCTCAGTGTGCTTTATATTGTAAGGTTCTACAATTTGCCCACAAATGTTAAAATTAAAAATTAAAAAAAAAACCTTTGAACTATGATGGTCTATATACTATATAGACATATATGTAGCATATAGACTAGTATCGGCAGTTGTGGATTAATCTGCTGCTAAACGTAGATACCAACAGTTTCAACTCTTGTTGCCAAAGCATAGTAAGCAGCTGTTTTGAGAAATTCTTCTCTTTTCCTAAAGATGTGTTTAATCATTAGGAAAGTGCATGGAATGAAACACACCTAGTTTATAGGATATCCACTTTAAGACTATAAAAAATTGAAAGGAGAAATTTGACACTAAGAATTTTGACAAAAATAAATTACCGGAATTTTAAGCAATCAATCAATGTCAGTTTCACACACAGGACTTTTAGCAGAGCCTGGTATTTCAGCACTGCTGTCTCAGCTCTGTAAAGCATTATTCTCAGAAGGAAACTTTGGGCTGCACGCTAATTCTTCTCAGCTATGTCACCATCTGATGCTCGCCTATTTGGCAGGTAAACACTTGGGATCTTATTGTGTGTCTATATTTAGACTGGAAAGCTGCTCAGTGTGACACCAAAGGTGCAATTGTACACAGCAATGTATATCTATCTATATCTATTCAGTGAAAACTATGGAATTAGATTTCTATCAAACGATGTGTGTGAGAAAAAGCTTATAAGCAAATAAACAGGGGCCACTACTGTGTAGAGGGGAATTAACACCACACCATAAAATTAATTGGCTGCACTCTGTCACCCAGGAGGCCATCCCCAGATCCCCCTGTCTCAGAAACAACAGTGCTATTGCAGGTCACCCTTTGCACCCTGCCCATCAACTGTTTGGCCCGCTACCCTCTGGTTGGTGCCTCAGGTCAGTCAGGTCCCACAACTCCATTAACAGGTTCTCCCACTGGACCGGTCGAACTGTTTTTTGATTCTCTTTTGCCACTGATTAAAGCATGCAACTAAAGAGGCATCTTAGCAAAGTGCCAGTCATGGAGAAAAATAGGGACAAAGCAAATAAAAGAACAGCAAACAGATGAAAGGGGAGTAACAGTTAAAATGACTGAAAGATGTATTGGAGGATGACAAGATGAATGATGGATGGTAAAAGAACGGAGAGAAGATATAAGGGCTGGTTCTGGGGACTGCAGCGTGCCTGACACCATGATTCCTTTGAAATGTTACTAAGCCTTTGCTCTTCTGTGTTGAAACAATTCATCTCAATTTACTCTGCTGACAGTTGTGAACCAACACTTACAACTTACTCTCTCTCTCTCTCCCTGTCATTTCTAACTTGATCTCTTTTCCTCCACCAATCTAGTTTATCCCCCATACTGTGGATCTCTTCTTTTGGTGGTGGGGGTGGGGGTTAATGATTTTATTGATGTTTTTTGTCACTTCTGCTACATCTGCTGTTGTTATTCATTAAACAAGAAGTAGCTAATCACAATTGCCATGTTCAGTATATTTATTACTAGTGCTATAATTTCAGTATATTAAATGGTACATATGTGAACTCAGTTTACTCACAGTGAACTCCTTTCCTTTCAAATGAGGAAAAAATAATAATTTGGAAAGGTTGGGAGGACACTGGCAGCACTGCAGCTTCAGCCCTGGTGGTGTGTGATGTAGACTGTACATTTGCACTCTTCATCACAAAAATGGCCACATGTATCTCCTTAGGGGTCCCTAGAGAAAAAATGTTGCTGGTGGGCTCCTTACTTTCATGATATGCGAGTTTGATTATTTTTCCAGACCTCCAGAAACCAATCAATAAAGCTGAAATGATCATTTAAAGTTGATTTGTCAGGTAACAAAAAAATCTATGAACTGGTTCTAGCTTGTCAATTGTGGAAATCTTCTGGCTTTCTATGGCAGTTAATCCAAAATCTGTCCTTACTTAATTTTCTAAGATATATTTTGTGGTATATACTGAATTATTAAAGAAAATCGCTTTTAGTTTACTCTGTTGTTAACCAGCTGTAAGTAACATGAATTATACTTAAGGGGCATCCACCATGCTGAATCACAATGATTTTGAGCAAGAATGCCAGACCTTAATTTTTCCTGGCTATCACATCCAGGTCTTTGGTGGAAATACCACTGACATTTTCAATACAGCTGAGAGACATAATCTCTAACAAGGCCTAACTCTGCCACTCTGAAATCCCCTCCCAAATGTAATGCTTTACTAAGGAGGTATCCACATTCCCTCTTAGTCTGATCTCTATCTACAGGGAGTGCAGAATTATTAGGCAAGTTGTATTTTTGAGGAATAATTTTATTATTGAACAACAACCATGTTCTCAATGAACCCAAAAAACTCATTAATATCAAAGCTGAATGTTTTTGGAAGTAGTTTTTAGTTTGTTTTTAGTTTTAGCTATTTTAGGGGGATATCTGTGTGTGCAGGTGACTATTACTGTGCATAATTATTAGGCAACTTAACAAAAAACAAATATATACCCATTTCAATGATTTATTTTTACCAGTGAAACCAATATAACATCTCCACATTCACAAATATACATTTCTGACATTCAAAAACAAAACAAAAACAAATCAGCGACCAATATAGCCACCTTTCTTTGCAAGGACACTCAAAAGCCTGCCATCCATGGATTCTGTCAGTGTTTTGATCTGTTCACCATCAACATTGCGTGCAGCAGCAACCACAGCCTCCCAGACACTGTTCAGAGAGGTGTACTGTTTTCCCTCCTTGTAAATCTCACATTTCCCCTTCAGTTCGCTTATCAGCCTCGTCTCGGAACAGAGGACGCCATCATCTACCTGCTCAATCGTGTCTACACCCATCTGAACCAGCCGGCGAGCACTGTGAGGGTCATGTTTTTTGACTTTTCCAGTGCTTTCAACACCATCAGGCCGACCCTCCTGGGTGATAAGTTAGCAGCGATGCAGGTGGATGCTTCTCTGGTGTCCTGGATTGTTGATTACCTGACAGGAAGACCACAATATGTACGTCTCCCACAGTGTGTGTCTGACAAGGTGATTAGCAACACAGGGGCACCACAGGGGACTGTCCTCTCCCCCTTCCTCTTCACCCTCTACACCACAGACTTCAGCCACTGCACAGAGACCTGCCATCTTCAGAAGTTTTCTGATGACTCTGCGGTGGTTGGATGCATCAGCAGGGATGATGAGACAGAGTACCGGGCTGTGGTCGACTCCTTTGTCACGTGGTGTGAGCAGAATCATCTGCAGCTCAACGTGGCAAAGACCAAGGAACTGATCGTGGACTTCAGGAAGACCAGGAAACACTTGACCCCTGTTTCAATCCAGGGGGTCAGTGTTGACATTGTGGAGGACTATAAATACCTTGGAGTACACATTGACAATAAACTGGACTGGGCTAAAAACACCACAGCACTTTACAGGAAGGGCCAGAGTCGTCTCTATTTTTTGAGGCGACTGAGGTCCTTCAACATCTGCCAGAAAATGCTGAGGATTTTCTATGAGTCTGTGGTGGCCAGTGCGATCCTCTATGCTGTTGCATGCTGGGGGAGCAGGCTGAGGGTCGCAGATGCCAACAGACTTAATAAACTGATCCGTAAGGCCAGCAATGTTGTGGGGATGGAGCTGGACTCCCTCAAGGTGGTGTCGGAGAGGCGGATGCTGTCCAAGATAAAGACAATGTTGGATAACACCTCCCACCCACTCCATGACATGTTGGTCAGTCACAGGAGCACGTTCAGTGAGAGACTGAGATTACCGAAAAGCACCACTGAACGACACAGGAAATCATTCCTGCCTGTGGCCATCTCCCTGTACAACGCATCCACTTAACACACTGTTTGCTGCTACAACTACACATGTTTCTTTTCCAAATATTTATTTATAAGTGACTTATGTATGTATGTATGTATATATATGTATATATTGTACTATTCTTAGTTAGCGTATTGTCTGTCTTGTCTTAATGTTGGTTTAAAATGGAGCACTGTAACAAAAAATAATTTCCCCCAGGGATCAATAAAGTATTCTGATTCTGATTCTGATTTGATGATGGACCACAGGTTCTCAATGGGGTTCAGATCAGGTGAACAAGAAGGCCATGTCATTAGTTTTTCTTCTTTTATACCCTTTCTTGCCAGCCACGCTGTGGAGTACTTGGACGCGTGTGATGGAGCATTGTCCTGCATGAAAATCATGTTTTTCTTGAAGGATGCAGACTTCTTCCTGTACCACTGCTTGAAGAAGGTGTCTTCCAGAAACTGGCAGTAGGACTGGGAGTTGAGCTTGACTCCATCCTCAACCCGAAAAGGCCCCACAAGCTCATCTTTGATGATAGCAGCCCAAACCAGTACTCCACCTCCACCTTGCTGGCGTCTGAGTCGGACTGGAGCTCTCTGCCCTTTACCAATCCAGCCACGGGCCCATCCATCTGGCCCATCAAGACTCCCTCTCATTTCATCAGTCCATAAAACCTTAGAAAAACCAGTCTTGAGATATTTCTTGGCCCAGTCTTGACGTTTCAGCTTGTGCGTCTTGTTCAGTGGTGGTCGTCTTTCAGCCTTTCTTACCTTGGCCATGTCTCTGAGTATTGCACACCTTGTGCTTTTGGGCACTCCAGTGATGTTGCAGCTCTGAAATATGGCCAAACTGGTGGCAAGTGGCATCTTGGCAGCTGCACGCTTGACTTTTCTCAGTTCACGGGCAGTTATTTTGCGCCTTGGTTTTTCCACGCGCTTCTTGCGACCCTGTTGACTATTTTGAATGAAACGCTTGATTGTTCGATGATCACGCTTCAGAAGCTTTGCAATTTTGAGACTGCTGCATCCCTCTGCAAGATATCTCACTATTTTTGACTTTTCTGAGCCTGTCAAGTCCTTCTTTTGACCCATTTTGCCAAAGGAAAGGACGTTGCCTAATAATTATGCACACCTGATATAGGGTGTTGATGTCATTAGACCACACCCCTTCTCATTACAGAGATGCACATCACCTAATATGCTTAATTGGTAGTAGGCTTTCAAGCCTATACAGCTTGGAGTAAGACAACATGCATGAAGAGGATGATGTGGACAAAATACTCATTTGCCTAATAATTCTGCACTCCCTGTAAAAACTTCAGCCACACACTCACGTCACCATAATAACATTTAGATTTCTGTGGGAAATCAACCTTCTAACATACATACTAACCGGAAACCTTTTATCCCTACACTGCAACCTTCAGTGTCATTCAAATATACAGCAATTGCTTCTTTTGCTGAGTGTTTGATTCACTGTTGTATCCTTGTATTTAATGTTTGCCTCTTTTATGTTATTGCCACAAATCTCAAATTTGGATTATTTAAAAAAGAATGGCCATGTTTTAAGTATGTAGCATTATATGCTCTTTGAATATCTGATTATTTCCATGTTGTTATTCAGCTATAACCGGTATTCTACATTGTTGGAGACATTTGAAACCCACGTTGCACACTACTGAAAGACAGGTGACTAATACCTACAGTAGCGGTCCTCATTTTTTTTGGTCTTCATCACACACAACTAAATAAATGCAAGCACTGAGTCAATGAAGACTGCTCTTTACTAGATGGATGATGTTTAAATAGCAATCCATAAAATCGACATGCGGAAACAATGGAGAATTTTATATGGCTCTATTAGGCTTCCTTGCTCGTAGAAACCAAAGAGAGGAATGATAAAAGTGAAATGCCTGACTTTGGACATTTGATTAATGTTCCTCGCTCGACTCTTCCTGCTAAAAACATCTCTTTCTGTTTTTCCTCCACATCTTCCTCCCTTCTTCTCTGGCTCTCAGTCCTTTATTTTGTTTCCTTTTCTCTGGCAGTATCAGTGTCTGTTTATCACATCACTGTTCACTTGCCAAATAGGCCCACTGTCAACAATAAAAATCCAAATTTAATAACCTCAATATCTCACTGTGACCAGTTCAGTGACTGCACTACTACTGTTAAACGCTCACAAAGAGACAAGAAGGCTAGGTTTTATATGAATTTGTTAGGAAATACATTTGATGAAATTTAGCATGAACACAGAAGATCAAAGTCGTTGTAACTGAAAGCTCCATCAAAACATATCTTGTAATTCTTTTCATCTAATTAAATGTATTTTGAATCTCGATATTTTTTGAACCACTTCTCTATTAATTTGCTTTTCATTTAAATTCTGTGTATTCACCTCAGCTGCTGCAGTGATATAGCACAGCAGAATCCTTGATAAAATATCCCTACACTGAGACCAGAGTCAAGAAAAATATGTTGTGTATTTAAATATAGTATGGCATCTCTTCATAATTAAAAACTGAATTTAAATGGCATTATCCCTACTGATCGAGGTTGGGATGGTTAAATGTTTTGTTAACCAAGCTTTTATAGAATGCTTAACTGAAAAAAAAAATGGCAACGTAAACGTGAATACCTGACTACTTAATATTTAGAGATTTATGTTATTTCACTGGATATAAATCTGGTAAAATGTGATTTTAGCAATTAAATTAAGAAAATTAAGGACAAAAAAGAAACCATTTAATAACATCTATAACATAATGTAAATACTCACACACAGTGGTAGAAAGCTTGGCTTAATATGGGCATGGGGTTTTAGTCCAAGCAAGTGTTGAAACTGTTAAAATGGTGGATGAAGGGGAAATAATATTTAGTCATTGTGCTTATTGGCAGTCACATGTACAATTGACAACTGAAGATGAAAACATCAAAAGGGCGGCACGGTGGTTAGCACTGTTGCCTCACAGCAAGAAGGTCCTGAGTTCAGTTCCACCATCAGCCTGGGGTCTTTCTGTGTGGAGTTGGCATGTTCTCTCCGGGATCTTGGACTGTGGCTTCCTCCCACAGTCCAAAGACATGCACTTAGTGGGGGTAGGTTAATTGCAAACTCTAAATTGCCCATTGGTGTGGATGCGGGAGTGAATGTGAGCGCGAATGGTTGTCTATGTGTGTGACAGACTGGAGACCTCCAAAACATAACTATCCAGAGTTGCGACCAAGGAACAGATTTTTAGTCTCATATGCTTCACTCCTCCTTTCATCACCTAAAAGCTATAGAGACCGTGTCTTCTCCCAGACCACCAAAAACAAAAATCAGCAAAAAACGATTTAAACATAAAAGAAGAACATATCTTCTTCCACTGCAAGAGTAAAACTGTGAAATGTGGATTTTTAAACATTATGTCTCTCTCTTCTAAGCCTGTTTAGTAAATTATTCAACAACTGATCAACATATTGATTTACAGAAACCTTGTATCAACAGGATTATTATGTTAATTTAAATGACTTACAGTAACACCTCCGAGTCATACTACTGTAACTGTCTGAATCCTTAAACCAGAGACTGAAAACAATCTTTTACTCCAGCTTATTAATCAACCAAAGACTCCCCCGACAATTCATTTGACAGTCTAACTCTTTGCCTTTGTAATATTATAGAGTCTTTACCTTACAATGTAAAACCCCTCTGAGGCAACTGTATAAATAAAAAGTACATACACTGTTAAGATTAACAATTTATATAAAACTACTGACAATATTAGAATACTATGAAAATTGGTTGCATTATCTTTTTCCTCCACATTTTTGTGAAAATCACATTCAGGGTGTACACTTCACCCCTGGCGTCGTTGCCCACCTCTCAATTTTGAATACACGTAGACATTGAGGGCTAACAGGAGGGACTATGCGCTTACCTGCTGCTCTCTGGCAGGTAGCTCCATGCCCTCCTGGGTTTTAATTGCACCTTAGAACACACATGCATCAACACTACAATGAGCGGGTGGAGGGAGGTTTGGAGTCTTCTCTCACCCCCGTTCTCTGCGGCCTGCTGGAGCGGGGGGGCTAGGAGGAGTTAGCCGTCCAACTGCGGTCTGGAGTGTGGGGCCTCCCTGCTGCTGCGGAGTCGGGGCGGTCTGCCTCTCCCCACCGCAGGGAAAAGGGTAACACCACCTGGGTCTGGGTGCAGTTCCCCCCTCCAGGGGCAAGGGCACCTAGACCCGGTTTGTAGAGTACGCTTGGGGAGTGTGATCGTGTGTACAGCGTCTCTTTATGTCTGTCTCCACGTTGGTTGAGTGTGGAGTAAGTGTATATGAGAGCATGAGGGTGGGGATGGATGTTTGTATCTGTGTGTGCCTGTATTTCTGTGTCTATATGTCAGGTTGGGTATCAGACGCCACCTCTCTGGGGACATCTCAGGCCCTCCAAGGTTTGGAGGCCTATCTCCACCCACCACCACTTCCCCTGCCAGTGGCGGACTCCCTCAGGTGTCGGTGCGTTGGTGGTTCTTTGTGTCTGGGGATGGGCGTCCGGGTACACACCGGCTCACTCCTTGGCAGCCGCTTATCGGGGCCTGATGCCTGGGGCTCGCTCGGGCCACTTCGGAGGTGGGGTGCCCCCGGCCTCTCGGCCTGGGGCTCGGTCACTCAGGCACAGCTGGCTGCCGGCGGAGCTCACGGGCGCGTCAATGCAACTCCCCCTGGCTTCTGCTCCGCGGCTGCTGAGTGAGCCCTCATCTGGGACTCTCCTCAGCTCTTACTGGGACAGTGGCGCGGCTGCCCCTCTGTTGGTCTTCCTTGGTCTCTTGTGTTCTGGGGGCCTCTGCATGTCTGGAGTTTTGATCTCCTCCATACCTGCTTCATACCCTGGAGGACGGGGCTGTGTCTCCCCACACTCCCTAGCAGATCGTTACATGGAGAAACCTTTGGAATGCAAGCATGCTGATCCACACAGGTATGCACACAGGTATGCACACAGGTGTACACACGGGTATTCACAGACGCGGACTACAGCTTTCTTGGCTGCTGCCTCAAAGCACACTGTGCGCTGTCTATCTTGCGTGCTGCACAATATCGTTTATTATTTAGTATCTACTGATATCTACTGCTAGCTAGTTTATTGTGATGGTGCTTTTTTTTTATATTATGTTGCTCTTTGTTGTTTGCTTTCTCTTCTGTTTTTTTTCTCCATACAGGTGACCCAGGTGTTTTGTTTTTTTTGTTTGTTTTTCTTTCTTTCTTCCCCCCTTCTCACCGTCTCTTCTCCCCTTTGGTTTTCTTTCTCTCCCTCTCTTTCTTTCATTCTTTCTCCCTGTCCTATCCCCCAGTCATGTCTGTCCCGTTTGTAGCAACTGAAAATAAAATAAATTCATAATTATAATAAAGGTCAATCAAATGGACCAATATGGCAAGGCCATGATGATCCACTTGGTAAAATAAATCCGCTTGGCATCTTTCTTGGCCTTAAGACAACAATTCTGATGGCTAAAGATCCAAACGGGACACAAAAAAATAAATAAGTAAATAAATAAAACGACTTCCGCAGTCACCAGATTTTAATCCAACTGTCATGGTCCGGGTGAGTACGGGGTTTTTCCACTCCGCTGGGTTCCACCTTCAGGCAGAGACTCCAATCAGCTTCCACACCTGGTTCCAATCAAGTCACCAGTATATAAGACCAGCATTCACAACAGACCTCTGCCAGATCTTTTGCTAACTCACGACCCACCTGGCAGTCGCACTTCCCAAGCTAAACTACTCACATCTCCGCCTGGATGCTGGTTCTGTCATCTGGTTGCTTCCTTTCCATCATTGGACTACACCTGCCTGCCTCCCTGCCAAGTCCCTCACTCCAAGTATATTCTGGATCCTCTCTGGACACTCCTCATCCGGAACCCCTTGGACACCCCCTCCTCGCATGACACTTTAACCTACAACGCTGACTGCGTACCTCCATCCAAGCCGCTGCCCCTTTTTCCATTCCCAGGATCCATCCGTGAAATCTAGCACCTAGTCATAGCACTCAGAGTTTCATGTTCATAGTTTGGCCTCACAATTCACAGTTCATAGCTTCCACAGTTTCCCGCTTTGTAAGTTCACTAGGCACTGTAAATAAAGCACTGTGTTCACGCCCAAAAAAAAAAAAAAAAAAAAAAAAAAAGATTAACAATTTATATAAAACTACTGACAATATTAGAATACTATTAAAATTGGTTGCATTATCTTTTTCATCCACATTTTTGCTTTTGGTGAAGGAGACTCCTTCTCAAATAAAAGATAAGTTTAGTTGATGCTAACCTGATCTCATGGCAAAAAGTGAAATACACGTCATCCATGGACAAAAGCTTTCCTGTTACAGTCATCATCAAATTCAAACAAATGCCATAACTAAAGTGAAAAATAACACTAATGAGAGCATAAAATAATCTACATAAGACTCCAACTATAGGTATAATTATAGCTGTAAGGGATCAAAGAGGCAAACAATGACCCCTTCAGTCTTAAAATATGGACCATTTCATTCCTTTAAATTGATGAAAAATGTCACTTTGTTTACATTGACACAAATCAATAGATGTGAGCTTTCCCTGATGAAAAATGTTGCTCGTGGAATCAAAAAACAAAACACAAATAGCAAAAATCCACAACCAGGAGCGAATCATTACAATAAATGTCATGAAGACTGTGTTGTGTGTGAACATACAGAAAAAACTGAAACACTAGTCCATGTGAAGTGCAAGTACAGTATCTTTGTATGCTGGACAGATACTTTCTGGGTCTGAAACCCTACAACAAGAGCCCATCTGTGCTTCACCTGCTTTCTCCTGTAATCCCTCATTCTCCAAAGCAATTACTAGAGCTCGGAACTTCAAGGTGTCATCCAGTTAATTTTCAGTGACGTGCCACTCTGGCAACATGTGTGCAGAATATTCAAGTCGGGATCGATAGCGACGCCTCTTCATCAGTCAGCAGAGCAGCTCAGTGAATTGAACCCTGCCACCAATGTCATTTTCTGTTAACTTAAATTGGCTAAATTGCATCAGACTACTTTGCCTATCATACTATTTATCCTACTGATACAAGTCCTATATCTCCTCCATTCTGTGTGTACAATAACAGGGGTAAGCTAATTGCTGCACCCATACAGAAAACAAGAGTAACCTTCAGATATGCTGTCTAAGCTGTTTGTTTTGGTTTCCTTGCTGGTAACCTTTTCACAGTAAATCCTGCCTCTCTTTCTCCCACAGTCCTTTGCATTCTGGGTTGTAAGGATCTGTCTACTGTCAGATAAATTTGATTATTTACCCCAATTATGTCATTTTGCTCACTGTCCAGGAAAGATGGTAATGTATATGTGACTCACAGTGACATTTATAGGTAATGGAAGATACCATGCAAATAAATTATGTTGCTATTTCTCTTTCTCTGTGTCTTTTCTTGTAGTGACTTTATGCAGGGATTGGAGTTATAAGGTTGGCATGTGTGACATAACTGTCTAGTAAAAATATTCTGATATTCCTGCACCAGCTGCAGGCTCAAATTCATCTGTAGTGCTCTGTCTCAGCATGAATTCACACTTGGCAAGGTTTTAATGGACCCACATACTCACATCTGTTGTTCAATCCATAAATACATTTTACTTACAAATGTGTCACCATTTAAGGTGAAATAAAATAAAGTATAAAATAATTTCTTTCTCATCACACAAAAAGAAAGAAGAAAACAAAAATATTCAGGAGCTAGAAAAAACCATCAAATCCTTAGAAGAAGCCTACACGTGCGACCAAGATCAAGAAATAATGAACAAAATATGCAAAACAAAACTAGAGTTAAATGAAATTATTAATAAAAAAAACGCACTTCCTAGTACAAAGACGTCGCTTGCAGAATTTTGAACACAGTAACAAATCAGGTCGATTTCTAGCTAACCAGTTAAAAATAAAGAAAGAAAAAACAACTGTAGGTACTGCTAAAGATTTATCAGGAAACACAATATATGACCCTGGAAAAATAAACAACATTTTTAGGGATTTCTATGAAACTCTATATTCACCACAAATAAACCCATCTAAAAATGAAATTGATCAGTTTCTTGACAACGTAACTCTTCCAAAATAATGTTTAATGTTTAAAAATCCACATTTCACAGTTTTACTCTTGCAGTGGAAGCAATGGCACTGGATTCGCCACTGACGCCAGGTGAACTCCAGGAAGCCCTGATAATTTTAAATTTCTCAATTTTAAATCCATGTAGACATTGAGGGTTCTCGGGAGGGGCCGTGCTAACACCTGCTGCTCTCTGGCAGCAGCACCATGCTCTCCCGTGTTTTAAATGCACCTTAGAACAACACGCGGCAACACTACACATGAGCGAGAGGAGGGAGGTTTGGGGTCTTCACACATCCCTGTTCTCTGCTGGCCATCAGGGCGGGGGGGCTGGGAGGAGGTGTTGGCCGTCTGATTGGGATCTGGGATGCGGGGCCTCCCTGCTGCTGCGGAGCCTGGGGCGGTCTGCTTGCCTCCACCCCGGGGGAAAGGGTAACCTCACCCCTGGAGGGGGAAACGGCACCTAGACCCGGGGTATATAGTATGTTTGGGGAGTGTGACTGTGTGTACAGTGTCCATGTATGTCTATCCCTATGTTGGGTGAGTGCTGAGTATTTGTATATGTGTGCATGAGGGTGGGAATGCATGTTTGTATCTGTGTGTGCCTGTTTGTCTGTGTCTATGTGTCAGGTCGGGTCTTACGCTCCACCTCTCTGGGAACTCCCAGGCCCTCCAAAGGCCTATCTTCCCTCACCACACTCCCTGCCGGTAACTGATGCCCTCAGGGGTCGGTGCGTTGGTGGTTCTTGGTGTCCGGGGCTGGGCGCTCAGGTATGTACCAGCTCACTCCCGGTGACTACTTGGCGGGGCCTGGTGCCTGTTGCTCGGTCAGGCCTCCTCCGGGGCAAAGGGGGCCCTCGGGCCTCCGAGCCTGCGGCTCGGTTCACTCTGGCACATCTGGCTGCCGGCAGAGCCGGCGGGCACGCCACTGCAGCCCCCTCTGGCTTCTGCTCCGTGGCTACTGGGTGAACCCTTATCTGGGGCTCTCCTCAGCTCTTCCCAGGAGGGTGGCGCGGATGCCCCTCCGGTGGGCCTCCTTGGGCTCTCGCACTCTGGGGCCTCTGGATGTCTGGAGCCTGGATCTCCTCCATGCCTGCTTCATGCCCTGGGGGACGGGGCTATGGCTCCCTACATCCTCTAGCAGACCATTACATGGGGAAACCTTTTGAATACAAGCGCGCTGATCGACACAGGTGTGCACACCCGTGTTCACTGTTCATAGACATAAACTGCACCTTTATTGGCTGCTATTTCCAAGCACATTGTGCGCTGTCAGTCCTGCTTGCTACACAACAATATTCAATATTTAGTATTTATTGCTGTTTACACTTAGCTAGATTAACGTGATGGTGTTGTGTTTAGTATGTTGCTCTGGGGTTTTTTTTGCTTGTTTTCTCTTCTTTTTCTCTAAACAGGTGATCCAGGAGATTTTTTTTCTCTTCTTCAGTGAGAAAGTGCCTTTTCTCACTGTCCCTCTTCCCTTCTGTTTTTCTTTTCCTTCATCTTTCTTTCTCCCTTTCCTATCCCTCAGTCATGTCTGTCCCGTCTGTAACAACTGAAAATAAAATAAAATAAATAATAACAACAAAGGTCGATCAAATGGACCAATATGTCAAGGCCGTGATGATCCATTTGGCAAAGTAAATCCATTGGGTATCCTTGTTGGTCTTCAGACAACAATTCTGATGGCTAAAGAACCAAACGGGACAGGCAAACCAATGTAATTGGTGTCCTCCCTTTGGAAGGGGGCCTGTGTGTCCTGTTCTGTCGCGGCTACCTGAGCTTGAACATGTTGTTTTAGAGCTTAGGGAATCTGTGGGTCCCTGAACAGAAAAATTCCACCTAGGATTTCAAATTTATACTATAGGTGCATCTTCCAAAAAGTCTCAGACTAGTTTGGATCTTAGTGACCTTCACCTCAAGGTCAAGTTTTCTTAAAATCCTGTGAATGGGATAAGTCAAGAAGGAAGCCACCAAGAATTTTCAAATTAACATCGTAGATGCATATACTAGGAGGTTAAGGTGTAGCACTGGTGGCTGTCAGTGTTTTCAGACAGTGCATTAATACTTGGCAAGTGAAGGGCCTTAATCTGTAGTCTGACACATAACAAACACAATTTGATAATGAATTGTAAGGTCTATTGGCAACTAACAGAAAAAAAGCATACATTGCAGTAATCTCATTACTGCAACAAAGCAATGCCATTTCATTATGAAACGGTCACCACAAGGTCCCTTGAGGATAATTACATGCCTACCATTTTTTTTGTGATATACACAAACCTATCCATTGAGACCATACAATATAGTGCACAAATGATATATGTGCCCTTTGGTTACAAAGATGTATAGCATGAATGTGTGGTGTCTGTGTCCTCAGTAGAAAATAATCTTTGCTTAATGAGCTGAGGTAGAGAGCTTTGCTCTTTTGCTTTTAGGTGCTTGGGTCATTTGATGATGACACCAGTGGGTTGGTTTCCTAGCATGGTGGAGTCAACAAGGACCAGGAAATGATCCTGAGGAAGATATTGTCATTATCCTTGTTTAGACTGCTGGCGCTGCAACCCAGGTTTGAACACAGTGCGTTCGTACCTTTTCTGAATGACGTCTAAAGAAACTGCCTAGTTATTGTTTTTAAAAGGATCCCCTTAAATTTTTCATTTACCCCAGATTAAAACAAGAAAAGCCTAATTGGCTCAGGTTATTATCTCTACTCATGTGCTTGTTGAAGCTTGGGTTACAATCCTGCTCTTATGCACCTCATTATTTCTTAGAGGCTCTGTTTTATTCTGCTCCCTTTATGTCTATCAGTATAAAGCTCTTGTAAACACACACACACACTGTCACACACACACCCACAGGGTAATGAAAAAAAAAAAAAAAACAGCCTTCATGTCATCTGTGTTAGTCTGTCTGTGAAGATCTATGACACCAAATGCAGTCTTAAAGACCTTTGAGACATTGCAGCTGTGCTTTTGCTGACACAACAAGGTTATAGAGAAGTGACCATCTGACTCTGCCAGGCTGAAGGACGTTTTCAACAAAGCAGCATGTGCTAAAATATAAAAAAAGGAAAGGAAAAGAAAGAAAAGGAAAATAATTAAATCATTTGAAAGCAGGAGTACCCAGAGCCATTTGCCCACATCATAACCAATGTCCTCCAGCAACTGTTGATAACAGTGTAGTTGAATACGCTAGACTGGTTGGATGGGATGTATATCTTCGACATGAAAGCCATGGGCCATTTCATTTTTCTATTATAAAATCACAAATAAACTGCACAGCAAGATGTCCTACATGCATTGCTCATATGGCTGCAGATTTACAGCACCACAAAATTAACATTTAATTACATTTTATCAGGACTTTAAGTCTTCTCACTGATTTCTGCAAATGAATCATGACAAATGTTAAGGGTTTTTTTTCAGGGAAAATATAAATTTGACAAAGTTATAGTCAAAGAAAATAATGCATAGTGATGATCAGGTTGATGGACTGTACTACAGTCAACTCTACTCGGACTCCTGTATTCATTGACAAAGGTTTAGCTTGTTCTTTAATCTGAGTTGCTACATATGTATAATTCTGGTGTGCCAGTGCTTCACTTGGATATTTCCTTATTAATCTCCTTTTCTGTGTTTGTGTTTATTACATTGTGTTTTTGAGAGAAATCAGCATTTTAACTGCACAAATTTTTTAAGAATAATATAAATATTATTTATATTATTATATTATATTATATATTATTTAACACTAAACTCACCACACACACATGCCTGTATTTTGTTGTGCCAAATTGGTGTGAAAAAAGTTCTTGGGGCTGTAATTCCAAAATATTTGGAAAACTATTACTTTGAGAACTGCCATATTGACATGACTGACATTTTTTAAATTTTTTCAGCTGCATATCCATATCTGTTGTTCTAGCACATACTGGTGCCATACTAGACTGAGATATAGTGACTGGAGATATCCATGAATAAAAACAGTTCAAGGCAGCTAGTGATTCGTTATCCAGAATGAAGTGAGAAAACTGCAGCTGTGGACAGAAAAGGTTGAACATGGTCAACATCAATACATGGATAGGTTGTTGCATTCAAGCCTTGAGGTGTGCCAAGGAAACATTCCCCACACTATCAAACCATCTGGGCTGCAGGGTTGGGCTGACGGATTCTTGCTGATGAAGCCAAATTCTGAGCAAACCATCTGTAGCCTCAGCAGAAATGGAAACTCATCAGACCGACCTATGTGTTTCCAGTTATCACGTATCCAGTTTTGGTGAACCTATTTAAGCTCCAGCCTCAGATTGTTGTCCTTGGCTCAGGGGAATGAAATCCATATGCGTTCTTCTTTGTAACCCCAAAAGTAAAATACAGTATTTTAATATGATTAAAATAGTGTTGTTGTTTTTTGACTACACCTAATGCAATTTTATTATTATCTAAAATATACTGCGAGAAACATTAGTATCAAACAAGAAGACACAAATAATTTATCAACTAAAGAAACCCTTACAGGAGTAAATAAAACAATAAACAAGCCCACTAAGCTGAAAAAGTGTTAAGAGTAAGTCAGATGACTTTTCTCAGCATTCTTGTAATACTGAGAAAAAGCTATTTTTGGGAAGACTACAGTTACATCACCACCAGATCATGTTTGTTGTCACGTTCATAAGAGAACACACTCACACCTCCAGTGAATGTCATGCAGTAAAGGGGGAAAACAATCAAGCTCAGTAGCGAAGTCACCTCAGTTCACCTTATTTTTTAAGTTGCAAAGTAAAATCTCTTTGCATCTCTTTGTTTCACTGTCCCTTTTGTCTATTAACATTTTTTAATGTTTTAAAAAATTTTCTTTTTTGTGTTCTTTTTTCAAACACAACATTTTATATGTTGTGTTTTTTCAAACACAACATATAAAAGAATGCACCATACTAAGCAAAAGGCTTATCCGCACCACCTCACTGAAGAAAACGTTTTAGTCTCTTCATTACTCAGAGTTGTTCTGAGAGTGTTCCTAAATCACTCTATGCTGGGAGTCCTTGCTATTAGCCACAGAAAGTTGCTTAAATGAATGAGCACCAAAAATGGTTTCACATACTCTTGATTACAAGTAAATGCGACCAGTGGGACATTTAACATCATACAGAGTGGACATTCTGACCTCTACGTACTTGTCTTCTTTCCTGTTAACGTAATATAAACAGTATAGTCAATTTTTTTTATTGATTTAAAGAATAACTACGTTTTCTTTTATAAAGTATCTAAGCCATTAAGAAAACTCTTAAAGTTAAAACTCTGTGTGAGCAGAAAATAGCAGACAGTCATAGGAGTGAAATAAAATGACTCACCTCCACAGTTGGAGATGGTGGGACAGATGGTTGAGTTTATGAACTATTTTTGCAGTCCAAAATTAATTGTGTGGTTGTAGTTAATTAATGTATGTAAACTTTTCAAAATAAAAACAGTTATTACATATTGTAGAGAAGAATCACAACTCAGTCATAAAAGTGTGTGATATCATTTTAAAGAAATACAAATATTGTCAAACATTAATGACAGTGAGTTAATGAAACTGCACAGATCTCATTATTGAGATATGCTTTTTTATATTGCAAAACTTAAGTCTCACAAAATATTGATTTTAAAACAAGAATACATAACAATAACATCACAGGGAGAAGAAAAAATGGCATTAACTTGAGTGCATGTGACTAGTATCATCATTTTAGTCGATATAGGAAATGAACTGGTTCTTGTATACCGCTTTTCTACTCTGAGCACTCTTTCTACAACTTGCCTCATTCATCCCTATTCATACAAGCACTTTTTCTATGTAAGTCCTTTCTAAGATTCACACACGTTCATGGCTGGGTGCACCGGACAGCAACTTGGGGTTAGTATCTTGGTCAAGGATATTTGGCACTTGACTGATTGATCTCTTTATGAGGTGATGTGAGGTGAGCCACCTTCAGCTGAATGTGGCCAAGGCTATGTCTACACTAGCCCGGATAAATTTAAAAACTGCGTTTTTGTCTGAAAACGCTCCGGGTCCACTTTATCGTTTTCAGCCGGTTTCACAGAGTTGTGCGTCCACATTGAAACGGCCGAAAACGCTTACGTTTCAGTACTACGCATGCATGTAAAACAAGACGATTCGACTTGCATCATTTCTTTCTGCCATTTACGTACTTTCCGGCTCTTTGAAACACCAGGTACAAAGTTGCAAAAGCAAGTGAGAATTAAAGAATTTGAAGAAAAGCTATCTGGAGAATGTACAAACTGATATCAGTCTTTAATAGGGCTGTCAATATTGAGCGCAAACAAAACTGCTGTATAATCCCTCCGCTATCTTCGTTTAATTGGTCACATGACTGCATCACAGGACTAAAATGTGTCATCGTTTTCGTTCGCTGTCCACACTGCAATGCGAAAATGGCGTTTTCAAATGTATTTGCTTTGGAGAGCGTTTTCAAAACGCTGCATTTTCCTTGCCTGAAAACGTCTCAGTGTGGACAGAAGGCCAAAGCGGAGAGAAAAAGATGCATTTTCAAACGAAAATGTATTAGTGTAGACATGGCCTTGGTTAGCTCCGTATGCGTGGTTTGAATATGAGTGGGAGGCAGGACATGATACGACATTGGACTAGTTTAACACATTATAACAGGTGTCAGATCAACTGGTTGGTAGCCTGGTAGATCTGCAGTCAATTTCACATGCTAAGACATGTGATATTGAATATCATGGCATTATTGTATGCATTATTCCAGCTCAGTACAACCCTTGAATGGCACTGAGACTGACTATCATTTAGTTTCCCCTGGTTTGAAAAAAGGTTCTGATTTGCTTTGGTTCTGGTAATGATTATAATTTAGAAATTTCTATATTTAATTGCTGGGCTCCAATCTGCCTTACAAAGCAAAAAACACACTAACTAGCTTACACACTTAATAATATCAATTTAAGAAAATAAAAGTTTGTTGTTAAAATATACATTCAATAACAATGGATATTTTTTGAGGGTGGAACAAGGAAAAGCAAAAAAAAAAATTAATACCTTCACTGAAAATGAAGTTTCAACCCTCGTGGAAAAAGCTGAACAAAAATAGTCCCTCAGTATAGGCTGAAAACGATTATATTATTATTATATTACTGAACACTGAAAATAAAACCTCAATTCTCAGTCTTTCTCCTATAAGTTGCCCAGGCCTCTCTGATGCCTGTAGTGCATTGCACTCTATCGTTGGAACTGAAAGCACATTGCATCAGCAGGACCTGGACGTTTTTAGTCATTCAAGGTCTCCAGCTGGAGATCTCCAGATCTCTACAGTGACATGTATTATTGAATTATCACGTACTATTATGTACTATTGGATAAACTGATATGTATTATTGCAGAGATTTCAACTCTTTTTTTAGATTGCCTTTGTTATTTATTCCTACATTTTGAATGCTATTAGTTTTGCTATTGATTTATGCTCATAGTTATAGTTTATAGTTTCTTAGTACTGCAATTCCTGCTTAGCTACCTTACATACTTGATAATATTTATTTGAGAAAAAAGCCTTGGCAGTTTACCATTTTTTAAAAAAATCCATATTTTTTGAAGATGGAACAAGGAAAAGCAAGAAAAATATATACGCTCACTGTCTTTAAGACTAGCTAAGAAGTAAATCATGCTAGAGAGAAAAAAGAAAAACTATTCTGTCTACGTAGATAGAACAAACTAATATAGAAAAAAGACACCTGTGCCTGTCATGTCATGTTGGACATCCTCCTTGAACATTCTTTGGATCCATGTTTTAAACTGTTTAGCAAGGGAAGGCTTATTTAATTAACTGATGGATTAGACTTGACTAAGAGAAAAGTTGGAGTTGGAAATTCATGAATAAAAAAATCCCCACAAATCTAAAGCTGGTGTAGATCCATCCTGCAGCCCAGGTTCATAATACTGACATGATACTGAATCTATACATTCAGTACATTACATAAATACGTCCCTTACATTTACAGGAGGGGCATGGGCAGTGATTGCATCCATTCAGTGGCTGTTGTGTGATTGGCTGTTCAGAACCATATTATAACCAAACAAGCTGTCAATCAAAATCAGTAAAATATGACAAAAATAGATGTGCGTCTGTTTTGATTGCAACTAAAGGATCCCTGTCTCATGCTCTGTAAGAAGACTGTCTGGTTGGACAACTGTGGTATGTGGACACAAAGTGAACTTCTGTCTATATACTGCGCAGGTTTTGCTTCATGCTGCAACCAGTTTTGGCTAGGGAGATGACATAAATAGACATTCTTGTTTTCTTTTATGAACATTCTGTTGGCAATACTTAAAAAACCAATGCTGATTGATATTATATGGTGAGAATGAAAAGGTCACCTGATCAATAACATTATTAATTACACTCAAATAAATTTCAGACTCCATGTGACTCGAACTGAGACATTAAGGACATTTTTATTTCCACTGAAAATCTGTTTCACCTTATTCACGACTACCATTTCCTGTTTTCCTTAGTGGGAAAATAACAACAGACTGCTACCAAGGGCTCACCATGTAAGAGTGAAGGCTTTAGGGAACTGAACTGAGGATGTTTGCTTTGTGACTCAGTTGTTTACAAGCTTTTTCCACAGTAAGAGAAGAGTGATGTATTGGGAGCTGTCAGCTGGCCTATAAAACTGTACATCAGGGAGAAAAGACAGCAAGAAGAAAAGCTCTTAACAAGTTCAGTGGAAAACATTTAAGTTTTAATTTATGAATAAAAGAAATCCACTGATTTTTCAAATAATATAAGAACTGTATTATTTATCATGACCACTGCAGTCAAATTATTTAAGTCTATGAATGACTTCAGATGACCTTTGAAATTTCTGGCTTTACAAAAATTAAACCTTGCAAGGCAGTTTTCAACTGCCATGAAACTAAGTACCTGACATCACACAGTTGTCAAACTGTTGCAATTTATTTCTGTCTCAAGTTTAACATAGCCTTCACTCTGCCTTCAAAAAGGAAGCAAAAAGCATTTTCTCTTCCCAGTCACTAGAAACCAACACATCCACCTGAATTTGATGTAATTTTAAATCAAAATGATGTGTAGCCATGACAATCCTTGCTTTCCTAGTGTTTTATGAGAGGCAAAGCAACTTAATAAAAAGTTCCTTTAATTGACCTTCAGCAGTCTAGCTTTATAAAAACAACAACAACAACAGAAAACTGGCTACTCTTCACCACATAGAGCTTAACAAGGCTTCAGAACACTCCGATCCATTCTTCCAACAGTTCTACTTGAGCTAAGCAGGGCAAATTAATGTGGAGCCACAGTCACCAGAATGTGGCAGTAGAAATGGAAAGTTCCACTGGTGATGGCAGCCAGTAGGATATCTGGCCTAATGTGTCCTTTGATGCATGGGCCATGAGGTAGTATTG
The DNA here is from genome assembly GCF_057381845.1 of Rhamphochromis longiceps. Classification (NCBI taxonomy): domain Eukaryota; kingdom Metazoa; phylum Chordata; class Actinopteri; order Cichliformes; family Cichlidae; genus Rhamphochromis; species Rhamphochromis longiceps. Next base: position 31,099,866 of record NC_140569.1, read on the forward strand.
TTACCCTCAATATAACAGTCATCTGTTAATGGAGTTGTACTACATCTCACATTTAATTGAAATTGCTTTAAAATGACTTTTTCCTCCATGCCTATTGCCATGACACCTCTATCCTAATGTCTCAGTAAGAGGATAGTATGACTTTCAGTGTGAAAGCCATCCTCTGTTTAGCATTCCACCTCAACTGAGCTGTTTGCACATTATCTGTGGAGCTGTTGTCTTTTAAGAGAAGAGGTATGTTATCAAAGTAAACAACATAATTTCATGACAATAGCAAGTGTTATTGTGAAAAAGGCCTTTTTAATTCATCTTCGTCATTGTGTATGTGGTGTGTTGCAGTGATGGATTGTAACAATATGACAACTCAATCAAAGCAGGGCTGTGATAAAACCCACACAAATGGACAAAACTATCTCAAAGACCAACTCATAATCTAGAGTCACCCAGAGTTTTTTTTTAAGGAAGAGATCTCTACCAGAACCAGGGATAAAGGGTTACGTCAGGTCTTAGGTGAAAGAAAAAAAGGAAAAAGAAGAGCAAAGAGGCCACAAGGCTAAATGAATACAGGGAAGCCTAGATAATAACTGCAGTTAGCATTCTAGACAACAGCTACTCACATTGTTGAATGTAATCTGCCGTTTTCCTTACTCAGTGATCACATTGCAATAATGTTTTTCATTACAAATCACCAAACATGTCTTTGTTTCCCTAGCAGTGTGCTACAATCACCAGATTTCAGTTCATGTAGAGGAAGAAAAAGGTGGAGCCATCTTACAACGTTCGAGGAGTGAAGATACGGGCACGTCTTTTTTTAAATTATACAAAAAGATGAAGACGACATTAAAAACAGGAATCCAGGCACCAAACAGCTGTTAACACACAGCACTCACAAAAACAGCATTGTAACACAACTTTACAGTGATATTCAAGCCGAGTGTGTCGTTACCTAATCTTATATATGTAACAAAAGCAGTGATGAGCAGTCATTGTGGCTTCTAGATGTATTTTTAAAGCAGTTTCGCTGTGGTTGTGACTGTGTGGAACTACTCTCTGCTTGGTAGTGAATGATTACCATGCAGATGTCAAATCTGTTAAATGTAAGCAGAGCAGTGAAAAATAATGTGACTGACATTAACATGGGGATTACTTTTCTGATAAATACACCAGCCTGGAAGGTAAAATTAGCTTTTTTTGTTTTTATTCAAAATGGCTGATAGATAAACAGAGTGGTAAGAACAACTACAGATTCAGCGTGGCCCGTCGTGTGAGCATGTCTCTCTAAATCCTGTCACACAATCACATGATGAGATAAGCTTTGATTACATCTACTTCAAAAGATACTGAGCTATTGACTGAGCTATTGTGCTCACTCAGTCAACACTTTGCCTTACTGCAGCTCTGAAATGCGGACTCTGAAACAGCCCATGAAATGGAATAATATTGGGTATCCACCTAACTCCTGACTTTAGATTATTAACACTCACCTTTGTTTTGATAATGAAGAATTTCTCAAACCGGAGAATTGCTGTTCTATACAAATCAAGACTAAGTACAATACTCAGGCTGGTGATGCATATGGATCTGTGTGCAATTAAAGAAATATGAGATTGTTATTTTGTGCACTTTGTTCATATGATTTAAATATTTGTTGTTTGAAACAGATCAACCCTGGACACAGCAAGTTAGAGTGATTTTTTGTTCCATCTCCTGTGACTTAAGACTATGAATAAAACATTCAAGATAGAAGGAAACACAGAGGGCACAGCCTCTGATCCTCCCACAGGCCAGAGCAATGTAAAGGTTTTGGTTTTGACTTTTTAAAAGAATTTATTATTTTACTTGAGTGATTCTTTGTTTCTCTTTTCTTTTTCTCAGTGAGTGATTAAAGAAAATTGACCATGCATGTCTCACATCCTGTGTTTGGATTGTGGAAGAAGGTGGAGCACTTGGAAGACTGCAGGTAGATACTTAACAGTACTATCATCAGACTGCATCATGGCTCCCAACGAAGAAATCAAACTGCATGAAATACAGTAACAAAGGAAAATCATCATCTCTACTCATCTTGGTTTGTGTCAGTAATCAAATCACTTAACAATGCACTAAGCTAAAGTTATAGCTAAAGAAATATAGTGATTATATATGAAGTTATGGTGTAGAGTTAAGAGCAGTATCCATTTACATGTACGTAACGTAAGTCATGATGTAGATTTCCAGCTGAAGCATAATTCAGGCATTAAGCACAGTCCCAGATAACCTGTATTAAACTTGCACCCTGTATTGGTTTTATGGGTTAAAGTTAGGCCAGTCTGGTGTGTCTCACCTCTGCCAATTTGGACCTCTCATGATCATATTGTTGCTTTTTTCAGTATTTTTAGTATTTCTTTCAGTTGTCAGACACTTAATACATGTGAAGATACAGGATGATATTTGTGTTTCAGCTGGAAAGGTGCAGAATGCTAACAGAATGCTAACTAAGCCTGTTAGCTTTACCTGATAACTTAGCACTTCACCCTCCCTTCCCTTCAGTCTTTTGTCAAGGTATTGAAAATCTCAGCACCTCACCCTTTTAGGAAGCCCCCGGTTTCATCACATCATGCAACTAAATATCCACAACAATGGAGGAGAAACTTGTTGCCTTCTGTGGTGCCAGCATGTCATTTCAATACATTATGCAGTGTTAAGATCATACATATCTCTTTTTGATCAGACTGCTTCCTGTATCCTTTTAAAACATTCTATTACCATGTTATTTTGGCACACATGCTCCACTACACCCCCACACACGGTTCAGTTTTTAATGTGCTAACTCACCCCAGGTATCATCTATTCTTCCTCTTGCCCTCAGGGAAGAGATTTAAATCAAGTCCAAAACCAACAATTAAAAAACTGCTTTTTCCTGCTTCCCCAGTAAAAAGCGTAACCCCTCCACCTCTCCCTAAAAGTAGAGCTGGATGTTGGATTTAAACATGTTGCTCTCATCTATTGTTCTACATTCTTATTTAGAGCTTATCTTTAGTTCTGTTTATTTATACTTTAGTCTTTTGGTATTTTCATTTCTCGCTGTTTAACAGTTTCCATGGTTTTTCACTGTTTTGTGACCACTGACAATAAATATCTATATGTCTTCTTATCTTTATAAGTTACCGCTTTTACACAATGAAATTGTGGGCTTTGTTTGTGCTCTTGGTTAAATGCAGGCAGCTTTTGCAGAGAAATGATGAATGGATTTTTGACTGTTATGAAAATTGCATTGGCTATAAATCAGTTTTAGTAACCCTCTGGGACTCTCAAATTTGTCCTCACAGAGAAAAACCAGTCAGCATCCATCTTCCACAATAATCTATTGCTCTACACTTTTTGTCCCTGTAATCTATGGGATTAACAAGATAACTAGCAGCTGCTCAGCTTTTGCTGCAAACAGCTCTACAATAAAGCAGGCCACCAGTAGAGAAAGAACTTAAAATGACCCCATGGCCAAGTCTAATAATAAAAAGTATTAATTTGCTCACTGATTGTTTTTTGTTTTTTTTTTGTTTTTTTGAGAAAAAAAAGCAAAGCTAAGTCAGACAAAACACACACGAAAAAAATTCACCAATCAGACATTTTGCAACTATATTGAATGCTGTTCCTGCCCTCTGTCTTTAATACATACCCAGAAACATTTGCACTGTATCCCTAAACCCGTCCTACATTGTCCAAAGGTCATATGTGAATTTCCACAGTTTACTCTGTGCAGAAAAGTAATTCATGCATGATTGAGACTTTTATTGCTTTTTAAAATTGTATTATTCTGTTCTAATTTAGAATCTCAAAAGTACTGAAGATTCATTAAAGGGTTGTGGGGAAATTATGATGTGTTTCTAGTATTTCCTACTGAAGATGCAAAAGTAGGACTAGCTGTTGTATTTTTACCTTTTAATTTCATCCCACCCATTTAATGATGACTTGGGGTTACAGCTTTATCCCATAAAACTGGAGCTGTTAGTCAAGATGAAAATATATAAAATGCTAAGTGTGTCTAATTCTCTATTACACTGCACAAGACTCTGGGAAATTTTAGAAAGCTTTTAGGAGGCATGATATGAGAATGTGCTCATATCATGCCTGATCCTTCTGCCTTCACTATGGCACAAGACACTTTAACACCCCACTCACACAATGTTCATTCTCAGATTTCGAACTGTAAATTTACAGATTGTTTTATTTTATTTTATTTATATATAGCTCACTCACTTACTGCGCATAATGTCCTCTTTGTATATATTCACTCACTGCATACAATGTTCTTTCTCTTTTTGCACAGTCGAGTAGCGTATCAGGTCACATTTCACTACACGTTGTACTTGTATAACTATGCACGTGACAAATAAAGAATCTTGAATACAGAAGAATAGACTATGTGGTTTTTATCATAGTAGCCTGTGAGAATAATTTCTGAGTTTGCACAGAATATTATGCACATAATTGTGAAGCCAAAACAACTCTGACCCTTCAGAACATGGACACTGGACATATGGGATGTCCTGTGGAGTCTGAAACCAGGACACTGGCAGCAGATCCTGTGGGTGTTTGGGGTTACAGAATGGAGCTACAGTGAATCAGGCTTGTTATGGTGAATCTTGTGGATGCTTAGTGTGATTGGCATATGCGAGGATTAGAGGACTTGATTTTTTTTTTGTTGTATTCCTCAAGCCATTTCTGACCAGCTGATGGAGTGTCTGGATTGGTCTGGATGGGTGGTGCATGTCAATCTAAATCTAACCTAATTCAGAGTCAGTCATGAACCAAATTTTAAAGACCAGACAACTGACTCTACTCTATCCTTTTTAAATGTATGCACCCATTTGTGCTCATTTGTAAATCAGTAAATTTTAGGACCTTGGTTAGAAACGTTAGGTTATGTTTAACTTACAATAAAATAAAGTAATTTAGTGTTTTCCATGAAGTGATGGAAATACAATATGTGTGTAATTGTATTACTTATGCTGTGGGGGTATAAATTTGTAGGGGGCAGAAGACCAGAGGCAGGTTACCATTACATTAATAGTTATATTTTAGTCTGAAAACTGAAAAGGTAAAGGTGAAGATTCATTATTTTTCTAAGAAATGAATTTAAGCAAGTGTAATGCCTTCCTAATGATGGACACACAGCTTTGTCTTGTCTGTATCTTGTGATATCTCGTGATTATAGACAGAAGTACTTCTGTCACAGGAGCTTTTCTATCTGTAATGTTGTCTCAAGAGTCACATGCCTCTGTTGACTACATGTATTTTCAACACCTCGCTGTTATGGCCTGAGGTGAAGGAGACACAGTGAGAGAGAAAACTGAGATAATAAGGCCTATCCCCAAAACAAAGAAGCAAAAAAGAAGGGGCCATTCTACTGTTGACTCTCTTGCATCTATCTCAGTGGGGAATCTAGTCAGAGGTTGCTAATGCCGTGTTCACACATGCGCCTGCATTCTGTTGTCTCCTGCTGTTTGTGTTGCATACACAGGAAGCTGGGGACAAATCCCACAGTCAGGAAACAGTGGAACAGGGAGTTGCTGAGTAACAGTGAGTGGTTTTCTGCTTGAATCTTACAATTCAATAACACGATGCACACATTACTAAAACTTCCACGAACACAGGCTACTCAACAGAGCATCCCTGGTAGGAAGAGAGAGTGTTGCCATGGTAATGCACAGGGAAGCGGTCAGCCAAAGCCCTAAAGGTGGACCTTCCTGAAAAGATGCATATATGCATTCCCACGGAGACTCAGCTTCTTGTGGCAAAAACACAAACAATAAATCTTCTCCTGTCCTTTACAGGACAACATCATGAAAACATCAATTAGTTATATTGCTGCTCTACATTGCATGGTATAATGGTGTACCACAGCATAAATCAATTCTTATCAAGAAATATAAAAGTGTAACCATTACATTAGGATACAGTAAAAACATCCGAACATGGATTAGTTGGTATCTAAATAAAAGGCCGCATAATGCAAGTTTCTCTTTGTATTATTTTCTTCAGTCAGAAAGACTTACACCAGAATTTGTTAATCCTATGACTTAAATGTGTTTATTTATTGGGACAGCCTGAGCCTGTGGGTTTTCATTTGGGATCTATTGGTTTTCAATTGTAACTTACATCTGGACTGAGTTTAGCTTTTGCTTTGCAAATCAGTGACTCTAAAATATAACTATATTCTGACATTGGTAATACAGAATACAAATAAAAAATAAATATGAATACAAATAAATAAAAATGTCACATTAAACTTGGAGGCTATTATTAAGTATCTAGCCTGTAACCTCACAGTACCATGAACAGCAACTTCAAGAACGCATGCTGAAGACTTTAACAATTTCCACTGTCGCTGCAGAAACAAAAACTCATTCTCTTTTAAATTCCCATTTTGCATAACACAAGCTTTTCTTGGCGTCTCCCCATCCACTGATCTCTGGCTCACATTCATTGCCAACACCCCTCATCACTTCTTTATGTTAAGGTGTGAATGAAACATGTCTGCCAGGGTGAAACTAACACCACTCATTTCCAAAACAAAGGAAAGTTTGCAAAGTTGCATTTGTCATGTGAATCCTCATCAACGAGAGGCCGCAAAGACCCAGCACAGAGGGCCAAATGGGAAATTGCATTACATTAGATAAGCTATACTAACTTCCGTGGTGAGATTTAGTATGCAGTCGTGTTACACTGGTTTCATTTGCAGACTGATAATGCAGAGTTTAGAATTCAGCACATGGCTTTCCAGCTCAGATAGGGTCATCCCATACACTTGAAGAGAAATTCAAAGAGCAAACTATCCACAACCAAATGTGCAGTGTGTCAATGATGTTTTTGTTAATAACTAAAAAATATTTTCTAAAAAGCTCATCACTGCAAAAGACTGAAAGTTTACACTTACACTTAAAGGTTGATGCTAAATTTAGTACTTTCTACACTGTGATGAAACACATCAGTGCTAGTGTTAATGTTGGTATTTCTACCAAAATCTATCGACCTATGTCATGGAATGACCTTTTAATGAAAGACTAGCATCCCTCTAGCTGCTCTTAAACTAAAATCTACCTCAGTGTTTTAAACTAGCACAGACAGAGTCTGCCTCAGTTCCCAGATATTTCCTGTTGTGAAAAGAAACTAGTTGCTGTACCTATTCTTGTCTGACACAGAGCAGTCCAGGCTCTTCTATGTTGAATTGTTGTTGTTATGTGACGTGCCAAATGTTTTGCAGCTGGCTCACTCTGGGAAAATATCTGTTATCACACAGTGTTATGTCCTGTTTTACCTAATACATACAAAAATAACATCCACAGTGATTTCAATATATTTTATTGAAAACTAAAATGAGAAGAAAATTGTGAAAGTGTTAAGATTTATTATGTAACCACTATTGCCAAAAAACTTTAAACATCAAATCTGTATCATTACAAAAATTATGATCATTACAATTTTGCCATAGCAATAATAATTCAACATTTAATCACACTTAGCTTATTGCAAACTAGACTGGGAAACGGCCCATTAACCACAGTCGCTGTAATGGCAGCTGAGGTGTCTTCAATGACCTCCTCAACCCCTCTTTTTATTTTTGTGTATTTTGGTCACTTTGGAAAAGTCACCAAATTTCAGGCTAAAAGAATGACATTTAGAGCATTTTTATTGCTCTCAAATTTCATAACTGAGAAAGTAAAACTTAACTTGAACAGCATGTAAGGGTCACCTGAATGCCAAAAGGTCAGAGACATATTTTTTATGTACTGTGGCTGATGAGATGCTCAAAGTCTTTGTGACTTTATTTTGAAGTTACCAAGAAGCCTTTATTTTATCTGTGGCCTGAATTTCTTTCTGTATTTGGTAACATGGCAGCTCCAGCTACTCAGATTTAATTCACTAACGAGCAGGTAGCTTTGAGTATATTATAGCTTGCACTAACTTTGTATTCAAATAGTGCATGGAGTATTGTACCACATTTAGCAACTTATTTTAACCTAGTAACAGTGAGAACATGTTGCTCTCCTGTTTTGTTTGCTTCATTTATAAGTATGTCAGAAATATCAGTAGTTTGACTCACACATTATTTTTAATTTCTTTCATGTGACCAAATATTAAATGACTTTTGAAATGTAACCCCTCTATATTTCTATGCATTTTTAAAGACTTCAATTTTAACACTGTTTATATCCTGGCCTTCAGGAGTGGGCCCTTCACTCCAAAAGACCTGAGTCTCAGGCTGTACCTGCTGCGGAGACTCAGGTCTTTTGGAGTGAAGGGCCCACTCCTGAAGACCGTCTATGACTCTGTGGTGGCCTCAACCATCTTTTATGGTGTGGTCTGCTGGGGTGGCAACATCTCTGTCGGGGACAGGAAGAGACTGAACAGGCTGATCTGCAGGGCCAGCTCTGTTCTGCTATCTCTGTTTTATTATTGGAAAGCACTTTGGTCAACTTTGTTGTTTTTAAAAGTGCTATATATAAAGTTGGATTGGATTGGATTGTTCTAGGATGCCCTCTGGACCCAGTGGAGGTGGTGAGTGACAGGAGAATTGTGGCTAAGCTGTCATCCCTGTTGGACAACATCTCCCACCCCATGCAGGAGACTCGGACAGCACTGAGCAACTCCTTCAGTGGCTGCAGCACCCGCTATGCGGGACGGAGAGATTTCGCAGGTCTTTCCTCCCCACTGCTGTCAGACTCCACATCAAAGACTTTTGCAGCTGATCAAACACACACAAACCCACACATGTGCAATAAGACAAAGTGCAATACTCTTTTTCTGACAAAGTTGAACTCTCATCTCATCTTCTTTTAAAGGGTCCTGAAAGCCACAACTACAACACTCTATTACTAAAGAACCTAACCAGTAGCAGTCACACTGTATGTGTGTGTGTGGCACTGGTTTTAGTGAATGTGTTTTGAACAAAATAGGAGCTCCAGTCCAGCTGTGAATTACAGGTGATTTCTCCATCAATACAGCAGGCACTTTTGAAGTAAATCAGATAAACAGTAATAGCTTGCACAGGCTCCTAATTCATGGGTGTTTATGATATATTTTTATAACCTTTTCTTAGCTTTTTTTTTACTCTGGTGCAGCGGTTGTCCAGTTGTAAAACCTCACATGGATGTTTTTTTTTTCCTTTCAGACTTTGATAAGGTTTATGACCAAAGCCGATGCCATGAATTTATTTGTCACGAAGGCGTCATGGTCAGTCCTTTGCTACACTAACGTTCATTTCAGGGGAACGTGGAGGCTTTTGCAACCTTGTGTTTCTTACCTCTTAAAACCTCAAGCTTGGGGTGAAGTTACATTTTAGTTAGAAATTCAAATGCAAATTTTAAAAAGTGTTCCGCTTAAGTTGCTCAGATGCAACTTAAAAGGTAATGTACTCACTATTTTAATTAGATTCCAACAATTATGTTACACTTTTTTGTGACATTATAAAATAAGCATTAAAAACAGCTCAACACAGCAATCAACCAATGAATCCCTTGAATTCAGAGCTGCACTACAGGAGACAAAGAGACAAAAAAGGCAGAATGTTAAGTATCCCACACTAAAACTTTGTGGATTTCTCCCAGATAAACGGAAGATGAGTTCAGTAGCATCCATAAAGGTTCTACTGTGACTGTGAGTTAGTTTGGAAGTGTTCACAGACATGTCTCTGTGCCACCACCTGATAGTTATAAGATGAACTTGGTCAAGGTGAGAGGAAACCCCAGTTTGGGGAAGAATCCTAAACATTGTAGCATCTCTACAAGACTTCTAATGAGGGGGGAAACTGCTGAGTCCTCTTTCTCACACTGTCACTTTATGCTGCTCCCATGACATTATCAAAATACAGTATTTTTTTCATGACTGCAAATAGCTGGGAGCCAGTTTTGTGCTTTTGGGGGAAGTATTTGACCAAAATTAGGTTTATTGATGAGTGTTTGTGTGTGTGTGTGTGTGTGTGTGTGTGTGTGTGGGGGGGGGGGGGGGGGGGGGGTGGAATCACATGCACCAGCAATCGCAAAGGTATCAGCTTGTCATTTTGGAATAATACAATAAAAAATATATTTTTATTCAGTTTTTTTACTGGAGATAATTTGGTTAATTTGGTTTTTCCTGTGTAAAAGTATATAAAATTGAAGCATATAAGTGAAGTATATAAAATTAAATAAAACTGAGTGAGTTACTCAGAAACCCAGTGCTATTTAATTAAATGACTTAGGCATTGGGAATCGTAAATGTAAGCTTGTCCATGAATTTGGATTGACTTGCAAAGGTTATCTTAATGTTGAATTAGAACTCATGTAAAGCAGTTCTGCACACACTGATAGTTCTTCCCATGGTGCTGCTAGTATTACCGCTGTGACTACTGGAGTATAATGCAAACAAAAGCAAATGCAAAATGAATTAAGATAATTGAACATCTTTACATCCACAACATCCCCAATGACCTGTTCATTATTAGGGCTAGGATCGTGCTACAGCTTTATATGATAATTTCACCTATTTGGCAAATGAACGGTGACTTAAGAGGTTACAAGATGTGTCCTTTGTGTGCTTGTGTGTGGTCTAGGTATTATACATGTTGTGGGGACCTAAATATCTTTATACAGTCCCATAATGGAGATAACATAAATTAAGACATTTTAAGGGGGAAACATATTAGAATAGCTTTGATAAAGGTTTGGTTAGTACTTTCACATTTTCGGTCTCTCTCTCTCTTTTGTGTGTGTGATTAATATTATGCATTTGACACTATGTATCTAAACGAATTCAGCACTACGGTGCTAATTAGAGAAATGTTTATCTACTGCCTGATTGTCCCCCACTGCCCTCTATTTGGGCATCTTTGTGGGGATGTGACTCATACTGTGTTTACCACATACAGTGCATCTTTATCTTTATCCTAAAGCAATTATATTACAGACTGGGTGGACGAGAGGCTCTGTGTGGTGAGAAAACAATAACTATGTGGAAAAATTACGTTTTTGTTTGTTTGTTTTTAACTGTGTGTAGCTTAATGCTACTCTAAGAATGCAAAAAAAGTAACTATGTCTTCAGTTAAATGTATAATAATAAACATGACATAACATTCTAATAAATAATAGTTATAACACGTGGATTTTATTCACTCCAAACACTTTTACTTTGTTTTTTTTTTAAAAGCTGTTTCTAATAGTTTTTGCACGCTTTTAGTGAGACAGGTTTTTTTTTATCACAGCACTCTTTCTTGCAACTGAAAAATATCCCATTTTGGATTTAGGAGTGTAGCACATGAGGAACTAAATGAATATTTTGTCATTATTTCTGGGTCAAGGTTTCCTTCTTCTCTGTAGGAGAACTGCCTATAAGACCAGTGCTCAGCAGAAAATCAGCAATGGCACTAATATTTCCACTCATAGCCCATAAGGTTTTTTCCAAATAGCAACATGAATCATGAATTTGAGCGGTTTTAGTTATTATAATTTTTCAGCAAAGAACAGATGCTAAAGATACAGGCATATTTTAAAATCTCAATCACATTGATCTGAGTCATCCACATAGCATCAGACCAAATGGATCTTTAAAAGAAGATTATTAGGGAAATGAGTCTATTCACTTTCAGCATTGTGAAATAAATTTGCAACATGATACAGTGTGGGCAAACAGCATTGATCCACCAAAGTGACATATCCCATTTCCAGGTACGAAGTGGATGGAGGATATATGAATTGTGTGGAGTTGGGAACACATCCCCACAAGTCTTTAGTCAGACTGTTTAAACAGCAGGAAGAGTGAGCCCATCCATCACCAAGGGAATCTCATTTCGACCGTGTGTCCGATGCAAATGAACATCGCTTGCAATCAGAGAGCTGCAGTTTTGCCAATAGTAGCACAGGAGTGGAAGGAATGTTAGCTCATCCATCTTGGCTTGGTTAATAAAGCACTGTTTAGATGAGAGATCTCAAATCATATTTGCATTCTGGGAACATATTCACAGTTTGCTCTTTGTTATTGTGCGTTATTAGTACTGTACGTTCATTGAACGAAACAACAAGTACAATTCATTATGCTTCTTGTTTAGAAGCATAAACATAGAGAAATGCGAATAGGAAAGAAAAGAATACAGAAATCCTTCAACTGTAATCCAAGTCATCAGATGTGACCCTTTTTATCCACAGCAGTCCTGTCATTGACTCTACTTTTACTAAGGAAAATCTACAGCACCATCATTATGGAGTGCACATGGTGATTTTGGCTCTACAGAGTAAGTTCTTAAAATAAATACAACTACAAGAACAAATTTTGGCATATTTATGCATCACACAGTGTTCACCACATGAAGTACATAAGCTCTCATGGATGTTGCTGTGCTCTGGTATGCTACACTTTAGGATTTTATTTTTAATTCTTTGAATATTTCATTTTTTTTATTTTATTTCTGATGCTAGAAGCTGTTCAACCAAATGTCACAAAAGTGGAGTCACAATTAAAGTCAGCTATGGCTACATTTATGGCTTCCAGGTGCCCATTTCTGCATAACGTGTAAGAATGAGAAACAGAATCAGAATACTTGATAATCACTGAGAAAATTATGTAGTCACAGCTGCTACAAGAAAGCAAGACGATGCTAGAAGTCTGAAGACCTGCAGCAGTATGGCAGCTAAGAAGGGTTGCTGCAGATTCAAGCTCAGGGACCAGGTATCAATGCATTTTGAGAGGCTGTTGTTTAGTATTCCTCTTTCAGAAAAACGTTTTGCAGTCATACTAATCAAATGTATTTTATTTATTTATCAGCAACTGTGAGCACCTCTATACAAGCACAAGTTTTGGCAGTTTCCTTGGCTTGAGCATTCAGATGTGTGCCAAGGAGGAATGACATCAGCATCGAGGAAATTGCTTATCCCATCAGTCCTGGAAGGTTCATAAGGTCATTTCCACACAATTTGGAGTTCATTATTCTAATGTCAGAAAAATTATTTACAAGTGGAAAACATTTGAGACAGTTACTTATCTTCTCTGTGGATGCCCCAGCATATTCACCTCAAGGTCAGTCAGTGCAAAATTCCAAGAATTTAAGAGCTACATTTCAGACGCTACAGGCCTCAGTTAATGTGGTAAATATTAAAGTTCATAACATCACAGTTAGAAAAAGACCGAAGAAGTATGACTAAGGAAGAAAGACTAAAACAAATATGGCAGCACAGTTTAGTTGTATCTGAACAAATGACAACACTTTGTCAACTGTAAAGCAGAGCTCTTAACAATAATCACCAGTGATGAATTATTCCAGCAATCAGTGTGTTCACATTGCATGATCATGTTATAACAAATTCTGCTTTTCTTATGATATATCGTTTGAATGACTAGTGATTCAGAAGTCACTGTATGTTCAAAATAATATTCCTGATTTTTTTTAAAGAGTTGCACAAACCTTAATGAACTTAAGCAACACTGTGAAGAAGAGAGGACTACAATTCCTGCATAATGAAGTTGCTGCTGAAGGTACACTGCAGGAGCACTTTCTTTTTTCCGTTACTGTAGGTTGTGTTTGGGATGTTGTAATATGACATAACACTAGTGACTTTTTCTGGCATGAATTTTGTCTTATATTCTCATTTGCTCATTTTTTGCATGTTACAGTCCTAGATCATAATGACTTTATCTAAATTCTACTTTACTATTTCAAAGTTACACATTTCCATATTATGACAGTTGCTCTTTTGAGCAACTTTTTCGTTGCCATTTAGTCTAACACAGGGGTGTCAAACTTAAATGAGCTGTGGGCCACTGCTGGCACTCTCATCTCAATGGAGGGCCACTTTAGTGTTCAAGTAGTACAAAAACAAACAAACAAACGAACAAGAAAACACCAACAAATATTTCTGAAAATGTAGTGTTTTGTTTGTTTTTTATTTCAAATATTGTATAACTGCAAACGTGAACACAAATTTTGTTTTCTCACATTAGTCTTTGACTGCTAGTGAAAATTGTTTTCTTTACTCTCTCACTGAACTAACACAGCCAATCCCTCAACATGTTATTCACATTGTCTTCATATTAAATACTTTTTTGCTTTTTAAAGAACTTATTTTACCATTGCACTCAACAACAAACAAATCCTCTCTAACAAAAAAAGTTCAACTTCAATTGCATTATATATCTTCACATCAATATACAAGTAGGGGTGATGTGGGATGCAGCGAGTTTGAGGCCCCTGGTCTAAAACAAGTACTTGCTGATTTCTTTTAAAAATCTTCTTGTTAACATAACCTTCTCCTTCATTACGTTACACTTATTATGAACAGTGCTGTTCTGTAATATAGTCACGATTATTTATGGGATCTATAAAAATGATGTAAACACATTTTCTTATTGTCAGAGGCTCGATGACCATGATTGAAAGTAAAACGAGGAAATGACATACTCTGAGGCTACCTTCCTAGCACTGCACAGGTTTCATACGTTTGTTGAAAGGGGCTTATGAGTGAGAGCAGAGAGGGGACAAGGCCTTTGGTTGAGATTTCAAGAAAGTTCCATCCTTGGCTTTAAACTGTCATCTAATTAAAAACATTGTGGCTAATATCACCTTATGGTAAATTTGCCAGCAGTTTGTTGCCTTCGGCTAACATTGCGCCTTGTGAAACCAGTTTTATGACCTCTGTCAGTTTTCTCTTTGAGACATTTTCATGAGAACAGTATGGAGCTTTCCATCGTTCACCATTCTTGATCCTTCTTTCCTCTGTGGTCTCCATTCCTGTAAAGTGGCATTGGATGTGATCTGATTTGTTAAACACCATTTCTCTCTTTCTCTCTGTCTCACACACACACACACACACACACACACACACACACACACACACACACACACACACACACACACACACACACACACACACACACACATACAACAAAAGAGAGGGAGAGATTCATAACCTCACAGTTTTTAAGCGTGCTGCTGAGGGATTCAAACAAGAGAATTACAAAGCAGCTCTTTACAATCATAAGACTAACCTACATTCAAAAGACTATTCAAGAAAATATAGCTTTAATTTATGCATTTGCTTAAGTTGGTTTTTTTGTTGTTTTTTGTTTTGTCCATGGTGTTGACAAAATTGTGTATAGCACAGTTTTGGGTGTTTTTTGGGGTGTTTTTTGAAAGAAGAGTTTTCACAAAGAATATAAGGCCAAAATACCATTCCCACAGATAAGAATCTCTCTCTCTCTCTCTTTCTCTGTGTGTGTGTGTGAGTATGCAAATTAGTTTAAGAGACAAAGAGAAAGAAAGTGGCAGACACACAGACTTGAAGGTGAAACTGTAGGTGTGAAACTCAGCAGGCACTAGTATATTGAAATTGAGGTGAATTGTTAGGAGACTCTAAAATAAATATTTGTCTGCAGCTGCATCAAAAAGCGCTGAAACATGTATGTCAAAAGAGAGAGAAGAGCATTATAGTTTGAAACCACTCAGCAAGTAAAAAAAGACAATCAAAGATTGCATTAAAACACAGTTTGGTTCATAATAAATCCTATCAGGTATACAACAGTATCAGTGAACAATATATCAGCTTTCACGTTAAGATAACTACTTAATCATAACATAATTATTCTAGCTTTCACTGATTTACACTAAAGTAAGTGCTAATTTTTCAGGTTAAGGTCCTTTTCTCAGTAGTCATGAAAATATCATTATAGACTTAAGTCATTATTTTTTAACCCAAGTTAAATGCTATAAGTGAGGAATTTAACTGATGAATGACATATGGGAAACCATAGATTGCTATCACAGACAAATATGACTTATATATGTTCTGTATTAAGGAGATTTTAAAAACTTTTGGCTGAAAGTTTTTATTTCTAATTTTTTTCATGCCATTTCTAAATATCACTTTAGCCCTAGTTCTATCAAGTAAATCTAACTCCCGAATGTCTGATGACCTGAGTTAAGGTGTGACAATGGTTCTTTGTTAATCATGGTTGGTCGTTGGCCAGCCATTATCTAGACCATTTAAAATTTGGTGTGAAAGAAGGCGGAGTTGGGTGGAAGAGGTAGCACCCAGCAGTTAGGAGTACCCTATAAGTATATCACCACATCCACTGCAAAAGGGAAACCACACGGCAGATGCTACAAACCATGTTCAACTTCATCGGTAAGTAAGCATGTTCTTTACATATGTGTTATTGATCCATTGGTTTTATGTTCTATGATTTTTACCACATTGTCTTATTTAGTTCTGTTTATAATTATCCTTTGATGGAAGTAATCCAAAGTATACTTATCATGAGAACAGTAACTTTGGTTTTTTTGTGTTTTAATGAAGTACTTCTGTTAAGATACTTGATCATGTTAGGTGTCTATTTATAGTTCTATCAGGGTCACATGATGATATAAACTTCTGAATTGGTCACCAACATCACAGCAACATGAGCACTTAAGTGAATTCTGAAAGCATCAAGTGCTAATTGTTGTTGTAATGCTGTTGTCCACAACAAACCATAAACTGACTGAAAACAGTAGGATTAGGTTGATTTCTGAAAGAGTAACTGTGTATGTAAATGATTTAGTAAACTGTATTCCTAAACCATAATGTTGAATTGTGACTCAAGATGCAATTAAGCTTCTTTTTTTTTTTTTAAAGAAAAGGTTGGATTTGATTTCAACTAAAAAATCACAGATCACACGTCTTTAATTAAAGTGCTTTGCTAAATTAAGTCAACAACATTACGGCAACACAGGCACTTATTTGAATTCTGAATACAGTAAGTGCTCATTGTTGTTGTATTGTTGATGTCTTCTACAGTCAAAATTCACTATAAAATTACCGTTGCATTATGAATTGTAGCTGACTTTGTCCAACAGAAATCTTTGTTGAAAATATTTCCTCTTTGCCAAGGTTGATAAGATAAGATAAAACTTTATTAATCCCTCGGGTGGGTTGCTCTGGGAAATTCGGTTTCCCAGGTTGCAAGACTTGATTAAAAAATGCATGTTAACTTTAGTTAAGAAGACTTTACATTTTCAGGACGTATCACATTAAGATCACCTCGAACGGAGACACTGATGGTTCCATGTTTTCCTAAGTGCTTCCTTTCGAAGTAATCTTGATTGTAATACATCAGGATCACACAGCCAGGTTATTTCAGGACTTGTTCACCATCATGTAAAACAACTGTCACCAACTAGAAATTTAAACTGCAGTAAGTGCTAATTGTTGTACTCCTGATGTCATCAACAAAGAATGCTTTGCAGGCATCTTCTGTCTCAGTGGATGTATGGCTTTTTATGTTTTTCATCAGGGTCAAATGAAATCACCATTTCACAAATTAGTCACCAACATCACGACAACATAGGCACTTATTTGAATTCTGAATATAGTAAGTGCTGATTGTTGTTGTGTTGCTGATGTCTTCTACAGCCAACAATCACTGTAAAATTACCATTGCATTATGCATTGTAGCTCCTTTTGACCATCAGAAATCTTTGTTGCAAATCTTTCCTCTTTGCCAAGGTTGCAGGACTTGATATAAAGATGCATGTTAACTTAAGCTGACTTTAGATTTTCAGGACATAATATAATTAAGATCACCTCGAACGGAGACACTGATGGTTCTTGTTTTCCTAAGTGCTTCCTTTCGAAGTAATCTTGATTGTATTACATCAGGATCACACAGCTACCTTTTAAGAATTAGTCACCCATCATAAGTAAAACACCATTACCAAGTCTCAGTGGATGCGTTGCTTTTTTATTAGGTTATTAGGTTCAAACGAAATCATGATTTCAGTAAATAATCACCAACATCACGGCAACATGGGCACTTATTTGATTTCTGAATATAGTAAATGCTGATTGTTGTTGTGTTGCTGATGTCTTCTACAGCCAACAATCACTGTAAAATTACAGTGATACATTGCATTATGCATTGTAGCTCATTTTGACCATCAGAAGTCTGTTTTGCAAATATTTCCTCTTCGCCAAGGTTGAAGCACTTGATTAAAAAATGCATGTTAACTTTAGTTAAGAAGACTTTAGATATTCAGGACGTATCACAGAAAGATCACCTCGAACGGAGACACTAATGGTTCCATGTTTTCCTAAGTGCTTCCTTTCGAAGTAATCTTGATTGTAGGATCACACAGCCAGATTATTTCAGGACTTGTTCAACATCATTTAAAACAACTGTCACCAACTGAAATTCAAACTACAGTAAGTGCAAGTTTTCGTGCTGTATAAGTCATCAACAAAGAGTGTTTTGCAGGCATCTTCTGTCTCAGTGGATGCATGGCTTTTTATGTTTTTCATCAGGGTCAAATGAAATCATCATTTCAGAAATTAGTCACCAACATCACGACAACATAAGCACTTATTTGAATTCTGAATATAGTAAGTGCTGATTGTTGTTGTGTTGCTGATGTCTTCTACAGCCAACAATCACTGTAAAATTACCATTGCATTATGCATTGTAGCTCATTTTGACCATCAGAAATCTTTGTTGCAAATCTTTCCTCTTTGCCAAGGTTGCAGGACTTGATTAAAAAAATGCATGTTAACTATAGTTAAGCAGACTTTACATTTTCAGGACGTATCACAGAAAGATCACCTCGAACGGAGACACTGATGGTTCTTGTTTTCCTAAGTGCTTCCTTTCGAAGTAATCTTGATTGTATTACATCAGGATCACGCAGCTACCTTTTAAGAATTAGTCACCCATCACAAGTAAAACACCATTACCAACTGTAATTCAAACTAGAGTAAGTGCCAAATGTCATCAACAAAGAGTGTTTTGAAGACATATTCTGTCTCAGTGGATGCGTTGCTTTTTATTAGGTTATTAGGTTCAAAAGAAGTCATGATTTCAGGAATTAATCACCAACATCACGGCAACATAGGCACTTATTTGATTACTGAATATAGTAAGTGCTGATTGTTGTTGTGTTGTTGATGTCTTCTACAGCCAACAATCACTGTAAAATTACCTTTGCATTATGCATTGTAGCTCATTTTGACCATCAGAAATCTTTGTTGCAAATCTTTCCTCTTTGCCAAGGTTGCAGGACTTGATATAAAGATGTATGTTAACTTAAGCTGACTTTAGATTTTCAGGACATATCACATTAAGATCACCTCGAACGGAGACACTGATGGTTCCATGTTTTCCTAAGTGCTTCCTTTCGAAGTAATCTTGATTGTATTACATCAGGATCACATAGCCAGATTATTTCAGGACTTGTTCACCATCATGTAAAACAACTGTCACCAACTAGAAATTTAAACTGCAGTAAGTGCTAATTGTTGTACTCCTGACGTCATCAACAAAGAATGCTTTGAAGGAATCTTCTGTCTCAGTGGATGCATGGCTTCTTATGCTTTTTCATCAGGGTCAAATGAAATCATCATTTCACAAATTAATCACCAACATCACGGCAAAATAGGCACTTATTTGATTACTGAATATAGTAAGTGCTGATTGTTGTTGTGTTGCTGATGTCTTCTACAGTCAAAAATCACTGTAAAATTACAGTGATACATTGCATTATGCATTGTAGCTCATTTTGACCATCAGAAATCTTTGTTGCAAATCTTTCCTCTTTGCCAAGGTTGCAGGACTTGATATAAAGATGCATGTTAACTTAAGCTGACTTTAGATTTTCAGGACATATCACATTAAGATCACCTCGAACGGAGACACTAATGGTTCCATGTTTTCCTAAGTGCTTCCTTTCGAAGTAATCTTGATTGTAGGATCACACAGCCAGATTATTTCAGGACTTGTTCAACATCATTTAAAAGAACTGTCATCAACTGGAATTCAAACTACAGTAAGTGCAAGTTTTCGTGCTGTATAAGTCATCAACAAAGAGTGTTTTGCAGGCATCTTCTGTCTCAGTGGATGCATGGCTTTTTATGTTTTTCATCAGGGTCAAATGAAATCATCATTTCAGAAATTAGTCACCAACATCACGGCAACAAGGGCACTTATTTGAATTCTTAAAATAGTAAGTGCTGATTGTTGTTGTGTTGCTGATGTCTTCTTCAGCCAACAATCACTGTAAAATTACCATTGCATTATGCATTGTAGCTCATTTTGACCATCAGAAATCTTTGTTGCAAATCTTTCCTCTTTGCCAAGGTTGCAGGACTTGATATGAAGATGCATGTTAACTTAAAGCTGACTTTAGATTTTCAGGACATATCACATTAAGATCACCTCGAACGGAGACACTGATGGTTCCATGTTTTCCAAAGTGCATCCTTTCGAAGTAATCTTGATTGTAATACATCAGGATCACACAGCCAGATTATTTCAGGACTTGTTCACCATCATGTAAAACAACTGTCACCAACTAGAAATTTAAACTGCAGTAAGTGCTAATTGTTGTACTCCTGACGTCATCAACAAAGAATGCTTTGAAGGAATCTTCTGTCTCAGTGGATGCATGGCTTCTTATGCTTTTTCATCAGGGTCAAATGAAATCATCATTTCACAAATTAGTCACCAACATCACGGCAACATAGGCACTTATTTGAATTCTGAATATAGTAAGTGCTGATTGTTGTTGTGTTGTTGATGTCTTCTACAGCCAACAATCACTGTAAAATTACCATTGCATTATGCATTGTAGCTCATTTTGACCATCAGAAATCTTTGTTGCAAATCTTTCCTCTTTGCCAAGGGTTGCAGCACTTGATAAAAAAAAATGCATGTTAACTGTAGTTAATCAGACTTTAGATTTTCAGGACGTATCACAGAAAGATCACCTCGAACGGAGACACTGATGGTTCTTGTTTTCCTAAGTGCTTCCTTTCGAAGTAATCTTGATTGTATTACATCAGGATCACACAATCCACATTATTTCAAGACTTGTTCACCATCATTAAAAATAACTTTCACCAACTGGAATTCAAAGTACAGTAGGTTCTACATTAAGGTACAGTAAGTTTTCCTCCTTTTTAGGTCATTAACAAAGAGTGTTTTGCAGGAATCTTCTGTCTTAGTGGGTGCGTTTGTTCTTATGTTTTTCATCGGGGTCACATAAAGTCATCATTTCAGGAATTAGCCACCATCATTGCCAACATCGCGACAATATAAGTAGTTATTTGAATTCTGAATATAGTAAGTGCTGATTGTTGTTGTGTTGCTGATGTCTTCTACAGTCAAAAATCACTGTAAAATTACAGTGATACATTGCATTATGCATTGTAGCTCATTTTGACCATCAGAAATCTTTGTTGCAAATCTTTCCTCTTTGCCAAGGTTGCAGGACTTGATATAAAGATGCATGTTAACTATAGTTAAGCAGACTTCACATTTTCAGGACATATCACATTAAGATCACCTCGAACGGAGACACTGATGGTTCTTGTTATCCTAAGTGCTTCCTTTCGAAGTAATCTTGATTGTATTACATCAGGATCACACAGGCAGCTTATTTCAGGACTTGTTCAACATCATGTAAAACAACTCTCACCAACTAAAAATTTTAACTGCAGTAAGTCCAAGTTTTCGTGCTGTATATGTCATCAACAAAGAGTGTTTTGCAGGAATCTTCTGTCTCAGTGGATGCATGGCTTCTTATGCTTTTTCATCAGGGTCAAATGAAATCATCATTTCACAAATTAGTCACCAACATCACGGCAACATAGGCACTTATTTGAATTCTGAATATAGTAAGTGCTGATTGTTGTTGTGTTGTTGATGTCTTCTACAGCCAACAATCACTGTAAAATTACCATTGCATTATGCATTGTAGCTCATTTTGACCATCAGAAATCTTTGTTGCAAATCTTTCCTCTTTGCCAAGGGTTGCAGCACTTGATAAAAAAAATGCATGTTAACTGTAGTTAATCAGACTTTAGATTTTCAGGACGTATCACAGAAAGATCACCTCGAACGGAGACACTGATGGTTCTTGTTTTCCTAAGTGCTTCCTTTCGAAGTAATCTTGATTGTATTACATCAGGATCACACAATCCACATTATTTCAAGATTTGTTCACCATCATTAAAAATAACTTTCACCAACTGGAATTCAAAGTACAGTAGGTTCTACATTAAGGTACAGTAAGTTTTCCTCCTTTTTAGGTCATTAACAAAGAGTGTTTTGCAGGAATCTTCTGTCTTAGTGGGTGCGTTTGTTCTTATGTTTTTCATCGGGGTCACATAAAGTCATCATTTCAGGAATTAGCCACCATCATTGCCAACATCGCGACAATATAAGTAGTTATTTGAATTCTGAATATAGTAAGTGCTGATTGTTGTTGTGTTGCTGATGTCTTCTACAGTCAAAAATCACTGTAAAATTACAGTGATACATTGCATTATGCATTGTAGCTCATTTTGACCATCAGAAATCTTTGTTGCAAATCTTTCCTCTTTGCCAAGGTTGCAGGACTTGATATAAAGATGTATGTTAACTTAAAGCTTACTTTAGATTTTCAGGACATATCACATTAAGATCACCTCGAACGGAGACACTGATGGTTCCGTGTTTTCCTAAGTGCTTCCTTTCGAAGTAATCTTGATTGTATTACATCAGGATCACACAGCCAGATTATTTCAGGACTTGTTCACCATCATTAAAAACAACTGTCACCAACTGGAATTCAAAGTACAGTAGGTTCTACATTAAGGTACAGTAAGTTTTCCTCCTTTTTAGGTCATTAACAAAGAGTGTTTTGCAGGCATCTTCTGTCTTAGTGGGTGCGTTTGTTCTTATGTTTTTCATCTGGGTCACATAAAGTCATCATTTCAGGAATTAGCCACCATCATTGCCAACATCGCGACAATATAGGTAGTTATTTGAATTCTGAATACAGTAAGTGCTGATTGTTGTTGTGTTGTTGATGTCTTCTATACCTAATCATAACTGTAAACTTAATCTTGGATTTTGATTTATATTGTATTTTGACATTCCGAAATCTTTATGTCCTTTTAAAATAAAATTCCTTATTACAACTTAAGCGTAAAACTTTCCTTTTTGCTAAAGCATATAGTTAGGGCTGGATCAGGTGACCCTGAGTCCTCCCTTAGTTATGCTGCAATAGGTGTAGACTGTTGGGGGATTCCCATGATGCACTGAGTATTTTCTTCTAGTCACCTATCTCACTCAACATGTGTTAATAGATCTCTCTGCATTTAATCACACTCGTTATTAATCTCTGACTCTCTTCCACATTAGGGAGTTTTTCCTTCCCACTATCACCAAGTTCTTTCTCATAGGGGGTCATATGATTGTTGGGTTTTTCTCTGAATTTTTTATTGTAAGGTCTACATAATATATAAAGCACCTTGAGACGTCTGTTGTTGTTATTTGGTGGTGTATAAATACAGTTGAATTGAACTGAATTGTCAAGATTTCATGGAATGAAAATGGAATGATTCTTTTTTTCCCAAGTGCTTCCTTTGAGATAACCTTGGGTTCACATCAGGATGAAACAATGACATAATTTAAGGAATTATTCACCATCATAACAAAAAAGACTATTACCACCTGGAATGGTAGGTACAGTGTTACAAATTATACTCTTGATCTCAGCAACAAAGTATCACATTCAAGACATCAGCTTTTTCAACGATACCCTTGTTATATATGTATTCAATAAGCATAAGATTGGTCATGAACATTACAGAGACTTAAGCACTTACTTGGATTCTGAGTACATTAAGTGCTAATTATTGTTGTGCTCATTAGTAATCATGGATTATAGCTATACATAACAAATTCAAAAATATTTGAAGCTACATGTCCTGTGCTTCATATCAATGGTGGTTCTTTTCCTAAGTGCACCCAATAAAAGTGAACTTGCATATGAGTTTACAGCAATTAGACACTTTAAAGCAAACTTCAAATAGAGCACCAAATA
The DNA here is from genome assembly GCF_057381845.1 of Rhamphochromis longiceps. Taxonomy (NCBI): domain Eukaryota; kingdom Metazoa; phylum Chordata; class Actinopteri; order Cichliformes; family Cichlidae; genus Rhamphochromis; species Rhamphochromis longiceps. Next base: position 31,123,705 of record NC_140569.1, read on the forward strand.
GAGGAAAATTCAATGTGACTTCACTGTATATGTTTCACTTAAAGAATATATCAAGTAGAGACCCCTCAAATGGAAACAGTTGAGGTTTTCCTCTTTACTTAGTGCTTCTATTTGGGGAATTATTTTGAATAGTTCAGGGAATCGTTGATTTATGTGTTAATAAGATAACTGTGATTAGAACAGTATAAAACCTTCAACAGCTACTGGAGACAAAGGATGACAACAAAATACAATGGGCCGCTACTACAGTCGTTAGCCATCCATTTGTTTCATGATTGAATCTCGTTGATTTAAATGTGGGTGGGACTGAAGTTTACAACAGTTAGACAGTTTGAAGCAAACTTTAGATAATATGTTTCATTTAAAGAAGATCTCAAATATAGACTCATCGACTGCTACAAATTCTACGTCACTCTCCATGTTAGGTCTATCAAATTGAGTTCTATGTTTCATATCAAGATCACTTTGAATGGAGACACTGATGGTGGTTGTTTTCCTAAGTGCACCCACTCAAAGTGACCTTGCATATGAGTTTACAACAATTAGATACTTTGAAGCAAACTTTAGATTATATGTTTCACTTAAAGAAGATCTCAAATAGACACACTCATCGACTGTTACAAATTCTACCTGAGCCTGCATGTTACGTCTATCAAATTGAGTTCTATGTTTCATATCAAGATCACTTTGAATGGAGACACTGATGGTGGTTGTTTTCCTAAGTGCACCCACTCAAAGTGACCTTACATGTGAGTTTACAGCAATTAGACACTTTAAAGCAAACTTTAGTTAACACGGTTCACTTACAGAAAATCTCAAGTAGAGACCCCGCAAATGGAAACACTTGTGGTTTTCCTCTTTACTTAGTGCTCCTATTTTGGGAATTCTTTATTTTGAATAGTTCAGGGAATCATTAATTCATGTGTTAATAAGATGCCTCTTATTGAAACCGCACAACTCCTTCAACAGCTACTGGAGACAAAAGAGGAAACCAAAATACAATGGGCCGCTACTACAGTCGTTAGCCAACCATTGGTTTCATGACTGAATGTCATTGACTTAAATGTGGGTGGGACTGCAAGAGGAGTCTTGAGTTCATATAAAAGGAGACTCATGTCCAGGTATCCCTCATGGATTTGGAAACACAGACAACACAGGATTTTCCAAAAGAACTTCCGGACTCACTGGTAAGGAAGAGCATTCATTACAAGTCTGTATTATTGGTCCAACTCATGCAAGAACTTGTCTCTTGAATTCAGTAAGTGCATCTGCTTGGACCAGTTGTACACAACAACTGCTACAAATTCTACCTGACCCTCCATGTTAGGTCTATCAAATTGAGTTCTATGTTTCATATCAAGATCACTTTGAATGGAGACACTGATGGTGGTTGTTTTCCTAAGTGCACCCACTCAAAGTGACCTTACATGTGAGTTTACAGCAATTAGACACTTTGAAGCAAACTTGAGATAACACGGTTCACTTACAGAAAATCTCAAGTAGAGACCCCTCAAATGAAAAAAGTTGTGGTTTTCCTCTTTACTTAGTGCTCCTATTTGGGGAATTCTTTTTTTTTTTTTTTTGAATAGTTCAGGGAATCGTTGATTTATGTGTTAATAAGATGCCTCTGATTGAAACCGCACAAAACCTTCCAAAAGCTACTGGAGACAAAAGAGCAAACCAAAATACAATGGGCCGCTACTACAGTCATAGCCAACCATTGGTTTCATGACTGAATGTCCTTGACTTAAATGTGGATGGGACTGCAAGAGGAGTCTTGAGTTCATATAAAAGGAGACTCATGTCCAGGTATTCTTCATGGATTTGGAAACACAGACAACACAGGATATTCCAAAAGATCTTCGGGACTCACTGGTAAGGAAGAGCATTCATTACAAGTCTGTATTATTGGTCCAACTCATGCAAGAACTTGTCTCTTGAATTCAGTAAGTGCATTTGCTTGGACCAGTTGTACACAACAACTGCTACAAATTCTACCTGATTACATCTAAAAAATTGAGTTCTATGTTTCATATCGAGATCACTTTGAATGGAGACACTGATGGTGGTTGTATTCCTAAGTGCACCCACTCAAAGTGACCTTACATGTGAGTTTACAACAATTAGACACTTTGAAGCACACTTTAGATTATATATTTCACTTAAAGAAGATCTCAAATAGACACACTCATCGACTGTTACAAATTCTACCTGAGCCTGCATGTTACGTCTATCAAATTGAGTTCTATGTTTCATATCAAGATCACTTTGAATGGAGACACTGATGGTGGTTGTTTTCCTAAGTGCACCCACTCAAAGTGACCTTACATGTGAGTTTACAGCAATTAGACACTTTAAAGCAAACTTTAGTTAACACGGTTCACTTACAGAAAATCTCAAGTAGAGACCCTTCAAATGGAAACACTTGTGGTTTTCCTCTTTACTTAGTGCTCCTATTTTGGGAATTCTTTCTTTTGAATAGTTCAGGGAATCATTAATTTAGGTGTTAATAAGATTCCTCTGATTGAAACTGCACAAATCCTTCCAACAGCTACTGGAGACAAAAGATGACAACAAAATACAGTGGGGTGCTACGACAGTCGTTAGCCAACCATTAGTCTCATGATTGAATCTCGTTGATTTAAATGTGGGACTGCAAGAGGACTCTTGAGTTCATATAAACGATAACTCATGTCCAGGTATCCCTCATGGATTTGGAAACACAGACAACACAGGATTTTCCAAAAGAACTTCCGGACTCACTGGTAAGGAAGAGCATTCATTACAAGTCTGTATTATTGGTCCAACTCATGCAAGAACTTGTCTCTTGAATTCAGTAAGTGCATCTGCTTGGACCAGTTGTACACAACAACTGCTACAAATTCTACCTGATTGCATCTAAAAAATTGAGTTCTATGTTTCATATCAAGATCACTTTGAATGGAGACACTGATGGTGGTTGTTTTCCTAAGTGCACCCACTCAAAGTGACCTTAAATGTGAGTTTACAGCAATTAGACACTTTGAAGCAAACTTTAGATTATATGTTTCACTTAAAGAAGATCTCAAATATAGACTCATCGACTGCTACAAATTCTATGTCACCCTCCATGTTATGTCTATCAAATTGAGTTCTATGTTTCATATCAAGATCACTTTGAATGGAGACACTGATGGTGGTTGTTTTCCTAAGTGCACCCACTCAAAGTGACCTTACATGTGAGTTTACAGCAATTAGACACTTTGAAGCAAACTTTAGATAACACGGTTCACTTACAGAAAATCTCAAGTAGAGACCCCTCAAATGAAAAAAGTTGTGGTTTTCTTCTTTACTTAGTGCTCCTATTTGGGGAATTCTTTTTTTTTTTTTTGAATAGTTCAGGGAATCGTTGATTTATGTGTTAATAAGATGCCTCTGATTGAAACCGCACAAATCCTTCAACAGCTACTGAAGACAAAAGAGGAAACCAAAATACAGTGGGGTGCTACGACAGTCGTTAGTCAACCATTAGTCTCATGATTGAATCTCGTTGATTTAAATGTGGATGGAGCAAGAGGAGTCTTGAGTTCATATAAAAGGAGACTCATGTCCAGGTATCCCTCATGGATTTGGAAACACAGACAACACAGGATATTCCAAAAGAACTTCCGGACTCACTGGTAAGGAAGAGCATTCATTACAAGTCTGTATTATTGGTCCAACTCATGCAAGAACTTGTCTCTTGAATTCAGTAAGTGCATTTGCTTGGACCAGTTGTACACAACTGCTACAAATTCTACCTGACCCTTCATGTTATGTCTATCAAATTGAGTTCTATGTTTCATATCAAGATCACTTTGAATGGAGACACTGACGGTGGTTGTTTTCCTAAGTGCACCCACTCAAAGTGACCTTGCATACGAGTTTACAACAATTAGACACGTTGAAGGACACTTTAGATTAAATGTTTCACTTAAAGATCTCAAATAGACACACTCATCGACTGCTACAAATTCTACCTGACCCTCCATGTTATGTCTATCAAATTGAGTTCTATGTTTCATATCAAGATCACTTTGAATGGAGACACTGATGGTGGTTGTATTCCCAAGTGCACCCACTCAAAGTGACCTTGCATACAAGTTTACAGCAATTAGACACTTTGAAGCAAACTTTAGATTATATGTTTCACTTAAAGAAGATCTCAAATATAGACTCATCGACTGCTATAAATTCTACGTCACCCTCCATGTTAGGTCTATCAAATTGAGTTCTATGGTTCATATCAAGATCACTTTGAATGGAGACACTGATGGTGGTTGTTTTCCTAAGTGCACCCACTCAAAGTGACCTTACATGTGAGTTTACAGCAATTAGACACTTTGAAGCAAACTTTAGATAACACGGTTCACTTACAGAAAATCTCAAGTAGAGACCCCTCAAATGAAAAAAGTTGTGGTTTTCCTCTTTACTTAGTGCTCCTATTTTGGGAATTCTTTCTTTTGAATAGTTCAGGGAATCATTAATTTAGGTGTTAATAAGATTCATCTGATTGAAACTGCACAAATCCTTCCAACAGCTACTGGAGACAAAAGATGACAACAAAATACAGTGGGGTGCTACGACAGTCGTTAGCCAACCATTAGTCTCATGATTGAATCTCGTTGATTTAAATGTGGGTGGGACTGCAAGAGGAGTCTTGAGTTCATATAAAAGGAGACTCATGTCCAGGTAACCCTCATGGATTTGGAAACACAGACAACACAGGATTTTCCAAAAGAACTTCCGGACTCACTGGTAAGGAAGAGCATTCATTACAAGTCTGTATTATTGGTCCAACTCATGCAAGAACTTGTCTCTTGAATTCAGTAAGTGCATCTGCTTGGACCAGTTGTACACAACAACTGCTACAAATTCTACCTGATTGCATCTAAAAAATTGAGTTCTATGTTTCATATCAAGATCACTTTGAATGGAGACACTGATGGTGGTTGTTTTCCTAAGTGCACCCACTCAAAGTGACCTTACATGTGAGTTTACAGCAATTAGACACTTTGAAGCAAACTTTAGATAACACGGTTCACTTACAGAAAATCTCAAGTAGAGACCCTTCAAATGGAAACACTTGTGGTTTTCCTCTTTACTTAGTGCTCCTATTTGGGGAATTCTTTCTTTTGAATAGTTCAGGGAATCATTGATTTATGTGTTAATAAGATCCCTCTTATTGAAACCGCACAAATCCTTCAACAGCTACTGGAGACAAAAGAGCAAACCAAAATACAATGGGCTGCTACGACAGTCGTTAGCCAACCATTGGTTTCATGACTGAATGTCATTGACTTAAATGTGGGTGGGACTGCAAGAGGAGTCTTGAGTTCATATAAAAGGAGACTCATGTTCAAGCATCTCATGGATTTGGAAACACAGACAATACAGAATATTCCAAAAGAACTTCCGGACTCACTGGTAAGGAAGAGCATTCATTACAAGTCTGTATTATTGGTCCAACTCATGCAAGAACTTGTCTCTTGAATTCAGTAAGTGCATTTGCTTGGACCAGTTGTACACAACAACTGCTACAAATTCTACCTGACCCTCCATGTTACGTCTATCAAATTGAGTTCTATGTTTCATATCAAGATCACTTTGAATGGAGACATGGTGGTGGTTGTATTCCTAAGCAGTGTTGGTGAGTAACTGAATACATGTACCGCCTTTACATATTTAAAATACAAAATATGATTAATTGTATTCTATTACTAGGGCAGCACGGTGGCACGATGGTTAGCACTGTTGCCGCACAGGAAGAAGTTCCTGAGTTCAATTCCACCATCAGGTCGGGGTCTTTCTGTGTGGAGTTTGCATGTACTCCCCGTGTTTGTGTGGGTTTCCTCCGGGTACTCCGGCTTCCTCCCACCGTCCAAAAACATGCAGCTTATGGGGATAGGTTAATTGGATAATCCAAATTGCCACTAGGTGTGAATGTGAGTGTGAATGGTTGTCTGTCCCTGTGTGTTGGCCCTGCGACAGACTGGCGACCTGTCCAGGGTGTACCCCGCCTCTTGCCCTATGCCAGCTGGGATAGGCTCCAGCGCCCCCCCGTGACCCTGAAAAGGACAAGCGGAAGCAAATGGATGGATGTATTCCGTTAGAGTTACCGTTTAAAAAGGTGGTATTCAGAATACAGTTACTTTTCTAAAATAAAGGGATTACACAGAAAGTCTTTTCCTGTTTCATACTTTAGGCTATGCCCTGTCTAATTTTTGGTAATCCCACGCTGGTGGAAACCCAAACAAAACACACATTAAGAGGCTCTAATGCCTGAGTCTCAATCTCGCATCTCATAATGACGTGAAGAAATATTTTTTATGATTTAATATGAAGGCAATAGGCAGAGTGTTACATGCCCATGAGGCTACACCCTAAAGAATGTAGCCTCATGTAGTCTGTGCTGCAGGGAAAAAGCATGGTAATATATTAAGTAATCCAAAGTATTCAGAATACGTTACTCTCATTGAGTAATGTAACGGGAATACGTTACAAAATACATTTGGGGCATGTATTCTGTAATCTGCAGTAGAATACATTTTAAAATTAACCTTCCCAACACTGTTCCTAAGTGCACCCATTCAAAGTTACCTTGCATACGAGTTTACAGCAATTAGACACTTTGAAGCAAACACTAGTTAACATGGTTCACTTAAAGAACATTTCAAGTAGAGACCCCTCAAACGGAAACACTTGGAGGGATTTTCCCCACGGGGACCAATAAAGTACACTTTCTTCTTCTTCTTTTCCTTTTTCCTTAATTCTCCTATTTGGCGAATTCTTTATTTTGAATAGTTCAGGGAATCGTTGATTTATGTGTTAATAAGATGCCTCTGATTGAAACCGCACAAATCCTTCAGCAGCTACTGGAGACAAAAGATGACAACAAAATACAATGGTGGTTGTATTTCTTAGTGCACCCACTCAAAGTGACCTTGCATATGAGTTTATTCACGTTGAAGGGAACATTAGGTTATATTTTTCACTCAAAATGATTTGAAACTGAGACACTTTAAATGAAAACATTTGTGCTTCTCCTCTTTCTTTATTCTTTCTTTATCTTTGTTTTGGGAAATTCTTTATTTTGAATGGTTCATTGAATAGTTAATTTATGTGTTCAATATCTTTCAAATATTCAGAGAAGTCCAGTTGTCTTTCTTCAACGCTCCTGAGACCACCAAGAGGTAGATAACTGAGAATTTGATATGATATAATACATATCATACTTGACATGATACATATGCACTTTTCATTCCAAGCCAATAAGTAATTGGGAACCATTTTCACTGTCAGTCATTGAACTCAGTCTCTTCTCCTTGCATGCAAGAGCATGCACATGTACAAATACATGTACTGTATACTAATGTTCTAATTAAATGAGTAAATAAATAATGTCATACTGTACACACAGTGCAAGTTTTTAATGGGGTAGTAGCAAATTGTGCTCCTACAAAATTTGCTATATGTAGCATCTACTGAAACAAAGCAGCATGTTACTTTTGGACGCTTGGCTGGAAAAGGCTTTTCCTGCTCCAAGTTTGCATTTTGTCCTCAGAATGAATCAACGCAGTTGAGCTTACCACTCAGCGTCTGTAGCTTAGGAATGGCCTGTTCTAAATAGAATGAGATCTCATTTGTGGGTATTATTACTCAACCTTTACTCACCACCTGAAAAAGATGGTTGTCCATAAAATTGGCACTGATTACTCAACCATTAATCCAATAGTTGTTTACAACTCTATACTCTATACTTCAATTGGCTTTTAGTTGCTTCATCGTGTGTGTGTGTGTGTGTGTGTGTGTGTGTGTGTGTGTGTGTGTGTGTGTGTGTGTGTGAATCCACCAATTCTAACTCAACTGAGCCATTTTTACATAAAGTCACTTTATTAGCTTTTACATATGTCTCTGAATAGAATAAGTAGTTTTATAATACCAAGAAGTCAAAAATAATAACCTATATATTTATAAAACTAAGTAGATTTACTACTCTTGACTTTTTAAAAACAAACAAGGTCTTTGATAATATAGTAGTATTTTCTGCCTTGTTAACCTTTCAACAAATCTAGACACTCAGGGTGAAGAGGTTATACAGAAAAGAGTTTGGATAACTGTATGTGTGTGGATGTCTGTATGTCGATATTACTGTGAGTCATTAGGTATGCACCAAGTAAAATGTTTTCCACACATCTGAGCAGTAACAAGAAAACAGATAGTGAGAAGCAAACAGTAGAAAACAATGGTTCAGTTCTGCCCTAAAGTGAAATCAGAAGCATTTCTGGTACTCTGAAACCTTTGATTGTGTGCATTTTAGCTACCAATGGGCAAATTGAAAGTAGTGGTAAAAACTTCAAATAGTTTCAATTGCTTTCTATTTCATGTTGAGCAAAAACAGAGAGTTTATAAATAAAGTAAGGTATCATTGGGGGCGAGAGAGTCTGTACTTAAATCAGTACAGTCTGGAACATATGTGTTAAGTGCTAGGATCTACAAGATGCTACTATGAAATTGCTAACGGAACAGTGAACAGTTAAGAACAGTAAAGAATGGCTGCATTATTCTAAATTCTATAATCTGTTCTTTAGTGTGTCCTTCCAAAAAAGGACGTGTAATAAAATGGGGAAAGGGGACAAGGAGCAAGTGACATTGAAACCCCAACAACTTTAAAAATTGATATAATAAACAAAGCTTGGCTTTTATATTTACCAACCCATAGTAGTTAATCCCTTCACAATTTTGGGGGGGGGGGGGAACTGATATCAGTATATCCTGTGGTTAACTGACATCTGAAAAGTCTAAAAGTCTTAAAATGTCTTTAAAGCTAAGAAAACATACCAGTTAAATTTTTAAGTTGACAAATTTTTCTAGTGTTTTAACTGAAAACAGTGTCTGATAGTAGTAATTTTCATGCCTGAGTTTCTTCCCATCCAATGAGAAAACGTTGCTCAAGCCTGTTATCCATAAAACCCAGAGGTGTGGAAAACGAAAAGCACACACAGCTACATATATGATTTGATGTTGACACAAGGTTTAGAGTACATGATGTTGTTGGTATATGAACACATCTTGACACAAAGCTGAATAAGGAGCAGAAACTAAACAAGAAAATATTTAAACATATATCCCCTCGATCCCTGACATCCTATTCTCACAGTAACCCTTTAAATAAATGTCTCATTATTAAGCAAGAACTTTATTTCACAAAAATTCAACAATACTTCCAAATATAGTAAGAGGAATCTGGAATTTGATGTGGATTTTTTTAATTAAAAATCTATTACAAGATGAATTTTGTAACAATTACTGTACTTGTATAACATTTTGCAGAGGTATAATTTTGTTTGCACCAGTGAATGACGTGAAAAAACAAGGGAAAGACAAAATTTAGGTTAACGTTTGTTGTAGGTCAGGATTAGGCTAGTAGTGGTTATGGTTGAAAGTGACCTATCATGCTAATCGCCAGCTCCATATTTTTTAAACAATTTTTTTGACAGTATAAAAGATGGATGTAGGTGCTGGGTCTGGAAGGTGAAGCCAGCATGCAAGTGCCTAAACCTGCATTTCTTTTTAATGTCCACCATAGAGCCAAACCTGTGGTTAAAAAAGACGTAGTCTCCTTCGAAAGTCTACAGCCCTCAGATTTTTAAAGGCTTTTCTGCTGTAAAGGCTTTTCCGCTCATTTTGGGGTCACACTAAAAATAAATAAAATAAGTAAATTTGGTAAATCTTAGTCATGCTGTGTTTTAGGGAAGAGAATTATTTGGGGTATGCTGAATGATTTATCCTGTTTTCCTTCTCTCTCCCCAACCAGTCGCGGCAGATGGCCCCGCCCCTCCCTGGGCCTGGTTCTGCCGGAGGTTTCTTCCTGTTCAAAGGGAGTTTTCCTTCCCACTGTCACAAAAGTCCTTGCTCATAGGGGGTCATTTGATTGTTGGGTTTTTCCCTGTAGGTATTATTGTAGGGTCTACCTTACAATATAAATTCTCTTGAGCACTTTTGTGATTTGGCGCTGTATAAATAAAATTGAATTGAATTGATATGGGGTTTCAAAATAAGACTTGTCTATCTTTTCAAATGTGGTTTCAGAATACTAAGATGGCAATCGCAAAACTCTTTACCTTGACGCTTCAAGATGGGACTTTAGAAACCAAGACCTACATCCATCTTTTATATTTGAAGATAAATGGTTTGTGTTTCCAGTTTGAGCTGCTTTTTTCACAGTTTCACTACAGATGAACAAGTAGTTGGTGAGTTTTTGCAGACAAGTCAGCAGCTTCCATGAAAACTATGGGTAATGGTTGCCACAAGGTCACTGGCCAGTCTCTAGGGCTAGCAACAATCAGCAACTTCCACAACCGCTCACCAACTGGTTAGGAAAACACGTCTTTTCCTATCGACCGGTGAACCCAGCGGCTTCCAAACGTTCTCTGGGCGTGTGTGAATGGGGCCTTAAACCCTTTTAAAGATTGTATTCCTTTAGAGAAATGAGTTTGAATGGCACCTGTGGTGGCCAGAAGTAGAGAAAAAGTGAAAGTTAAAAAAAAAAATTCATTCTGAACACTGAGCTTTTGAGATATTTCTCCAAAAGTTGATTCTGTTCATCTGGACGTAGCGTTTTGTGGCAGAAACGTTTCGTCACTCATCCAAGTGACTTCTTCAGTCTCAGCTGACTGCAGGTTTCCCCAATCTTATAAACAGTACATTTGCATAATGACTGAAACCAGCCCACTGAAGGAACAATGGGCTGGGAGGTCAGCTCCTTAATCTTAATTATGCAAATTCTCATGACCATTGATCAACAACCTTTGTGACTGCCAATTGTCAAATTAGTTTCTTGTCTTACATCTTGAGAAATTCTGTAGTGAATAGAAATATAATTTCTGACAATTATGGCCAAAACTATCAAATTTATCCACAAAAAATGTTAACCTCCTAACATCCACCAGGTGAACCAAATAAGGAAAAGGTTATAATTAAGTTTAAGCCACATGCTAAATAAGCATAGTTTCATAAACTAGAAAATGTTGCTTTTCAAATCAGTTCTTTTACATGCATGTTGGTCTAACAGTTTTAAGATTTTCAATTGGTTACAATTCAATATAAAAAGTAGACATAAACCTAATACTAACGCAAACTTGTCACTGGTAATCTAACAGATGTTGAGAGGTTAAAGTAAACTTTGTGCTTCAATTCCAGATCCACAATTACTTTGTAAAAGTAGTTACCATTACCTAAAACTGCGTTTTCACACATTTTAATTTTCAAATGCTTACAGGTGTGACAGCGAAGAGACAGTTAGCAGGAACAACTACTCTTGATATATAACTTAATTTATCCATAAGGGCTCTGTCTTTCCAAAGAGGTAGGGCTTTATAATTGGCAACCGCAGATTCTCAGTTGTTTTGTTTTCTTCTGTTCCTTTTGGCAATGCAGGGACAAATCTTCGCCCATCTGAACAATGACATTTGTTTTTTCTGGTGGTCCTCAGTAAATGCATAGCAGCATCAGTAGCAGCAACCGCAGAAAAGGCAGAGAGAGTATTTATGTCTGCTTGTAGTCGCTGTTCACTGCGAAGTTTTGATTGGCCTGATCATTTATGCGACCGGTTATGTATCGATCCTCTTGCCCCTTCTGCTCTCTCTGGGGTGCATGTTGTCACAGCAGCATCTCATCAAGAGGCATGTCATGGTAAGGAAGCATCGAAGCTGAAAGACAGGAAAGAAACAAAAAACGTGCTGTCATTTGTGTGTGTGTGTGTGTGTGTGTGTGTGTAGCTTCTGGGTTCAGAATGCAGAAATCTGTCAACTCCAGGTAAAGATGAAGGTTGATTTATTCATCCATTAGGAACTTCTTCAACATTAAATATTAACCAAGTCCCATCACTCAGTTGATGCATTAAAGCAGGGATTACACAAGGGTGACCTCTCACACACACACACAATTTGCCTTTTCCAACACTATCCTATACCATGCACATTCACCCAATGTGTGTGTGTGTGTGTGTGTGTGTGTGTGTGTGTGTGTGTGTGTGTGTGTGTGTGTGTGTATATATATATATATATATATATATATAGTGGGGCAAAAAAGTATTTAGTCAGCCACCGATTATGCAAGTTCCCCCACCTAAAATGATGACAGAGGTCAGTAATTTGCACCAGAGGTACACTTCAACTGTGAGAGACAGAATGTGAAAAAAAAATCCATGAATCCACATGGTAGGATTTGTAAAGAATTTATTCGTAAATCAGGGTGGAAAATAAGTATTTGGTCAATAACAAAAATACAACTCAATACTTTGTAACATAACCTTTGTTGGCAATAACAGAGGTCAAACGTTTACTATAGGTCTTTACCAGGTTTGCACACACAGTAGCTGGTATTTTGGCCCATTCCTCCATGCAGATCTTCTCGAGAGCAGTGATGTTTTGGGGCTGTCGCCGAGCAACACGGACTTTCAACTCCCGCCACAGATTTTCTATGGGGTTGAGGTCTGGAGACTGGCTAGGCCACTCCAGGACTTTCAAATGCTTCTTACGGAGCCACTCCTTTGTTGCCCGGGCGGTGTGTTTTAGATCATTGTCATGTTGGAAGACCCAGCCTCGTTTCATCTTCAAAGTTCTCACTGATGGAAGGAGGTTTTGGCTCAAAATCTCACGATACATGGCCCCATTCATTCTGTCCTTAACACGGATCAGTCGTCCTGTCCCCTTGGCAGAAAAACAGCCCCATAGCATGATGTTTCCACCCCCATGCTTCACAGTAGGTATGGTGTTCTTGGGATGCAACTCAGTATTCTTCTTCCTCCAAACACGACGAGTTGAGTTTATACCAAAAAGTTCTACTTTGGTTTCATCTGACCACATGACATTCTCCCAATCCTCTGCTGTATCATCCATGTGCTCTCTGGCAAACTTCAGACGGGCCTGGACATGCACTGGCTTCAGCAGCGGAACACGTCTGGCACTGCGGGATTTGATTCCCTGCCGTTGTAGTGTGTTACTGATGGTGACCTTTGTTACTTTGGTCCCAGCTCTCTGCAGGTCATTCACCAGGTCCCCCCGTGTGGTTCTGGGATCTTTGCTCACCATTCTCATGATCATTTTGACCCCACGGGATGAGATCTTGCGTGGAGCCCCAGATCGAGGGAGATTATCAGTGGTCTTGTATGTCTTCCATTTTCTGATGATTGCTCCCACAGTTGATTTTTTCACACCAAGCTGCTTGCCTATTGTAGATTCACTCTTCCCAGTCTGGTGCAGGTCTACAATACTTTTCCTGGTGTCCTTCGAAAGCTCTTTGGTCTTGGCCATGGCGGCGTTTGGAGTCTGACTGTTTGAGGCTGTGGACAGGTGTCTTTTATACAGATGATGAGTTCAAACAGGTGCCATTCATACAGGTAACGAGTGGGGGACAGAAAAGCTTCTTACAGAAGACGTTACAGGTCTGTGAGAGCCAGAGATTTTCCTTGTTTGAGGTGACCAAATACTTATTTTCCACCCTAATTTACGAATAAATTCTTTACAAATCCTACCATGTGGATTCATGGATTTTTTTTTCACATTCTGTCTCTCACAGTTGAAGTGTACCTCTGGTGCAAATTACTGACCTCTGTCATCATTTTAAGTGGGGGAACTTGCACAATCGGTGGCTGACTAAATACTTTTTTGCCCCACTGTGTGTGTGTGTGTGTGTGTGTGTGTGTGTGTGTGTGTGTGTGTGTGTGTGTGTGTGTGTGTGTGTGTGTATATATATATATATATATATATATATATATATATATATAAAAAATGTTCTTCCTCCACCCCCCATTTTTTGCACATGTCGAGGAGCATGTCAGGCTACATTTCACTGTGTGTTATACTTGTATAACTATGCATGTGACAAATAAAGAACCTTGAACCTTGAACCTATCCATTGCCCAAGATGACTTCTTATGTCAGCACTTCAACTACCAAAGGTGTTACCTACTCCATGTTTTTCCAAATTTTCATAACCTGTAGATGATTTACATTCTCTGTTCTCTCTGAATTTATTGGGTTTTCACATATTACCGACTGAATAAATTAAAAAGCGTTGCCAAATTTGATCATTTCTGGATTTGATACTGGACTTTTTTTTCGTTTCATCTCAACTGAACTTCAGACTAATTCTGTCTTAATAGCAATGCTTTCCTGTGAAATCGTCTTGCTTGTTCTCACTCTTGTTATATTTGGTGTAACACTTGCATATCATTTCACTTAAGTAAAATAATATGTGTTAGGTTTTGTATTGTTGATTGTCATTTATGCTTAGAAATATTTAACCATATATGCTTAGAGGTGTATAATCAATTGTGTAGTGATAGGACTGTGATCTTTAGCAGGCTGCAAAGGCTTGGTGTGCATTCTAGAGTGGAATGCACACCCACATCCTAGGAGCATAAGAGAGGTCCTATCTTCTCTTTGTTGATATAGCAAACACACGTATATCTCTTTAAGTATAAGAGCCTTTTGTTCAGATGGACCCGCTAGACTCCTGGCACCAGCTTTGGGGAGTCTTCACAGGGTCACATCTTGACCTCACACAAATCACACACACACACACACACACACACACACACACACACACACACACACACACACACACAAAGGCAAGGTACTCTTTGTTTGTATGTAGACATCATATGTTAATGAACCTATGCATATTCATGTAACCTCAATAAAAGAGCAGTGTTACGGGAGAACGGACGAGAGCAACTGGGGTCAAGCGAAGGAACGGCGTTTGTCCGGTTCTCTCCCGTGCACGAGAAACATGAAGAACTTTGCCTACTTCGTGTCTTGCTTGCGGTGTAATTATATTGCCTTCAACGTTCCAGCGAATAGGTTCAAGCTACAAACCTATCAATATGTTCTTATCAAATATAAATATTATCCTGGTATGTGTAAGTCATCATTTGTGATGACTTATTTCTACCCTTATTCCAACCCTAGGCTATTAGAATTATATCAGTAGTTTTATTTATTTTTATTTATTTATTTTTAATTTTTATTTATTTAAGAATTATTTATCCAAGCACAATCAAAGGACAAGAAAATCAGTCATTCACTCAGCCTGAGAGCAGGGGAAGGTGGAGCTAATTTGACTGTAAATGTTAACTGCCTCCATCAACTCGTAAACTGAGCTAAACTTTTTTTTCTTTAATCGTTTGATTTTATCCTTTGTTAGTTAATTACTAAACACCTGTTTACCAAATGTATATGTTCGGATTATATTTTATGTTACATTTTAAATGACAAAGTAAGGGAAGCAATGTTTACGTCAAGTCTGGTGTTGCCTTGCAAATGATCTGATAAATGATTATCAGAAATTGAACAGTGGTATTGGCACTGTAGTATTGAGAGAACTGTGCTGATCTGTGTTCCAACACACTGGAACTGGAAAACATCAGACTGGTACATAGTTACTCACAAACCTGTTCATTTGATATAATGACAGTTAAGATAACTGAAATAAATAAATAAAGATCACAAAACTTTTTCCGCATTAAGGTCACTTGTGATAAAGTCTTAGCACTCAAAAGTATTTTGCACACCGGACTTTTATGTTAAAAACAGCTCCACCACATAGTGATTTAACCATATCTTCTAAATATAAAATAATATAAAATAATATAAAAAGTTCAGATATAATATATAAAAGATAAGAATTCTGGGGACTCACCTGTCCCAAAGTTTAACACTCCTACATGAGTTGGTGCAGCAGCCAGCAGATATCAGAGCTGTAAAAATAAACCAGCAGAAATCATCAGAAACTGGATACTCTTAGTTAAGATTAGTAATTGTTGTACACACATGCACACACAGTGAAAAAATGTATCTTCCCACACTGAATTGCCTCAATGATGAGTGTTTTCCCTTGATGTCAATCCTCCTTCGTTCTCTTTTCAATTTTGAATACATACAAGTAAGAGTCACGCTATGCTTCCACAGTCAGCAATAAATTACTCAGTGATATAATGACTGCAAAAACTGGTTCTCACCCCTGTCTTGAGTTGTGACTAATTGTGTTTCTGTTACTCAAATACGTGCCAGTCAGTCAGGAACAGAGCCAGCCATGCCAAATATTGTCACTGTCTACCACACACATAATTACACTGAGGAGGAGGAAAAAGGAAAAACTATTAACCAAATCACTCGTGAATCTTATGTTGTTGTCATAGAGGGAAGTTGTCCGAGACAAAGAAGTCAGCTCTGTCTGAAGAGGTTAAAAGAAGACTTCCTAGACCTCAAACAAAACATTGCGCTCATTGATATATAAATGCCAGGGAATTTTCATTTACATTAGTTACTTGTAGCTTTAGTTACATACAAGGAAGGTTGCCGGTTTGAGCCCCGGCTCCGACAGTCTTGGTCGTTGTGTCCTTGGGCAAGACACTTCACCCGTTGCCTACTGGTGGTGGTCAGAGAGCTCGGTGGCGCCAGTGTCCGGCAGCCTCGCCTCTGTCAGTGTGCCCCAGGGTGGCTGTGGCTACACTGTAGCTTGCCATCACCAGTGTGTGAATGTGTGTGTGAATGGGTGGATGATTGTGTATAGTGTAAAGTGCTTTGGGGTCCTTAGGACCAAGTAAAACGCTATACAAATTAGAGATGGACCGATCCGATATTACGTATCGGTATCGGTCCGATACTGACCTAAATTACTGGATCGGATATCGGAGAAAAATAAAAAATGTAATCCGATCCATTAAATATCACGAAAGCACCTCACAAAACTTGCAACACGCCGTAACTCACCTCAGAACGTTAGCACGTCGGAGCAGTATGCATCACGTGATAGAGCGGCTGTGGCATGCGGGACCTGTCAGTGGTCTGGATAGCATGTGGAGCTTCGCTAGCAACCCGGCATTTCATCTCCGACAAAGTTATCCCGAGAGAAGTAAAGCAAATGTGTAAGTCCATCTCTGAATGTTTGTAAAGCATTCCTGCGTTAAGCTTAACAAGCGACTGCCTCTTCTTGCTGCTACTTCAATCATGAAACTGCTTAACGATCAGCTGATCGGCTTTTCTGTCGCGAGTCCGTGTCTCTAGTTTGCTTTTGGCCCACTTTGCACCAGAAAGAGCAAACCAGCGGCTGAACAACAGCAGCACGTTTAAGCTTGATCAGCTATTGTTAGAATGTATTTAATATTACTTTCTACTCGAGGATCTTTTTCTACGTAGCTGACGGCTGGTAACTGTGCAGGGGCGGATCTAGCAAAGTTTAGCCAGGGGGGCCGATAGGGCATTAACAGGGAAAAGGGGGCACAAAGACATACTTTTCTTTCTTATTCTCATTTAAAATGTCTAGCTTTTAATAAATAATTATCTGACAGCCAAAGTTTTAATTTGATGCAAAATGTATAGAAGTCCATTACTGTATATAGTAACTATTAAGTCTAATATACCCTAGTAAGCTATAGTACATTTTCCTTTGGGAAGGTACCATCTGTGCAGTCTGCAATTTTGTTGAAGAAAGATGTTGAATCTATTTAATATTTCTTGAAAAATAATTGATTTCTGTGCATTTTTTTTTCACACTGCATCAAATTAAGGTTGATTACGTCGATTAAGCATCATGAGGTGGCGCGTGAGGGGTGGTTCCCTATTTTTTATTTATTTATTTTTGTTGTTGCTGGGAGTTGGAACCCTATTAGTTAGGTTGCTTAATATTTACGCTAAGTACTCTTTAAAATACCAGAATAGGGAGGATGGTGTAGGTTTAAGTTTATTAGATTGATCAGTATTGCTGTACTATGAAATATTTTTTTTTGCATACAGGTATAACAGAATAGCTTTAGTGTAGTTGTTGTTTTAAACTTGAGTATGAACTTATACAAAATGCAGCAAGATATTTAAAAAAAAAACAGTTTTGTTGATTAAAAAACACCATATCGGATTCATATCGGTATCGGCAGATATCCAAATTTATGATATCGGTATCGGACATAAAAAAGTGGTATCGTGCCATCTCTAATACAAATACAGACCATATACCATTTACCAAATGATGGACACTAAATGTAAACCTGCCTTTACATTTAAAAAGAGATATATTATCAGAAACTAGAAGATACTGTAGAAGATACTGTAGTTCAAATGACGTCTCTCTTCAAGTTTTACCATTAAATGCTTTTTCCAGAATTCCAAACTGTTATAAATTTGAAAACCCCACATCCAACCCAAACCTTAGATGGGTGACCAGTGTTCTCTTGGAGATTAAGGGCTTGATTTAGTAACACGCTGTGCCAGTACAAACTGGGTTTTGCTGTAAAAATTGGTTTTTTTTTAAAGTACTGTATTTACAAGGAAAGTGCAGTGATAAGACTGCACGTTACAGAGTTTTGTGACTGGCCCAGCTTGATATTGAAATGAACCAGCTGTGCCTGTGTTCAGAAAACAGTTTCAACAACTTTCATAAATCACCCGTAAAACTAACCACATATACAGCTCACATGAGGTTAACAGTAATCGATGAGGTATGTGGGAGGATGTTCATATATTAAGTGGACTCGGGTTAAACAGCTGTTGAACCAAAACTCTTAGTGCTGCTACACTCATCAAAGCTGGACAGTGCAGGTGGAATACTGACAGAGAAGACGACCAAATGCAGATGTGTTTGTGCTGTGTAAACAGGAGATTTTGCCCAGACCACAGTGACAGTGAACACATGCTGTGATTATATAACCAGTGTTTCCGGCAGTTTACCATGCTTACACTGGAGGCCTGCTGCATGTGCTTCACCACTCCAAGTGAGCATGTGGCACAGCAGCTGTAGGGAGGAAGAAAGGCTGACCGCTGACTGTGGTCATCTATCAACTCTAACACAGATTAACCACTCACTTTGTGTGTACCCGTGTGTGTGAAGATGCTGAATATTCTAATTAAACAGCAAGCACAGACAGTTCTTTGAGTCAACGGTGCTACTCTCTGATTGTTTCTCGTGCACTGAGAGTGCCCTCATTCTCATGTTGACCTGTTTACACCTCTGGTTGTGTCCCAGTGGTCCAAGCTGTCAAGACACACAGACATACACAGAAAGGGAGAAAGAGAGAGAGGACAAGCCCCTGGGCTGGTTCACAGCTGTGTGCTCTGCTTCACTTGAATGCACTTCGCTGCGTGCGCCATGAAGAGTGATGGACAAAAAGAGGGATAGTGTGTGTGCACGTGTTTGTGCCACTGTTCAGTATTTTACTCTGTAGTTTATTTTTCCATTTTTGTTAAGAAGAGATGGAAAAATGAGTTAGAAAAGAACAAGAGCAAAGAGAGAGAAGAAATGAGTGATCAAGGGAGAACTGGTCTTTTGTCCAGCATCAAAGGGCACAAAAACACACACACATCCGATAGGTGGTAGAGGGACAGAGCAGCAGCGTTTGTAATTTCTGCAATGCGCAATTATAAACACCCACGCTACCACACACACACGCACATGCAGGTGGTGAATATGTTGCATTTATTTGAATACATAATAGATAAACCAACCTTGGAACTAACACCTGGTCACTTGTGTTTCTCAGATGCTTGTATCTACAAAGGGATGTTAAATGTGTTTGTGTAAAAGTCCGGCAAGTAAAAATGATGATGGTCAGTGTACCAGAATACAAAAGAAAGCTCAATTAATATGTCAAATGTGCCTGGTTTGAAATAATAAGAGGAAAAAGCAGGCTTCAAAGCTGACTGGAGATGAATTGCCAGGGAAGCAGCTGTTGGCCTACTTAGCAGGCCTGTCCTTAACACAGGACCTCTGATCTCACACACATACGCACATGCGCACACAAGCACATTTGCAAACTTTCAATTACACAAGCTACACACATAAATTGAACTTGCTGGGAGCTTGCTTTTGCATGTGCTTCTGTTGAACTTTGCCATCACTTTGCTGACCTGCCTGTGTGCCTCACCATTGTATGTGTGTAAAATTACACATTTTTGTGTGAACTCGTGATTTCACTGAATTGTGCCATCCCATCATCCAACAGACCTTCAGTTCAACCCTTAATGAAGTTTCCAGCTAAATGTTCCCAGGCCTTTTCACTTTCCTGACACACTTTCTAATAAAAGAGGTCCCAATATTCTGTGTAATATATAGTAAACCTGTACCGGCAAGGTTTTTATGTGAAAATAGGGGAGGTCTGTCAGCCTGCATCATAAAATGCATAAGGGAGATGCTGTAGATGAACAGCTAAATTCGTTCCAGTGTCAAGCATGTTTACATCTGGGAAATCAACTCCACCCATGCAAAACAACAAATCAAATTTTACATGCAAATAACAAAAGCAAATAACCCCCATGAGCTAAATCTAGATGACTGAATCTACATTTGTTATAATTTGAAGGTAATCAAGTAAGCTATTTAGCCTATAGTTGCTCAGCAACTATCAAAGATTAAGCTAATAGTTCAACAGTTTTAAACTGATGCATCCTCATTTGGTTTCCAAGACTAAGATGAGGAGATTGATACCACTCGCATGTTTGTGTGTTTGAAATAAAAGATATGATAACGAAATTGCAAAATTGTCCCATATCGGCACTAAGCACAGCTAAACACAACAAAACACAAAACAGTAAACTTTAAAGTGGATAAAAAGTGCAAAAAAGGTATGAATGATAAATTAAAGAATGAATGTTTATTCCACACGATTGCCCCCCAAAAAGTCCAGGGAAGTAGCCAATCAGGTCAGCTGTTAGCATTGATTGGGGTTATTGCCCTGTTCTAAAAGCTGTCCTTGAGTCTGCTTGTCCACGACCTCAGCAACCTAATTCTCCTGCTAGACGGCAGCAGCTTAAACACTCGGTGTCCTGGGTGTGTGCAGTAAGATGCCACGTGCCCCTTTGAGACAGCGAGTGCTGTACAGGTCCTCCGGGGAGAGAAGAGGTTGTCCGAGGATTTTTTTGGCCATATTAATGACCCTGAAGAAGAAGCATCTTCCCCCAGGCTATTCGGGCCCTGAACCAGGTGTAGGACTGAACTCTCCCACACACATCACATCTCCACACGCACTCTGGTTTTTCTTTTTGCATGCGTCTTATAATTTCTTTTTATTAATAAAATCTGTAAGTTTTTGTAGTGATCTGTAAATCTGTAAATATTACTGTCAATTCTTACTGTCATTTAATGGTTGGGCATTGCACAGCAATAAACATTTCACCTCATGTCATACTGTGTATGGTTGTGTGTGTGACAAATACAATTTGAATTTGAATGTAAAGTGCCTGTTTGTGTGCCACGGTGCAGCTGGAGAACCATACAGAGATGCAGTATGTATCAGTATGCAATATGTGCAAAACGTAAACGCTAAAAGCTACACCTCAGTCAAATATGCACTGTTGAATCTGAACTATGGAGTTCAATTATGGTTACTATGGTTATTCTTCTACTTGATGAAGTTGAAGAGTAACCAACATATTTACCACCCACAGATTTAACTTGGGTCAGCCGATATTTAACAAACTATATTTTCTTTCATTCATATAAGAAAAAAACACCTTCATTTACAAATGGACAAATCTCTCACTTTTCTGTTCAGCGTTCAGTTGCTGCTGATGAGTAACTCCTGTTTTCCTACCAGTGGGCTGATCAGGTTGCTGTTATGGAAATCCCAAACCATCAACTTTTTTCATTTCAGTTCAATCCAGTTTTATTCACATAGCAATAATTCAAAACAGTATCTGGATTGAGATGCTTGTATTGTAAGAAAAATGTCAGTGAGAGAATCCCAGTGATTCAAGTACTTTTTCATAGTGTTTGCCCTATGAGAACTTGAGAATTTAGAAGAATTCAGTTTTAACAGGAAGCAATAGCCAGCAGAGCCAGGCTAACAACTACTGAGGAGAAAGAGAGAGGAAAAAGGAGAGCACAGGACAAAACACATACTATGGCATATTGAGATTTGAGTGCAATGGCAGTGAAAAGAGGTGAGCTGATAAGAAATGCTCAGTGCATCATAGAAAGAACCCCAACTGCAACCAAGTCAGAAGAAATACTATCACTAACTGCAGATCAGAGCTGCAGTGAAGCTAAAGCTCTTCCAGTACTAATTTGTATTCTATTGTATTTAAGACTTCACTGGTGTGCCTCCTGTCGTACACACATTCGCTACCACCACAAACACAGTCAAATACTGGGAAACACAAACATCATTTACCAGAAATGAAATTTGAAATTTGGGCTACTGGATGAATAACAGCTGAGGGAGTAAATGTGATTACCTGACAACGCTAGCCTCTTTATTTCATTTTTCCTTTTCTGTCTTTTTTCAAGCTGTTTTCAACATCTTTAAAAACAATTTATGCCAACAATATGCTAACAAGCAATCTTAATAGTTGAGGTTTAAAAACAAATGCAGTACACTAGCTGAAATCATCTCATGCTGTACCTTGAGTATTTACTCATTTTGAATCAGGGAAAATTCAAACTGAGATGTGGTGGCATCCGTCAGGTGATTTTGCATTCAAGCAATTTTCCCTGCCTTTCATTCTAAAGAAAGAAAAAAACCCAGAGTGTATAGACTATGCATATTTAATTCTTCAATATATTAATTTTTTATGTGTGTTCAGGCTTAATGCTAAATTTTAGAGGTGAAACAAATGGACTAATGCATATACAACTAATGATACAAGAGGATATGTAGGATAATTAACTAAAAGGAGTTTGCACAAAACAGAAGCAAACAGGGGAAACAGTAAAGAATTCAAATCTTGCAATAAATTGTGAGATGTCATTTACATACAGGTGAACAGGCCTCTTGCAGAGGATAGCTTTAGAAAAGTGTCATACTTGGACAATGTGTATAGTCTTAGGTTATCAAAAAGTCATATCATAACTCATAAACATTAAATCAACAAAAGTTAATAACAAACCGTTATACTACAGGGTGGGCCATTTATATGGATACACCGTAATAAAATGGGAATGGTTGGTTATATTAAAGTCCTGTTTGTGGCACATTAGTATATGTGAGGGGGCAAACTCCTCAAGATGGGTGGTGACCATGGTGGCCATTTTGAAGTCGGCCATCTTGGATACAACTTTTGTTTTTTCAATAGGAAGAGGGCCATGTGACACATCAAACTTATTGGTAATGTCACAAGAAAAACAATGGTGTACTTGGTTTCAACATAACTTTATTCTTTCATGAGTTATTTACAAGTTTCTCTTTGTTCACAGCCATTGACATGTCAAAGAGGTTAACACGTGAGGAGCGGATCGAAATTGTGTTGATATCTGGTGAATGGAATAACCGGATCATTGCAGCAGATTTCAATGCAAGACACCCTACGAGACCACCCATCTCCCATGCTACAGTTAGCAAACTGCTTGCTAAGTTTTGTGAAACTGGTTCAGTGTTGGATTTGCCAAAATGTGGACGCAAGAAAACTGTCACTAATGAAGAAACATCAGTGGCTGTCCTAGCTTCATTCAGCAAGAGCCCACAGCGTAGCACTCGCCGCATGTCACTGGAGAGTGGCATTAGTCGAACATCCCTTCGGAGAATATTAGCTACTCACAAATGGCAGCCTTACAAACTCCAGCTACTGCAGCATCTCAACGAGGATGACCCAGATCGGCGCACAGAATTTGCAGAATGGGCAAAACAAAAATTGGAACAGGACCCTCAGTTCACGCAGAAGACTTTGTTCAGTGATGAGGCAAACTTTTATGTGAATGGTGAAGTTAACAAACAAAACCACCGCTATTGGTCTGACACTAACCCACATTGGATGGATGCCTCCAAGACTGTTGGAACAACAAAAGTGATGGTTTGGTGTGGTATATGGGGTACAACGATAGTGGGTCCATTCTTCATCAATGGAAACCTCAAGGCCACTGGATATTTGAAATTGCTACATGATGATGTGTTTCCCTCTTTATGCACTGAAGCTGGCACGTTCCCTGAGTTTTTCCAGCAAGATGGTGCACCACCACATTATGGGTGCCAGGTCTGAGCATTCCTAGATGAACAGTTTCCTGGAAAGTGGATTGGTCGTCGTGGGCCAGTTGAATGGCCCCCAAGGTCTCCCGATCTGACCCCCTTAGACTTTTATCTTTGGGGTCATCTGAAGGCAACTGTCTATGGTGTGAAGATACGAGATGTGCAGCACCTGAAACTACAGATACTGGATGCCTGTGCTGGCATTTCTCCTGCAGTGTTGCTATCAGTGTGTGAAGAGTGGGAGAAGAGGGTTGCATTGACAATCCAACACAATGGGCAGCACATTGAACACATTTTATAAGTGGTCAGAAACTTGTAAACAATTCGTGAAAGAATAAAGTTACGTTGGAACCAAGCACACCATTGTTTTTCTTGTGACATTACCAATAAGATCCACACAGAATGAGGGACGACACAACAATGACTCAGAGAAACACAGGGTTTAAATACACTGGGAAGTAACGAGGGGAATGAGACACAGAAGGAGAGCGCAGCTGGGGGAAATCAGAACTGACGAGACAAGGAAGCGTAAACTGAACACACTGAGATAAGACAGAGACCCTCAAAGTAAAACAGGAAACACATAACACAGACTGAACAAAAGACACAGACTCACATGCAGGCACTAAAACAGAGGGAACAGAGATGTGGGACCAGGGCAGACACAGGCACTGACTGGACACGGGGATATAGCGGACAGGGGAGACAGCAACTAAGGATTACACAGAGACAAACCATAAGACATAACTCTAACAAAGAAACCAAAGAATAGAAATGATAAATAATATATAAACTCAAAACCCTGGGTCAACGACCCAGCCATCCTAACATGTATCCATATAAATGGCCCACCCTGTATAACCATATTATTGGTTCCAAAAGGCATTCACACCACAAACACTGTCAAGAGGTCCAGTTAGCAAAGGTGAGGCTCAGCAGACACAAGTTGACCACACTTCCATGTGTCAGGGTATTATCAATCAAAGCAGGCCCAATGCCCATCTGCTCCATCTCGTTACCAATCACAGAAAACAGAAAAGTAATAAAAGGCTGAAAAAACATATAAGAGTTCAATCTTAAGTAGGCTGCGTGAAAAGTGCTGCTGTAACAGTAGCACATCACTGGTCTATAGATTCTTACAGAAAACTGCTTACATATGCATAATGTGGAAAATGTATCCTAGTGGATACTGAAATCCACACAGGACTGTACACCACTTCCTCTCTTTTTCTTATTACTTTGACTTCATAAGCCTTTCCTGAAAAATTGCTTCCTTATCAGTTTTTGTCTTTTGTGTAGTGAAAAACTGTAAACAGGCTTATTTGGATTGAGTCACATTAAGGCAAAAATGCATCAGTGGAACATAAACTATGATCGCACAGAGACAGCAGAAAATAAGAGTGTCATCACAAGCTCAGCACTGGCTTACTTGCTTTCTCTGCATTGATGCTATAGGCATGCTAGTTGTCCCGAGCTAATGCAGCCTGCTAATACAGGCTGGTTGGAAAGTGCACAATAGGCAGGTAAAAAAAACATTACAACAAAAAACTAGTATTATAAATAACAAATAACCCTAACCACCTTGGGGTTTTTGCTTGGATAATGTTATTCAATTTAATTATATGTCAGTTTAAGTAGTGATTAAATTATTTTCTTACTTTAGACAGAGGTGGTACATACTTCAGTTGAATTTGTAGGTTCTTGTACTGTACTTAAACATTCTTTTTTTTTTTTTTTTTTACTGAAAACAAGCCAAAAACAGTTATACTGAGGTAAAGCTATGTGATGTTGAGTTATGTTAACGCCACAACCTTTCCTGTAACTAAGCAGCCATATGAATGCAGGTTTGACAGCTAACTCCGCAGTTCCCTAGCAACAAAAAAGGACACTTGGGCTCTTTAGGGTTTATCACTGAGGGTTACGTGTTAATTTAACCTAATACTAGGGAAGTTCTTTTTAAGCTCAGCTTGTAGGATTCACATCAGTGGTTGCACCTGTTTGTGAAAGAAATAACAGTTGTTTTCAACAGGCTCTATTTGATTTGGAATGCAGCTTATTCATCTGTACTGAATGATACACAAGAGGAATTGACTGACAGCGAAAAAGAGAAGTGAAAAAGGTACGCTTGCCTCCACAGACCCACTGCTTTGACACTTCAGCCAGGCTCCAGTTCTAGTACTATCCAGACATCATGCATAAAGTCACACCTTTTCTATACATGCAGCATTTATTCGGTGGCTGAGAGTCACAGGGAAATACACTGTGCTTTTGCATGAATATCTGAGTGGACTAGAGGTGACAGCAAATTCTTTACCGCCAGAGTGTGTGGCGGAAAAGATGTTTATATCATGTTCCAGTACATCTATATTAAAAACATTAGAAGCATATATGTGTATGATTTGTTCACAATATGGACACAGCCAAAGTCCTTTCTCTTGATTTGTGAATTTTAAAACAATGAAAATATATGGAGAGATATTATTAAGACCCACAACTTGAATTAGCTTGATCTTGACTTTTTCCCCTTGATATTTAAAACATTCAGTTAAGTGCAGAAAAACATTTTACTTAACATAACACTTAGTAATGAGTAAAAGTGAAAAAAGCACAGAATTACCATCATATTCATGAAATATGCACACTTCCAATGTATTTCTTAGGACCTTGAATATCTTAGCAAAACAGAATTATTCTAAATCTGTTTCTTCCCTGTTTCTCAAACTTGAGACTCTGAAGCACTTGTTCTTTTGCTTAGCCGTAAACACAAGCATTGCAGATTTCTTCCAATCTCATTAGTCTGTTTGCACTGGTTTGTTTTATTTTGGCAGTTTTCCATGCGGAACAGTTTCTGTTTCCAAGAACGGATTATTATATAATATTATATAAGTTTCAAATGAAAGTCCTTCATTATTCAAGTTGAGACTGTAATATACACTCAACAAAAATATAAACGCAACACCTTTGTTACTGCTCCCATTCCCCATGGGATGGACGTAGAGACCTAAAATTCATTCCAGATACACAATATAACCATCCCTCCCAAACAGTGGTCACAAATCAGTCCAAATGTGTGGTAGTGGGCACATCTGCTATATTGAGATAATCCATCCCACCTCACAGGTGTGCCACATCAGGATGCTGATCTGACATCATGAGTAGTGCACAGGTGTACCTCAGACTGCCCACAACAAAAGGCCACCCTGGAATGTGCAGTTTTTTGCGCTATTGGGGGTCTGGGGACCCAGAACCGGTCAGTATCTGGTGTGACCACCATTTGCCTCATGCAGTGCAACACATCGTCGCATGGAGTCTATCAGATTGTCAATTGTGGCCTGTGGAATGTTGGTCCACTCCACTTCAATGGCTGTGCGAGGTTGTTGGATATTCGTGGGAACTGGTACACGCTGTCGTATACGCCGGTCAAGCACATCCCGAACATGCTCAATGGGTGACATGTCCGGTGAGTATGCTGGCCATGCAAGAACTGGGACATTCTCAGCTGTCATCTGCCCTGAACAATGTGAACCATGATTCATCCGTAAAGCGCACACCTCTCCAACGTGCCAGACGCCATCGAATGTGAGCATTTGCCCACACAAGTCTGTTACGGCGACGAGCTGGAGTCAGGTTCAAGGTTCAAGGTTCAAGGTTCTTTATTTGTCACATGCATAGTTATACAAGTATAACACTGTGAAATGTAGCCTGACACGCTCCTCGACATGTGCAAAAATTGGGGGGGGGGGGGGGGGGGTGTAGAGGAAGAACACTATATATATATATACATACATATAGTATATACACAGGGTGAATGTGCAGTAGTAGCAGCAAGCAGGTGAATTCTGTACATTAATATGAATAGACATCTGACTATTTTACAGGATAGACAATATAAACATATTTAAAATTAAAGGAATTGAAATGTACATTGTGCCTTGGTTTAGCGTGTCTGGAAGAGAGTCCTGTCTCAGTCAATTATAGATGATGTGAGAGGGCGGGTGTGTGTGTTTAGGGCACGGATGGCTTGGGGATAGAAGCTCCTCTTGAGTCTCTCTGTCCTTGCCCGGAAGATGCGGAACCTTCTACCAGATTGCAGAAGTTGGAACAGTTTGTTGCCTGGATGGGACGGGTCCTTCAGTATCTGCGCTGCTCTAGTCCGGCATCTCCTGGTGTAGGTGTCCTGAAGCGGGGGGAGAGCAATCCTGCAGCAGCGTTCTGCTGTACGGATCACTCTCTGGAGAGCTTTTTGGTCCTTCACACAGCTGTTCCCAAACCACGATGTCATGTTCTGTGTGAGGATGCTCTCCACAGCGCCTGTATAGAAAATCCTGAGGATCTTTGGAGAGACCCTGAACTTCCTCAGTTGTCGTAGGTGATACAGGTGCTGCCTAGCCTTTTTGGTCTGGACCTGAATGTGGGCAGCCCATGTCAGGTCTGAGGAGATGTGGACACCAAGATACTTGAAGGACTGCACCCTCTCCACTGGAGCACCATTGATGATGATGGGCTTGTAGTCTCTGTGCTGACCCCTTCTGAAGTCCACCACCAGCTCCTTGGTCTTGCTGACGTTCAGCTGGAGGTGGTTGTCCTGGCACCACGATGCCAGATTCTTCACTTCATCCATGTAGGCCGCCTCATCGTTGTTGGAGATGGCACCCAACACCACTGTGTCGTCAGCAAACTTCACAATGGTGTTGGAGCCATGGGTGGCCACACAGTCTGAAGTGTAGAGGGAGTAGAGCAGTGGTGAGAGGACACATCCCTGAGGTGCTCCTGTGTTGATGCTGATGCTGTTGGAGAAGCACCTGCCCACCCTCACCACCTGAGTTCTGCCAGTGAGGAAGTCCAACACCCATGCACACAGACGGCTGTTAAGTCCCAGATCCCTCAGCTTTGTGAACAGTCTGCAGGGCACTATTGTGTTAAACGCTGAACTGTAATCAACAAACAGCATTCGCACATAGTTACCCTGTTTCTTGTCCACGTGGCTGAGAGTGGTGTGTAGGACGTGGGTGATGGCATCCTCTGTGGATCTGTTGGATCTGTAGGCGAACTGCAGCGGATCTGTGGTGTCTGGGATGGAGGGGGAGATGATGTTCTTCAGCAGCCTCTCAAACACCTTCATTACTACCGAGGTCAGTGCAACTGGCCGGTAATCGTTCAGGGATGAGGGTTTGCTGTTCTTGGGCACAGGGATGATGGTGGATCTTTTGAAGCATGTGGGGACCACAGACTTCGCCAGGGACTCGTTGAAGATGTAAGTGAACACACCTGCTAGCTGGTCAGCACAGCAGCGCAGCAGACGGCCGGTGATGCCGTCTGGCCCCGCCGCTTTCCTTGTGTTCACTCTCCTCAGTGCCACTCGGACATCATGCTCCGCGATGCTGGTCACCGGTCTCTCGCTGATGACGTCACTGTCCTCGGTAGTCAGGCAGTAGATAGCATTAGCTGCCTGGCTAACCTCGAAACGGGCGTAGAACCGATTCAGCTCGTTGGTGAATGCAGAGTCGGCGTTGATCGGCGCAGTGTCCCTGGCTTTGTAGTCCATAATGGTGCGTAGTCCGTGCCACATACTCCGTGTGTCACCCTGGTGGAAGCGGGACTCCACACGTTCCCGGTACCGGCGTTTGGCATCTCTCACCGCGCGCCGCACGCCGTATGAGGCCGCTTTGTAGGCGCTCATATCGCCAGTGGCGAGACCCGCGTTGTAGGAGGCGGTCCTGGTGTTTACGGCAGTGCGGATCGATCTGTCCATCCACGGTTTCTGGTTTGGGAATGTGGTGACTCTCGCAGTGGGGATAATCTCCTCCGCTAGCATATTGACGAAGCATACTGCTACTTCCGTAAACTCGTTGATGTCGACTGCGCATGCTCTGAACATGTCCCAGTCGACGTCGTTGAGTGCGTCCTGTAGCGTAGCTTCTGATTGGGCAGTCCACCGTTTTACCTCCCTCTTGGTCACGTCTTCCCTCCGTATGCTTTGTTTATACTGGGGAATGAGGAAGATGGCGTTGTGGTCAGACTTCCCAAAAGCCGGGTGTGAGACAGCTTTGTAGCCCTGCTTGTATGGCGTGTAGCAGTGATCCAAAATCCGATCCCCTCTCGTTGGACACGAGACATGCTGGTAAAAGTTTGGCATGACTTGTCTGAGGTTCGCTTTGTTAAAGTCTCCTGCTACAATGAGGGCTGCGCCCGGGTCCTTGTTTTGAAGCGAGCTCAGCACATCATGTAATTCGGACAAAGCCATACCTGTGTCCGCTTGGGGTGGGATGTAGACCGCCGTGGCGATGACTGAGGTGAACTCACGGGGCAGATAGAAAGGGCGGCACTTAATGCTCAGGAACTCCAGATGTGGCGAGCAGCCGCTGGAGAGAGTAGAAATGCTCCTGGCATCACACCACTTTCTGTTTATCATGAAACACACTCCCCCACCTTTGGTTTTGTTCGACTCTGCCGTTCTGTCCGCGCGGAGCACAAAGAATGAATCCGACGGAGTTACGGCCTGGTCCAGCACGGTGGGGGTCAGCCATGTCTCCGTGAAGCACAGAATGTTGCAGTCCCTTGCTCTTAGGTCATCGAGCTTGTTCTCCATGGATTGTACATTGGCCAGTAGGATACTGGGCAGTGGTGCGCGATGCGCCTGCTGTCTCAGTCTGTTCCTAATACCAGCGCGTTTTCCCCGGCGCTTCTTTGTTCTGCGCCTCGGATGAGCGGCCCGTCCTTTGTTGTTTTCCGCGCCGCGTAGAATCTCTGGCGGCCAGTTTACAAGTGATCCGCTGTTGTATACTATAAGACTAGAGGATTTTGGGATGTAAACCAGAGCAAAAAATAGGTAAAAAACAAGAAAAGTGGATAGTCGGAGCGGAGCGGTCAGGAAGGCGTCTGGACGTGGCCGCGCCATCTTGTGTCAAAATGTCAAGACCCCGATGAGGACGACGGGCATGCAGTTGAGCGTCCCTGAGACGGTTTCTGACAGTTTGTGCAGAAATTGTTTGGTTGTGCAAACCAATTGTTCCAGCAGCTGTCTGGGTGGCTGGTCTCAGACGATCTTGGAGGTGAACCTGCTGGATGTGGAGGTCCTGGGCTGGTGTGGTTACACGAGGTCTGCGGTTGTGAGGCCGGTTGGATGTGCTGCCATATTCTCTGAAACGCCTGTGGAGACGGCTTATGGTTGAGAAATGAACATTCAATGCACGGGCGACAGATTTGGTTGAAATTCCTGCTGTCAGCATGCCAATTGCACGCTCCCTCATTGCTTGTGGCATCTGTGGCATTTTGCTGTGAGACAAAACTGCACATTCCAGGGTGGCCTTTTGTTGTGGGCAGTCTGAGGTACACCTGTGCACTACTCATGATGTCAGATCAACATCCTGATGTGGCACACCTGTGAGGTGGGATGGATTATCTCAATATAGCAGATGTGCCCACTACCACACATTTGGACTGATTTGTGACCACTGTTTGGGAGGGATGGTTATATTGTGTATCTGGAATGAATTTTAGGTCTCTACGTCCATCCCATGGGGAATGGGAGCAGTAACAAAGGTGTTGCGTTTATATTTTTGTTGAGTGTAGTAGGGTTGTGTCAATGGACAATGGATGGCAATCACAGCATTCAAGCATATTTTACCAGTCTAGATAATTAATATTATTATTACTATATCATCACTAACCCCACTGTAGTTTCATGTTAGCATCTCTGCATTTAACATGCCCAGATGTGCATACAATTCCCTGCACTCGCTCCCTCCACAAAACAGTGCAAACAAACTAATGAGATTGGAAGAAATTTGCAATGCTTGTGCACTGATTCATCATCTCAAAACCAGAGACGAAGAAACAAAGAGTGGGTGTTTCTCTGTTAGCCTGGTTTTAAAATTGAATTTAAGGTAACAGTGCATTTTTAGAGATGGTCTGTCCTAGGGCTGGGCGATATGGCCTAAAATTCATATCGTGATATAATTTGAAGCATGTGCGGTAACGATATATATCACGATATATTCTTTTCTTCTGTATAACGTATTTTCCGCACTATAAGGCACACTGAAAATCCTTTAATTTTCTCAAAAATTGAGAGTGTTCCTTATGTTTGAATTCTGGTTGTACTTACTGACCTCGAACTGATTTTGGCGTGCAGAAATCTGTTAAAAAATGTTTTAGTACAACTTTGGTAAGCCGCACTGCTTGATGGATTGTCAGAGCATTACGGCTGCCGTAGTGAGGAGCTTCGCGGAGTAATCTGGGTCCAAAACTCCGTCCATTTCAGGTCCCAAAGTCAAACAAACACTAAGAGTTAAAAACGGTCTAAATTCTCTCATCTTTAATTAAATCATCAACGTTGCTGCTTTATCGGGTGTAACAATTACGTTTTACAACCATGCATCCATGAAAACAGAATTTATTAAATTTAACGCAGTTAGAAGTTAACAGGAAGTTAGCTCGCTAGTTTAAACCTAAACATTTCATACCATGTTCTGACTGAGAGATTTTTGAAACGAATTAAAACGTACAGCTCTGCTACCACTTCCAACATAAATGAAGACAGAAAACTAAACAGCAGTGGCGTTTGCAGGGTTACTGAAGTTGGACTACCTGGTATATAATGTTGTGCTACGTGATTGCTAGCTAACAGCTATGTTAGCATAACATTAGCACAGTGAAGCTGGAGGATGAACGGCAACTTTTTTTCCACTCCATAAAAGTTAACGTGAGGGATTCTGGTGGTCAGGGACAAATGCAATCGCATAGCAGGATGCTATACACGGGCCAAACTTCAGTCAGGAGAACAATTGAGATTATTCATCCACAATACGAGGTTAGTTATTAATATACTGCAACAACATGGGAATAGAACAGCTGCGAGAGAATTCAACATTAATGAATCAATGTTACGGAAGTGGAGGAAGCGTAGTTTTTGGCTTCCCCCATATTTCAAAAGTGCTTCATCTCTTTGCTGTGACTGTCGCCCGCCATAATTTGCAGATGATAATGGTTATAGCCGCTGCGATGCTTTCGACCAAAACAGGCGCAGCTTGATGACATAATCAACATGCGCTATCGCGATAGAGCGATATAGTCAAAATCTCTATAGCTGGCCAAATTTATATCGTTTCTATTGTATATGGTTTATATCGCCCACCCCTAGTCTGTCCCCTAATAAACTTTTTTCATTCTTTGTAGTTGAAAGACTTTGTTGTGCATCCGTAAGGCGAAGACTGGTGGAAGACAGGCAGAAGATAGAATGGGGTGGAACCTGGAATCCAGTTAATGAGCAATATGATAGTCAGATTAACACATAATACTAAGTGAAATAATTTTTCATGTACTGCAGCCTGGTATTGCTCCCAGCTGAAAGCATAAAGATACTTGGTCACCAGTATGAAAGCAATAAAGAATGTCAATAAAGTTGTAGTCAAGATCATAAATCTACATTAGCTGTATTTACCAGTAAGAAAAAAATATTTGATGAAGTCAAATATTTTTGTTTCATAAATAAATAAACTTTAAAATGACTTCAAACTTTTGGCCAGTATATATATATATATATGTGTGAAACACTTAATGAAAGACTAGTGTAATTTCTACAAAGAATGAATAGGAAGTAATTGGAAGAAGGTATAGATGCATGTTTGTTTTACCCAGTTACTCACAGTGATCATGAACGGCACAGCGACCTTCAGCTTGGCACACAGCTCTTATGACACATCACCAAGGTAAATACTCACAGCCTGCGTCAGTCTATCAGCATGCGTCATGCACTAGTTAGTCGTCAGACAGTTTTTATTCAACGACAGATGACAGACTGCTCTTACACACACAAACACTAAATTGGGCAGATTGTAGAGGCTTAGCTTGCACTGACTGTCCATTCCAAACTTCCCATTCCCTTCCCTTTCCCCCCAAAGAAGGAATTCAGATTGAGGCAGTGAAATCTCCCTTCATTTTGGCTTGCTGAATCTTCATCCAAACATACCACTCATCTCCACCCTATGTGTTTTCTCTCTCTGTGGAGATGAAAGACGATCAGATGTAGGTTTCATCCTTGTAGTAACAAATGTTACGTCAAATTATGAAATCAAACATCTCAGGCTAGAATGGAATATTTACAAAATAATTAAAAGTACCATTAGCTCTAATATGAAATTAGTGCCATCCAATTCCGCAACTCCTTTTCAGTGCTCATTTTCCAACTCTTATAGTTGCCATAAAGTATTGCTTTACTCCTGGAACTACATTGCTGCAAACCAAATACTTATGTTCATAATCCCTAACACCAATAGCATAGCTAAGGGAGCAAAGTGAATTTTATTCCTTCATCTCTTTTGCCAAGTTCCTCAAGAGTAATTCTGGAAATAATTCAAGATAATGTCTCTGTTAGGCCATTTCTGCAGAAATAACCAGGCCTTTACATGTAGAAGTTATACACAGCAGGTTCTATTTTTCTCAGTTTCCCATAGAGCTGGGCGATATGAGATTTTTTAATATCACGATATGTTTTTTTCATTTCAGGCGATAACGATATCTATCACGATATAAGCCAAATAACTATATTTGTAAGATTTAAATGTGCCGTTGCTCACAAGTAAAATGTGAAATAATCAGCAGCTTGTTTTTATTTAAATATTTATTTCCCATAATAAGTTCAACAGGGTAGATGTACTTAAGGAACATGAGACTTTTTCAGATAAATAAAGGCAAATATTCCAAACTACACAAAAGGCAGCCACTAAAGCGTTTAAGTTTCAAAATAGAACAAACAAAACAGACTAAATTGTCAATTCCACTTAGAAACAAAATATTAATTCTAAAAATAAATCTTAGTTTGTTTTACAGAAGAACAGACAAAACTGACTAACTTTTGTCAATATCAAATAAACTGAGAACTAAAAGGAAATTCTCAATCTCTCCTTGTTGTATAGTTGAGCTTTTCAAACAGTTTTAACAGTTACTTTACTTTAGCCGAATGACGAATTAGCGCTTCCAGTCAGAGACTGAGGCTACGTCCACACGTACACGGGTATTTTTGAAAACGGAGATTTTCCGTTTTCGTTTTAAAAAATAATCCCGTCCACACATAAAGGCAGAAATGAAGGAAAACGCTGCTATGAACATGCCAAAGCAGCAGGTGGCGCTAGATTCCTAACCGTGCAGAAATGTTGGCCAATCAGAAGTCTAGAAGCCTGGTGGGAAAAAGTAAACAAAGCTGCGGCATAGAAGCAGAACCGAGTCGTATGTGTGGAGGGACAGTAACTGTGTGTATATGTAAGCATTTAAACACTGCAGAGTGTAGAATTAACAGTATTGTAGAAATTCATTTCACCGAAACAATAACGTGGCGCACAGTGTGACGCATGCACCAGTTTATTGTATTTCCAGACTTGCTTTCGGCACAATTTACAGTGCACGCTACTCTATTTTTTGTCAGACTTGAAATAGCCGAAATACCTTCACACTACGGAACTTCTTTGGCTCTTCCGTTCGACAATCTCTCCGGCATTGGAACCATCATCTGTTTTCTCTTCGGTCACGCTCGGTTGATTTTTCTAGTCGGCACACTCATTTCCTCCATTACGCGCTGGCTCCATTACCCGCTGGCTGCTTCCCAAACAAACACACGTGCGGCTTGGCACTTGTGCTGTACGTAACAAGTCACGCGACGTGACGCTGCGGCTGTGATTGGTTCGGCTCTGCGCTACTTAATTTGGATTGGCTGACCTTTTTTTTTTTTTTTTTTTTTTTTGAGGACAAGAGCGGCGAGGTCTATCGCGATAGCTTAATTTCTCTATCGAGTAAAAGTTATATCGCGATACGTATCATTATCGTTCTATCGCCCAGCTCTAGTTTCCCAAGTATTTTCCTCTATCTTTTAGTTTTAATCTCTGTTGATGCTGCTATGTTGCTATGCTATGATGATGGTGCACAGCAGATGGCCGCCCCTCCCTGAGCCTGGTTCTGCCGGTTTCTTCCTGTTCAAAGGGAGTTTTTCCTTCCCACTGTCGCCAAAGTGCTTGCTCATAGGAGGTCATATGATTGTTGGGTTTTTATCTGTATGTATTATTGTAGGGTCCACCTTACAATATACAGCGCCTTGAAGTGACTGTTGTTTTGATTTGTATAAATAAAATTGAATTGAATTGAATTGTAAGGACTGTGTCCTCTAGAGTCAAATTAAAACAATACTTCATTTGTTTCCCAATCACTAACACAGGCCTCGTCAGCTCTTCGTGATATATTCCAACTCCAGATTTCAGAAGAACCAAGCACAGTAATGTCCTTGACATGAAAGCAATAATTGTGTTTCATGTGGAACAATCAGCCTCTTATCTTTAACTGGTTCTTAGTGTTTGTCCCATCATTTTAGAGAGCCAAAAGTCAATGTCATGCAATGCAACATGATTTAGAGCAATCATTGTTATGATGGCAGAGGGACCTGCTGTCTCAGAGGCACTTAAATTAAATCCCATTGCTGATGGATGGGAATTATTTGATTATTGAGGGATTTAGCATTGTGATCATCTTCTTCAGTGCACTAAAGCATTATTAATGGGGGCTCATAATGCAGCTAAACCCTGACCCAGAGGCATCACAGGAGAAAAATCCTTATATCAATCATAATTTCAGATTATTTATAGCATTCTTTGTGACCAACGGCAACTACAATATGGACTATACACATTTGTGCTTTCATTATTTCAAGAATCTACTACTCTGTTATAAATACACTAGCAGTGAAGATAAACCAGATCAAAGAAATACCAAAAATATAGAGCTGCTGTAGTATCTCTCAGCAAGAATGGACACTAATGAGGAAAAAAAGATGGAGCCTCTTGTTCCAGATATGTTTTTCTCAGCTTCACATAACAAAGCACAGCATATATATTATCATCACAGTATGCTACAAAAAAGTATACAGGCCAGAATGTAAGCATTTTGCTACTATAGCACACCTAAATCTTAGGCTAAATTCCTGACAGTCAAGTGGCATTGTCAATAACGTAGGTGCCAAATTTATTGGGGTACACAGTTTGCTATTAAAAGCAAACATCTGTAGTGCTCCTTATTTGCATGAAGTCATACTGCTGCTCACTGATCATCACCTCTCTGCTTAACCTAGCTTCAACAACTTTCCGATATCTTCATGGTGTGTATAGCTCTGTACAGCACTGTTGCTCTTGAAAATCGGTACCAGTAGACTCTTCTCCATTTCTCAGAAATCCTTCCACTCACCAGAATAGGATTAAACAATCTAATTAAAAAGCACACATCTCCATACCTCAGCAGGTATGTAATCTGGACCTACTGCCTTTCCACTATTCATGATTAGGGATGGGATTAGGTTTTATCCGATACCGGTGCCAAATCGGTACTTTTGAAACGGTGCCGGTGCTTAAACGGTGCTCGAACCAGTGCTTAAAGAATGGAGAACACAAAATTGGTCCAAAAACCTCTCATGTTCAGCTGGTTTTTTTTGTAAAAAGATAACAATGTTAGCCTTTTCTGCAGCTATGGGGCATATATGGCATCACTCTTGGCTGGAAGCAGTGCTTAAACAATGGAAAAAACACAAACTTAAACCCTCTCATGTTTAACTGTTTCCCACTTTTTCTTTGGTCATTTTAGCCTTTTTGGCCAGGGTGAAGGGAGTATCTGCCATCAAACAAGAAGACAGCCGCATGTAGCTATGATGATGTTTGCTAGTTCACCTTACGTGCATTAATGTAATAACGTGGTTAGCCTACTCAACGTAAATTACACACGAACAACATTAAGCTACTCATGCAGAGAAGAACGGCTGCTGCTGCCATTATCATCTGTCATCATTTCTGCTACACTGGCAGGGCTAGGGGCCAGGACTCTATTCTTCGGGTTTTTGGGGGATGTTGCTCCGGGTCCGATAACTGGCAACCCACCCGACGTGCACGGTATGAGGTCTCGCAGCAAGCTATCAAATACGGCGCATTTCTCGGCTTTTAAAAAAAACGCTATGCGTCGCCAGGTGTTTCATCGGATTTGAGGTGTTACCTCCTTTGACAGTATCACAGTATCAGCTTAAAGCACTTGTTGCAGGCTGCTGAGTTTGCATATTTTGCTGTGAAGTACAGCCAGACTTTTGACCGCTTCGCCTTGGACATTTTTAATCTGTAGCTCTGCTCTAACAGAACGTACGTACCTGGCCCCGCCTACTATCCTCGGAAACGTAAAATGATTGGCTAGAAGTGTATCACAGCTCAGGAAAAAAAAGCACCGAAATAAAGCACCGAAATGTGCGCTGCTTTTCGGTCTGGTTACTACCGTTTATGTCAGAACCGGTGCCATCATGGCACCGGACACCGGTACCCATCCCTATTCATGATCTTATATAGGTTCTTCCACGTCCTCCTACTTTGCACTTTGTGATTCACTAACTTTCCTCCAGCTGTCCACTTTTCTCTTTCTCTCTCGCTCTCATTTTCTTCACTCTGACACTCAACACACGCGCTTCACTCACTTGTACATTTCCATCTCTATCTTTGATCACTCAAACCTGCTGCACATCCATTAACTATTACACATATAAATATTTTATATTTTACAGCCATTTAACATCTTTAATAACATTATTTGATAACATCTGATTTGATTTTAAATTACACTGAAATGCACTACATAGAGCCCTGTACACAGCAATGTCAGATTAACTTGTGGGGTCTGCTAACAGTTGGCGGGCTAGCAATAACAGACCTTTCTTTGTAGATTAATGTCCATGTGTCTGTGCTGAATGTCAGTACTCACTGCTTTGAGTGGTTATATG